>NC_064924.1:274842755-275491619 GCF_023897955.1 Schistocerca gregaria | reverse complement strand
TTTGGGGTTGTACAGACTCCACACTGAGGGACTCTAGTACACGTTGCACAAGGATCCCAAACGGCAACGTAGCCCAGGGACGGCGGGAAAAAAGGCAGTCCAGAGGTGGATGGGCAACAAGATGGTGAGCAGGTGAGCTGGGAGCTGCAAGAAACTTACAAGCCTGGCGCACCAGTAGGAGCTGCCGCCGGATGGTAAGTGGCGGTTCCCCAGCCTCAGCACAGAGGCTGGGTATGGGACTGGTCCGATAAGCACCCGTGGCCAGTCGAATCCCACCATGGTGAACAGCGTCAAGGATCTGCAAATAAGAAGGCCTTGCTGACCCATATACTGTGCACCCATAGTCCAACTGTGAATGCACGAAAGCTCGGTAAAACTGAAGGAGATGCGCCCTGTCTGCTCCCCAAGACCTGTGGCTGAGGCACTTGAGGATGTTGAGTGCCTTCAGGGTTCTGGCTTTCAAGTCACGTAGGTGTGGCAGCCATGACAACCTGGAGTCAAAAATTACGCCCAGAAACCGCACTGTGTCTCTAAAATGTAGGACAGTATCCCCCATATTCAAGGCAGGCAAAGTAAAAAGACGACGAGAACGATTAAAATGAACACAAACGCACTTATCGGCAGAGAACCGAAAACACGTCTTTGCAGCCCACTCCTCTAACCGCCGCACTGATAGCTGCAACTGACAGCTCACAGTTGCAACACTGGAGGAGGAACAGTAAACAGCAAAGTCGTCCACAAATAAGGAGCACTGTACTGGACTCCTCACTGTAGACGTTATACTGGCTATGGCAAAGAGAGTAACGCTTAAAACGCTGCCCTGGGGGACACCATTCTCTTGCTCAAAGCGATCAGACAGTGTGTTACCAACGCGGGTCCGAAAAAACTGCTGAGACAGGAAAGACCGAATGAAAATCAGGAGGCGGCCACGAAAGCCCCATTGATGCAGTTGTACAAGAATACAGTATCTCCAAGTAGTATCATATCCCTTACTGATATCAAAGAAGATACCAATACAGTGTTGCTGATGGAGAAAAGCCTGCTGAATAGTCGTCTCTAGGAGGGTCAGGTTGTCAACTGTGGACCGAAATTTTCGGAATCCACACTGAAAGCGGCTAAGGAGCTGTCTGGTCTCTAACAGCCAGACCAGACGCCGGTTAACCATCCGTTCCAGGGTCTTTCCGACACAGCTTGTCAAGGAGATACTACGATAACTACTGGGACATGTGCGGTCCTTTCCTGGTTTGAGGAGAGGGAAGAGGATTGCCTCCCACCTCAAGGTGGGGAACACTCCTGTCTGCCATATGAGATTAAAACATTCGAGGAGGATTTCCTTTGACGCCGCTGGCAGATGTCGAAGCAAGGAGTACCGGATGCGGTCGTAACCTGGTGCAGTGTCAGAAGTCTCACTAGGACCCGATTCAAGTTCCCACATGAGAAAGGGGAGTTGTACGCCTCAGAACTGTTCGACCGAAAGTCCAAGTTCACTCTTGCGTCAGTCGCACGGTAGCGACGAAACGCTGGATCCTGATTTGCAGTGGCAGTACTTTATGCAAAATGCTCTGCCAGCGTCTGAGCACAATGGCTCTGGGTGTCGTTTGGAGGCAACCCTGGTTCAGGACAGCAGCTATTGGTAAACGGCTATGTTTACCAGAAATCCTCCGGATGGTTTCCCATACTTTTGTGGAACGGTTGATGGAGTCCAGGAACGCCTGCCATGACCTTTTCTTGCTCTCTTTAATGACACGGCGTGCCCTGGCTTTCGCGATTCAAAAGGTGGTAAGACTGACCGCTGTTGGACGGCATTTAAATCGGCGAAGAGCCGCACGCCTGTCCCGGATGGCTGAACGGCACTCTTCAGTCCACCAAGGCACAAGGCGCCGCTTAAGAGTGCCAGAAGACTGTGGTACGGACAGGTCAGCAGCATGATGGATCACAAGCGTGATGTGATCCACCCATTCTTGGATGCTATGGTGGCGGTCAAAGACAGCCAACCGAGTGAACAGTGGCCAGTTAGCCCTGCCAATTATCCACGATGGTGGCCGCTGCTCCAGCAATACATCCAGGAGATGAATGCGGATAGGGAAGTGATCACTGGAATGAAGGTCGTCAATGACCTCCCAGTGAACAGAGACGGTGAGGGTTGGAGAGCAGAAAGATAGGTCAATGGCTAAGAATGACCCTGTAGCAGGAGAGAAATGAGTCGGAGTACCTGTGTTGAAGATGCACAACATTTGAGATGTTAGGAGGATCTCCAAAATTCGACCTCGAGCGCAAAGAGAAGTGGAGCCCCACAGGACATTATGGGCATTGAAGTCTCCCAGAAGGAGAAATGGGCGGGAGAGTTGGTCGATAAGATCTGTGAGAGCGTTTAAGTTCATTGCATCCAGAGGGGGTAAATAAAGGGAGCAAACGGTAAGCCTCCTAGGTGAATGAATTTCAACTGCAACTGCTTGCAGGTCAGTATCCAGGGGGAGAGCAGAGGAGTGGTGGTCATTATTGACAAACACAGCGACTCCGCCTTTGGCCCTTTCTCCAGTCAGGTCATCTTTACGATATGACGTATAGCCCCTTAGTACAGGAGCATCAGATGGTTTGAAATGCGTTTCCTGTAAACACAAGCACAGGGGGCGTTGCCGTGCTAGGAGGTGCAGTTCCTCCACATGTGCCCGGAATCCATTCATGTTCCACTGTATAATGGCAGCCATCTATCAGGGTGGGAGTACCTTCATTCTCACTTTCTGTTGGGGAGGAGAGCCCACAACAGACGGAGGCTGTTTTGGGGCGAGATGAGGGCCCCAGTCTGACATCAACCTCCATCGCCTCTGAGGAGGAGTCGAGAGAGATGTCAGAGAGAATGACATCCACATCAGCAGACTGGAGAATGTCGGTCTCCTTTAGCGAGCGAGTCATCACCTTTGTCTTTGGCTTCGATTTTCTGGCCTGAGGCGGCATTGGTGCCAAAACCTCAGAAGCAGTAGGGGGTGTAGCAGTGCTGGGCAATGCACAAGACTGGACCCGGGAAGGGGCAGGAAGTTCCATGACGTCAGCTACCATGGCCTGGTCAGAAGGCCGGGGGGGGGGGGGGGGGAGCAGCAGGCTTCACAGGAATGGCAGCAGCACACGTACATTGACAAACGCAGGTGCTAGTGGCATCGGATTTCAACACTGGCTATTTGAGAACGGAAGAAAAGGAAGCAGCGAACGTGGGCGGCTGCATGGACTTGTAAATTTTCTTCGCCTCACCATACGAAAGGCGTTTTGTAGTTTTAAGTTCCTGGATCTTCCGTTCCTCAAGGAAAACTCTGCAGTCCCTACTCCACACAGGGTGATCCCCAGAGCAGTTGACACACTTGGGAGGAGAGGAGCAGCCAACTCCCTCATGGGCGGCTTTACCAAATTTCCCGCAAGTGGCATCCCCTCTACAGCCGAGAGTAGTGTGTCCAAAGTGTTGGCATTTAAAACACCGCATGGGGTTGGGGTAATAAGGCCGTACACTGAGACGAAGGAAACCAGCCTTCACATGCTCTGGCAATTTGGTGGTGTTAAATGTAAGGATAAATGAGTCAGTCTTTACGAGAGTACCATTCATCCATTTCATAACGTGTTGCACGTCGACAATTACTTCCCGGGACCATTCAGCCTTCAGTTTGTCTTGGGGAATGTCAACGAGATCTCTGCAAGTCACAACACCCTTGCTGTAGTTCAAGGTGTTGTGAAATTCAGTCTCCATCGCAAACTCCCCAAGAAATTGCGCCTTCTGAAGGTTCTGGGCTTGCTGGAAGCTAGAAGTTTCAACCAACAAGGTGCCATTTCGCAAGCGCTTTACGGATTTTAGAGTGCCAGCAATGCCTTCTAAGCCCTTTTGGATATAAAATGGTGAAACTTTCGTGAAACTCCCATCTTTTCTTTTAATTACAAGAAACACATTCAGCGAAGCAGCATGCGGTCTCTTACGACTACCTGAATCAGGAGAACTGGCTACACGAGCCCTCTTGTTAGATTGGGTGTTAGAACCTACCAGCGGCCCACCCTCTCCGCAGGGAGGAGAAGAAGAAAAGTTCTAGGGTTCCATCTCGGTCCCACGAGCAGCTAGGGAAGTAAGAGTCCACCTAGACAGAGCCCCGCGTGCCTAGGTAAGCCTTATACAACTGAGGTGCGGCAGGTTCCCCACAGAGGTTGCCCGCTAATGACTGTTCCACCTCAACAGCCATGCATCTCATCGGCGCGCAGCACACCTTGAGATTGAGGGGTTGTTTATAGAGGTTTATTCCATCCTCGCAATCCGGGCGGCCAAGCCAAGATCCCCACTCCATGAGACACACAACATTTCACCGCCGCGCCGCATGGTGGTCATTGAAGCATGCCCAGAGCTTACGGTGACAGGGGACTGGCGGCGCTTACCAGTCCCCAGCTCAGGAACCCTGGGGTCGCCAAGTCCGTACCCAGCAAATGAATTCTGAGTCCCTGGGGGCCACTCTCTTTCAGGGAGCCCCTTAGCAGTTTTGGATTTGATGGGTTACATGTTTAAAATTATGGTGAATAAGTCTCTCATTTGTTCAGCTGAGGCTCTGAATGAGGCTTCTTGTAGTGTTAATTCCCAGTGGTTGTCATTTTCCAGTACCAGGTGTACAAGTATGAAATGTGGATTGCACACACTAGATGTCACACCAATGTAGTTTGTACTAACAGCTTTGACACTGCACCATTTTGTTGCGTCTTCAACAAGTGACAGATATACATATGTGATAAATTGGAAAAGTATGTGCATAGTGTTGTGTTGTTGTGTACAATATGTCAAAATGTATACCGAACAAAGAACATTCGCGAACAGCATTAATTTTTTGTTGTCATTTGAAGAAAATTGCTGCTGAATCATACTGATTACTTCGAGAAGCTTATGCGGAACACCCTCCAATGCAAGATACATGTGAACGACGGTTTTGGCATTTCAAAAATAATGACTTTGATGCTGTAAACAAGGATTGGGGAAAACTGCCAAAAAATATGAATATGTGGAATTGGAAGCACTGTTAATGAAGATGATTTGCAAACACATAAACAATTTGCTGAGAAATTGGGCGTAAGTCAACAAGCTGTTTCCAGTTGGTTACAAGAGATAGGAAATATTCAGAAGACTGGAAGATGGGTACCGCATGAGTTAAATGACAGACGAATGGAACAGTGCAAAAACACTCATGAGATTTTGCTCATGTACAGTTACAGGGGATGAAAAGTTGATTTATTTCAAGAAACCTAAGTGCAAAAAATCATGCGTAGACCCAGGCAAACCATCCACATCGTCTGCAACACCAAATCGCTTTGGCAGAAAGATGATCTTCTGTGTTTGGTGGAACCAGAGAGGTGTGGTCTATTATGAGATGTTAAAATGTGGGGAAACGATTGATACTAAATTCTTCAAACAACTGATCTGAACCATTTGCTGCTTGAAAACAGACCACAATATCGAAAGAGGCAACACAACGTCATTTTTCTTCATGAGAAAGCTACTTCACATACAGCAAAACCAGTTTGTGATACACTGGAAGCAATTAGCTGGGAAGTTCTACACATGCGGTTTACTCACCAGACTTGACTCCTTCTGATTACCACTTGTTTCCATCGATGGGTCACCTACTTGCTGAGCAGTGCTTTGTTTCATAAGGAGATGTAAAAAAATGGTTCAAGGAATGATTAGCAGCAAAAGGGAAAAATTTTTACTAGTATGGTATTCACAAACCACCTTAAAGATGTGAAACATGTATAACAAATGGTGGAACATACTTTGAATAAAGCACTCTTTAGCATTCTTCTGAATTTAACATGTTTTTTTAGACAAAAAATTTGCATCTCATGCTTGTACATCTGATAGTACCAAACATTGTCATAGTTCTCTGTATATCTGGCATAGGTAACCATTAACCACCTTGAGATCTGTGAAACTTGTTGGTCCCCGTATTTTGTGTGGCAACATCTGGAAATAGAAACATTCGGCGTTGTTCACATGTATAGTGCATACTCATCCTAGTATGCCAGTTTTCATGATTGCTGGATGATCTCCTATTGGTATTTTTTGTTTCCATCATTGAAAGATTTTCCTTGTTGTGTTCCACATATAATGGGTAGGGATGTAGACATATAGTAATGTATTCACAAATGGATCCATTTGGCACAGTTGGTAAAAAACTGTTAATGTTGTGTTCTGAGATGGTTCACTTGCAATATTTCTGGTGGAGTCTTTTGTGAAGTAAACTCTCTAGCTACAGCTGTATAACTAGCTGTTGCACAGTGGTTTGGGTTTATATATGTGAAAACAGAAAATCTGCCGTGCTGCTTTGTTACTGTAGACGTATCTTGCATTTGGTACATCAGGATCTCATTGTTTCTGTTTTGTTGTTTGCTGTCTTTGGATATTTGAAATACTGCCATGTCACTGCCATTGTTCACATACTTACAGATATATTTCACTGAATTGCAGTATTCTACATTTATGTGTACTTGTAACATTTTGAAAAGTATTGTGTTATTAGGTACAACCCACCTGATTATCTATTTCCAGTTTGTTGCTGCCTCGTATTTGTATTTTTGATGTGAAGCCACCATTTTTGGGTGATCGTCTTCTGTATTTGGCATAGCCATCAACTCCGGTGTCCAAACATGGTTTTGGGTATTTTTTTGTACATTTTCCACCACTCATACATGGTAAGTTGGGATTTAATGGCCCACATGGTTCGTGAATCATGTTTTTCACTATAATGTTGTAGAGTTCTGGATCTTCTTGTGGATTGGGAAATTCAGCTTGGATGATTTTATCGATATCCATGGGATGAATTCTGTAGTTTAATCATATGAGATTGTGTGAGTGAGACAGTCCTCGTTTTTGCCTTTCAGTTTTGTACATCCAGCATCTAACAGTTCCAGAGATGATGTATTTTGTGATTACTTCAAAAAATCTCATTTGTTTTTGTCAGATAACTCAGGCTATTATGTTGTATCGATGGATGGGGCCTTGACTATATCTTAAATAGACTTTGATTTCTGGCCATGATGAGATGCATGTGAATGGTACAAAGAGGTCAGGTTATCCACATTTTCTTACGTAGGTCATGGCACCTTGAGTGTATTCGTGCAAGTGTCTCGGACTTCCTATGTACAATGAGGGTAAGGTTACCATAGTTCTAATGTCATCAACGTTTTTGTAACTTATCATTGCATCTCGAAGGTGAATGTATTGTTCCCTGCATAGTTTCTTCTGATTCAGTCTTATGTAAAGCATCTGTTCTGCTTCTATACATACCTACCTATGTATTTTGCGAACATACCTATCTGGAATAAAAGGCAAGTGTTGAGAAAGTGATTCTATGTTTCATTGTCTCTGATCACTAAGTGGTAAGTATAAAACTCCTTGGAAGTGAACTTTTTGTTTGTTTCTATGCCTGTTTCAGGTTGGATTTGTTTCACATTAACAATGATATCCATTCTCTGTATGCAGAAGTACTAATGAATACTTAAGGGCATCACATGAGTGGTGTGTTCTGCCATCTGTTGTAGTCTTCCTCTTCTTCGTTGTACAATTAACACGGCTTGTGTTTCCATTGTCCACAATTACAATGGCAACTTTGACTATCCGAAATGCAGTAAATTGATGTTCGTGTTCTCCAGGAAATCTTTTGTCGGCTCACATTTTAATTTTTATAGACATCAGAAACCATTTGGTCTGGTGTTGTTTTGAATATGTGAATCCGTTTGATTGTATTTGTGTAAGATCCTACATACATTATGGGCTATTTCTTGTCTCAGTCCACCGATGTTTGTGAATCACTTATCAATTTCTGTTTCTTCATTTCCGATGAAACATACTTGCATAAATTTATAGTCTATGTTGGATAGTAGTAGTAATGAGCCCGTGTTGTGCTAGATCTGTCCTTGGATGGAAAAACGTAATTGATTATATCTCTGTAAGTGTTGATTGAAGTGACACTCAAATAAGTCATTTGGAAGCAGGAACTGTACAGTTTTATATTTCGAAGAAATCATTTTGATTCTGGAGCTTCCCTGGTCATGTAATATAAAAATTCCTGTGGAGGTGCTTTCAGTCGTGGTAATTGAATTTTTATATTCATGCAACAGAATCGTGATGTTTCTCTGCTCAATTTTTTTGCATTGTAAAATTGGCAGATGTTATTCATTTTCTGGTTATGATGCATTTTTATTTGCTATATTATTTTGTCGGGTCACAGCGGAAAGCTTCATTTGCTAGGTTGTACTGTTTATTTGTCCTCATCCGTGCTCCCATAGGGTGACATTTGCATGGCTAGCTTGAGTTCGCATTCTTTTAATATAAGATTATGTCATAATTCTTGATTCTTCAAATTGTTCATTTCGTTGTTCTTCTGTTTCCTTGCAGCACTCTTCGTCCATTCTGTTTTTCTGCTGTACTTTTTGTTTTCACCATTTTGCTTCAGAAACATCTCCTCCTCTTTTACATTTGCGTGTTGCCAAAATATAAAATCAAATCAACTTTACATTAATGACGATGTAAATAAAACAGAAAGAAACTTCCACATGGGAAAAATATATTAAAAATAAAGATTCCAAGACTTACCAAGCGGGAAAGCGCCGGCACACAGGCACATGAACAAAACACATGTGCCTGTGTGCCGGCGCTTTCCCGCTTGGTAAGTCTTGGAATCTTTATTTTTAATACAACTTTACATTAACAAACACATGAAGTACACTTTACACACTTTATTTTTGATTTATATTCAGTCACAGTATCACTTTGACTAATCACACTTGATTATTTGTTTTTACTTACTCACTGCAATACTTTTTTGGTTCCCTCCTTCATCACTGATAAAAACCCATGATGGGTCTTGCTTTATATTAGCCTTACCAATGGGTAGCACCACCACTGGCAAATTCCAGAGCATACCATAATGGCTTAGAATAGCCCACAATGTTTCAGAACATTAAACAACATTTGAGTGTGTTCTGGAATGTTCCACAATGATCTGGAATGTTCCACAATGATCTGGGATGTTCTTGAATATTCTGGAATCTTCTTGCATGTCTCACATTATTCCAGAAAATCATGGATCATTGTGGAACATTCCGGAACACTCTGGAATGTGAAATGCTCTTGATTTTTCTAGAAGGTGAAACTTCCAAGCTATTTTATCTTCAAAAGCACGCCCTTTAGGTAAAAATGGGAACCTTCTTCATGAATGGGCTACCACACCATATAATTAACTTGACCCTACCACAACTTGCTTCTGAGCTTTGGTGGCATGCACATTGTACACTTACTTTAATAATATAAAATAATAATACTGTTGACTAACAGTCCTAAGTGGTCAGTTCAAAAGAGAACTGCTGATTCCCTATCAGTCCAGAATCAGGTATAGGCTTCATACACTCAGATTCAATGTTCCCTTGCCTACAGAATAGCCAAAGATACGGGAATTCTTCGTCAGATCACCTGGTCGAATCTTTGAGTAACCCTGTTGGAGTGCTGAAATACCTTCAATAATAGAATATTAGGTTTTATTTACAATAAAGTTTCATATTCAGGGTAGGGTTCACAATGGCATGGATTTGAAAAATCATACATTAAAAATCTTTTGTGGTTTTCCAAGCAGGAAAAAGCATTACTGTGAAACAAGCATGAAAGGGCCACTGAGAGGCAGTTCTTTCATCACATCCCACAAAAGAATCCCCTACTAGGGAAAATAAAGAAGTATGCTTTGTGGGCAGATGTTGATGATAGTCTTACTCCAGCAGATGAGCTGGAGAGACATTTAATTCAAAAATGCAAAATAGAAAGACATGTGGTTTCTTACTGGAAAACAAAAATGCAGATTTTAGAACTTTCTGTTTCAATCTCAAAAGAAGATAGTCATTTTTACACCTGGACAATGTTGTTGATCTTATAAATGAGTAAAAAAGTGTGTTGAAATTCTTTAATTCTTTTCAGACATTAAGTTTGGTTTTGTACTGTTTTTCCACATGAAAAAGTTTTCTTTCCATTTATCACCTATTTTGTTGTAAATGTGTGATTTATGTACATTATTTTTCATTTTACTTTTGATTTGTTGAAGTGAAATAAAATTCAGTTTATTTCCAAATTATTACTGAGCAGCAGCACAGCTGCAACTTTATTTCAACCATAAGTTATGTTTTGAGGTTAGTATTTGCATCTTGTTCATAAGTGTTTCCATTGCAATTATTACATATATATTTAAAGTGGTAACTGCCAAAAGGTTTGATTGAAGTGAGCCATCATCAGAACTAAAAATTCATTATCTTGTTACACAAATATCATGTCAAGTAGTCATCAAGCACTCATTTGGTGACTTAAAATACATCAAGCAAATATGACAAAGACACATAAACAAAACAAAACAAAATATTTCAAAGTTTGATTGCTCCAGTTTGACAATGTCAAATTTCATCAAAACTCTTTCACTGAGGGCAGGTGACAGTTGAATGCGCATGTTGCATAGCAATGTCTGGCATGGTGCATGTAGCTGCCTGGTAGAGTGGTGTATGTCTACTGGGCATTCCCTGAGACACAGCCCACCCAGTGCAACAAGCTAAGGTTGCCAGGTGCCTACATCAAATGTGGCAGGCCAGGCCAAAAAAGCTCATGGGTTAAGAGTGCTGCACGGTGGGCTGCAGTGGACTACTTTTGCAGTAGATGACACTCTCCCAGAATTATTTACATTCTTACGACAGCCGGCTATGACCAAAATACTGAATCTGGAATGCAAGATATATGAGACAGAGAAAATGCCTCCAGGGTTCAAGAGGGGTGTAACAATAATCCCAGTTCCACAGCAGGCAAGTGCTGACAGGTGTGAATATTACTAAACCATTACTTTGGTAAGTAATGGTTGCAAGCTATTGGCACAAATTACCTATCCGGTACAAGCCAATCTTATGGAACATCAGTTTGGGTTCTTTAGAAATGCAAAGAACACACAAGGGAATACTGACTTACAATATAGACTAAAGAATGGCTGACCTACATTTATAGCATCTGTAGATTTAAAGCTTTTGACACCGTTGATGGGAATACACTATCTGAAATTGCAAAGTTAGCAGGGATCAAAATCATGTACAAAAACCAGACTGCAGTTCTAAGAGTTTGACAACATGAATGGGAAGCAGTAATTGAGGATGGACTGAGCTACAACTGTAGCCTATTATCGATATTATTCAGTCTGTACACTGGAAAAACGGTACAAGAAACCATGGTGAAATATATATATAAAAAAAAAAAAAAAAAAAAAAAAAAAAAAAAAAAAAAATGAAGTTCAGGGTGAACAAAAACAAACTTCAAGGTCTGTCAGTGACACTGTAATACTGTCACAGATGGCAGAAATGGAGAGTTATAACATGAATGTCAACAAAAGTAAAACAAGGACAATGGAATATAGTGAAATTAATTCAGTTGATAATGAGGGTGTTATATCAGGAAATGAGATACAAATAGTAGTAGATAAGTTTTTCTGTGTGAGGAGCAGGAAAACTGATTATGAGTATATAAAATTCAGTCTGAAAACAGCAAGAAAAGAGTTTATGCGAGAGATAAATTTTTAATAATTAATACAAACTTAAGAAGTATTTTATGCAAGTATTTGTCTGGAGTGTAACCTTTTATGTAAGTGAAATGCGGATGGAAAGCAGTACGGACAAGAAGGCAAGAGAGGCTTCTGCAATGTGGCACAACAGAAGAATGCTGAAGATAGGGTGGGAAGATTGAATAACTAATGAGGTACTGAAGTGAAGTGAGGAGAAAAGAGCACTAAGGCACAAGTTGACTAAAAGAAGGGCTCAGTTGATAAAAAACATCTTGAGGCTTCAACGAATAATAAATTTGATTGAGAAGTGAAGAGTGTGAGTGTGGGGACAAAAGCGGGGGAGGGGGGGGGGGGCAAGGGTGAAGAGGGGGAGAACGGCTTGACTACAGTAAGCAAGTTCACATGGATGTACGTCAAAACAGCTACTCAGAAAAGAAGACACCTGAGAAGTACAGATGAGCCAGAAAGCTGCATCAAATTAGACTTTGAACTGAGAATCACAGCCACCACCAACTACAATGTTTTGAAGAAATGTTGAAGATCTGCTAATAATTAAACAAAGATGAAGTAAAAATGGATTCTATTGCCATAGTTATGCATAGGAACTGTTCTAGGCACAAGTGACCAGTGAGCGGTGCATGGCAGAGAATGCAAACACGAAGCCGCCAGGCAAGGGAGCTGCTCAAGGTATCGCTAACAGCAAACAGAGAGGACAGATGAATGAGTAGGGGACGACAGACACTACGACCGACCAGGACACAACAAGAGGCAAGCAAGCAAGCAAGAACTGAGGTGATAAACATGGTGAGACAACAACAATGCAGGAACACTCCAAACAACAACAGTATGTATCTCAACACACACAACTGGAACACAGTACAGCTGAACTAGAGGGAGTACCAGACTGCCGGGTTAGTGCCGTGCAGCCGCCTAAATACATGACTGAGGCAAATGCGATCAGCTGTGGACTTCACATGGTACGGAGAGTGGTGTACTCAAACAGTGAGGCTTGTGGCACAGGCATGAACCAGAGCACAGAGACCCCTAGTGTGTATACAGGTCCATATCCTCTGGCACGCACTCAACTTCCGCACCTTCCAACACCATCCCCTTCCCCCCAAAACCTGTGCATAGGGACATAAACGCCCCCGACGGTGAGCGGAAGGAAGGAGGCCCTGTTTTGTTGACCACCAGACGTGGGTTAGGAGGGCAGTCCATGGAATCCATCAAAACGTCACCGGATGGCATGGCCTCGCACAGTGCCTCCAATCCTTGTGGATGTGGGAAGGAGTGCAGGTGTGTCTAGGGGGAGCTGTCAGCTGTCTGCATTGGGGGTCTACTCGAGGGCCTTATGCACAACAGAAGGAGGTGCGTGCTTGGGGGACATGAGGTGCCACGAAGATGTATGGGACCAGAGTTGGTTATGGTGGTAGCACTTGTGCCCCTTCTGTGTCTGTACCGATGTCACACACCTCCCATGGACTGCATCTATTGTGGCAGGAGTCCAAGCACCCTTGCTCCCATACAAGCAGGCCCACATGGCTGTTCACAGGATGTAGTGCTGAGAGGGTTGGGAGCAGGGCTCAGAAGGTGAGGGTGTCAGCAGATGGAGCAGGGTCCCTGGTTGCCACACATGGAGGAGTTCAGCTGGGCTATGACTATCGATCAGTGTGGTGCGATAAATGCTCAAGAATAAGGTGAGGGCCGGCATGGTACAGAGGATTCAACCGCTGTTGTCAGCTGTTGTCTAAATGTCCTGGCTGTTAATTCTGCTGTACCATTGGAGACCGGACGGAACAGAGGGGTGTAGATGTGTTTGATTCTGTTGGCCTCACAGTATGCACAGAAGGAGGCTGCCATGAATTGGAGTCCATATAGGAGGCCAAGGTCGAGGCAGGCCTTCAATGGTGAGAACTTTAGCCAAGGCCATGAGTGTGGCATTAGCCGTGGTGGACGCCATGGGCACCACATACTGTTATCTGGAGTACGCATCCAATAAGTAACAACATCGATCCCAAGAATGGGCCCACAAAATTCAGATGGATGTGGTCCCAGGGCCATCGAGGCATGGGCCAGGTTGCAAATAATTGCGAAGGCCTGGCCTGGTGATGCACACACACCATGCACCCATGGACCAAGCAATTGATGTCACCATCAATGCCGGGCTAATACAGATGCCAGCAAGCCAACGCCTCCATACGGGACATCCCCCAGTGTCTACGGTGTAGCAAGTGTAGGCTGCAGTGACGCAAATTGCGTGGGATGATCACCCGATGGGCGTTAGCCTCCACAGCCAACAGAAGGACACCCACCACAACCGAGAGCATGTGTGGAGGTGCTGCCAGGGGCTGAATTAAGTTTTCAACCAACGAGTCAGATACGTGGGCTAACTGTGAGTCATGAAGTGGAGAGCCTGCCACAGCATGAGGTCCAGGCGTGTGGCTGAGGTGATCTGTGTAGTTGTGACGCGAAATCCATCCATTGTATCTCGGCGGGCCATATCAATGTGAAAGCAGATGACTTCCTGCAGCTTGAACTGAGGATCAGGGCCTGAGGGAAGACGTGACAAGGCACCTGCATTGAGAGGTGGACTAATATTGGATAATGTAAGTGTACTTGTGTAAGAACAGTGCCCAGCGCTGGAGACGTTGAGCGTTTTGCACTGGGCAGTGTGTGTGTGAGCTAAATAGGGTAACCAAGGCTTTTATGATCAATGAGGAGAGTGAACTTTGTCCCAAACAGGAAGATGTGAAACTTTTGAATGGCAAATACAATCACCAGAGCCTCTTTCTCAATCTGAAAATAGTTCCTCTGTGCTGGGGATAACGTCTTGCATGCACACGCAATGGGCTGTTCTGAGCCACCCTCATTCCTGTGAGCCAGAGCGGCCCCAATACCATAGGGCAAAGCATAAGCTGCCACAACCAAAGGGCAGCATGGAGAGCCGGGAGTCAGGCAAGGGCCAGACTTGAACATAGTTTCCAAGCGGAGAAAGGCTTGATCACAGGCAGGAATCCAGTTGAAAGGCACCCCTTTGGGATGCAAGCCATTGAGGGGCTGTGCAACTACAGCAGCCCGGGGTAAAAACTTGAAGTAGTAGTTAACCTTGCCCAAAAAAACCTGGAGGTCAGATAAATCCTTGGGACAGGGAAAGGACGTGATGGCCGCGAAGTAGCGATCCAATGTACAAACGCCATCTTTACTGTACCAATGCCCCAGGTATTTGACTTCCGGTTGAAAGAAACTACACTTTTCCAGCCAACAGCATAAGCCTGTGGCCTGCAGGGCGTGAAATAAGGTACAGAGGTTTTGCAAATGCTTGCAGCGTGTACAGCTGGTGACCAAGATTTCATCGAGATAATTGACAAGAGCCGGGATGGGCTGTGTGAACTGCTCCCAGTACCTCTGGAAAATGACCAGCACCAAGGAAATACCAAATGGAAGGCACTTGTATTTATATAATCTGAAAGGCGTGTTGATGACAACAATGTTCTGGGATTCCTCATCTAAGAATAATTAGTGGTAATCCTCCGCTAGGTTTATCTTACAGAAGTACTCGCCATGTGCAGGTTTGGCAAGAAGGTCTTCCTGCCGGGGAATAGGATATGTTTCAACCAGGGACTGTACATTCATGGTAATTCCGAAATCCCCACATAGGCAAAGGGAACAATTGGGTTTCCTGATTACCATTAACAGGGTCGCCCAAGAACTCGCTTTCATGGGCTTGATGAGGCCAGCAGCCTGCAGTCGATCGAGCTCTTGCCTGACTGCTGGTTGTAAGGCCACCGGAATGGGTCGAGTCCAGAAGAAATGCGGCTGAGCATCTGGCTGGAGAGCAATGTGCACCTGGAAGTTGGAAGCACACCATACGTCAGACTGAAACAGAGGGGCATAGGTTGAGCACAAATCATCGAGGTCCTGGAATGGGATGGCAGTAGAAATGACCTTAACTTCATCAGAAATCGAAAAACCAAACAATTTGAAAGCATCAAGTTCAAAGCCGAAGGATGGTCAACCACCAGTAGAGTCAGGAGCTGGGAAATGTGTTTATAGATGGTCGGGACTAAGAACTGTCACTGTACGTGACCAATTGCCGAAAGGTGGGAGACAGCTCTGGGGAACCCAGGAGTGTATACGTCATCAGATTGATCATGGAGACAATGTCCCCCATATTGACCTGGAAACGAGCGTCTATGTTAGAAATACAGAGCATGAGGAACAACTTCCGCATCAATGGGGCATCCAGTGGGACAACTGACTGCAGCATGTGCATGGTATCCTGATGCCCTGTGGGCGAAGGGTGGGAGCAGGTTGAGTGGCTGCAACACAATGATTGGAGATGGCCGTATTTCTGACAGAGCGTGCAAATCTTGCAGCGATGGGGCAGTCTGTGTGAGAATGAGTGGAAAAGTATTGCGAGCAAGATGGAAGTGACCCACGCAACTGCCGACAATGGGCAACCGGTGCTCTGAGGCCACAGAGACGTCGGACAAGGAGGACTCTCTGTGGGCTGTGCCCCACCGACAGTTCGAGGGAGGCACCCGCAGGAAGTCTACTACTGCCACCTGCGGCCTTGCCATGAAATGCTCATTCGCCACCTGTGCGATTTCAAAGGAGTGCGCTATGCGGAGAATGTCTTTCAGCAAGGGGTTATCGAGTTTCAACGCGGCCATGTGGACCTGTGGGTTGAGTGTCAGTTGAACAACAACATCGCAAATCAAGGAGCCCACATACAAAGCCGTGCAATGCTGATTGATGTAAGTGAAGTCGCATTTGTGGTTGAGACTCTGCAAGTCAGTGTCCCAAGAACGGTATGACTGACCAGGCTTTTATGGTACTGGTGGAACTCAAACTGAGATGCCACAACAAGGTATTACTGGGAATAGTAGTTAGTCAGCAGCACACATATCTAGTTAAAGGAGAGAGCCACGGAATCTGACAACGGTGTCAACTTGTGGAGCAGAAAGAACATGTCTGGTGATGCCCAGGACAAGAATAACGACCACTGTAGGGAGTCATCTGTCACCTGAAATGCTGAGAGATGTTGTTTCAGGCGATGCAAGTATGTTTCCCAGTCTTCCTTAGTGTCGTTGAAGGGCAGAAATGACAGTGGATGTGGGGAAGTGTCAGAAACCGGGACACCAGGGAGCTGGTGTCACAGGGTATCCCGTGCAGTGACTTTTGTCTGTCAGCAACTGCAAAGATTGCTGTAAGGCATCGAACTGACGCTGTTGCTGCACGAGCTGCTGCTGTTGCTCCAGGAGACAGACCAACTTAGCCTTCATGCTACCAAACCTTTTACCTCATCGTCAATGTTACAGCCATGAGTGACTGGTGAGCGGCGCATGGCAGAGAATGGAGACACACAGCTGACGGGCAAGGGAGCTGCTGGAAATATCACTAACAATGAACAGACAGGACAGGCGAACAAGTAGGGGACGACAGACACTATGACCGACCAGTACACAACACGAGTCAAGCAAGCAAGAAATGAGGTGATAAACATGGTGAGACAACAACAACAACGCAGGAACACTCCAAACAATGACAGTATGTATTCCAGCACAGGGAACTGGAACGCAGTATGGCTGAGAGTCACAAGCGAACTATGGGGAGTACCAAACTGCTGGGGACCACTGCACAGCCATCTAAATACATGACCGTGGGAAATGCGATTGGCTGTGGACATCACGTGGTATGGAGAGTGGTGGACTCGCATGGTGAGGCTTGCGGTGCA
This sequence comes from Schistocerca gregaria, assembly GCF_023897955.1. Lineage (NCBI taxonomy): Eukaryota > Metazoa > Arthropoda > Insecta > Orthoptera > Acrididae > Schistocerca > Schistocerca gregaria. Next base: position 275,474,297 of record NC_064924.1, on the reverse strand, counting down.
AGTGCGTGCCGGGGTACAAAGACCCCTAGTGTGTATCAAGGTCCATATCCTCTGGCGCGCACTGAACTTCCTCACCTTCCAACACCCGAGCAATCAGTGCTTACAGTATTTAAACTTTAGAAATATGTAACAGATGCCTTATAACCTTTGCTGAATGACAGTTAATAAATGAATATTAAAATGATAAAAAAACTTTTGATTTGAATTAATGCCAAATGTTCCTTTTATGTATTATATCCTTCCACCGTTGGTAGACCTACCACATTATAATTCGCTAATACGCACATAACCAAATAAACTGATTTTATTTTCAGGATTTATAACTTCAAAAATGGTAAGAAAACAAGGAACTGTCAGAAAAACTAAGAGAAAACATAAATATTGGCAAAGTTAGTCCAGTAGACCAACACCATATACAATTTTAACGGACCTCCAACATGCTGTAGGTGAAATATGTCAGCAGCTTTCCCTTTTTTATATAAATGGTTGGAATTCTGTCAAAACTTGCATAAAAAAGTACCCTTTATTTATTGGTGGTTACTGATTTAAGACATTAAATACACAATAAACCAACTATGCTGAACAGTTCACAGAGAACTACTTGTATTGTACAGCTACTTGATTTATTGTGTGTTGAACTATTTGTATTGCCATTCTGGACTGATGCATGCTTGTTTGACTTTATTTTAATTACTTACAAACAGAGATGGTTTGAAAATGGACATAACGTCCAACACTAGTCACCACCAATAAATAAAAGATGTCACTTAATGCAGCTTTTGACGGGGTTCCAGCCATTTATTTCAACATACACTTTCAATTGTTGTCACAAGCCACAGCTTCCCACAATACATTATGCTTGTTTCACAAATGAGACTTTTCAAAATGGAGGTAATACTGTTAAATTGTTTTCTGGTCTTGACCTGACTAACCTTTTACTACATACAACAAACTGTGGGGAAACACATTTTTTTCAATTTGGTGGCATTAGAACAACAAAAATATAAAACAGCAATTTCTACTGATTCATTAAAGACTACACTGCCACATAAAATCCAGATCAGAATAGCAACACAATAATAATTGAAATGATGTGATTCACTTACCTGATGCACCTGTACGTAATAAAAACAAACATGTAAAATTCCAGCACATATACTTCATAGATGTAGAAGTTCTGCACCGAGGATGCAAAGGACAACTCAACTAAGTAATTCTAGGGGAGAAAAGAAAATAATTACTGTTACCTTTGATAGTGTCAAAAATATTTTTTGTCCTAATCTATCTGCAGAGTCTTTGATTCTGTACACACCTGAGTGATTCAATAATGTTGTTATTCTAGATAGAGATGCAGTACATAAAACCAAGGTAATATGAAAATGAACAGGAAGGAAACCAAATATTTCATTTACAACTGTATCGACAGTCAACACAAACTGCCTGATTGGAATGGGGAATGAAGTTGGTCCATTTTTCCAAGCAGCTATTTCTGGAATTTACTGACACAGCAGAGAACATAAATTTGGATGGCTGGATCAGGATTTGACCCCCCCCCCCCCCCCCCCCAACCCCCACCCACTGCCCAGTGTAATGCCATTTCACCATTTTTAAGTAATAAGAAAATAAAAGTACAGTAAAACAAAGACTACAAGGGATACTCTTCTACCAAACATTAGTAGGAACAAAATTTTGTAATGTAACCTGTGATTATCGACTGCTAATATTTCTGTTTCTCCACTCCTCTCTAACCATCTTAAACTCTTCAGGAATATTCTTCTTTCTCATTAATGACTGAACCATCTCTGTCCAAGTATTAGGTGGCTGACAATTTATTTCTTCTTCAGTTTGCTATTCAGACCATCATACATTGCAGAAGCTTTTTTTCTTGCATCCTTTTGATGTGACCAAACCAGTGTTGTTGCTGCTGTTGAATAAAGTCATTAATTGAATTTTGAACATTCATTCTGTCTCTGATGGTTCAAAGGGCTCTGAGCACTATTGGACTCAACTGCTGAGGTCATAAGTCCCGTAGAACTAATTAAACCTAACTAACCTAAGGACATCACACACATCCATGCCCGAGGCAGGATTCGAACCTGCGACCGTAGCGGTCGCGCAGTTCCAGACTGTAGTGCCTAGAACCGCTTGGCCACTCCGGCCGACATTCTGTCTCTGATTACTTCATTTCTTCTCTCTCTCTCTCTTTTCTTCGCATCATCATAAAACATCCCAAGAAATTGATTTCTGCAGCTAACTATTATGAATTTAATTGCAATTTTATTGTGCAAGCTTCTGAATGATATGTAGTAACACTCTCAACTGTTATTTTAAATATTGTTGTTTTGGTAGCAATTCTTCTGTGCTTATCCCAGGGAATTCCAATACTTGCTTTGTTTTGTTTTCTATCATTTGCAATTTTCATTCCTTGGTATTTCGGTTGATCACTAGCTGTTACTGTTCCCATCCCTTCTTCCAACACTAAATCTTCATTTGTTCCTCTAGTTAAAATGTACTTTATTTTATTTATGTTTACATTTAAATCGCTCTCTTATATTCATATAACAATTTTCTGGTCATACACTCTACAACCTCGTAGGCATGGACTAAAATCAGTTAACACTCTGCTAATTGTAAAAACAATGCTGTTTTATAATTTACTGGAACGCACACAATTTTACATTTTTAGATAAATCTGAGTCTGGCATTGGCATTTCACAGAGATAGACTCATGTTTTAGCCCACCTTAAATTATTTCCAAAAGAACTCGACGGCTGTGATGATTGCACTGACTTACCATTGATAACGTACAGTCAAACAACAAAGGCTCTTTTTGTCTACTACTGCAGTTTACATTACATTCAGTAAAGTGATGATAAAGTTGTCAACTAAAAGTATTCAGTAACAGGACACAATCACTTAAAACAGAAAAGATTTGCTGTCTTGTTTTCTTTATCTCATGCTAATTAAGTTCCTTTTAAATAACTGTAGAGTACAAATAGTTTTTGAAAATAGATGAGTTCTGGTAAGAAATCACATACAAAGCAGTGAATAAAGGCTTCCACGATATTGGTCTATACTTTTCCCCGCAAAACTGGTAACTTGTGGGAGGAAGGCAAGATGGTGTGCTTCTCTTTGAAGCCAAGAGTCACTGTGCAAGAACAGAAGGGAAGGTTATTTATCACTGTCTCAAAGCAAAGCCATTTATCATTTCTTGCTTGCACAAAATGTCTAATGTGGGTAGCACATTTTGGAACAGCATTCAGAAAACTCTCTGTTACAATTTTCAGATACTTTAATTGAGTTATATAACAGGCAGTCTTCGAGTAGGTTACACAAAAGAAGTCACAATTAAGTCACCATATAGAGCATGACAGATTCCATGCACAAACATTTACATACTTTATTTACAGTTCTTTCACTCAAAATAAGGAGAGGAAAGCTCTTGCCAATGAAAATTAAAAATATTATATACAAGGAAAAATTTACAAAAGATCTCACATATAAATTACAAGATGCACAGAGAAACAGAATTTAACAAATGAAGCTCACTTTCTTTCATTACTGTGTGAAGGAAGGCAACAACATACATAGAAGTGATAAAATTTACAGTAAACATATTTTCAAAAATGAAGCTCACTTTCCTTCATTATCATATGAAGGACTGTGGAACAGCAGGTACTAAGATATTTGGTTTCAGTTGTCAAACAGCCTAATGAATACTGATAACTTTCAATGCGTCCAAGTTACCCACTGTTACGTCTCTAAAATAGATGCACTTTCAGCCAGGCAGGAGCAGCCACAGCCTGTTGGACAAACACTATGTGATTCAAACCACAGTTTCATGTGATCCATGTGCCCACCATGACCGCAAACCAAACAGAAATTGGATGATCCTGAAAGAAAAAAGGAAATACTTTTGCTGGATGTTCTTGTATGTTAATACTTATAATCATGTAGCAGTTCCAGAGATAAAAATGAAAGAAATTAACAACAATAATGCTCAATAAGGTAGAAAAGTACGATTAGATGTTATTAATAATGACACAAATTAGGCATTCTCTATGAAATAGGCAGCCAATAACAAATTGCGATTTGTTACTTTAATGAGCACAGTATTTAAGATCAGCTCATGAAAACTGACTAAATGGCACAGAAGCTGTGTGATGACCCCATGCCCCCCACACCGCATCCAACGATATCACTGACAGAGTTCAAAAAGGCAGTTGGTTGGTAGTAATGGGCCCGCCAGGACCCGTGGACAATATTTATATTTTTAGTTTTTAATGCATTTGTGAATACTGGAATCACCATCATTTTTAACATATTGATGGACATACTAAATACAATCAAAATATCCACGGGTGTACTGCCGGTCTATAGTGTCCAACGGGCACAATATTTCGGCGATCAAACATGTCACCATCATCAGGTCAACTGACGGACTGAGGTCCTGTGAATGCGCCGGCACGGAGATCCGTACGCTATGGCTGCTCAGGGGGGACTGGGTTCGGTCTGCCCGCGGTGCGCTCCCTCCGCCATCCGCACCCCGCGCCACGGTAGCGCGGTGGAACAGATTGCGACGGGGTCTGAGATGACGTCGGTGTGATGGCTCTGTCCGCCATGGTCATCACAACTATGCGTTTGCTCGATTTACTCTTGATTAACCCAATCGCTGGGTCCCAAGCCTTGCTAAGATTATAGCCACAGTCACGGTGTATGAGGTCGTCATTGGTGCGAATTTCGATGGCCTCTCTAACAACTCTGTCCCAGTATCTCGAAGTCTGTACCAGAATCCTCGTGCGGTCATACTCCATAGCGTGATTTTCCGACAAACAATGTTCAGCGACCGCCGACTTGCTCGGATACATCAGTCGGGTGTGCCTCTGGTGTTCACGGCATCGATCCTCGACGGTACGCATCGTCTGACCAATATACGACTTGCCACATTGACACGGAATCTGGTACACGCCGGCCTTCCTCAAACCGAGGTCATCTTTGGCGCTCCCAACCAGTTCATGAGTTTTATTCGGAGGACAAAACACAGTTCCGACCCGGTGTTTCTTCAGAATGCAGGCGATTTTCCCCAAGAGTGTGCCTGTGTATGGAATAAATGCAGTGCCTACCTCCTCCCTCGTGACTTCATCCACGTTGGATCTGCCACTCTGAGTACCCATTTTTTCGAAATACAGTTCTCGGATGTTCCAATTCCTGGGGTACTCTCTCTGTGTCAGAGATAGTGCGCGCCCTATGTACAAGAGTGCCGGCGTGTTCACAGGAGCTCAGTCCGTCAGTTCACCTGATGATGGCGACATGTTTGATCACCGAAATATTGTGCCCGTTGGACACTATAGACCGGCAGTACACCCGTGGATATTTTGATTATCAAATACGCCGGGAGAAACTCAAGAATCACAACATACTAAATACAGTTACTATTTCTAAACTAAAAACCCTAAGGGTGTAAAAGCATGTTACTTATTTCTGCAGCTTTTGTTTCCATTGCCTGTTACATTCTTATGCTGCTTGTGTGGTCTCTTGGCTTGTCATAACTGGACTGTTAATGGATATGGGTAGCAGGATTCCTTTATTTGATACTTTTGTTTGTCACATGTATCAGCATCTTATGGATTGTACCACTATTACGCAGACTGTGTGTGTGCGCTAATAATCTTGAAGGTTGTTTCATGGAGTCACAGCTACAGTGTTTCTATACATCTTATTTGGTTTCATCTATGTGTAAAAAAAGCATAAAATAGTGAAATTCAAGTAATATTGCTCACACACACTGCTTGTTAAACTTAGAAGTCAAAGAACTGTTGAATAACTGCTTGGAACTTGACGATCTTGTACACTAAAATGGCCACCTTTCGTAACACAACAACTGTATGGTTCACCTGAACAATGTTGTAATTAACAACAGTAAATTGTACAGCACAACAAAAAACTGTTTTATGATTTTCTATTTGGGCTTCCTTGATGCAAGCAGTATATATCAGGTAATACATCTTTCTGCATATTTTTGTAGTAGTTATTACACAATTCCTTACATTATCTTTCAAAATCTATATCTATTTTAATTTTCTGGATGAAAAATATTGTATTTGTGCTGTTACAATTTTGTACTGCTGAAACACACTGGTTCTTCTGTCTTACTCACTGCAGTAACTGAAAGCTAGTTTTGAGAAAATGCAACAAAACACACAATGTTTATTTGCATTACAAATTGCACAAGCTGCTGCAGGAGGTATTGAAAAATTCAGCACCACTGCTGTTGAAATCCCACTAAATATGCACATTCAGCATCACATTTTCAGTCCTCAATCAGTAGTTTTTGTCTGACAGATCTGCAAATACACCATTCACTTGGTAGGCGCTGACAGAAAAACTGTTTTCAGATGGGAAATGCTAATAAATTAGGAAGTCTACCTTCATGGTATTTTTGATTGGCAAAAGTTTATCATATATGACAGGGAAAACTGAAATATTAAAGGGTGGTAAATTTATTCTCCCAGCACCTCTCAATACCTTTGCAATGATTTGACAAACCCACAACAGTAGGATGTTAAGAATTTCTCTTTTTAGGGTCCTCAGATGAAATTTGTAACCACACATATTCAAAATTTTGTATAAGCTTTTCTGCAACTCTTGGAAGAATGCACTAAGATCCCAGAAATCATCTGGTTTCAACTTGCACACAAGAAATTTGTTGGTGGGTGTGCAATGTGTCATAGGACTTCTATGACATCCCAAACACACACCTTCTACATGCTCCCCAAAATTCATAAACCCAACAATCATGGATGGCCCATTATAGTAGGTTATTGTGCTCCCACAGAAAGAATTTTGCCTCTCACTGACCAACACCTCCAACCTACTGCCCAAAATAGAGCCTCCCATATCAAAGACATTTATCGACTTTCCACCATCCTCATCCCCTTAACCTCCTGGATTTCTACTCGTCACTATTGATGCAACTTCCCTATACACCAACACCATCCATAGTCCTACCACTATTGAACACTACCTCTCCCGACATCCTTCAGATTCCAAACCCACAATCTCTTTCCTCATACACTTTATTAACTATAGCCCTATACACAACTACCACTCACCTGAAGGGAAGGTATAAAAACAAACCTGGACCGCAACCGTGAGCACCAGCATGGCACCTTCCCACATCAAACTGTTTATGGGCATCTACAGGAAACTCCTTAGCCTACCAAAACCCAAATATCTGGTCTGGTTCAGGTTCATCAATGACATCCTCATGATCTGGACCCAGGGCCAGGACATACTATCCTCATTCCTCTGCAAGTTCAACACCATCACTCCTATACACTTTGCTTGGGCCTCTTCAACCCTGCATGGCTCCTTCCTGGATGTTGACTTCCTCCTCTCTGATGGCTCCATCCACATTTCTGTCCACATTAAACCCACCAACCGCCAACAGAACCAGCATTTTGAAAGCTGTTACCCCCTCCACACAAAAAAAAAATCACTCCCATATAGCCTGGCCACCTGGGGATGGCACATTTGCAGTGATAGGAACTCCTTTGCCCAGTACTCTGAAGTTCCCACTAGGGCCTTCACAGACAAGACACTATCCCCCGACCTAGTCCACAAACAAATCTCTCATGCCATTTCCCCACATACCACCAACACCTCTCGGAACCAGCTACAAAGGAGTGCCGCCTTCATAATCCAGTACCACTTCATATTGGAACAACTGAACCACACCCTTGTCAGGGCTTTGATTATATATCATCATGCCCTGAAAAAGGGACATCATATCCAAGATCCTCCCCACCCATCCTAAAGTGGTGTTCCATCACCCACCCAACATCCACAACATCCTTGTCCATCCCTATGTCACTCTCAATCCCAACCTCTTGTGACATGGATCATTTACCTGGGGAAGACCCAGGTGCAATACCCACCCAATCCACCCACACTACAATTACTATTCCAGTCCTGTCACAGACTTATCCGACCCCATCATAAGAGGCTGAGCCACCTGTGAAAGCAACCATGTTATATACTAGTTCTGCTGTAATCATTGTTGTGGATGAATGGCCACCACCAAACTGTGGCCAAGAGCAAACTGGAAACTAATTACATGTGGGGTCCCAGAAGGTTCCATTTTAGGGCCCTTACTTTTTCTTGTGTATATCAATGACCTTTCATCAGTAACATTACCAGATGCCGAGTTCATTTTCTTTGCCAATGATACAAACATTGCAATAAATAGCAAATCAAGCGTAGTCTTAGGAAGTTCAGCTAATAAAATATTTGTGGACATTAATCAGTGGTTCCTAGCCAATTCCTTGTCACTAAACTTCGAAAAAAACACACTACATGCAGTTCAGAACTTGTAAGGGGTGTCCCACAAGTACATGCCAAACATATGATGACAAGCAGATAGGAGAAGTGGACAATGTTAAATTCTTGGGATTACAGCTTGAAAATAAATTCAACTGCGAAAAACACACCACAGAACTGCAGAAGCATTTTAACAAATCTCTATTTGCAATGTGAATTGTGTCAGACATGTTGTTGTGGTCTTCAGTCCTGAGACTGGTTTGATGCATCTCTCCCAGCTACTCTATCCTGTGCAAGCTTCTTCATCTCCCGGTACCTACTGCATCCTACATCCTTCTGAATCTGCTTAGTGTATTCATCTCTTGGTCTCCCTCTACGATTTTTACCCTCCACGCTACCCTCCAATACTAAGTTGGTGATCCCTTGATGCCTCAGAACATGTCCTACCAACCGATCCCTTCTTCTAGTCAAGTTGTGCCACAAACTTCTCTTCTCCCCAATCCTATTCAATACTTCCTCATTAGTTATGTGATCTACCTTTCTAATCTTCAGCATTCTTCTGTAGCACCACATTTTGAAAGCTTCTATTCTCTTCTTGTCTAAACAATTTATCGTCCATGTTTCACTTCCATACATGGCTACACTCCATACAAATACTTTCAGAAATGACTTCCTGACACTTAAATCAATACTCGATGTTAACAAATTTCTGTTCTTCAAAAACGCTTTCCTTGCCATTGCCAGTCTACATTTTATATCCTCTCTACTTCGACCATCATCAGTTATTTGGCTCCCCAAATAGCAAAACTCATTTACTACTTTAAGTGTCTCATTTCCTAATCTAATTCCCTCAGCATCACCTGACTTAATTCAACTACATTCCATTATCCTCGTTTTGCTTTTGTTTATGTTCATCTTATATCCTCCTTTCAAGACACTATTCATTCCATTCAACTGCTCTTCCAAGACCTTTGCTGTCTCTGACAGAATTACAATGTCATCGGCAAACCTCAAATTTTTTATTTCTTCTCCATGGATTTTAATTCCTACTCTGAATTTTTATTTTGTTTCCTTTACTGCTTGCTCAATATACAGTTTGAATAACATAGGGGATAGGCTACAACCCTGTCTCACTCCCTTCCCAACCACTGCTTTCCTTTCATGCCCCTTGATTCTTGTAACTGCCATCTGGTTTCTGTACAAATTGTAAATAGCCTTTCACTCCCTGTATTTGACCCCTGCCACCTTCAGAAGTTTAAAGAGAGTATTCCAGTCAACATTGTCAAAAGCTTTCTGTAAGTCTACAGATGCTAGAAACGTATGTTTACCTTTCCTTAATCTATTTTCTAAGATATGTCGTAGGGTCAGTATTGCCTCAAGTGTTCAAACATTTCTATGGAATCCAAACTGATCTTCTCTGAGGTCGGCTTTTACCAGTTTTTCCATTCATCTGTAAATAATTTGTGTTAGTGTTTTGCAGCCATGACTTATTAAATTGATAGTTCAGTAATTTTCACATCTGTCAACACCTGCTTTCTTTGGGATTGGAATTATTATATTCTTCTTGAAGTCTGGGGGTATTTCGCTTGTTTCACACATCTTGCTCACCAGATGGTAGAGTTTTGTCAGGACTGGCTCTCCCAAGGCCGTCAGTAGTTCTAATGGAATGTTGTCTACTCCCGGGGCCCTGTTTCGACTCAGGTCTTTCAGTGCTCTGTCAAACTCTTCACTCAGTATCGTATCTCCCATTTCATCTTCATCTACATCCTCTTCCATTTCCATAATATTGTCCTCAAGTACATCGCCCTTGTATAGACCCTCTATATACTGCTTCCACCTTTCTGCTTTCCCTTATTTGCTTAGAACTGGGTTTCCATCTGAGGTCTTGATGTTCATACAAGTGGTTCTCTTATCTCCAAAGGTCTCTTTAATTTTCCTGTAGCCTTTATCAGACATAGGGGATATAAAAATGAAAAAGCTGGCATACTATGCTTACTTTCATTTCATAATGTCATATGGGATTATTTTTTGGGGTAACTCATCAAGCCAAGCTAAAGTTTTCTGGGCACAAAAACGTGCACTAAGAGTTATATGTGGTGTGAACTCAAGAACATCCTGCAGAAGCCTGTTTTGGAACTAGGGATACTAACTACTGCTTCCCAATACATTTATTCTTTAATGAAATTTGTCATTAAAAATATATCACTTTTTCAAACCAATAGCTCAGTTCATGGAATCAATACTAGAAATAAGAATAATCTTCACAAATATTTAAAGTCACTTAGTGTTGCACAAAAAGGTGTGCATTATTCAGGAACACACATTTTCAATAACTTGCCAGAAGCCATAAAAAGCTTAACAACCAATGAAATTCAGTTTAAGAGAAGCCTGGAGGATTTATTGGGGGCCAACTCCTTCTACTCCATTGATGAATTTCTCAGTAGAACCAACTGATTTGTGTGTGTATATATATAATATAACTTCTGCACAATTTCAGTGCAGTAATGTGTTCATTGTAAATAAGTATTGTAGTAGTTGTATTACATGTTTATCACCTTATAAATAAATAAATAAATAAACTTTTTTATTTTAAATTCAGTGCATTAGTACTTGTAAAATTATTCTTTCATATAGTATTTATTAAAAAATGCTGATCATTCCACTTGGGACCTGTGGAATGGTACATTAGCTTATTTGTTTGAGTTGTAAATATTTGTCATGCATTATTGTTTTTCTGACGTGTTCTACATTCTGGAGGACCTCCTCCCTACGGATCAATTGGAATGAAAGTAAATCTAATCTAATCTAATCTAATCTAAAGTGGACCACCTTATGGCACAACATGCAGCTGTATGTATCATACTTGATTTCAATGCCTGCTTCACAACCTGGGCCATCTGAATCCTCCCCTCCACCACCAGTTTTGCTGAACTGCACTCCAAAATTCATCCCAGCCTCAACCTATGGTAACCTACTCTTCCCAAATCCTCCACCCAACTTTTCTGCTCCCTCTGTCTTTTCACTTCCTCACAATTCTCCTCCCCTCACGTTCATTGTGCGCTGCTCCCACCGTCGCATCTACTGGTCTTTTCACCTTCTCTGGTGGTCTCCTTTTTGTTCCCTGTGTTTCCCCGTCCTCTTCCAGCTCCACAGCCTACTGACGCAGCACCTGTCACCCCTGTCCAGCCACCTCCAGACTCTGCGTGCTCCGACAACCAACAATGAGTCCTCTTCCCCCAACCACATGCTGCTATCCCTTCACCTTCCTAACCATCCTCCAGACTACAGCTCCTGTCTGGCTGAATTGGATAGTGGTAGCAGTCGTGTGCGTGAGGTGTGCTTGCTTGTGTGAATGTGTGAAGGCTTCTCTTTTCTGAAGAAGGCTGTGGTCGAAAGGTAATATATAACAGTCTTTTCATTGTGCCTGTCTGCAACTCAACCTGTCATCTTAATGGTGAGCAGCAATCTGGCCTTGTAACAAGAGCACTGCTGTTGATAATATACAGAAGAAAGGTTCACCTGGCAACAGAAGATTATCTGTTGAAGAATGATGCACAAAGTCACAGTACTACCTGTTGTTTTAATTTTTCTGGTATTTGTACCAAGAATTTTGTATGCCGCTTTGTACCTAGAATGGAGAATTGTGCTTTCTTTTTCTTTTTTTTTAAATTCTGTCAGAAGAATGTTCACTGACAGACAGCACAGGAAGCTGTCACAATATGAACATGCATTCGACTTGGCAGAATAAATTTTAATTTAAAATCACTTTTGAAAATCTCTCTGTATGGCCAGTGTGCTAAGGACATGCATTTTGTGCATCCTCAAATCTGTACTTAAATAGCAACTATCATTTTTATGCCTTTCTTCCTTTGAAAACAATTCAGTTTGTCTCTGTCATGATCCAGATTTTATTATGACTGTTAGAATGCTTCCCTTTTGACTCTGAGGGTCAGAATATTCTTTAATTTGTTAATCAAAATTTGTACCTTTGTTTTCATTTCATTTAAAATTACAAGTATCTTTTAGAGGAGTTGTTTAACATTTGAAAACTACACTTATTTTTATGTAATATATGCTTTGTAGGTACCATACGATTTACATATTGGTTTTATTATACTATATTACTGTATATATGCTATCAGTACATAATCAGCCTCCCCCCTCATATGCTATTATTCAGTATCCCCACTACACGTAAAACACGTTCTAAGTCTTGAAAAATGTGAGTGGTCTGGGAAGTAGGGGGAGAAAGTGCATATAAATAACTTGAGCACTGCTAACTGGAAATTACAGTTTCTAGGCCTAGAAAGTGAATGGGGAGGCAGTGGGGGAATATGAAGAGGAAAAACAAGGAGGTGGGGGAGAGGTGTTATAACATGGACACTACAAAATGATGACTGTAGTGACGCCTACACATACCTTCAAAAGTTCATGCTTGTGGCAGTGCTATGTCTTCTGCAGAGGGCGCGCCTCATCTTTGTGTGTGTGTGTGTGTGTGTGTGTGTGTGTGTGTGTGTGAGAGAGAGAGAGAGAGAGAGAGAGAGAGAGAGAGAGACAGAAATCATCATCAGAGCCCACCACAGGCCCCAGTCGATATAAAGCTACAAAAACTGAGCGTGTTGCTACGGTTCTTTGCATACTTAATTGGTTCTTCCCTAATGGTACTTAAATACTGTGCTGTTGTTAATACTTCAGTGGAAAAAAGTTGTGTTCAGTCTACTGGTCGTGTTGTACTTATACCTAATTACAACATGATTGGGGCAAATTGCTACTTTTCCAATGGCTGATCTTGTTATGGAGGACACTTGGTTGAAGAGCAAGAATCATTTGCTGCAGCACTGCACCACTGGTTTTGTTGGTTACCTGCTTGTGAAACCTCATTTTCCACCCTTAAGACCATGTTGCAGTCTGCGCCCAGCTTAGTGACGTACCAACCCAGGTCTCGTTCTCCAGAGCCTGCAAAAACTGTTACGAAATTGTGACACTAGATGCGAGGTGCTTGGGGCAGTCTTGCACAGAATGCCACTTGGGACCTTTGAGAGTGTATACATGTGAGAATAAATGCTTATGTCGCGTCCCAGCAACTGTATGTAGATATGTGAAACCACATCATCTTCCTGTCAAAGAAATGGCAGTAGCAAGGGGATAACAGCCTATGCAGTGCAGAGGCACTGGTTAATTAAACCAGCAGAAACACCTTACGTGAGTGCAAGTTATAACTGATGGGCCCCACATTATCAAGCTTGGTCTGGGACCCGTGTGTCGTGGAGGAGTGCAGTCAGGAATAGGCTGCTCATCAAATCTACACCACACATGTGTACAGCCATCACACACATTTAGACAAAATCTACTCTTATCACTGAAGACAAGAGTGTGCCATTCCAATCTTTAGACAACTCTTTCACGACACCAGAGTGGCTGTGCTTGGCGGTGTTGTGGTGTCTGCGGTAGCCTGGCGAGAGGTACACATGATCTTAACCCTGCTGCAGGCAGACAGATCGCAATGATTCTTGGTGACACATCAACTGCAACATGTGTCCAGATTTCTTCCCTAGATTACTTTCGGCTAGCCATGTAGACATTTCGGGATTTAAGCTAGCTTCCTACTTCTGCAGAGTAGATATGGAGGGAGGAGGAGTTGCCACATTTATTAAAAACTGCCATAAATTCAAGAACATTGACATTAATAAATTCTGCTTAGAGCAGCATCTAGAAGCATGTGCAACAGAAGTAGAGTTCCATTACTATAGTTCCATCAGTTACACTGCCAGAAGCAGAGTTCGTTTTGTTTGCAGATGACACAAGTATTGCAATAAATAGCATGTCGAGTGTAGTTCTAGAAAGATCCGCTAATGATATTTTCATGGATATTAATAAATGGTTTAAGGCCAACTCACTGACATTAAACTTCGAAAAGACTCACTATATGCAATTCAGAACCTGTAAGAGGTTTTCACCCAGCATATGCATAAAGTACGAAGAAGAGCAGATAGAAGAGGTTGACAGTATTAAATTCCCGGGATTACAACTTGATAATAAATTCAGTTGGGAGGAGCACACCACAGAACTGCAGAAACACCTTAACAAATCTGTATTGCAATTCGAGTGTTAGCAGACATAGGCGACATAAAAGTGAAAAAGCTTGCATACTTTGCCTACTTTCATTCCATAATGTCATATGGTATAATATTTTGGGGTAACTCCTTAAGTCAAACAAAAGTTTTCTGAGTTCAAAAGCGTGTAAGACGTATTATTTGTGGAGTAAACTCACGGACGTCTTGTAGAAACCTCTTCAAAGAACTGGGTATACTAACTACTGCCTCTCAGTATATTTACTCCTTAATGAAATTTGTCCTAAATAATATATCTCTTTTTCTAACAAACAGCTCAGTTCATACATACAATACCAGGAACAAAAATGATCTGCACAAGGACTTAAAAGCACTTACTTTAGTTCAAAAAGGGGTCAACTACTCAGGAACACTCATCTTCAATAATTTGCCAGCAAACATAAAAAAATTAGTTACAAATAGAGATCAGTTTAAAAGGAGCCTGAAAGACTTACTTGTGGCCAACTCCTTTTACTCCATTGACGTATTTTTTAATATATATATATATATATATATATATATATATATATATATATATATATATATATATATAAAGGTGACATGTTCCACATCCATGAGGATCTCCTCAACACAGATCTATGGAACGAAAAACTAATCTAATCTAATCACTGCTTGCACAATGTGCTGATCTTGATGAATGTCTGTACTACACAGACACTCAGAGTGTGGACCTCAAGTGCAGCAACATTCCACAGACCACTGCTGAAAGCAGCAACACAACACAGATACACTGTGCCCAACATATGCAGCAATCCACTGACATGTCCATCCAGCTTTCCGCAGGCCCACACTGTGACCTCATTTAAATGGCTTAATTTGTTCAGAGGTCACAAAGACAGGCCACATGAGTGCCATCTAACTGCCAACAAATGTGACAAATAAATCACTAAGACACAACCCCTTCAGTATGCACACATTATACAGTGGTGTCACTCAATATAGTGCTTGATGGTGTTGCATTCTTTTTTTTTTTCCAGCAGTGTATATAATGATTATGTTGCCTACAGAACCTCAAAACTGTTGGAAATTTCATTTAGAATCAATGAATGCTAGAACATTCATCTTCAGTGTTGTCGTTAAGGATGCATTTATATATGTGCAGTTTTCTGTTATTTGTCATTTTGAGTCTAATTGTGTTACTTTCTTTCTGTGAACTAATAAATGTTTGTTATTTAGTATCAAACCTGAAATGCGTTTTCATTTAAAACTCGAACCACAAAAGGTTATGGGTCCAGATCACTTAGTTTGGTGATATTATGGAAACTCTTGTTTATTTGAAGCAAGCAAAAACTACACATGTATCTATTGCGTCAAGAAAAATTGGAGACACAAATACATAATGCTGACATCATGAGTTTGAGCACCGCTAACCTGTTGCCATTAATTGAAAAACTAAAGGGAAGCGAAAACTATAATGCATGCCACTTTGCAATGAAAATTTATTTACAAAATGAACAATTGTGGTAGTCCATAATGGGCGAGATCAGAAACAAAGTTAAGATATGTACCGCAAAGCCTAAAATAATCTTACCAGGGAACCTACAGAACACCTCAACTGCGAAAGAAGCTTGGAATAAGTTAAAACAAATTTATGAAGACTCAGGACTTTATCGAAGAATAAGTTGTCGAGAACATTTTTAACTGCAAGACTGAAGAACTGTTCAGCTGTGGAAGAGCATGTGCCGAGAATAATTACAATGTCAAACAAATTAAATGGTCTAAGCTTTGAATTTCAAGACAAATGGGTAGGATGTATTCTGTTAGCAGGGCTGCCTAATGAGTACAAATCAATGCTGATGGCTTTAGAGAATTCCAATATGGCAATAAAGAATGATTCTATTAAAAACAAATTACTACAGGAAGTGAAGGATGAGGCACATGGCAATTCAAGTTTTAATGATGCTCTTCAAGCAAAAACAGACAACTGCAACCCATATTAAGTCCCAGAGGTCCGAGGTATTACAACTGCAACAAACATGTACACACAGCAAAGAGATGTTGCAGTAAAAACGAGGCAAGTGGAAAATCTCTCTTGAAAGAAAATAGCTATAAGACATTCTTAATGACATCAGCATCACCTACAGCTATACGCAAAGACTGGTACATGGATTCTGGTGCATCAGCACATACATCAAAGTACCCACGTGATCTGAATTTCACAGCAACAGTGCCCAATTCACAAGTGGTGATGGCTAATGATTACCAGTAAAAGAACAGGGTCCAAAAGCAGGCAGATATGACAAACATTAGGGTGCTCTATGTCCCCCAGTTATGTACAAATTTACTTTCTGTCAGGAAAATAGTGAGACAGGGTCACTTGGTCTTCTTTGATGATAGAGACTGTTAAATTCGTGATGCAGAGAAGAAATTGGTAGCTACAGTATTGTTAATCAACGTAATGTAGAAACAGTGTTGAAGCAATGTCTGCTTCCTTGTCTAATAGTGCAAATCTATGGCACAGAAAATTAGGGATCTACACTCAGATGCGAGGGAGGAATTACGAAAAGGTTTGGTTAACGGCATCATATACGAAAGAGTCATCAGTACTGCGTGCATTATGTGCCTAGAAGGCATGAGCCAGGAATATATCCTGATCATTTGCAGGAACCAAACCAGATATTTATTCTGTTCACAACTAAGGAGAAGAACATTAAGGCACATAACGATTCAAGGGACACCATCCCAGATAGTAATGTTTCAGAAGAATTAGGCTCAGTTGAGGCACAAGACGATTCAAAGGCCACCACAGCAGATAACAGCATTTCAGAAGAATCAGACTCAGTCAAAATAAACAAAGACTATGAACCATCAAAACAAGTACTCAGAAGATCTTCCCAAAAAGCAAGACCGAAGAAGATGGACAAATGCGTGTCCTATCATACTAAACATCCACACAAATCAGAACCATGAACTTTAGAAAAAGCATTGCAATCTAGGCTCTCACAGAAATGGATTGAAGAAATTCAGGAAGAATCAAAGTCACAAGCAGAAAATCAAACTTGGGAATTAGTAAGCCTGCCTCCAGGAAAAAAAAAAAAAGATATCAATGTCAAGCAGGTCTTTAAGATAAAAAGAGACTTACAAGGACAAAAAATCTGTTTTAAAACTCGTCTGAAAGTTAAGAGACGTGCACAAGTCAGAGGTTTGGATTATGACAGAGCTTATGCGCCGGTGATACGATACAATTCACTGTTATTCTGTATTTATTTAATCTGGTTGCTAAATATGATTTTGACATTGCTCATTGCGACAGCTTTTTTGCAAGGTAACTTAAAAGAAGAAATTTATGTCAAAATTTCTACAGTTCACTACATGACAAAGTCAGTTAAAGAGGAATGCATTAAAAGACTTTAGGAAGCAGTCTATAGACTTAACAGGGAAGTTGCTGTTGGAACATAAAAATGGACAAAGCTGTACTAAGTCTGAATTTTGGTACATCCACAGCTGACACTTGTGTTTACTACAAAAATGAAATATATTCATTGTAGCAATTTATGTAGATGACTTGCTAATTTTTTGCAACAAAAAACTGTATTTAAAGAGAAGTTAAAGGAACACTTTAAACTAAAAGACCTCAGAGATGTAGCCAATTGTCTAGGAATCTGAGTATCGAGGTTGCAAACATTGACTTTTATGGCTGGATCCAACCTATTATAAACATTTGATTTTCCAAAAATATAACACGGAAGATTGCTATACAGTATCCATGCCACTGGATAACAGTCAAGTATGAACTCCCTAAATGATCACAAAGACAGAGAGAGAAAAAATTGCCATAAAGAATGCCCCATACAGAGAAACTAAGGGCTAGGCAAGATCTAGCATAAGCAATTGTAATGGTGAGTCGGTTTAATACTAACCCCAGAATACCCCACTGGCAAGCTGTAAACAGAATTCTATGATATATAAAAGGTATTAAATATATAAAAGGAAATAAATATTTCGAAGTACAATTTTCTAAAAATGAGGGCCATGAATCACAGGATACACTGATGCTGACTAGGCTGGGGACACTGCAGATACAAATCAACCACTGGTTTCTTGATTAAGTCTCAAGGTGCAATAGTTTCACGGAACAGCAGAAAACAACCAACGGTATCTCTCCTGAAAACAGGAGCAGAATATGTGGCATTAGCTTCTGTATGTCAGGAAGCACTTTGGCTGCAATGGTTGCAGAGAGAAATATCCCCTACCCCCAAAAGAAGGCTCGATTAAATTGTTTTGTGACAACAAAGGTACAATTGATCTGTCAAGAGCAAGTGGATACAAAGGTTGCACTAAACACATTGACACCAGACATGATTTCATCAAAGAAAAAACTGATTCAGGAGAAATCATGATGGTGCACATTTCAATGAGAGGAATGCTTGCACACATGATTACGAAGCCACTGCCAAGAACCAAACATTATCATCTAATCCAAGGATTTGGACTATGAAGCTGAAATACTGAGAGGCATCGTTTCTGGTGGGTGTGATGGAAATTTCATTTAACAATAATGCCTCTGCTAGAACATTCATCTTTGGTGTTGTTGCAATGGGCAGTTTTATATACCTGCTCTTTTACATTATTTTTTGTTTTGAGTCTAATCATGTTACTTTTGTTCTACGAACAAATAAAAGTTTGTTTTTAATTTCAAACCAGAACTGCGTTTGCTGACTAAACAGTGCAAGGTCTCCAGCTCAGAGTAACAATGAATACTTCAAAAGTGTAAGATACAATAAAATGAAAAAACTTACCTCGCACTGAGATGCGGCAAATCACACATTGAAAACTTAGTCTCTTGCACAATGAGCAGCCAGGGCCTCGTATCTGCTTGTTACAACTTGTGCATTCCGTGAAAAACTCAACACCTCTATGTGGTTCAGGTGGTGTACACAGATACTTCAGTACCTGGAAAGTTACATTAGAGAATTTCAGATTACAGGTATAGAAGACAATAAAATATGATCTAAACTGAAAACAACTTCACTCATTTGCAAATTACTATGAAATGAAATAACATTATTGACAGCTTGTGGCGTAAAATATCACCTTTAGTAAAGCACTGTGTTACTGAACATCTACCTAACTGATGAACAATGATCATCAGAGTGAAAGTATTTTTTGTAAGTTATTTTGTTTAGGATAGTTAACTGTCTGGGAGTCACATACACCGGTTGATCAGTTATTCCATAATGCAACATACCGGCTCGGAGAAGCCAGGCGTGCCATGGAACAGTGCCTACCATTACAATTAGAATGGTGTCATGGAAGCATAGCAGTTAGATGGTTCAAAGTTGTAATTTGTACATATCATACAGATTCAATAGAATATATTAAAAACAAAGATTCCAAGACTTACCTGGCGGGAAAGTGCCGGTAGACAGGCACAATAAAATAACACACAAACACACACACAAAATTTCTAGCTTTCACAACCAGCGGTTGCTTCTCCAGGAAAGAGGGAAGGAAAAGGAAAGATGAAAGGATGTGGGTTTTAAGGGAGAGGGTAAGGAATCATTCCAATCCCGGGAGCGGAAAGACTTACCTTAGGGGGAAAAAAGGATAGGTATATACACGCGCGCGCGCACACACACACACACACACACACACATACACACACACACACACACACACACACACATACATATCCATCCATACATATACAAACACAAGCAGACATATTTAAAGGGACAAATATTAGGTTTCAGATCCTCCTCCCATGAACCATGGACCGTGCCTTTGGTGGGGAGGCTTGTGTGCCTCAACGATACAGATACCCATACCGTAGGTGCAACCACAATGGAGGGGCATCTGTTGAGAGGCCAGACAAACATGTGGTTCCTAAAGAGGGGCAGCAGCCTTTTCAGTAGTTGCAGGGGCAACAGTCTGGATGATTGACTGATCTGGCCTTGTAACAATAACCAAATCGGCCATGCTGTGCTTGTACTGTGAATGACTGAAAGCAAGGGGAAACTACGGCCGTAATTTTTCCTGAGGGCATGCAGCTTTACTGTATGATTAAATGGTGATGGCATCCTCTTGGGTAAAATATTCCGGAGGTAAAATAGTCCCCCATTCAGATCTCCAGGCAGGGACTAATCAAGAGGATGTCGTTATCAGGAGAAAGAAAACTGGCGTTCTTCGGATCGGAGCGTGGAATGTCAGATCACTTAATCGGGCAGGTAGGTTAGAAAATTTAAAAAGGGAAATGGACAGGTTAATGTTAGATATAGTGGGAATTAGTGACGTTCGGTGGCAGGAGGAACAAGACTTCTGGTCAGGTGACTACAGGGTTATAAACACAATATTAAATAGGGCTAATGCAGGAATAGGTTTAATAATGAATAGGAAAATAGGAATGTGGGTAAGCTACTACAAACAGCATAGTGAACACATTATTGTGGCCAAGATAGATACGAAGCCCAGATTTAGGAACCAGGTTATAAATTGTAAGACATTTCCAGGGGCAGGTGTGGAATCTGACCACAATCTATTGGTTATGACCTGCAGATTAAAACTAAAGAAACTGCAAAAAGGTGGGAACTTAAGGAGATGGGACCTGGATAAACAGAAAGAACCAGAGTTTGTACAGAGTTTCAGGGAGAGCATAAGGGAACAACTGACGGGAATGGGGGAAAGAAATACAGTAGAAGACGAATGGGTAGCTCTGAGGGATGAAGTAGTGAAGGCAGCAGAGGATCAAGTAGGTAAAAAGACGAGGGTAGTAGAAATCCTTGGGTAACAGAAGAAATATTGAATTTAATTGATGAAAGGAGAAAATATAAAAATGCAGTAAATGAAGCAGGCAAAAAGGAATACAAACGTCTCAAAAATGAGATCGACAGGAAGTGCAAAATGGATGAGCAGGGATGGCCAGAGGACAAACGTAAGGATGTAGAGGCTTATCTCACTAGGGGTAAGATAGATACCTCTATAGGAAAATTAAAGAGACATTTGGAGAAAAGAGAACCACTTGTATGAACATCAAGAGCTCAGATGGAAACCCAGTTTTAAGCAAAGAAGGGAAAGCAGAAAGGTGGAAGGAGTATATAGAGTGTCTATACAAGGGCGATGTGCTTGAGGACAATATTATGGAAATGGAAGAGGATGTAGATGAAGATTAAATGGGAGATACGATACTGCGTGAAGAGTTTGACAGATCACTGAACGACCTGAGTCGAAACAGGCCCCCGGAGTAGACAACATTCCATTGGCCTTGGGAGAGGCAGTCCTGACAAAACTCTAGCATCTGGTGAGCAAGATGTATGAAACACGCGAAATACCCTCAGATTTCAAAAAGAATATAATAATTCCAATCCCAAAGAAAGCAGCTTTTGACAGATGTGTAAATTACCGAACAATCAGTTTAATAAGCCACAGCAGCAAAATACTAACACGAATTCTTTACAGATGAATGGAAAAAGTAGTAGAAGCCGACCTCGGGGAAGATCAGTTTGGACCCCGTAGAAATACTGGAACACGTGAGACAGCTTACGACTTATCTTAGAAGAAAGATTAAGGAAAGGCAAACCTACGTTTCTAGCATTTGTAGACTTAGAGAAAGCTTTTGACAATGTTGACTGGAATACTCTCTTTTAAATTCTAAAGGTGGTAGGGGTAAAATACAGGGAGCGAAAGGCTATTTACAATTTGTACAGAAACCAGATGGCAGTTATAAGAGTCGAGGGACATGAAAGGGAAACAGGTGTTGGGAAGGGAGTAGGACAGGGTTGTAGCCTCTCCCCGATGTTATTCAATCTGTATATTGAGCAAGCAGTAAAGGAAACAAAAGAAAAATTCGGAGTAGGTATTAAAATTCATGGAGAAGAAATAAAAACTTTGAGGTTCGCCGATGACATTGTAATTCTGTCAGAGACAGCAAAGGACTTGGAAAAGCAGTTGAATGGAATGGATAGCGTCTTGAAAGGAGGATATAAGATGAACATCAACAAAAGCAAAACAAGGATAATGGAATGTAGTCAAATTAAGTCGGGTGATGCTGAGGGAATTAGATTAGGAAATGAGACACTTAAAGTAGCTCCGAAACAGATTGGACTGAAACAGAAAAATAAAATATTGTAACTGAAGATGCTTTATTAGTAATAAACTATTTCTAGCTTTTAGGTCGATAACATCTTTACTTATGCATTAGCAATTGGGAAACGGTTGTGCCACTGTTTTCAACTTCTGTGTAATAAAATATTGGCTCAGGTTAATAGAGGGGGCACAGAAGAGGTATGGGGTGGAAAGGGGAGGGCTAACAGGACAAGGGTGGAGGAAGACCCTATAGAAACCCCCCCCCCCCCCCAAAAAAAAAAAAAAAAAAAAAAAAAAGAGGAAAAAGGTGTGTGTGGTGTGTGGGTGGGTGGGGGGTGGGGGTGTGGGGGGGGGGGGGAGATGGTGTAGTACTGCATATGGGAATGCACAGGAACAGGATGGTGGCTGCTAGGTGTGACATCGGGAGAGCTGTGCTGGGTACTGTGAGGGAAAAGTAAAGGATTGTGCAGGTGAGCTGGAAGGGGCGGCACAGGGGGTAGGGGAGGAATAAGTGTGTTGAGCTGGAGTGGAAGCAGAGAGGGTTAAAGAGGTAGGTGGAGGGAGTGTCTAGTGAAGAGTAAGGCTAGGGATGTTACGTGAACATAGGATATGTTGCACGGAGAGTTCACACCTGCACAGTTCAAAAAAGCTGGTGATAGTTGGGCAAATCCAGAAAGGCACAGGCTGTGAAGTCGTAATTGGAGTCAAGCACACCATGTTGTGCAGCCTGCTCACCAGTTAGATTTTCTAGTTGTTTGTTGGTCACAATTTGACGGTGCTCATTCTTGCGGACAGACAAGCTTGTTAGTGGTCATGCCCCCATCAAATGCTGTACAGTGGTTGCAACTAAGTTAGTAGGTGGAAGTGACAGTGGCAAGCAAAGAGCCGAGTGGTAAAGGTACAGGAACTATGGGGAGTAGGGCTCCTGATAAAATGTGAATATATGTCAGCAATATTTCCTTCCCAAATTTATCGATATGTTGATATCAAAATGGCAACATCAAATGTCAACATTTTTATTTTATGTTATATACATTTTTTACAATTTTCAGTAAATACCTGAAATTGTTGTTTCGAAATTATATTAAAATATAATTTTACTTTCAGTGTACGAAGGTTTCTTACTACTTTTTGAGTTCTCATCACATACAGTCTTTCTCTTTGACTGCGTGAAGCACCTATACGTTGCACAAAAGAGGTAGTCCAATCACACTGGGTGGTGGGGGTGTGGATGGAATAAAAAGATTTCCGATTTGAAGAACTGGCACACCAGTTCTGTTAAAAAACAATTTTTAATGCAACTAGTGTGTTATTTCTTCACATCATCATTCTTCAAAAACAGCTGCTGGAAATGATGAACCAAAATATACATGACAAGTCTGGTCTTTGCAGCAGGTGGAGAAGTGTGAGGGGGAAATGCTGAAGTAAGCAGTGGTCAGCACTACCAACAGAAACTGCAATGTATAGCTTCACCATGAAATTTTCCTACACCATCAATAAAACTGGTTTATTTCGACATGTAACCAATCACAAATTAAGAAAATAAGGTATGAGAGGTTAGCTGGAATTAAATATAGCTTGACAATGCAGCATGTACACAATTTTTAATCAAAAACACAACAAGTCGACCAAAAAAAGTATTGTAATACAAGCTTTCCAACTCCACAAAGTCCCATTATTAAGTTACAAATTTTCAAATTAAGTGCGTTTCTTTCAATTCTTGCTCTAAGGGGAATAGGCAGGCTGTCTTTTCTCCTTGAATATATCAATACTTTTTGACGATATATCAAGGGTAAATAACAACAATTTTTAAAAATATTGATGTATCAAATTCCAGATTTTTTTAAATATCAATAGTCATAGTGGGGAGTCAGCAGAGAAAATGGTATTGTCTTTTATATTGAAGAGCAGGTTGCAGGCAATA
The DNA here is from genome assembly GCF_023897955.1 of Schistocerca gregaria. NCBI lineage: Eukaryota > Metazoa > Arthropoda > Insecta > Orthoptera > Acrididae > Schistocerca > Schistocerca gregaria. Next base: position 275,449,901 of record NC_064924.1, on the reverse strand, counting down.
GGCTACAGGTGTTGGTCAACAAGAGTAGCATGTCTCTCCATGCTTGTGTAGCATCCAGATATAATGGGGTGTCCTGGGTAGTTGTGTTTATGTATTTTAGGAAGTGTATAGAAAGTGGGAATATTTGGGGGGGGGGGGGGGATTCTGTGATGGACTGAGGGATTTGTAGCAAGACTGAAGATTGTGCTGAACATTTTTAAAGGGGTCACTGTGGCAGGGCTTGCAGACTGTCACGTCTGATTGTCTCTGCCAGCTATCATTGTGCCCTTATATGAGAAATATTCTCTCCACTATCCTCCCCACTCCTTCCACAGTAGTACTTCATTGCCTGTCCAACCACACAGTATCCTAGCCCATTCCAATTTCAACTTTGCTCCCTACCTCTGACCCCATGGCTCTTGACAGGGGCTGTTAGACCAGCTTAAGGGCAAAAATGTCTGTCAGATATCTGTTTTGACAGCAGTTGATCACAAAAGTCAAGATAAATTTATTAAAAGTGCTTAGCTATGTTTCAGTCTGACAATGTATTAAATCCGCGAATATTAGCTGTTCCAATTTATTGTAATGTATGCACCTATTTTGGCAATCTCCTGACAAATGATCAAAGTAGTAAGTATAATATTCAAAAGGTTTTATTTTATACTTTCTAATTTGTTCTACGTCCATGAGAATCATCTCATACTTGGGTCACTGAATGAAAACTCAATCTAATCTATTCATATACCTGTAAAAGTCCTATATTCAAGACCTATCCCACACATCATCCCACTATCACTTACTCTAGTCCTATCACAAACATTTCCAACACCCTCACAGGCAGGACCACCTGTGAAAGCAACAACGTAGTCTACCACCTTAGCTGCAACCACTGTGCAGCATTCTCCATGGACATGACCACAACATGCTATCTGTCTGCATTAATGGCCACCATTTGATTTCGAGGGCTGTGTCACAGACCGTGCCGTCTGGATTCGTTTCACTGACATTCGCTTTTCTGAATTGGCCTTGGGAGGAACTCTGGAGGAGAGAACTCTCACTGCAATACATCCTATGTTACTGTAAGGTCCCTGGCCTCAACATTCATTAGTCACTGTACTCCATCTGTCTCTATCTCTGCTCCCACTCTAACCTCACACATGCCTTCTGTCCTCCCCAAATGCAGCTCTACTGACACTGCAACTAGCAGCCCATCTTTCTGTGTTGCCACATCCCTGTAGGCTTCACACACAGCATTAAAGCATGGTCCCCTACTCCTGCCTTGCTACCCACCCGCCCCTCTGCCTCACACCTCTTCTGAACCCCCACTACCCACCCCAGCCGAGACTGTTAGTAAATAGAAGTGCAAGACATAATTTTTGATGAAAAAGTTAACTATCTGCATAGAACAAATTCGTAATAACTTGAATGAATTTTGTTAGGTCACAAGAATAGCAACAATTATGGTAAGCATTCAGGAGGGCAATCAGACATGTAGATTCAAGAGTTGAACACTGTGGCTGACAAAATATTTGCTCTTAGAGAGTTGACTGACTTACGCATGTCCCCTTCTTCCTATGAAGTGGAGAAGTTTATTAGCTACTGAGGTACCATAACAATGAGTTTAGCCAATATTGTGGTTTAGTGAAAAAAATATTTCTTATGAGTCTAAGGGTCTACAACTATGCATGCACACTGTTATGAACAATAAGGTGATCAATTGAACTGTGTTTATCAGAAAATTAAAAACACATTTTGAAATATGAATGTTGCCTAGTACCTGAGTTCTTGCACCAAGTAGACACCATCTGTGAAGAATTTCTGCGTATGCCTTCTTGTACATATCATAAAGGAATGTATTTTTTTCATCCAGCATTCTGAAATCCAAGGTAAAGCATCCTTCATTCAACTTGAAACATGCAATTTTAAGGAAAATACACGATTATCATGATAATTTTTTCACAATATTAGCAGCTGACAAAACATTTTCATCTTTGTCTCTCCTCATTCTCGCAACAGGGGGATCTATCTCAACCTAGGGTATGAAGGATCTGCCACTCCATTCCAATCTTATCCAGTATATCCCTCCTTCCTCACTTAGAACAGAGCAGACAAGTTCTCAAAGCTAAGTATAGTTTTTTCTAATTTTTTAATGTGTTTAGCAGCAAGCACTTGGAATTTCAGCACCTTTATGTATAAACTACTACATTTGAGAGATGCTGAGAACATATCTTTATAAATCCAGATAGTTGTGATTTCACTGCTGTTGATAACAATAAGAATTTTGCTTAATATACCAATGCAGATTATGGTTGTTCTAAAAAGGACAAGCAACAACTGTGAAGTAGCACAAAAAAAGCTGATAAGGTGACCTGTGTGCAAGAGATCCACTCTTGTTCTGTGCCATGGGCATGTTCAACTTTGTTCATACCTCTTACAAGTTGTTCGAGATGCACTGTCAGAGTAGCATTTTTCAATAAAAGATACACAAAGATACAGTACAGTGAGAATTTAAATGTGCGTTAAGTATGGTGCAAGTGACAACCATAGTCACTGAGGTGAACCCAAATATCCATAGAGATTTTTTCGATGATGTTATAAAGTGTGCAAAAGGGGGATACTGCTTTTGTTGGTAGCCTTGGTGTGTGAAACTTTCAGTTCATAGTGAATACTGTTGGAGATTCACGTTCAGGACTTTGTTGGCTAAGGTTAAGAGGTTATTTCTATCATGTCTCATTATCTTTTCTGATAATTAGTTCACAAATAGAGAAATCGGAAACAATGAGAATACTTGTATGTGAGAAACAAGCCAATCTTCCAGCAGTCATAGCACTTATCTGGTAAATTGGATAAAACATTTAAAAGAGCTTTGCTGAACTGCAGAATCCATGAATCGGTATTGGAGCTTCATGGAGTGAAAAAGGCTGGTACAATGAGACCAGGAAATGATGTGTTACTAGCACTTTACAAATTTTGTAAACAAACAGGGCCATTTCAGTGTAAGAGAGCATGATTTTATGGTGCTAACTTTTTTGTAGTGATATGCATCACTAGTTGCTGTTTCTTTAAGTCCTGAGTATAACAATTTAGTACAAGTAGCTTTTATCCTTCAATGACAGCCTTTTATTACATAGAGGATATAGGAGGAGACTAAGCACGTTAAGATAAGGAAACATAAACATTGTTTATTAAGGAGGTAATAAATGATTTTATTTCTGGAGAAACTGAACTGTTTGATTTTGGTGTGGCTTTCTGACCTTCAAATCTTTGAATTAATATCCAAAAATTTGTTCTCTGCTGAGAGGGCTGAGTACATTGCGAGAAGTCAGTTGGAGTTAGATATCTTGCATTCAATACAAAAGAAAATTAAAGTTTTCTGGTTACAGTTAGTTTGGTGATCAATGGTGTCAAATTTATAACTTTTTCAAATTGTCTGGTGATTAAATGTGAGGCTGGCAACCCTTATCAAACACTGTTTCACTAATATGTTGGTCAGGCTTGATGTCTAGTCGTACAGTGTGAAATAGATATTCTGCCTTTAGAATAGCCATCACCTCTCAGAGATGTGAAGATAAGCCACAAATGACACATGGTTTGCATTCCACATGAAACTGTAGGAAATGAAACACTGAAAGTAGCAGATGAGTTTTGTGTCTTAGGTAGCAAACAAACTATCAATGGCAGACAAGAAGGGGGTATAAAAAGCTAAGTAACATTAGCAGAATTGTTTTTGTGAAAAGAGGAATATGTTAACACATAATTTAAATTAAAAGGCTAGGAAATGCACCCTGAAAGCATTTGAGGTGTAGTCTTATATGGAAGTGAAATGTGGACAATAAGCAGTTCAGAAACAAACAAAGTAGATGTTTTTAAAATATGGTGCTACAGAATAATGCAGAAGATTTGATGAGTAGATCCGGTAACTGAAACTAGGAAGAAAATAACTTTACAGCACAATTTGTATAAAGTAGGGACAGTTTGATACATCATATTGTAGATTTCAAAGACTAGTTAATTTGGCAATGGAATGTACGTGTGTGTGTGTGTGTGTGTGTGTGTGTGTGTGTGTGTGTGTGTGTGAGGTGGAAGGGGGTGGGGTGGGGGGTGGGGGGAGTAAAAGCTGTACAAGGAGATCAAGCTTTGACTGCAATATGCAGTTTCATTGCATGTTGCGGTAGTTATGCAGAGAAGAACAGATATGCACAGGATAGACTAACACGAAGAGCAGCGCAAAATTGGTCTTCGAATTTGTGAGCGCCACCGCCACCACCACAGCCACCAAAAATCACTAGACCAGACACCACAATTGTAACGCAAAGAACTGATGCATGTTGGAAATTTAGCAGTTCATTCATCAATGATGAGGTAACTAAATGCTGAACTGTGCAGACTGTGGCATAGATGAGTTATTAGAGCTTTGTACACCAAAGAAGTGAAGGGAATTATTACCTAGTGTCAGAGAGTGTACTAGAATATTGTTATAGCTACATCATGCCTTACAGCACATTAGTCCCAGGGTGGGTACCTTACAGCCAGGCATACAAGACTACAGAGAGATTCAGGTTGTGTCAGAAGAGAACTGCATTTTCCCTAATACATAATGGCTGCCTTACAACTACTATTGTCCATTCTCCACATTTCCATATGTGCAGTTATGGCCCCAGTAGTATATACAGATAGTAATATTACTGCAGCAGTATAAGAATTGGAAATAACTTACCTCATATGGAACAAAAAATATTAAATACACATTACCACACAACCTAACCATGTGTAAAACACAACAATGTATAAGAAACTCATAATATTTAACAAAAGCAGTAAAATCCAACATAGAAATATTATACGAAGGCTATTCAGAAAGCAACCTAAGTAAGGCTATAAATGAAATACTGGAAAATCCAGGATGGAAGAATGGCAATATTATGAAAAAGATGGACTGCTACTCACCAGACAGCAGACATGTTGGGTCGCAGACAGGCACAACAAAAAGTCTACTAAACACACAAGCTTTCACACAGAAGGCCATATTTTGAAATAGGCAACATACACACACATTCAGGCAAATGCAGCTCAAACACTCCCATCTCTGGGGACCAGGCTGTGAGCAACTGCGCACGATAGGAGAAGTGACCTGAGTGGTGGGGTTAAGGAGGAGGCTGGGGCAGGGAGGGGGAAGGAGAGCAGTGTAAGGGTGGGAGATGGTTAAGTGCTGTTTGTGAGATCATACAGGGACAAAGTGGAGAGAGGGTAGCGCAGCTTCATGCAGAAGGGAGGTTAGACAGACGTTTGGGGAGAGTGTGGCGTAGAAACGAGAAGTATGCAGACTGGGGGTTTCTTGTGAAATAAAACGGTGTGGAGTGGGGAAGGGGACAGGACAATGACCAACGAAGATTGAGGCACGGAGGGTTTTGGGAACATAGGATACATAACAGAGAGTGTTCCCTCCTGTGCACTTCAGAAAAGCTGGTGTTGGTAGGATGGATCCAGATGGCACAGGCTGAACAAAAGCAGTTGTCAAACAAAGAAAATTGCATTGGGAAGCATGCTCGACAACGGACTCATCCATCTGTTCATGCAGACAGACACCTTGTTGATTGTGATGCCCATGTAGAATGAAGCACAATGGTTGCATCTTAGCTTGTAGATCATGTGACTGCTTTCACAGGTAGCCCTGCCTTTGCTGGGAGAGGTGATGCTTGTGACCAGACTGGAGTAGGTGGTGGTGGGAGGATGTATGAGACAGTACTACGAGAGCAGACATTCTCTCAGGGGAGGCACAGTAACTGGCTACAATGGGGCATCCTCGGTGGTTGGGTTTATGGACTTTAGGAATCATGTAGAGGGTAAGAGTGCAGTGAGCAGCAGGGGTGAGGAGAGGGGAGAGGTGAATCTGACAGCTGGCAGAGTCCTTCTGCCAGATACTCCTTGCAGTTCAAAATAATAATGGTGGAGCCTTTGTCAAGAAGTAGGATAATAAGGTTGGAAACATATTTTATGTGGTGGATTGTGGTTCTTCCTGCAGATGTACGGCCAGCTTGCATGTTGAGGGACGTTAACAGGGGTGATTTGGGATCAGTAGGGGCAGATTAAGGCTCAATGGAAGAGTGAACTGCATCAGTCAGGGTTCTATATTGGTCTTTGGTTGAGTCTGACTGGTAGGGTTGGTGGTGAAAAAGCGTTTCCACTGTAGGGACTGGGAGAAGGATAGGTCTTCAACAGTCCAGCATTACTGAATTTGGGAGTGGGATGGAAGGTAAGGCTTTTGGAAAGGACTGATATTTCTTTGGGTCTATGTCTTTCGGAGGAAATGTTTCAGGCCTTTTTAGGTTCTGGATTCTGTGTGGTAGTGGGAGGAAGTTTTTGAGGGTGGGGTCAATGCAGCAGGTCTGCGACGCAGGGTTTGTCAGCTGTGAGGGGATGTAGGGGAGGTCTGGAGGTTGTTGTAGTGGTGCTGGACAGTGGTAGTCCAAGGTGGGAGTAGGAAGTGAACAGGTTGGAGAAGGTTTTTTATTATTTTTTATTTTTTTAAAGGTGGCATTGTAATACCTATTTCCTGGCGAACAACAGTTTCCATATGTGAGATGGGATCCAGGAATTTGGGATTGCACAGGAGGAGGATTTAATGGGTGGAAAGGAGGTACTGCAAGGAGGTTTGGGCCTGATTGACATGGTTTTGCAGGACTATGTTGGTGAGGGTTAAGGACTGGTGGAATCTGAAAAGATGGAGGTCATTGTGGAAGAAGCATTTGCAGCTGGAGATAGGCAATTTGATGGTGATGTCATTTTGGGGAATTCCATGAGCTGTGCAACAAAGGGAACATTATACGGGATTGGATTCTGGGCACGATAAGGAAACTTTTCTGTATTGGCACAGATGGAAAGAGCAGGGATCCATGGTGGGGGATAAAAATGTGTAAAAATACATAAATAGCAGAGAAATGTGTGTGAAAAAATACGTTGAAATATGTTGAAAAAATTCATGTGAAAAGTGCTACTACCTACTCCAGTCTGCTCACAAGCATCACCTATGCCATCAAAGGCAGGGCTACCTGTGGAAGCAGTTATGTGATCTACAAGCTAAGCTGCAACCACTGTGCTTCATTCTATAAGGGCATAACAACCCACAAGCTGTTTGTTCGCATGAATAGCCATCAGCAAACTTTGGCCAAGAAATAGCTGGACCACCTGGTTCCCGTAACAATTCTCGCCTCGACCTTTGTTAGTCATTGTCCTACACCCACCTATCCTCTTCCCTCTCCAAAGCCTTCTACTCCACAAGCGCAAGCACAATGTTTTCGCTTCTCTCCTTTCATGACCCCCCCCCAATCTCAGTATAACCTGATAATTGCACCTAGCTGCCCTTCCCTCTCGCCATCTTGCCCCTGTACGCTAACACAAAAAGAACTTCATCATCAATCTCCCACTCTCTACTCGCCCCCCTTTGCCCCAGCCTCCTCAGCAAGTCTAAAGTAGCCTTTTTATTTTGCATGTTTGTCACTCAATATCTCGGCTATCTGGTGAGTAGCAATCTATCCTTTTCATAGCATTGTCAAATAAAAGTAAAAGCAAATTTATTACAACAATCTTAAAACTTCAGCTTTCTAGTGTGTCTTTATATTATCACCATTTGCATTTGAGTATTTATCATATTGATAAGGCTTTGCACAAAATTCTGGCACCTAACATTGCAGCCAGCTGTTGACAGATTCTTGCAGTTCTTCATTGGAGTCAAAGCATTTGGAGCCAAGACATTTTTTCTGTGCACAAAGAGTTGGAAATGACTTGGAGTCAAGTCTGAGGTGTAAGTGGATTTTCAAAAATGTCCTCTTTGAACTGACCTAAGAATTCTTGCATTTGTTTGACAGAGTGATCAAGAATTGTTGCACAATGCTGGTTGTCAAGAGACCTTCACTGTCCACTCACAGTCTTGTGCAAAAGAGCCAAGAAATCTAAAGAATGTTGTCCAACAGCTCATGTAGGTGAAATAATGATTTTCATTACTTTTACCATCAACCTTTGTACAAGTTCATTGCTGACAACTGACAGATGACCACTTCTGTCATCTACCTGAATTTTCAGCCTATCACTATTAAATAAATGATACCACTGACACACACACTGGTGTGTATACAACACAAATTTGTTATTGGATATCAATAGCTGTGAGGTTTCCTTTACTACAGAATGGATTTCATATCTGGATGGATTTTCAATTGCAGTGCTTATTTTGTATGGCTATGTAGCCAAATGAGAAGCAATGGAAGTTTCTCACTATGAAAGTTTCCTTATCATGTCAGTGTCGCCCTAACCGCCGTCTGCTTCACGTCTGCTGTGCAGCGAGCTACCTTAATTTAAGTATTATCTGTATTTTTCTTACTTGTCACTTCTTCTTCTGCGTGTTTTTGCTTTTAGGAAGCTTTAATAGTAGAGTGCTATTAAGTGTTCCATAGATCTCGTGTTTGTTTTGAATACAGTCAGAGAGAGTCCCTTTAGTCAGCCATAGTGCCAGTAGTGTCAGTGTCGCCCTAACCGCCGTCTGCTTCACGTCTGCTGTGCAGTGAGCTACCTTAATTTAAGTATTATCTGTATTTTTCTTACTTGTCACTTCTTCTTCTGCGTGTTTTTGCTTTTAGGAAGCTTTAATAGTAGAGTGCTATTAAGTGTTCCATAGATCTCGTGTGTGTTTCGAATACAGTCAGAGAGTCCCTTTAGTCAGCCATAGTGCTCGTAGTGCTAGTGTTTGTTTTCAATACCGTCCAGAGACAGACAGGTAGTGCTATTTTCCTTGTTTCTACAAGAAGTGGTTAGCAATCACAGTTTAATCAATAATCAACCGCCTTTAGTGAATTAGCAGTCTAGTTAAAAGCTGATTAACACTCTATAGTAAATTGATTTCTTAGGATGGCTAGGATGTGTGGCTGCTGTGTACGGACGCAGGAGGAGCTGGCCACTCTTCGCGAACAGCTGAGCGTGTTGATGGCCGCGGTCAGCCGTCTTCAGGCTGCTGCCTCGGAGTGTAGCGGCAGTGGGGAGTCTGGTGCGTCGCATGGTGCACCCCAGGTGTTAGATGCTTCACCCACTGTCCCTGCTGTCGAGACATCTTCGCGGGTACCGGGCGCGGTTGGGCCACCCTCTCCCCAAGGGGAGTGGCGGGTTCAGCGGCGTTCGCGGCGCACGAGGCGGAGGGTCAATGTGGAGGCTGGCCGTGTGGCATCGCCCGCTCTGCCTGTGAGTGGACATGTGGCTGCTCCTTCAGCAAGGTCCGAGCAGGCACACGGGGGGAGGGGTTTATTAGTTATTGGGAGCTCCAACGTTAGGCGGGTGATGGAGCCCCTTAGGGAAATAGCGGAAAGGTCGGGGAAGAAGGCCAGTGTTCACTCTGTCTGCTTGCCGGGGGGTCTCATCCGAGATGTGGAGGAGGCCCTACCGGCGGCGATAGAGAGCACTGGGTGCACCCGACTGCAAATTGTTGCTCATGTCGGCACCAATGACTCTTGCCGTCTGGGTTCAGAGGTCATCCTCAGTTCGTACAGGCGGTTGGCGGAGTTGGTGAAGGTGGAAAGCCTCGCTCGCGGGGTGGAATCAGAGCTAACTATTTGTAGTATCGTTCCGAGAACCGATCGCGGTCCTCTGGTTTGGAGCCGAGTGGAAGGCTTAAACCAGAGGCTCAGACGATTCTGTGGAGAGCTGGGGTGCAAATTTCTCGACCTCCGCTATCGGGTGGAGAAATGTAGGGTCCCCCTGAATAGGTCAGGCGTGCACTACACGCCGGAAGCGGCTACGAGGGTAGCGGAGTACGTGTGGAGTGCACATGGGGTTTTTTTAGGTTAGAGAATTCCCTCCCTAGGCCCGACAAGACGCCTCCTGAGACGCGGCAAGGCAGGAGTAGGCAAAATGAAACAAGGAATAACAATATTAATATGCTAATAGTAAACTGCAGAAGCGTCTATAGAAAGGTCCCAGAACTGCTCTCATTAATAAACTGTCACAACGCCCATATAGTACTAGGAACAGAAAGTTGGCTGAAACCAGACGTAAACAGTAATGAAATCCTAAACTCTGATTGGAATGTATACCGCAGAGATAGGCTGGACAGTGAAGGGGGAGGCGTGTTTATAGCGATAAGAAGTGCAATAGTATCGAAGGAAATTGACGGAGATTCGAATTGTGAAATGATTTGGGTGAAGGTCACGGTTAAAGCAGGCTCAGACATGGTAATTGGATGTCTCTATAGGCCCCCGGGCTCAGCAGCTGTTGTGGCTGAGCACCTGAAGGATAATTTGGAAAATATTTTGAGTAGATTTCCCCACCATGTTATAGTTCTGGGTGGAGATTTTAATTTGCCGGATATAGACTGGGAGACTCAAACGTTCATAACAGGTGGCAGGGACAAAGAATCCAGTGAAATATTTTTAAGTGCTTTATCTGAAAACTACCTTGAGCAGTTAAACAGAAAACCGACTCGTGGCGATAATATATTAGACCTTCTGGTGACAAACAGACCCGAACTATTTGAATCAGTTAATGCAGAACAGGGAATCAGCGATCATAAAGCGGTTACTGCGTCAATGATTTCAGCCATAAATAGAAATATTAAAAAAGGTAGGAAGATTTTTCTGTTTAGCAAAAGTGACAAAAAGCAGATTACAGAGTACCTGACGGCTCAACACAAAAGTTTTGTCTCAAGTGCAGATAGTGTTGAGGATCAGTGGACAAAGTTCAAAACCATGGTACAATATGCATTAGATGAGTATGTGCCAAGCAAGATCGTAAGAGATGGAAAAGAGCCACCGTGGTACAACAACCGAGTTAGAAAACTGCTGCGGAAGCAAAGGGAACTTCACAGCAAACATAAACATAGCCAAAGCCTTGCAGACAAACAAAAATTACGCGAAGCGAAATGTAGTGTGAGGAGGGCTATGCGAGAGGCTTTCAATGAATTCGAAAGTAACGTTCTATGTACTGACTTGGCAGAAAATCCTAAGAAATTTTGGTCCTATGTCAAAGCGGTAGGTGGATCAAAACAAAATGTCCAGACACTCTGTGACCAAAATGGTACTGAAACAGAGGATGACAGACTAAAGGCCGAATTACTAAATGTCTTCTTCCAAAGCTGTTTCACAGAGGAAGACTGCACTGTGCTTCCTTCTCTAGATTGTCGCACAGTTGACAAAATGGTAGATATCGAAGTAGATGACAGAGGGATAGAGAAACAATTAAAATCGCTCAAAAGAGGAAAGGCCGCTGGTCCTGATGGGATACCAGTTCGATTTTACACAGAGTACGCGAAGGAACTTGCCCCCCTTCTTGCAGCGGTGTACCGTAGGTCTCTAGAAGAGCGAAGCGTTCCAAAGGATTGGAAAAGGGCACAGGTCATCCCCGTTCTCAAGAAGGGACGTCGGACAGATGTGCAGAACTATAGACCTATATCTCTAACGTCGATCAGTTGTAGAATTTTGGAACACGTATTATGTTCGAGTATAATGTCTTTTCTGGAGACTAGAAATCTACTCTGTAGGAATCAGCATGGGTTTCGAAAAAGACGATCGTGTGAAACCCAGCTCGCGCTATTCGTCCACGAGACTCAGAGGGCCTTAGACACGGGTTCACAGGTAGATGCCGTGTTTCTTGACTTCCGCAAGGCGTTTGACACAGTTCCCCATAGTCGTTTAATGAACAAAGTAAGAGCATACGGACTATCAGATCAATTGTGTGATTGGATTGAGGAGTTCCTAGATAACAGAACGCAGCACGTCATTCTCAATGAAGAGAAGTCTTCCGAAGTAAGAGTGATTTCAGGTGTGCCGCAGGGGAGTGTCATAGGACCGTTACTATTCACAATATACATAAATGACCTGGTGGATGACATCGGAAGTTCACTGAGGCTTTTTGCAGATGATGCTGTGGTGTATCGAGAGGTTGCAACAATGGAAAATTGTACTGAAATGCAGGAGGATCTGCAGCGAATTGACGCATGGTGCACGGAATGGCAATTGAATCTCAATGTAGCGAAGTGTAATGTGATGCGAATACATAGAAAGATAGGTCCCTTATCATTTAGCTACAAAATAGCAGGTCAGCAACTGGAAGCAGTTGATTCCATAAATTATCTGGGAGTACGCATTAGGAGTGATTTAAAATGGAATGATCATATAAAGTTGATCGTCGGTAAAGCAGATGCCAGACTGAGATTCATTGGAAGAATCCTAAGGAAATGCAATCCGACAACAAAGGAAGTAGGTTACAGTACGCTTGTTCGCCCAATGCTTGAATACTGCTCAGCAGTGTGGGATCCGCACCAGGTAGGGTTGATAGAAGAGATAGAGAAGATCCAACGGAGAGCAGCGCGCTTCGTTACAGGATCATTTAGTAATTGCGAAAGCGTTACGGAGATGATAGATAAACTCCAGTGGAAGACTCTGCAGGAGAGACGCTCAGGAGCTCGGTACGGGCTTTTGTTGAAGTTTCGAGAACATACATTCACCGAAGAGTCAAGCAGTATATTGCTCCCTCCTACGTATATCTCGCGAAGAGACCATGAGGATAAAATCAGAGAGATTAGAGCCCACACAGAAGCATACCGACAATCCTTCTTTCCACGTACAATACGAGACTGAAATAGAAGGGAGAACCGATAGAGGTACTCAGGGTACCCTCCGCCACACACCGTCAGGTGGCTTGCGGAGTACGGATGTAGATGTAGATGTAGATGTAGATCACAGCTCAAAGGGTGACACAGACCTACTTGTGAATCAGTGAAACTGTTCCAGTCCCCTCACTGCCTCCCATTGTATGTGAAAACATATGTTACTCTCCAGACCGCCTTCATGAGCAACAGTTTGCACAATTACAATGAAAATAACTGTTTGCAAGTTTTCACAAGACTGAATAATAGTTCTGTTGAGAAGTGACACACTTAAGACCGCACATAAGAAATTTAAATCAGATCATAATTACTAGTATGCTCAACAATTCCTGCTCCTCAGAAAGAGATAAACATGTTTTCCATTGGTTTTCTCTTTTCTAGCACCTGTTCATAATTTAAGGCCTCTTTCCAGAGATATTGGCACCTTTCTGCCTCATTCGTTAGGTCAACAACTTCTGGCCATAAATATTAAGAAAACAGAAGCATGTGCTGGTAAAAAGCTTTCAGTTTAAAGGCTTAACAATTTGCAGACAAACATTGCTCTGGAGTTTGGTAAGTGTCCAACAGAAATTGTACACTTCAAGAAAAGACTAATGACTACAAGTGAAAGAGTATCTTTATGCAATGTAAATAGGATTATGAAGATATGTAAATGCAAGTATAATTTTGGGCGAACATCTGATTTTGAAGTGGGAATCCAAACATGTAGTAAGGGCAATGCTTCTAAAGTTACATTTATGTTGAAGATGTGTGCCTAGAAGAACAAGGAGAATTACAAACACAAAATTTGATTAAAAATATATCACCGTGAGATTGCTGTATGGATAAGTGTAGATGTTCCTTTCAATTGTTGATACACTGGTGGAGCACTGTCCAGGTGTCCTCGTATGCCTCCATAGTTCTTATAGTTCTTCAGCATCTGCTTTACTAAGGACTGCATGCATGTATTCCTTTGAGCAGGATACTACTGATGACAAGCTAAATATTTCACTGGCCATAACTGGCTTTTCCAATGGGCCTTTCTTATATCTAGACTACATATATGATAGTGCATACACAAAATGCTACGGAAGTTGGCTCCTTGCATTGGTGTTATCTATCATATCAACTAAAGGAGTGGTCCGATCTTTTAAGGCAACTTGGGATGCTATGAATGATACTGGCAGCTGCTTCAACACATTATTGGATTAGTATTTCAGCAGACAACATCTGTCACCAATGTCATTTTTGGAAACAAGACAGCTGCTATGTGCAGATAAATGTGGGTTCCATATGCACGGACCCTGTAAAACTAGCTTGCTCTCTTTGTTCATGAAAACCAACGCAGTATATACTGCTACCTAGAGTGACGCTGAGTTCCTTACTTTAGACAAAGTTTTTGATACAGATCTACACTGTCTCCTACTAAATGAAATATGTGTGTGCTTCTGGGATACTCAAATTGGTCTATAGTCAGATTGAAGATTCCATATCGAAAAAGAGAAATTGGTAGTATTCTGGGTTCATCTCAAAATAGTGTAGTATGAGAGAAAGAGAAAGAAAGACAGGGAGAGAGAGACAGGGAGGGAGAGGGAGAGGGAGAGGGAGAGGGAGAATAGAATTTTTTAAATGTCATTCAACATTTTCCATTGCTGGGTATTAAACACAACAAATTATTAAACATGCACCTGAGAAGAAACTAAAATAAAACACAAAATGCTGAATTTATTTAATTTTCTGAAGACGGAATGAAATAACACTGAATATGGTATAAGTAGGAACAGAGCTAAAATGAATACTGAACTTACTTTATAGACTTAACACTGTCAGCATCACAATGTTCTCGATGTTCCGCAATTCCAGAAGCAAACTTAAAATCATCCAGTGAATCAGACCATGAGTTGGAACGATTTTGTTTCAGTGTAGGATAACTTGATCCTTCAAGGCTTGTGTCTACCTGATGTATCGTGTGATATGGGGAACCACCAGGCTATTAAAATAAAACAGACCATCAGAAAATGATCATTTTTACAGAAAATAATAAAGAATAATGAGGAAAGGCAAACACACATTTGTAGCTGAGTGATATGAAGCACAGAGACACATTTAGCAGCAGGGCAACATCCCACTCCATATCTAGTTCCAGTACACATTGTTTGCTCACTTCCACTAAGACAACTGAAAACAGCACAACCACCTGTGGGGTGTGAAGTGTAATGTGTGTGTGTGTGTGTGTGTGTGTGTGTGTGTGTGTGTGTGTGTGTGTGTTGTGTGTGTTGTGTGTGTGTGTTGTGTGTGTTGTGTGTGTGTCCATCTGTCCATCCCCTTAAATAAAGAAAAGAGCAGTGAAAGCTAAAAGCTGCTAACATCCTTGTGCTGTTACATGTGTGTACGTGCCATGCATAACTCAGCTAGATGAGAGTGGTTGTATTTCTTCATTATTACTTGTTATTTCATCCTGCAATTTCCATCTTCATTATGGAGAGTAATAAGTTTAAAACTTTACGAATAATACTGCAGTAAACATTTCATAATTGCTCTATACTTGTAATGTGGATATACTTATTTTAGACATTAACACATGTCAAGGAAGATGAACACAAAAGTATTTTGTAAATATTTGAAATGTCTGTCTCAAACAAATTATTTCTAAACACAATGTACATAGAAATACATGACTGCTCATCAACAAAGCAGCACAAATGTCCAGTAATGCTGCTGTTACAAATGCTCAACACATACCAAAATCCCTGACACACATCTCCAAGTTATTAGGTTCATGACATAAAAACAGGATCAGATAAATAGAAACAAGAAACAAGACATAACCAGCTAGTAGTCATTACTATGGGCCACAACAGAAAGGAAAGTGACTCAAGCCAGAATACTGGAACTACATATTTTAATGACCAGAAGAATAAAGGGGACTAATTAATTATTTTCAAAACTGGTGTAAAGAGTTAGAATTCCCCAACATAAGTTACAAAGAAAGCTTGTAGACTGTGTACAGATAAGATTGTTGTTAGAAGAAAAGGAAAACTAATTGATAAAATAAAGATGAAAGTGAGACGTAAACTAAAATGCCTAAGACAATTTGTATATTTATCTAAGAGAACTGGATCAAAATAAGTCTTATCTGAGCAACAAAAACAATTATATGCTTCTGAAGCTAAAATTACAATTCAGATTTCTGATGGGTATAAGTGCAAATACAGGGCTAAAAAAATTACAATACTAAATCAGCATTAGCTGGTGTATTGTTATATTTGTGTAAGAAGTATCAATGGTCTTGAATGTTAGAGGAATAAATTTATGTTTTCATACATCATACTTGAAAATAATCCGCTCTTCTTATATTATTTATAATTTGTTACTGTGTTTCAATATTTCTATATATTTGTGCCATAGTTTCTAAGTTGTTGACATAAAATATGAAGAGAGACACAAAAAAAAGGATTAAATTTAACAAAAAAGTAAAGCCACATTGTGAGCATCAAATGTCAAACTTCTATTTTCTTCATATATTCATCTATGTCTATAATGCAGAGTGCATTACTACAAAACTAGTGCAAGTACTAGAAGGTGTGTGTGTGTGTGTGTGTCAGAGAGAGAAGTTGATGAGAAAATGGGAAAGATATGGAGCAAGAGAGCTATTATTTGCACCAATCAGCTGGTACACATTTTATGATATTCACGAGGTCTACAGCAAAATAAAGAAACAAGGATTAAAGAAATGTTTTCTGTTAGAAATCTGAATTCTTTTGCTTCTATTTTTAATGTGACACAGAGTCACAATTACTTGGGTTATTATAAAGCAGTGTCTGGGATACTGTTTCTTACAGTTAAAGGTTTTCTTTGAAATTGTTAATTTAGTGGATACTTGAATAAGTGCTTGTATTCTAAGTGAAGATACTATAATAAAATAATATTTTGCAATACTGAACATTGCTCAGTACCAGCTAAAAAGAATAACTGGGACAGTTAATGTCTGTTTCCTACAGTAAATAACCTGACACATAAGTGAGGTAAGCAATGCATGAACAGTAAAGTAATAAAGTAAACTTTCCTTACTACTTCAGAAATCATAGATTGAAGCATATGACACTTTTATTATTATTTTACACTTATTTATAATGTTTGATAATTTGTGCATGATATATTGTACAAAATTGTAGCCGACATATGCTACAAAACCTGATGTTACAATTAAGTAGAAATTAGGCATGTGAAATAAAGATAAGTAACACATAACAATCACCAGAAGGAAGACTATATTTTAAAATATTTAATGCTTACTTCTGTCTTTTCGTTAGTCTCTGGTTCAAATCTATGAAACAGTGACAAAACACTATTTCCCATCTACTCATATTAATACAGCACCACTAAATATTACATAAATTTTCTAGTTGCAAATAAAATTAAATTACACACAACCCAGGCAAGTTTCCACAAATAACATGGATAAGACTTACAAAATTACTCTAATTATTAGATGGTCACTAATGAATGAAACACACACACAACACAGATGACTGAGTTTTCTGTACTAAGACAGTGTAATTCTTTAATGAACATTACTCCTTTGAGGTAAAAAATGACTATTTTCTAATAAAACAATGAGTCCACAACATATAATTTCTGTTGGCAAACAAACACTGAAGCATTATGCTTAATAATTTGTATTTGTAGATAAAAAGTAACTTAATTTGAGGAGCAAGAAATGTTATATTATCACTTCAGCATTCTAGTAGCTTCACTTAACATTTCTACTCTTCTTACCCACAGCATTTTTTTCTGTTCTTGTACAAAACCTTATGCAAATCCTTTTCTCTAGTTTCCAGGTCAATACTGTCAAATTTAGAGTAGGTGGCTGTATTGGAATCATCGGCAGTAACTACATGTGAATTTGTAATTTCATACATTCTGACCTAAACCACTACCAAAAAATGTTATAAAATACAGAAACAAAATATAATTTATTATAAAGTGTTTTGTCTCTATTGTTCTTTTCTTTAATACACTACTGGCCATTAAAATTGCTACACGCAGATGATGACGTGCTACAGACGCGAAATTTAACCAACAGGAAGAAGATGCTGTGATATGAAAATGATTAGCTTTTCAGAGCATTCACACAAGGTTGGCACTGGTGGCGACATCTACAACGTGCTGACATGAGGAAAGTTTCCAACCGATTTATCATACACAAACAGCAGTTCACCGGCGTTGGCTGGCGAAATGTTCTTGTGATGCCTTGTGAAAGGTGGATAAATGCATACCATCATGTTCCTGACTTTGATAATGGTCAGATTGTAGCCTATCATGATTGCAGTTTATGGTATCGCGACATTGCTGCTTGCGTTGGTCGAGATCCAATGACTGTTAGCAGAATATGGAATCGGTGGGTTCAGGAGGGTAATACGGAACACCGTGCTGGATCCCAATGGCCTCGTATCACTAGCAGTCGAGATGACAGGCATCTTATCCGCATGGCTGTAATGGTTCGTGCAGCCACGTCTCGATCCCTGAGTCAACAGATGGGGACGTTTTCAAGACAACCACCATCTGCACGAACAGTTCAACGACGTTTGCAGCAGCATGGAGACCATGGCTGCATTTACCCTTGACGCTGCACCACAGACAGGAGTGCCTGCGATGGTGTACTCAACGACGAACCTGGGTGGACGAATGGCAAAATGTCATTTTTTCGGACGAATCCAGGTTCTGTTTACAGCATCATGATGGCCGCATCCATGTTTGGCGACATCGCAGTGAACGCACATTGGAAGCGTGTATTTGTCATTGCCATAGTGGCGTTATCAGCTGGCGTGATGGTATGGGGTGACATAGGTTACACGTATCGGTCACCTCTTTTTCGCATTGACGGCACTTTGAACAGTGGACATTATATTTCAGATGTGTTACGACTAGTGGCTCTACCCTTCATTCGATCCCTGCGAAACCCTACATTTCAGCAGGATAATGCACGACCGCCACATTCCCAAGATCTCTCACCAATTGAAAATGTCTGGTCAATGGTGGCCAAACAACTGGCTCGGCACAATATGCCAGTCACTACTCTTGATGAACTGTGGTATCATGTTGAAGCTGCATGGGTAGCTGTACCTGTACACGCCATCAAAGTTCTGTTTGACTCAATGCCCAGGTGTATCAAGGTCATTATTACAGCCAGAGGTGGTTGTTTTGGGTACTGATTTCTCAACATCTATGCACCCAAATTGCATGAAAATGTAATCACATGTCAGTTCTAGTATAATATATTTGTCCAATGAATACCCGTCCATCATTTGCATTTCTTCTTGGTGTAGCAAATTTAATGGCCAGTAGTGCAACTCAGAGCATAAATTCTTATTACTGTTCAAATGAATGACCCACTTAGACAGAAATCCTTAAACAATGGTTGCTTTGATATGAGTTGATGTATATGAAACGCTTTCACTACTCTGTTGTTTCTCAAGTCTTATGTTTCTCTTTATGTGAATATACATTCTCAACTGTGGGCATTATAAACCTACTTCAAGGCATGTACAATATTACTCAGTCACAAATATACATATCATGCTACATGAATGGTTTAATGCTCAATATCAGTTAGAGCTCTCTTATCTGTGAAGAGGATTCATTCTAGCATGTATACTGCCCTTCTGAATCTCAGTTTGTATTTCAAACGGCTGCAGCAAGTACTGATGAACAATAAACTTTGTAAAAACACAAAGTAATTCTGTTTCTAAATTAGCTGACTGGCATAAAAATTAAGGAAGAGTTAACTCATACGCAAAACACTCATAAAAGAAAACTAATGTGATTCACCAATCAAAGGGATCCATCTAAATACACTCCTGGAATTGGAAAAAAGAACACATTGACACCGGTGTGTCAGACCCACCATACTTGCTCCGGACACTGCGAGAGGGCTGTACAAGCAATGATCACATGCACGGCACAGCGGACACACCAGGAACCACGGTGTTGGCCGTCGAATGGCGCTAGCTGCGCAGCATTTGTGCACCGCCGCCGTCAGTGTCAGCCAGTTTGCCGTGGCATACGGAGCTCCATTGCAGTCTTTAACACTGGTAGCATGCCGCGACAGCGTGGACGTGAACCGTATGTGCAGTTGACGGACTTTGAGCGAGGGCGTACAGTGGGCATGCGGGAGGCCGGGTGGACATAAAGCCGAATTGCTCAACATGTGGGGCGTGAGGTCTCCACAGTACATCGATGTTGTCGCCAGTGGTCGGCGGAAGGTGCACGTGCCCGTTGACCTGGGATCGGACCGCAGCGATGCACGGATGCACACCAAGACCGTAGGATCCTACGCAGTGCCGTAGGGGACCGCACCGCCACTTCCCAGCAAATTAGGGACACTGTTGCTCCTGGGGTATCGGCGAGGACCATTCGCAACCGTCTCCATGAAGCTGGGCTACGGTCCCGCACACCGTTAGGCCGTCTTCCGCTCACGCCCCAACATCGTGCAGCCCGCCTCCAGTGGTGTCGCGACAGGCGTGAATGGAGGGACGAATGGAGAAGTGTCGTCTTCAGTGCTGAGAGTCGCTTCTGCCTTGGTGCCAATGATGGTCGTATGCGTGTTTGGCGCCGTGCAGGTGAGCGCCACAATCAGGACTGCATACGACCGAGGCACAAAGGGCCAACACCCAGCATCATGGTGTGGGGAGCGATCTCCTGCACTGGCCGTACACCTCTGGTGATCGTCGAGGGGACACTGAATAGTGCACGGTACATCCAAACCGTCATCAAACCCATCGTTCTACCATTCCTAGACCGGCAAGGGAACTTGCTGTTCCAACAGGACAATGCACGTCCGCATGTATCCCGTGCCACCCAACATGCTCTAGAAGGTGTAAGTCAACTACCCTGGCCAGCAAGATCTCCGGATCTGTCCCCCATTGAGCATGTTTGGGACTGGATGAAGTGTCATCTCACGCGGTCTGCACGTCCAGCACGAACGCTGGTCCAACTGAGGTGCCAGGTGGAAATGGCATGGCAAGCCGTTCCACAGGACTACATCCAGCATCTCTACGATCGTCTCCATGGGAGAATAGCAGCCTGCATTGCTGCGAAAGGTGGATATACACTGTACTAGTGCCGACATTGTGCATGCTCTGTTGCCTGTGTCTATGTGCCTGTGGTTCTGTCAGTGTGATCATGTGATGTATCTGACCCCAGGAATGTGTCAATAAAGTTTCCCCTTCCTGGGACAATGAATTCACAGTGTTCTTATTTCAATTTCCAGGAGTGTATTAAGTACAATTAAATCTTTTGAAAGTCATATGGGACTTATTCTTATCACACATTCCACCAAGTAAATATGGGTTATATGCAACAATGTTACTGAAATATCATGGGTATATTTGCTGCATAAAGCAGAGATGTAGACAGTTTGTAGCATGTAATGTGAAGGCCTTATATACAATAAAAGATAAAAAATGTGTCTTGGGTAGTATGAATATGAAGCTTGTGTGACAATCAACACAATAATAAAGAAAATGTGTATTATTTGTGGCAAATGAATGAAGTTCACAAGATTACTGAAACTCTAGAGATGATTTTGGGTGAAGTGTAAATGAAGAAATGAAGAGAAAAACAGACGAAGCTGGAAAAATCCAAGTAATGCCTAGTCGGTTAGTTTCTGTACCTAATGTGACACTAAGAAAATGTGAAAAATTTTACTGGATTGTTCATACAGTTTTTTCTTGTTTGAGGAAAATGACAGTTGTCTCATCATGAGACAGAAATACAATAGAACTCCCAACATTTTCTCCTTTGGTATTGCTTAACCCATAACCTAACACAGCAACTCTTAAGACAGTTTCAACCTTGGAAAATGCAGTATCCTGAAATCATTTTTAATCTCTTGAGACAATATTTCAAGAAAAAATGCCAGAAGTTATAGGAGCTGTCAGTCTCATATTTGGTGGAAAGTGTCAATGAATGAATAATTTTAATACATAACTCCTACTGTTACAGCGAAAATGGGTGTTGAGGGTGGGGGCAGAGGGGGAGGGGGAGGGAGATAATTTTACTGGGGAAAAGAGTGATATCGTAACTTGAGAACTACTGTGATTTGTGATGTGTTGTGCGTGTGAATGTGCCACCAACAACTTGTCCTTCTTTGGGCCAAAGGGCAATAGTCCAGTTTCCACAAATGAGCATGGAACACATATTTTTCTTTCAGAAGGTTATTTATATTTGTGCATGCTGACCCCAATTGGGGGAAAAACTTCCATGGTTAAGGTTTTCAAAATAAGCTAATGCCCTTTTCTTTGAATAAAGTTCTCACTATTCCATCCAAGAGTGTAATATTATCAATTTTTTTGTATTTTTGGACTACAAAAGAGCAAATTAATTTATATGCATTATTATTATTACTATACGTTTTATGTGTTACATTACTTCCTATGTCCTCCATCAATTGTTATTTATTCCACCAAATTATGAACACACATTTAAAAAGTTGAAATATGTTTTCAAGTAGTTAGATTTTACAGTTTACTACAATAGGAAACATAACTAATTCATGTTGTATATCTGTAAGGTTATTATATTCTTCTGGCTTATTGGTAGTAGTCTATAAATGTGTACTATTGTGTAAAGAGGGCACTGGTCTGATACAATTAGCATTTTCCCATTTAGTAACTTTTCTCCATTGAGTTCAATGATAGGAAAGAAAATTTTATGTCAAATTTATAAATTTTTATATGTAGACATTTAATCTAAGATTTTGTAGCACACTACAGGTTTCTTGCATTTCAACCATGCAAACTTATTGTGTGACTCTGTTGTTTTAAGAAAAATTACTCTCCCCATACTTGCTGGGAGAGTTTCTTCTTCAAACATGGACATCATTTAAATTTGCAGCATTTGAAGGTAAGATATATTCACAACCCAAAATTACCCTGGAGAATAAATCCATGTAATTAACTGGAACCATAATTTCTCTGGTTATTAAACTAAAAGGCTGAAGTGACAGCATTGTTTTCACAATTTTGGAAACTACATGAAATAAACATGTGTTGTCCCGACATGATAATGTAAGATATTTCCATTCCTTGTTACTGTATCAGCAAATCCTATCATCTTTCTGTATTTCACCTCTATGGTTCTCTCATTCTTACCCTTTTTATCTTATTGATCTCAATGTAAAATCACAACAATTACATTACATGGGAAGTATAGTAGAATAAAATTCAGCAAATCTAGAAACATTTAAGAAAAATGGGAAAAAAGATACATTTACGTTGAGAACTCTACTATCAAAATATGAAGTGTTCTATAGAAACTGTTTAGTAAGTGAACATTGTTAAGCTTAAACTGCATCTAACTTTCTTTTATAGAGAGGTACATATGTCCTAACTCACACATAACTAACAGAAATGTTTCTCATGATTCACAGGCCTGTCTGCTTTCACAACTTTTATCAACAATTGAGAGGCTTTTTAATATTAATAAAACTGTATATAAACTGTCTTCATTTTGAGGAGACTAATACTGTAGTTTATCACTATAGCAAGGCAAGGGTACTATCACCCAAAATGCATTTTTGTGTATGCTCTTGATGTGCACTAAAAAAATATTATATTTGTGTGACAATTCCTGTTTAGTGCAAATTGAATTATTTTTATAAGCAACAAATTTACACAGAGTTCTGTGTGGAAGTGAAGGCATAAGAAACTTTGAAAACGGTAATGATGTTCTGAGAGGCCAAATGTCTAGCATGATGTCACAGGTCAAATTCAGGTATTCCTATAGATGTTACTGCAAAGACCTACCTATAAAGAACAGAGTAGAGTAGAATAGAAGTTTTATTGTCTCGTAACGTACAATTTCAAGCCATTGACCTAATATACAGGATACTTGTCAAAACACAAGAACTGGTTTACAATTTTCCTTGTAAAATCAGTAATATAATATACAGTACTGAATAATTAATTAATTAATTAAGCAATTAATAATTTTTCTTCATAAGTAACAAACTTTTACAAATTAACAGTCCGAAGTACTTGTTCTCTCCAGCTCAAATTACTGAATAGTAACATTTCTGCACTAGTTTCTCATATAAACTTTTTTCAGTGTTTCTATATTTATACAATAGGAATTTAACCCTCCTTGTACTTTGTTATAAATTTTCATACCCATATAATGTGGAGTTTGAGCATAATGTTTTAAATGGTGGGTGGGCAGCATAAAATTATTTTAATTTCTGGTGTTGCAGTCATGTTGAAAATGATCTGCCACAAATAAATCAGGGTTTCAGTGTACAAACTTAATCAGCTCATATATGTATAGCGAAGAAACACTTAATGTACTTAGATTTTTTCAGGAGCGGGTGACATTATTTTCTTCACCCTACATTGGGCATATTTCTAATGATGGTTTTCTGAAGTTTGAGTATTCGACACGTACGATTTGAGTTACCCCAAAATACAATTCCATATCTTATTACTGACTCAAAGTAGCTGTAATATACTACTTTTCTTATGCCCATCTGGTAACACTGTATGATATCCTCATTGCAAATGCTAGGATATTTAATTTATTTGCAAGGTATATGTGATCACCACAATAGACTTTTATCTAGTTGTATTCCTACAACTTTCACATAGCTAGCTTGCTCCAAATCCTGATTTCTGTGACCGGCCTGAATGTACCATTGATTTTATTTGTTTTGTTATAAACTCCATTAACTGGATCTTGTCCATGTTTAATTTTAACCCATTTAAATCAAACTAGTTATCTAATTTTTCTAAAATATTTAATACAGTTTGTGGAATTTGGTCTATGCTGTTACTGTCAATGATTACATATGTGCCACCTGCAAATAAAACTGAGTAACACTCAGTATTAAGTGGCATATCATTTATATAAAACAGAAATAGAATGGGACCTAAGACAGAACCTTGGGGGTACTCCATGTGAAATAGTTTTCCATTTTCAAGTATAAGTTCCTCTCTCTGATGATATGACCACTCTTTGTCTTTGATTGTTTAGAGAGGATTTAAACCAATTCTAATAGTGTGCCCCTAATTCCATACTTTTCCAGTTTACAGAGAAGCAAGAAGTGATTCACACTAACAAAGGCCTTTGATAGATCACAAAAAATTGCTGTGGCATGTAGTGAGTTGTCTAAAGACAAGCTAATTTTTATCAAGAAAGTGATGTATAGCAGAGACTGTGGTTTTGCCTATTTGAAATCCATAATGAATTTCTGAGATTGTTTAAAATTTTTCTATGAAATTTTAAATTTTTATTGTGACTACCCTTTCACATATTTTTGATAGTGATGGAAGAAGAGAGACTGGGTAACAGTTTTCCATGTGCTCTTTTGTGCCTTTTTGAATAGTGGCATAACTACTGCATACTTCAGTGAGTCTGGAAAATAACCTTCTTGAAGTGACAGGTTAACTATTGTAGTTAGTGGCCGTGCAGCTATTTTTAACACTTTTGTTGGTATTCCATCTCATCCTGCTGATGTTTTACTTTTTAGTGATAGTATCACATTTTCTACAACTTTTACAGTAGTTTTGGTAAATGTACTGAAAAGTTCACTTTCAAATTGCTCACTGTTGAAGAAATTTTTTATTGTCTGGGTAATCTTCCACATGGATGACTAATTTGTTTACATTTATAAAGACTCCATTAAAAATTCAGAAATCTGAGCAGGATTTACAATAGTTTTATCCTCTATCTTGATTTCAGAAATATAATAGTCTCCACCTGTGGCACCTGTTTGAGCTTTGATCACTGACCATAATGCCTCTGATTTGTTTTCAGTGTCCAAAATAAATCTACTATTTGCCAGTTCTTCAGCTGCCTTTACAACTTTTTTAAAAAATATCTTTGTAATATCTTGCATAGGTAACAAAATCAGGACTTTTGTTAAAAAATGTTCAAATCTGTGTGAAATCTTATGGGACTTAACTGCTAAAGTTATCAGTCCCTCAGCTTACACACTATTTAACCTAAATTACCCTATGGACAAACACACACACCCATGTCCAAGGGAGGACTCGAACCTCCTACGGGACCAGCCACACTGTCCACGATTGCAGCTCCTTAGACCGCTCGGTTAATCCTGCGTGACTAGAACTTTTGTTATGTTTTAGTTCTCTATGTAGCCGTCTTTTCCTTGCACTAGAGATTTTTATTCCTTCAGCAATCCACTTTACTTTTTTCCTACCTTTTTAAGATGCACAATAAGTGGAAAGTTTAATTAAGAATGTGTATGAAATTTTCCAAAAAAGTAGCAAAATTTTCAGAGCATGAAATACTATCATCTAAAGCCCATTTCACCTTATTTAATCTACGACAGAATAGCAAGGTACTACTGTTTTTGGTCACTCAATAAACAGAGCAGAATGATTGGAAAGTCCTAAATCATCAGATATATCATTTTTTAAATTAATGTCTCAAACCAATTGTATGATGTGTGGTAGTAAATGACTATATTATCATTTTTGTGCTGCTAACAAAACCTAAAATTTATATCAAAATGAAGCATGCTTTGAGTAACTTGTTGAGACACTCTCTGGAACAGCTTTCATGCAGTACATGTTGAGCAGTTTTTTTAGAAATTGATCACCTTAGGCAGTACATGCAATCTGCAGCTTCAGATTTCATATCTGAAATAGAATACTCTAAGAATTAACACAACTCCATGAGTCTTACATTTCTTTTCATGCAATTTTAGGCATTAGCACTTTTGTTAGCTTCTTCACTCTACATGCTGTGCGATAACTGACAATATCAGTTTGTTTTATTTATTTTAGAAAACTACTGGTTACTTGCCTGTCAAAGAGTGCACATCAATAACAGAGCCCATCACAACCTTCAACATTTTTCTTTAGCACTGTCACAATGCTTCTCAAATACATATTTAATAAGTAGAAAGTATTAAACTAACATTACAGAAAATTTTTAAGTTACTGCTAAAAATGACAAAACACATAATTAACCTGTTAATATATGTCACAAACTAATCACCTAAATAATGACTTCTCTTAAGGTGAAAAAATTGCTATAAAATACACAACTGGTGCACCCTCACGGAAGCTACTAAGTAAGAGCCAAGTGTTATCAATTTATTATTCCAAAGTTCATATAACATAGGGTGTGTGGAGATGAAAAAAGTTAAATTAGTCACAGCAGTGTTCAGACTAAAAGACATATAGAGATTGCATCTGGGTCTGAATGTAGATGAAGCAAATAGTCCATAACACACATGAGACAGTGTATAATAAATATGGAATAATATTAGGATAGTGAAAACCTTGGAAAGAATGCAAAATTTTATAGAGAAGAAATATCAACACTAACTGATAAGATGAAAGTTCAAAAGGACATGTCTATTATTGTCACTTTTTTTATTTTTTTAAAGAATACTTAAGATTTTGAATTTCTGTTCTCCTTCAGAACACAAAGATAAAAACTCACAGTGTGGTGGATGTAGTGTGCAATGAGGTAGGTGGGGAAGACTGTGAGGGCAAGGAGGGAGGGTGAAGAGAGATGGTGGAAGGCCACAAAATGTGTGAAGAGCAAAGAGAAATAGAAACAGTTCCAGAGATAGATGGAGATAGAATAATTTTGTACCCCAGCTGTAAGGAGGAAACTAGTTAAAGAAATCAGAAAAGGAAAGCAGAAAGAGCTGAGACTAAAAAAGAAAGACAAGAAACATAATCAAACAATGAAAAGGTAAATCCGAACTATCTAAAATCAGTGACAGAGAGAAATGAAACAAAGGCAAAGAGAGAAATGGATAATGGAAGAGGTGGTATGCAAGAACAAGAAGTTGATGAGGTAGGAGAACAGGCAGTTAGACTTCCAGACTGTCCCCCCACCCCTCCCCCCTCCTCCAACTTTGCTCTCATTTCCCTCTCATCACTGTTCATCTATATTCCTCCTTCATTTCTGTTCTAGCTCCATTTTCCCCTGTTATTGGTTATAAATCTTCCTAATTTCCCTTGTCATTGTTTTCATTTTGAGTGGAATATGCTCTTCGGAATTCTGAAGTTATAAGTGATAAAATACAAGAGGCTAAAGGTTATCTAAAAGTTTACAGAAACCATACTGCAGTTCTAGCAGTTGAAGGTATCTTCCTTGTGATTCAAATTGAACAAGCAGTGAAGCAAACCAAAGAAAAACCAAGATAGCACTTCTTGTAGGTGATTGTCTACAGCTGTTAAATAATTTGGAAAAAGCAAATCTGTGCCATCAGATGTACAATTTTATGTTCATTCTCTACCAGGCACGATTATTACAATCCTATTCAAGAAGGATCTGTTGACGTACAATGTTTTTCTCCTTGAAGATGATTATAACAATCAAAACTGCAACATAAAATAGCACAGCTGATGCCACAAATATGCTTTTTCAAAAAAAAAAAAAAAAAAAAAAAAAAAAAAAAAAAAAAAAAAAAAAAAAAAAAAAAAAAACCTTCAGGGAAAAGAAAAACACTTAGGCTTACCAGTGACATTGTTAGGGACAGTAAAGGCCACAGAAGATCAGTTAAACAGAATGGATAGAGGTGAAAAGAGGTTATCAGATGAACAAAAATAAAAGTCAAACACAGGTAATGAAGTGTAGTCATATTAATGATGCTGAGGAAGTTGGGTTAGATAATGATGTATTGAACTATGAGCAACTGAAGTAGAGTGTATATAAAATGTAGTTTTTATGTCCTCTGAGAGACTGGCAACTTTGTGTGTGTGTGTGTGTGTGCGCGTGTGTGTGTGAACTTCCTGCTCTGAAGAAAAACAAGAGTTAGACAGCCTAAATAGTTACCTTAACTTTCTTTCTAGTTGTGCACAGTTCAGTACTGTATTTTAAATATAAAACTCTGGAGGTTAGTGTAAAAGATAAAAGGATAACAGCTAAAAAGATAAATGTAGTGCAACAGACAATTTTTGGCAGTTATTTATGTATTTTCTCAAAGTTAACAAAACAGACCTTTATATCTCATGACTGACATACTCCTGGCATTATAACTTTCACAAACTGGAGACACATTGAGAGAGTGTAAGGAAGCCTTCATGAAAACACCGTAAGGAAGACGTGGTAGTTTCCAGGTTATAGGTTTAACATACAAAAATGATAGTTACTATATGGGAGCACGCACAAAGATGTTATCTAACTCTTGATTGGTTGATATTCACAGACCATAAAATATGGTGCAACATACCCACATCAAACAGCTTAAGTATAAAAATTATCAAACAAAGAGCAATAACTTGAAGAATAATACAAGTGGTTTCCCTATCCCCAGGTGCATTAGTAATTGATACACAAGTCATGGTCCACACTGAGAAGAAAGTAATGACTTACACATAACAGCAATTAGTTGATAATAAGAAACAGGGTAGCAGAAACGCAGGGAGTGAGTGCCATCGAGCAATGCAGGGAAACTAATGTCTCATTAAGAAAAAATAGATTTTAAAATTATACCTGTAATAAAAATATTATTAAAATTTCTAAAATATGTCTTGGTCTTGGGTTACATAAATCTAACAGCAACACACACGA
Organism: Schistocerca gregaria; assembly: GCF_023897955.1. NCBI lineage: Eukaryota > Metazoa > Arthropoda > Insecta > Orthoptera > Acrididae > Schistocerca > Schistocerca gregaria. The sequence continues at coordinate 275,420,743 of NC_064924.1, read as the reverse complement.
AAAAGTACTTGGAAACTCTTAGTGCCCATATCTATCAGTGAACTTGTCTGCCATATGAAATACTCCATGCACTTTCCAGGTGGAAAAAATAAATAAATACATGCTGCAGCTACAAACTCTGTGCTTTTGTGAATGGGGTTCAGTAACTAATCAGAACAAGACATAAGGAATTTTGTGATTTTTGCAGGTGGCACAATACATGGACAAGTGAGTGAAGTAGGGGAATTCATGAGCAAACAAAATCTCATCATCTCAAACCTGGATCTAAGCTTCTCTCTCTCTCTCTCTCTCTCCTTCATTTTTCTCTAAATCCTGCTGGACATAAACTCTAAGAAAACTCATGTTCAAATCAACACTAGTACACACTCTGAAACTGGCACAAACATGTCCATTTTAAGTACACACTCCACCGAAAAATGACAACTTTATACTGGAATTAGGCCGACATCATGTAGTTTATGCCATACTCTTCCATCTGGAGATTGTAGTCCAGCACTGTATTATAGACAGGCATTGTAGAGTTCAGAAATGAAGGGGAGATGATACAGACATGCACAGTATGAATATATGACTGGTTTATTGAATATAGGACTACTTTTATTTTGTGGCCCCATCTGTATTTTTTATGAGACTAGTGCAGAGGTTAATAGTATTTGTTTTTCAAAAGATAACTGAACATGTGATATAAACAAACATTTGAGAGACATTAATCGTCAATAAAGCATTCTCCCAAAATATCTACTTATACAACAGTTTTCCAACACTAAAGAAGTTTTTTTTCAATTCCATCCCCATAGAATGATTCAAATTTTTAAAATCTGTAAATCCAAGAGTGAATAAATTTCTTTAAAATTTTTCTTGAAGTTTGGTTAACATCGAGTTAAAAGGTGAATATCTGAAATGGTGTTGGAATGACTTCCCTATTAAGCTCCTGGATAGCCTATTTTATCAGGTTACTAGATCACAATAACAGCAGTATACGCTGTATTTTTCTTGACTTTGAAGCACAAAGCAACCTGGTTAACAGTAATAAAAGTTAGCAGTGATGGTTACACTCTTGTATAGTAAGTAATAGTGCACAACACCATATTTGTTCCGTGAGGTGCTCATCAACCATATCTTTTTCTTGAGTTAGGGAACATTTTTTATTACCAGTTTTGGATAAACGTGGTTATTTTGATCAAATTGCTCACTGATAAATAAGGAAAGAGACAAATTTTGGTACAGACTGATTTTTGTTTTTTGGTTTAATAGCTTATGGCACCCACAAAGCAGATTTTGAACTTGTCCAATGAATAGTCACAATACACTGTCTTTGGAAATTCTCAAGCACACTAGGATAGATCTATTTGCAGTAAAGCATAAAAACAGTTTTTATCAAAGCCCTATGTTCTCCCTGAATGTCGAGAGGCATTCATATAAACAATTTTCCTTGAGACAAAGAAACCACTCTCTTGTTGTTCTTTCCCCAATGACATTCCAACCACACATTCAGATTGCATCCACTGCATTCACTCCTCAATTAAATGTGAAAGGAAGTATTTGCAGGAAATGTACCTGTTTTTCAACTTTACACTTAGGTTTTTATTGTTTATGACAGTTCTGTCTTAAATATGTGATTAAAAGCACAAATTTAGTAATAATCAGCATCATTTACTGCGGTTTCTTTGCCACTGGCAGTGTCTGCTTGGAATCCAAGCCTCTCCTTATTTTTTGGCCTTCACACAATCTCTCTGTCACTACTCTGGTCCATTACCCCCAAATACTCTGAATGATTACTTCTACTCTTTTAAGACTCCTGTCCCTTGACCTTCCCTTCTGATTCTTCGCGTCCATCTTCATATCACAAACCTCTGAATCACTCTCTGCACATTCCCAAACAGTTCTAATAATTTTTCTCATTTTATTTCACAGGGTCCCCTTGTGTGTTAGCTCCATAACTCTTCCATTTCTTCTCTCTTTAATTTTTGTTATGCCTATCCAACACTACTCTGTAGCTACTGCTTCTCCATGAATGATGAGATACAGTGTTCTCAAAGGCATAGGATTAAATGTTTCCCTCAACTTGTCAGAAGACAACGATCATTGGCAAAAAAGTTCCACATCTATATTTTCATAAACTTTTGAGATAAGTTTAAAGCTTGTCAGTATAGCTGACACAATCCATCCCACTCTCAGGAAACTTAAGTGTATGTTTTTTAATCTTTTGTGTTTTTAAGCCATGGCCTGTGTGACATGTAGGTCCTTATACATGTTAATGAAGTACTCTAAATGTGATAAAGATATAAGATAGAGAAGCAAGCAAAGGTTTGTCTGCATTAGTTTTGTCCCTGTAGTTATTTTGTCTACATGCGCACTATCAAATTTCACATTAATTTTGATAAGATTATATCATTGTTGCTAACAAGAATAGATGCAATGTTCACGTAGAAGTTTGAAGACCAGTAAAGAAAACAGAAATGAGAGTAGTACAGATTTTTCAATCAATGAGATGGAAAAATCACCTAGGAAACAAGACAAAAAAGCACGACACATAAAGTTATGAGCTCTTTCTGAGATTCACATTTGCTACGTCTTCTATCTCTGTATAACTGCCATTGTCTTTTGAGTTGTCTGTTGGCTACCTAGATTTGACTGATACTGTGTTTGGGCATTATAGCTTTATGTCATATTCAGAGTATTCCAATGATGTTTTTACAATATGCTTCACGTACATCTATTATAAATATGACTGTAAGATACATTTCTACTTTAATTTGTTGCACAAAGTGTCAGACCACTGGTTTTGGATTATACGCATGTAAGTTTATTCTATGTTGTTTTGCAATTGACGTTTCCATAAGGATGTTAAATGACAAAATGTTACTGACAAACTGTGTTATCTTAATTTAGCACTGCATGTGTGTATCCTGGTATGTACTCCTAACAGCTTGTGCATAATTATTCATGTTAATGCTATCATATTTCTGAAATATTTTTGACGTGTCACCTTTTTATAATGATTTCCAGACCTGAAGATGGCCATTTTAGGAGTTGAGACTAGTAATCAATGTTTTCTAGAATGCAATGCGATCTTGAGCAAATATAGTTTATAACAAAATCTATATTACTTTTTTTGTTTGTAGTTCTGATAACTGAGCTACTTTCTGTTTTAGATATGGAAAGAGAAAGGATAACAGTAAGATCTGTAACAGGAAAGTGGAAAAGATAACAACAATTAAAAGGTGTTAATAGTAATGGATGGAACTCTGAACCTGTAAGCAGAGAATACTAGTCAGTAGATCAATGAAGCCCAGGAACAACAGGAAGAAATGTCAAATGTTTATTTATAACAAAAGGGAAATAGAATCAGAAAATGATGATGATGATAATTTTTAGTACCAAGTGTGATGTCGCTGCTACAATGATGAAGGCAACTAATAACAGTACAATCTATCGCACAACGCATTCTGCCTACATGCCATCACTTTCGACTGGCCACATACAATGACTCACTGATGTGCCCCAGAGAGAGTTAATAATGCTTTAAAAACTCAGAAAGCAGTATTTATGTTGTCCAGTATGTATATCATTTTGCTAGTCACATAGGCTAGTATGAGATGACAAAGCAGGAAAGGGCAGATAGGCCTGAACAGAGAGATATTACCCAAATGGCAGTGTAAATGCCATGTACTTTTGTACTACAACCACAGCAATAGTGTGTTTACACACTATTACAGGAAAAAGGAGATTCACTAGTAATGGAAGTACTGTAATGTCTCCACTGAGTTTATACTTATTTCCCTCTAAATGGTGACTAATTAATAACCCAAGCACTTCTCTTAAGGTCTGGTCAGTCCTAGCTGTATTTGTTACACCTGACAGCAAGAGCCTATTTTTCTTGTCACAATCTTTTACACACTTGACCAAACTACTGACAACACTCTGTGAATGGCCACTGCATCTATAAAGGTTTTATGATTGGATGAACAGTAATTTTCAGCAGGAAGCAACTGAAACGAAAGTGGCAATATAGCATAAACAACTATACTCAAAGTTACTTACACTAATTACAAGCTTCAGACATCTGAAGAAGCATGCAAGGAGCTACAAAATTTTAAAAAAAAGGCATTTCTCAGTAACATTAATCTCTTCTCTTACATTTTCTTTCTTTGGCATGTTTGTAAATATACTACAAAGCACAGTATGGAGCTTGGCAAAAGTTATTATTTTTTACTCTTGTCTGCTATACTTATAACTCAAGTGTGCTTCTGTATGGTGCTCATGAGACACAAAATGGATGTAGTAGAATATCTTCACAGTGTGTCTCAAGGATAGCTTTCTTTTATATTTTATTTTTTGAGGACAGCAGCACTTCACAGAAAGTGAAAATAAAATTATTTCCCTTTGATTAGCCACCATCAGAAATTAATGTGAATGCATACAATTCTTCAGATGGTAAAAAAAGTAGCCACAGATTAAGTGTGGAAATATAAAAAAAAAACATTACAGAACTATTGAGCAATGTCCTTCAGATATATAACCAACTAGATTTAGTCAGTGTTGTAGCCTCACTGGAGTGCGATAATGTGCTGGCGGAGTTGATGAGATGAACAAAAAGGGAGTGTACAATACAAGTGGACAGAGGGGACAGCTGGCAGAAGTGGGGAAGGCAGCATGGAGATGGGATACGAAAGAGATACCAGAGCTTAGGAAAGTGGCACAAGAGATTAGGAAAGAGGCACCACAGCTTGTCAGTACAAGAAAGGTAAGCTGCGTGTGACACATGTTGATGTGGAAGAGCAGATAGGGAAAGAGTGTTTGGTAGGGAAAGAAGAAAATGAAACAGAGAGAGTGAGGGAGAGAAGTGGAGAAAAGAATGAGGGAGTATACATTTAGGTTAATGGAGTAAAGTGGGAGGTTTGGTGATGAGAGTGGAGTGCAGTGTGAGACAGGGCCTAGCAGAGGTTGAGGTTGGGTAGATTGTGGAGTTGAAGGATGTGTTGTACAGACAATTAAAAGAAAATCATTTTGGGTAGTCTGGAATCCAGATGTTATGGATCTGAACCAATCATTGAAGCTGAGCACGATGTGTTGAACAGCATGTTTTGCAGCCAGGTGGTCAAATTTGCTATTGGCCACAGTTTGGCAGTGGACAGTAATACAGATGGAGAGCTAGTTGGTAATCACTCCCACAGAAAAGGCTGTTTTGGAGTTACAGTAAGACAGTGTATGATCTGACTGCTTTCACAAGTGTCCCTAATTCTGACAGGGCTGGGTGGCCTGCAACAGGGCTGGAATAAGATGAGCTTGATGGATGCATAGAACTGGTTTGGCACGAAACACCAACACAATGCAATAGACCAGGACATTATAGCCACATAAGTGTATGTGTCTACTTGTTAGTTCACTCGGAGGAGGGACATTGTCCAAGAGCTCAGAAATGTTTGCATACTCGTTTTTCGCACCTCTCCACTGGTTAATGTTTTAATTGTACTCCGCCCCAAATTCTCTAGTATCTTTGAATAGAAATATTGTTGATTTAAAATGGAAACAAGTAAAAATGTTGTAGTTATTAGTGTCTTTGTCTAAAGAATTGAGAAAACAAAGGAAGTCGTTGGAGATGGAGATAAGCTCAGATTGGTGAAGTAAACTGGCTATGTATGTCCCTTTCTAACAAACTTTCCCAGCATTTGTCTAAAGCAGTTTCGAGTAAATTGCTACTCACCACAGAGAAAATCCATTAAGTCACAGAAAGTGACAATGAAAAAGGCTGCTGAAACATTAATCTTTCGGATAAAGTCCTTCTCAAATAGAAAAAACACACACACAACTCCACATATGGGCACTGGAGACAGAGACAATGGCCTGAGTATGAGAGTTGTGCTTGTGTGAAAGTGTCTCTCTCTTCTGTTTCAGAGGGACTTTGCCCAAAATCTTAATATTGTACAAGTATTTTTCATTGTACCTGTCTGTCACTCAAACCTCCTCTATGTGGTGAATAGCAATGCATCCTTTCCATATTGCTGCATTTCATTCTGACTTTCCTTTGTGTAAGTTTGGGTAACTACAATAAACATAAATCTGAATGATTGGATATGAATTTCAACTACTGTCTTTTTAAATGGAAGTTCAGTTTTTAACTGAATCACTTCATGCAGTAAGGTCAGACAACAAAATTCTAAGAAACCATTGTGGTATTCATCTTAAGTGATTTAGGGAAAATATGGAAATGCTCAATCCGGATGGTGTGATCAGGATTTGAAATTCACTCTTCAAAAATATAAGTTCACTGTGCCACAATATTTCTTAAAAGTAACTGAGGAAATACCATAAGAAATCACAGATTCTATTTTAATGTTTCAGTCTACAACAGAAATAAAATCACTTGCATTCATCCATATATTTAGAATAAAGATTAAAATAGTTAAGGTGGCTAGAAAGTAACTCCATGGAGAGATCGAACAAAATCAGTCTGGCAATAATATGCAGGAAGTATAGCAGTAACAAAATGAGAGAAGAATTTATAACTCGAAATTTGCAAAATAAAACAAGCTGCAATTTCCATTGTATAACACTGGTAACATGACAAAATAATGTGGTTAGAGGACTGTCCAGCCTCCACAATTTCACTGCCAGTTTAGTGCCAATGACATGAAATGGGCACAAATCATGCATAACGTGCCAACAAATAACAACAGCTTCACTGGAATTCTGGGATTATGTATCACTGGACCATATTTCACTGAAGGTAAACTGAATGGCCAAAAATACAGAATGTTTCTGGACCAAGAACTTCCAGCATTGTTTCAAGATGTGTCCCTTGTGGAATGGGGTGCCATGTGGTATCAACATGATGGTTGCCCACCTCATTACTCAGCCAGAGCTCCAGAAATACTAAACAGAGATTATCCTGATCAATGGATAGGATGCAGAGGGCCTGTCCACTGGCCTGCTCGCTCTGTGGATCTGACATCTCCAGACTTTTTCTGATGGGGATACATTAAAAACAAAGTTTCTCGAGAAATGTCAACCACACCCAAAAATGTGTTTCAACAAATCATAAATGCTGTACAAGAATCAGCAAAGCAATCTGAGGCATGTTCAATGATCTTTTGAAGTGCGTTTTCAGAAATGCATCAAAGTTAATGGTCATAACTTTGAGCATTTACTAAACTGAAATTGTTTGTAATGTGAACATGAATTATGGTTATGCATTGTACAAGTACTGTATATATTGTAAGTACATGGATACCAGTAAAGTCTAAGTGTGTGAAAACCATCTGCTGTTCTATTTGCCCAATATCACATCAACTATCACCCCTAGTGGATAAATGTAATACATCTTTTATACTATACACTGAATGCCCTTTCCATTTCCATAAAAGAAAATACACTAACCCATTTTTAAAAACAAGTAATTTGAGAATGGTACTTTAAGGATGAGATACGGTCACTCTCTTATGTCTCCATATGAATGCTGAAAATTTTGTATGGAAAAATTTTCAATTTTCTGCTTCATTTTGGAGCAAGATGGCCACAACACTATAAATGGCTTATCCTGTACAACCAAACAACAGCAAGTCCAGGATGGAATAATAACAATATGGAAAGGATATATTGCTACTTACCAGACAAAAGAGGAGTTGGGTCGCAGACATACACAATGAAAAAGATTGCTGAAACATTTACGCTTTTGGGCAAAGTCCTGCATCTAAAACAGAAAACACACACATTCACACAAGTGCAACTTACACACACACACACACACACACACACACACACACACACACACACACATTGTCTCCAGATCTTGGAACCTCTCTGCAACTGCATCTGACATAAGCAGCAGTTTGCTGTGGTGAGTGGTGTAGGTAAGGAGGAGGCATGGGGCAAAGAGGGAAGAGGGATTGCAGGACAGGGGTAGGGAAGATGCTGTGCTGCCTGTGGGAGCATGCAGGAAGATAGTGCAGTCAGGACAGGGCTATAAGGCGCAGTGTCAGATGGCTGTGCTGGGAGGGGGGGAAATGGGGAGGAGGGAGAGGGGTAGTTTGGAGGAGGGGGGTTGGGGGAAGGGTCAGGGGGGGGGGGGGGGAGAGTAGAAAAGAGGAAAAGACTACTAGGTGTGTCCATGGGATGGAAGCATAGAAGTGCATCTCAGTTCCACCAAGAATTGGAGCAACTAGACATGGTTTCAACTACCTCTCATTGTGTCCTCAAATGAGGAACATCCTCCTCAACCCTCTCATAGTAGTATTTGGCCATTCAGCAAACTTAGGAAGTATGCTTGTTCATCCCTACTCCACCTCTGTACCAGCTTCTTGCCTCAAAGCTCACAGCCATGAAGTAGATACCCCTATCCCTGAAATACACCTAGATGCAAGACCTGTCCCATACAGCCCCCCATCACTACCCACTTCAGTCCTGTCACAAGCATCACCTATCCCATCGAAAGCAGGGCTACCAGTAAAAGCAGTCATGTGATTTACAAGCTAAGTTGAAACCACTGTGCTGTGTTCTATGTGGCCATTACAACTAACAAACTATCTGTCCACATGATGAGGCACCACCTAATTGCAGCCAAGAGACAGTGTACACCCACCTCCTGAACATGCTGCCCAACACGATGTGCTTCACTTTAATGACTGCTTCACAGTCTGCGTCATATGGATTCTTTCTACCAGCACTAGCTTTTCTGAATCGCACAGATGGGAATGCTCCTTACAAAATACCAATCACTTCCGTAACTCCTCTGGCCTCAACCTTCACCAGTGCTGTCCTCCACCTATCTATCCTCTTCCCAGCAACCACTCCAGTACTACACACATTGTCTGTTCTGCCAATAAAATGTTCCTGCTCGTCCCACAGGTACCACAGCACCTACCTTGCTATCCCTTGCGCTCTGTGCCCCATGCCACCTCTTTACGCCTACAACCTAGCCCATCAGACTGTTGATACATCAGATGCTGCCACATACACAGTCAGGCCCCAGTGCTAGGATACAGTGTACATGTGTGCGGAGTTGTGTTGGAGTGAACATGCATATGTTTGCTATTTCAGAAGAAGGACTTTGTCTGAAAGCTTAAATATTTCGGCAATCTTTTTTACTCTTTTCACAAGCTGTGACATGGTTACGAATATAATTTCTGATAATAGACAGAAATAAAAGAAATTTAGCCTTTTTCACAATGCCTGTCTGTGGCACAATGCCTCCTCTGTGTGGTGAGTCGCTATCTATCCTTTGAATACTGTTGTTACAACAAATGTAATAATAGCTTCAATGAAGGAATTGACTCTCAATTGTGTGGTCTTTCTCTATTTTGTAAATTCATGTATTTCTTGACTGGTGGTCACAGTTTGCGTTAAACATTTTGATTAAATGACTCTTGTTTTCACAACAACTCCAACTTTGTTTGCCGGATAAGTAGGACATACTGTGTAGGCTACTGTGAACAGTAAGTACTTGAAGCAGTTCATTTTATTTTAAAGTGATTAGTTGCTGACTCCAACCTATTTGAGAACTAGTTGTCAAACTTATAACTTAAAGATGGAGCACACTGATCACTGATGATGATCTATTGCTACTGCTGAGATATTTGTATGTCTTGGAAAAGGAATGATGTTATATATATGAAGAGGCTATTGAAATCTAGCAAAGTGAACTCAATAGTGCATGTTAATTGGAAGCACATAAATGTGTTCAGTACAAAACCTTGCAACTGTTGCTGCCACAGACATATTGCACATGTGGCTAAAGATGAACTGAAAACATTGTGCAGTTCTATTCTCCACTGGCAGTCAGTTTGTTCTTTAGAACAAGGTATGGGTACATGAACACAATTCTCAAAAAACAGAAAAGGTAAACGACTACAGAAACAATTCAGAGATTTTCCTTCTGAGGCTTGTTACTTTTGATGAAAAACTTCAGCACAGTTTCTGAAGTCAAAACCAAAAATACTTTTCTTTTTTAATTATTTTTCCTGGCTGCCTTAATTCAGAGTTCAAGTTTATTCAGTCATTCATAAGCAAACCATTATTTTTTCTGCTTTTTGTCTCTCACATCACTTTACTTCCATTGCCCTCTGTTCTGAATTTTGTAAATCTCAATTTCTGTCCTTGACCAATTTTACTGATGTTCGATCAATGTTTCTGCTACCTTTTTCTCTTTCCCAACAGAAATCAATGAAGTTGCATGCACTGTGACTACCCCACACAATCAATGGCCTTGTAAGTCATCTTCATCTCATGTTTAACTTAATGGTTGAGGGTGGGTAGCTAGTGACTCAGAGGGAGGCAGCTGATCTCTTAGTTAAGAATACAGGCGGGAGGAGTTGCTGGCATATGGACAAAGGAAGCAATGCACATACACCAGAGCCAGTTAGGAGCAGCACATGATGAAGGTGAGTTGGAGACATGAATTGAAAGGGGTAGATAGGATTAGAGAAGGGAAAACTGATGGGTGGAGAGCGTGGGAACAGCGAGTTAATAGAAATGGAGCCCAGGAGGGTTCAGGAGCAAAGTATGTGTTGCAAGGATAACTCCCATCTGTTAGTTCAGAAAATATGGTGGTGGAGGGAAGGGTCCAGATGGCCTGGGTTGAGAAACAGCCCTTGTAATCAAGCATGTAGTGCCATGGGGTGGTAAAATTTGTTTATGACCACAGTTTGGTGGTGGCTACTCATTCTGGTGAACAATTGGTTGGTTGTCACAGCAACATAAAAAGCTATGTAGGGATTACTACACAGCTGGTATATTAAATGGCTGCTTTCACAGGTGGCCCTGCCTCTGATGGAGTAGAGTAAGCCTTTGCCCAGGCTGGAGTAGGAAGTGCAGGGTGATTGGGTTGGTCAGGTCTTGCACTTCGATCTTCCACAGTGATATGATCTCTTTCAATAGGGATGAACTAGAATGTTTTTTAGGGTTGCTTAGGGTTGGGTGGGCTATGGAAAACCCCGAAGGAGGGTGGGAATGATCTTGGGTAGGATATCCCTCATTTCAGGGCTTGATGATAGATTATCAAAGGTGTGGCAAAGGTGGTGGTACAGTTGTTTCCATGGAGGGTCATACTGGGTCATGAGCATACTTTTAGCATACTGGGCAAGGGAGTTCCTGTCACTTCATTTACAATTTAAACTTCATTCCTTTATATTAAGCATATACTTCCTTAGCAGAACCTTGAAAGATGTTTGATGTATAAAGTACAACCCCTTAATAACAGAAAAATGTGTATTTTGGAAGAGGACAACACTAATGATACCAGTACTAATAGGCACTGTTAGAGCTGTGTATTTATTAATGAGTACTGATGTAAAAACAAAGAGGCTATTATTATTTCATACATTTCAAAAACACAAGAATACAACCTACAAGTTAAAAAAGCCATCATTCATACGTGCATGTTCCCACATACAGTGACAAACACATTCACATATTATTTTAAACCCATATTTAAATCCAGGCATGAAGTAAAATGAAGCTGGGAGTCTTGTACAATAAAAAGCAAGTATTTTGTACACCTACATTCAATTTTACCATTGAAGTAACAGGCAGCGAAAGAGATACATAAAGAAATACATTAGGCCTGTAATGATTACGCAGCCAACTGGACACAAGAAGTTATTTGCCACAATGTCTACTCTACATGCATAATATCAACAGCAAGAAACAAGGAGGGTATCTGTCAAATAATACAAGCAAAAAAGCAACACCAAGCAGGAGAAAGTGTCACATAAGTGAAGCTGTTACTTCACACCATAACTTTTTAAGGAATATCACTGATGCACTGCACATTAAACAAACTATCCCCTCATCTTGGTTAATGAAGAAGCACCCATACTTTACCTTGAGCCACCATTTTCCAGTTGCAAGACGCTAAAATAACAAAAGAAAAACATCAGTCCTATTTAGTTTTTCTGAGGTGTGAGAGAATAAATGAATCGAATGAAGCTGAAACAAAACATCTGATTAATAAAATTTACAGCGACCTACTTCTATGAACAGCTCATTATTTGAGAATTATGAAACTCAGGTAGTAATAGGGGCTGAAATACCAAATGAATATTTAAAAAGCTATTTATTATTCTCAAAAACTGACAAATTATTGGCATGAGAAGTGTAAGTAATTTTAATCAACACCCATAAGGCAACCAACATGCAGTGCTTCGTGTAATGTATGAGTGACCCTCAAAGATTTGCTGTAAGGAAAATAAACAGTTTCAAAATACATAACTGATAGGAGGACAAAAGATAACATATCATCTCAGAATTCATAATTCATCCCAAAACCACTTTTGTTCACTATAGTGATGAATGAAAACATGCTTACTCAAAATAGTAGTCACAAACAAAAAAATAAAAATAGTCAAGTTTGAAGCTCATTGTCACACTTTGTATGCCTGACAAAAAATTTAATGGTCAATGAAAGAAGGTGAAATATATCAACAGACTCCTAGTTAGCAAAATGACATAATCTAAAATTTCTGTTGTCAAGAAAAAGTTTTTGTATCTCCAATCCTGCAACAGTATTCTGTTACATAACAACAGTACTAAGATTACCCAGAAATATGTGTCTCTAGAGCTTTTAAAGAAAAAGAAAATACAGTAAACTGACAATATTTTTTGGAGTAGATTCAATAATCATTAAGCTACTTCCAAACATATTCTTTGCCATAACTTAAACACTTATCACAAGGTGGGATCATTTTAGTTTTCCTGCATCACAGCCTGAAATAAGTGGGTGACAGCCATTTGCCAACAGGACTTCCGAAGTTATTTTCCATGAAGTCTACACTATGTGCATAATATTGTAAGGACACTCTGATCAGTGTCCTTGCCAGTAAACTACTTAGCAGCAGGTGCTGGCTGGTGAGCCCTAGCTTCTGTAACTTTCTGCAGTTTCCCGACTTTTTCGGTGGACTTGGCAGTGTCATGTTGTCTCGGCAATGCAAGTTAAGAGCACAAGGCAGTAGTGGGGCACACTTGGTGAAGTGAACATTTAATGAATGAGTTGTGAGCTACAAATACATGAAGCTGAATTATAAAGTGTTCAGTAGAGCACTGAGAGAAATAACGTTGAACCACTTGTGGCGCCTTTTTTGGAGTACATGGACCTTGAAATTTGCCAGTATCATGAAAGGAACGGGCGTGATACTCTTAGACATGTTTTCCATTGTTTGAAGTTGAACAAGGCAAGTTAAAGGACACCATCTTTTATTTCAGAAGGGCATGACCTGCTCTTGTGGTTAATTTTGTAGCAAATAATTACAGTTAGGATCTAGTTTAGTCTTCTGTGAAATCGTGGCTGAAGTGTCTCTCATCCTATCACCCAATTGCCAACCATTATAATCACAGTCAGACGTCTAAAAATTACTGGAAGAGGGCTTACAATACCAACACCATGAAACAGGAAGAACATCTGTCAAATAGAGCCAGCAAAAGTTGCATGACACTTTTCATCATTATGCAAATGATCATCAATTTCATCACATGTAAGAAACTGGGAGGAACAGAATTCTATTTTATTACATGAATAGCCCAACATCTTGCGGCATAATTCCCACAGAAAATCTGAACTATGTGAGGAAAATCTGCCACGAATCTGGATAACACTTGCACTTACTTCTATTTGCTGCCATTTCCAAGACAACGATACCTTCAGAAAATGGTTGATCAAATGATGGGTCTCTGAAATGTGCATCCACATTTGCAGTACACAGTCAATACTGATGAAGTATTGGTGACACATTGTTTTCTTCACCAAAGACACTTTTACTTCAGAAAAAACGAACTGCTCATATGACATTCCGTCATCACTATGTTACATGCACTGAAACATGCTGTTGTTGTTGTTGTGGTCTTCAGTCCTGAGACTGGTTTGATGCAGCTCTCCATGCTACTCTATCCTGTGCAAGCTTCTTCATGTCCCAGTACCTACTGCAGCCTACATCCTTCTGAATCTGCTTAGTGTACTCATCTCTTGGTCTCCCTTTATGATTTTTACCCTCCACGCTGCCCTCCAGTACTAAATTGGTGATCCCTTGATGCCTCAGAACATGTCCTACCAACCGATCCCTTCTTCTAGTCAAGTTGTGCCACAAACTCCCCTTCTCCCCATTCTATTCAATACTTCCTAATTAGTTATGTGATCTACTCATATAATCTTCAGCACTCTTCTGTAGCACCAAATTTCGAAAGCTTCTATTCTCTTCTTGTCTAAACTATTTATCGTCCACGTTTCACTTCCATACATGGCTACACTCAATACAAATACTTTCAGAAATGACTTCCTTACACTTAAATCTATACTTGACGTTAACAAATTTCTCTTCTTCAGAAACGCTTTCCTTTCCATTGCCAGTCTACACTTTATATCCTCTCTACTTTGACCATCATCAGTTATTTTGCTCCCCAAATAGAAAAAACTCATTTACTACTTTAAGTGTCTCATTTCCTAATCTAATTCCCTCAGCATCACCCGACTTAATTTGACTACATTCCATTATCTTTGTTTTGCTTTTGTTGATGTTCATCTTATACCCTCCTTTCCATTCTGTTCAACTGCTCTTCCAAGTCCTTTGCTGTTTCTGACAGAATTACAATGTCATCGGCGAACCTCAAAGTTTTTATTTCTTCTCCATGGATTTTAATACTTACTTCAAACTTTTCTTTTGTTTCCTTTACTGCTTGCTCAATATACAGATTGAATAGCATCGGGGAGAGGCTACAACCCTGTCTCACTCCTTCCCAACCACTGCTTCCCTTTCATGTCCCTCGACTCTTATAACTGCCATCTGGTTTCTGTACAAATTGTAAGTGGCCTTTCACTCCCTGTTACATTGTCATAATCATTGTTCCACGGTTGGTAGAAGAAAAATCATAGTCATAATTTTTAGCCTCTATAACAGCAACACTCAAGTGAGTAAGAAGTGCCAATTCCCACATACAATATGACATTCTACTATCTCACATCTATTACATCACATGTACAGACATCTTTTGGCAATGTGGGAAACTTACTTTCTGGAAAACCATCATATTACACAAACACGTATATTTTATGGACTGCACTATTTGCTCTGTAAACTAAATTTCATTATATCTCCTTAGCCTTTTGTATCATGCACCCAACAAACTGAGAGAACAATAATCTTATTGTTTCACTTACAGCAATCAAATTTGTTAACAACAAAATTCTTACCACTTCACAGTGTGCATGAGAAATGTAAAATATGGTCTGAAGAAATCGAGTGACTGTATGTCTCATTGATACCCTTTGGATTAATATTTTTACCAAATGGAAGTTTCTCACTTCAAATCACTTTTCTTGAGTTTCTGATTCTTGTTTTCTTCACTACATCATTTGATATTTTCAGTTTTTATGGCGAATATTTTGCTCTAACCAGTTAACATTCATCATGTACTGCTGTAGTCTGAGTATAACTGACTTGTCTAAAAAAAATTCATTTCTTACTGCATCAGGAACAGCTATATTTTGTCAGATGATCTTAGAACACACAATATTCTGGTGGTTTTCAGCATTAGAAGACTCACTGATACATTAGGCCCAAATAAATTTCCCAGCATGCAGTAACAGATTTTTTAGCTAGGGCGTTTATGACATGCTTATTTCATTACGTTAAGACAAATTCAGGCATCCAAAGCTACCTTACTTTCAATAAAAACCACAAGCAAAAATAAAGCCTATTACTGTTTTTATATACTATTTAGATATTTGAGGTGCACTTGAAAATCAGAGGTCACTTAATTAGAAAAGATGATAAAAGATGCATATCAAGTATGTATTATGAGACTCATAGCCACATACTTTCTGCTGAATGAGCTACAGGCAATCATTATACTCCAGACACTTTTGACACTATCGAACACATTTTTTAAAAACCTATGCTTTGAATTGCACAGCACTTCATGTCAGCTAGTCCTGAACTGACGTTTCAAGACCAGAAGATAGCCATTGATGGTCGAGACTAGTAATTTCCATTTTATTGTGCTGAATAATCACACTGGTAATGTGGTTTTCTCTATTCACTTCTGAGTGAATTACTGCTACCTCTAATGAACCGAATAAGACCAGTAACAAAAGAAATCACTAATTTAAAATTGTAATTTTGTGTGATTTTATTGGATAATTAACAATTTCAAAAATAATTTTATGATTTGCTTAGCTGTCCAACATGGCTGAAATTGTGTTCTTTCACAACAATTAGATCTGTTATTAAGAACACAAAAATATCAAATAATGAGCTCCACTAGCAAAAAACAAAATGTCAAATACTTACATGATGCTTGATTAAAACAACCAAAAATATTCTTATCTCTTATACTATGTTGCACTATTTATCAAAACTAGACTTACTAAAGAGGTCTGATGAAAGATGTGGAACAGGAAAATAAATGAAGCTTTTCTCAATACTGGTAACCTAAAAAAGGAAAGTGTACCAAATAGAATGGAACAACTAATTCCTACAAGGAGTCATGGAAACTTACTGAAGTTAGGGGCTGAATACTACCTAAGAGATAGAAAGTATCTGGAAATATAAAGCAATAGATAAAATAATAAAATACAATAGAGCCACATAATCTGGTAAGAAGAAATGAGGCTTCAGGAGGGAGTTCTATGTAACACCTAAATAACAAGGTTCCTCTGGCTTTTAATTTTTAAAGAAAAACTATTAAAACTGTAAGTGACACCTTTACAACACAAACTTGGACACATTATTGATAAATTTAAATTAAAGATGTGTGCTGAAATGTTGGAGTTTCAGACAAAAGAACATTCATAACTGTTTTGCAAAGCACCACCTTCAATTAACAACAGGAAATGAATGCAGGTCACACAATACATGACTTTTAGATCTACACTTCAAGTATTGATTTTTGGAAGTTTGCATCTGATAGCTCTATTTTGTAAACCCTTACTATCATATTTAATAGCGATATTACTTCCCACCAAAAAGAAAAAGATGATTAACATTCTCACTGTCCACTATCCCACTTCCTGCTTTAATCTCTGCACCATCTTGAGTCATTTTATTTTCTTTGATTTTCTCCAGTTCTGAGGAGTGTCACTCGTTTATTATGGGACGGCTACCTCTTATGAAAATTACAGTGAAATTAATATACTTTTTTTATATATTTCCTTGCAAATCAGTTACTCAAAATACTTCATACATGTGCTCTATCATTAAATTTCAAACAGGAGTTATTTAATATTTTAAATTGTAGGATTTAACAACTGTCTCCTTTACTGGATAATGACCTAACATATTACTAACTAATAACTGGCTGTTGTATTTACAGAGTTCTGTAATGTTTACAGAAATGATACACGTTTAAAATTTAAAGCAAGTGTTGCCCAACTGCTGTAGCAGTGTTGAAATTGTAACATCAGAGAAATTAACTAAGATAAGAACCTGCTATAATAAGAACCACCAGGGATAAATAAAAACTTTTGTTCTTATACACAGCAGTCTCCATTAAACTTAACCCATTGCATTCCATAATGCACATACAGGGTGTCTCCATGCACTTTTATTTAAATTGCTGCTGTAGCAGTGGCAAGCACACCATAGCCAATTGCATAAGTCTCTTTGTGGAAACAATGAGACCACTGACGAACAATCAGCGGATGTATTGAAACAAAAAGTTCACTTTCATTCAAATATATTTACATAAGCATTACAATACAAAACTTCTCACTGTGAGATATTTTTGAAAACTCTTCAGGGTGTCTTGTGTCCATTGTCATTTAACTTGAAATGTTTACAAATGAATCACTGCCATCATCAAAAGCATTGCCTCTCTCATTTTCACATAGACATACATCTAAAAGCTCTACAATCTCTTCCTCAGAATGGACTGTGGATGAAGAACTAGCCATTTCACACCTACTAACCCCGTTATTAATTACAACCTCTCTCAACATAAATGCTAGAGTTTGACACTGAGGTAACACAGGTTTCCTTAGATGGCAGTATTATACAGCACTGATGCCTAGTACTGTGAGATTCAAGAACGGAACTTGTGAGAGCTATGAAGAAACATGTCGAATGATGCTTGACATTGGTATGGAAAACAAAACTGGCTACATCAGGTGCCAGTCACCGTTGGAGTTGAAGGGGTTGAAGTATAAATAGCTACATTTTCTGATGTTCAACTGCACAGTTTATACCATAAAATAATGTTGATCCAGAAATAACAACCTTTCCTTATTAAATAAATAATCTTCAAAGCCGAAAACTGAATTACTGAAACAAACACACTTGTCTGAAAATTTGTAGGACAAAATTTTTTCCCTCATTTCAAAGAAAGAGAACACAATTTAATACCTTCATAATGAATTTAAATGATAATATTAGGTAAAAATTGCATTAACTATTAGGAGACAAATAAATTCAAGGGAAACTATTCCAAATTCACAAACTAATGGGTGTATTCACACAGCCATTAACATACATGCCCTAGAGCTCATCAATTTGCTTCCATTTGTACTGAAGCTCCATCACAGCCTATTTTTATTGCTGGTGGAGATCAATGACTTTGTAGGCAGGGCAGATTCGTCTATTAGTCAGGCAGTGTTATGATACTCAATAGAGATGATATTTTTGAAAGAAGAGGCCTAAAATTTACCTTTACTTTAAAATGTACAAACTTGGATCAGATTGGACAATGAAGTGGCAGGTAGTTGGTTATGCTCTTTTGAAAGGAACAACCTCAGCATTCACCTTGGCAGCTCGGGGATACCACTGGACACTCAGCTGAAAACTCTAGTCAGGATGGTCAGATGCGTATTTCAATCCTAATCCTTTTGAAAGAGAATTAATACATTAGCACTGTTCCAGATTTAAAGATAAGAGCTGCTTTGCTTTATGAAATAATTATGAAACACTGGCATTAATAAGGAAACCTACAACATCTGCTAGATGAAAAGCCAACCGAAAGGTAAATAAAACTTTCATTTCTAGTAATGCTGGCAAAAAAGATGGTTTGAATGATTTCACAGCTGTGAGATCAGGAAAAAACAGGAATATATGTCTCTTTTAAAACCTACTACTGCAGAATAACCACCAGATGTAAACTGCTTAAAACAAGTCGGCACCACTTCCATATCTACGAACATATGTGGGCTTAGATTCAAGAAGAGCAGGGAATAAAAGAATAAGCCTTCTAAAACTAAAAAATAAAACAATAACCAAAATAATTGCAATCTGTTCAAAACTACATAACTGTAAAATCAAAATCTGTTGTTTGGTGATGCTAAATATCACATTCCACCACTCCGTGCATGAACTGCCATAGGTATGCAATACACTATGTGATTCCAAAATGTTAGTTTGAACCTGCTCCACTCTTCAATGGCGACACTACAAAGTTCATTTATTGGATGAGAAGGGGTTCCGCAACAATACAATACAGGTTTCATTTCATCTCAAACATGTTCAAATGGTTCCAGAATGAGATTTTCACTCTGCAGCGGAGTGTGCGCTGATATGAAACTTCCTGACATATTAAAACTGTGTGCCTGACTGAGACTCGAACTCGGGACTTTTGCCTTTCGTGGGTAAGTGCTCTACCAACTGAGCTACCGAAGCACGACTCACACCCGGTACTCACAGCTTTACTTCTGCCAGTACCTCGTCTCCTACCTTCCAAACTTTACAGAAGCTCTAATGCAAACCTTGCAGAACTAGCACTCCTGAAAGAAAGGATATTGCGGAGACATGGCTTAGCCACAGCCTGGGGGATGTTTCCAGAATGAGATTTTCACTCTGCAGCGGAGTGTGCACTGATATGAAACTTCCTGGCAGATTAAAACTGTGTGCCCGACCGAGACTCGAACTCGGGACCTCTACCTTTCGCGGGCAAGTGCTCTACCGTGAAAGGCAAAGGTCCCGAGTTCGAGTCTCGGTCGAGCACACAGTTTTAATCTGCCAGGAAGTTTCATATCAGCGCACACTCCGCTGCAGAGTGAAAATCTCATTCTGGAAACATCCCCAGGCTGTGGCTAAGCCATGTCTCCGCAATATCCTTTCTTTCAGGAGTGCTAGTTCTGCAAGGTTTGCAGGAGAGCTTCTGTAAAGTTTGGAAGGTAGGAGATGAGGTACTGGCAGAAGTAAAGCTGTGAGTACCAGGCGTGAGTCGTGCTTCGGTAGCTCAGTTGGTAGAGCACTTGCCCGCGAAAGGCAAAGGTCCCAAGTTCGAGTCTCGGTCAGGCACACAGTTTTAATCTGCCAGGAAGTTTCATATCAGCGCACACTCCACTGCAGAGTGAAAATCTCATTCTGGAAACATCCCCCAGGCTGTGGCTAAGCCATGTCTCCGCAATATCCTTTCTTTCAGGAGTGCTAGTTCTGCAAGGTTCGCAGAAGAGCTTCTGTAAAGTTTGGAAGGTAGGAGACGAGGTATTGGCAGAAGTAAAGCTGTGAGTACTGGGCGTGAGTCGTGCTTCGGTAGCTCAGTTGGTAGAGCACTTGCCCACGAAAGGCAAAGGTCCCGAGTTCAAGTTTCGTCGGGCACACAGTTTTAATCTGCCAGGAAGTTTCAAGTTTCATGTTCAAATGGGTTCATATAGCTGATACCACCGACCATCATCTAGGAACACAAACCTGTCACTGAAATATTGGCCTAGACAATAGATCAGAAAATCCTGTTCCAATACTGCACATCCTCTAGTGAACAAGGATGTCTGTCATTATTACATGATACCAGCTCAAAACATGACTGACACACCTTAGTGCTGAACCCATGAGACTGTGTACACCTGAAATGTGTGCTGCCTTAACTCTTTTCTATGATGATAATTAGATGTCAGACAAATCTTACACTCACAAATGAAGAGAACCTGGTGTGACAATGCCAGGTTTCATTTCAGACATCCCTTTGCTCACCATCTCACCTTTGTCATGTATCGTACTCTTGCTCACAATGGGTGTCTCACGGGCAAATTAATTGTATGCAGATAGTTGTTTACTGTCTGTATCAACATAGTCTTTCCAACTGCCTCCAAAATCACAGCACATAGTTGTGTTGCATTCTCCCCAAACCCATAAGGCATAATTTGTAGGAACTGGTCATCAGCTGGTATGTTGATCACATAAGACCACTTCAACACAGATTGTGTATGAACACCAACCCACAAAGAGAAAGTGGAACTCAGCTGGTACCAGCATTTAAGATCTTTCCAAATAACCATGCTCCATACAACACTACTGTAAGGCAGTATTCTGAACACCATGCACAGTAAGTCCCCTACCTCATGCAATTTATCTCTCTCTCTCTCTCTCTCTCTCTCTCTGTCTCTCTCTCTCTCTCACACACACACACACACACACACACACACAGAAAGTGACAGACAGCCAGAGAGAGAGAGAGAGAGAGAGAGAGAGAGAGAGAGAGAGAGAGAGAGAGAGAGAGAGAGAGAGAGAGAGTTGTGCAAGATCATACTTGCCTGCCCATCTATAGTGTGTTAAAAAAAACTGCAACCACACCAATAGATCCTTTTACAGCTATCAGTCATTATTACATTTGCATGCAAGCTACACCAGGCGATTTGGTTTTGCTGATACATCTGGATGAAGACTGTGACACAGAGAGCATCTACTGCACAGCTTGTAAGGTAGGCTGTGACATATGTAGTCCTCAGGGATAACCTTCACTGTCCTCCACTGCTGTGCTCATGTATTTGGCTGATGACACCAACCTAGATATACCCATATTTTAATTACAGAAGTTTCCAAATTTTGTAGAAGTGGAGCAGTTTCCAAGCTAAGACACCATCTGACTGGATCTCCCCATGCATCAAACACTAATAAATCTCGTCATTTCCCTCCATTCAACATTCACAGTCTGGTGACTGAACCCATAATCATTTTGTGTTTTTTTGGATTGGTTTCTTTATGTCACATGACCATATGGCTGAATTTACACATTATTGATGTGCTCATAATTCATATACAGTACATTATAAGACATGTATGTATAAATGTATGTGCATATATGTTCCTCATCTCTTCCTAAACCACAGGATCGATTTCAACCAAACTTGGTACATACATGACTTAGTGTCTGGAGATAATTGCTGTAAGGATAAGAACCACATACCTGTCAAAGGTGTGGGTTACATTAGGTTGTTTTGGAGGAAGAGACCAAACAGCAAGGACATCGGTGTCATCAGATTAGGGAAGGATGGAGAAGGAAGTCGGCCGTGCCCTTTCAAAGGAAGTATCCCGGCATTTGCTTGGAGTGATATAGGGAAATCATGGAAAACCTAAATCAGGATGTTCAGATGCGGGATTGAACTGTCGCCCTCCCGAATGCGAGTCCAGTGTGCTAACCACTGCGCCACATCTACATCTACATGAATACTCTGCAATTCACATTTAAGTGCTTGGCAGAGGGTTCATCGAACCACAATCATACTATCTCTCTACTATTCCACTCCCGAACAGCGAGCGGGAAAAACGAACACTTAAACCTTTCTGTTCGAGCTCTGATTTCTCTTATTTTATTTTGATGATCATTCCTACCTATGTAGGTTGCGCTCAACAAAATATTTTCGCATTAGGAAGAGAAAGTTGGTGACTGAAATTTAGTAAAAAGGTCTCGCCGCGACGAAAAACGTCTATGCTGTAATGACTTCCATCCCAACTCGTGTATCATATCTGCCACACTCTCTCCCCTATAACGTGATAATACAAAACGAGCTGCCCTTTTTTGCACCCTTTCGATGTCCTCTGTCAATCCCACCTGGTAAGGATCCCACACCGCACAGCAATATTCTAACAGAGGACGAACGAGTGTAGTGTAAGCTGTCTCTTTAGTGGACTTGTTGCATCTTCTAAGTGTCCTGCCAATGAAACGCAACCTTTGGCTCGCCTTCCCGACAATATTATTTATGTGGTCCTTCCAACTGAAGTTCTTCGTAATTTTAACACCCAGGTACTTAGTTGAATTGACAGCCTTGAGAATGGTACTATTTATCGAGTAATCGAATTCCAATGGATTTCTTTTGGAACTCATGTGGATCATCTCACACTTTTCGTTATTTAGCGTCAACTGCCACCTGACACACCATACAGCAATCTTTTCTAAATCGCTTTGCAACTGATACTGGTCTTCAGATGACCTTACTAGACGGTAAATTACAGCATCATCTGCGAACAGTCTAAGAGAACTGCTCAGATTGTCACCCAGGTCATTTATATAGATCAGGAACAGTAGAGGTCCCAGGACGCTTCCCTGGGGAACACCTGATATCACTTCAGTTTTACTCGATGATTTGCCGTCTATTACTACGAACTGCGACCTTCCTGATAGGAAATCACGAATCCAGTCGCACAACTGAGACGATACCCCATAGCTCCGCAGCTTGATTAGAAGTCGCTTATGAGGAACGGTGTCAAAAACTTTCCGGAAATCTAGAAATACGGAATCAACTTGAGATCCCCTGTCGATAGCGGCCATTACTTCGTGCGAATAAAGAGCTAGCTGCGTTGCACAAGAGCGATGTTTTCTGAAGCCATGCTGATTACATGTCAATAGATCGTTCCCTTCGAGGTGATTCATAATGTTTGAATACAGTATATGCTCCAAAACCCTACTGCAAACCGACGTCAATGATATAGGTCTGTAGTTAAATGGATTACTCCTACTACCCTTCTTGAACACTGGTGCGACCTGCGCAATTTTCCAATCTGTAGGTACAGATCTATCGCTGAGCGAGCGGTTGTATATGAGCTCTAAGTAGGGAGCTGTAGTATCAGCGTAATCTGATAGGAACCTAATCGGTATACAATCTGGACCTGAAGACTTACCCGTATCAAGCGATTTGAGTTGCTTCGCAACCCCTAAGGTATCTACTTCTAAGAAACTCATGCTAGCAGATGTTCGTGTTTCAAATTCTGGAATATTCCATTCGTCTCGCTCGGTTCAAAGGTGTGGGGATGAAAATGCAATATAGCCAATGGTGCATGAATATCCGTATCTTATTCATTCAGTATTTATGAATGAGAGCACTTAGTGACTTGCAAACAAACTTTACACATAAGTGCAAACCTTTATGAAATTTTTTCTCAGTGACAACCTTCACAGAATGATGAAAAGAAAAAACTACTTTGCTACTTACTCTATTCACAACACATTTTGCCAACAGTACCCACATAATCCACTGAATGTATGTACAAAAACATATAATTGTATGGCATATAGTTCGCTAAGTAAGAGAGTAAAATCCTTAACATTACACTTACAACTAAGCAACTGAAATTGCTAAAGCTAAATGTACAGATAACAAAGTGTATTAAATATAGAAGATATTAGAAGTATACATAATATATTAGGAGACAATTAAGAGTTAGCAGTCCCCATACATTTTAAAAGGTTTACTTCTCCCCCCCCCCCCCCCCCTCTCTCTCTCTCACTCTGTCTTCCTCCTCCAAAGCAATACTTAGTTTCAAACTTATATGTCCACCTCCAGATGACTATATCCACATATTAAGCACTGCATGATGTTAGCACCAATAGTACACTGGTGAAATGTGTTCTGGGTTTTAACTCTGAGCTCCTTGTTGCACTGCATGGTATTTCATGACAAGGCTTGCTTGGCCATGAGTTAGCATGTAATGATTTCCTTCACCTGCTCCATTTGCATCTTTCACATGAGAGCACTTCACTTCACAATTCTCCTATCATAATTTTAAGGTACACACATACTGCTACAGCACTTGTAAAGCACATGACCATGGCTTACGTATCTTAAAACTGAGAATGAGAGACACAATAAGTGTGTGTGAAATGAATATATTTGATGGTCAAGCCGTTCTGTATATAAAATACTGTTCAACACAATAAGAAATTCTACATACAAAACTAAAACACAGTGCAACAGCAGGTGACAAGGTGCTAACAACATGTAGTGCTTAATACATAATCTGTAGCTGGGAATAACATATCAACCAATAATAGCTTGAATAAAGAGATAAATTCCATTACACAATGACTGGTGGATTTAAATTTTCTTCCTATATATGATCAACACAGACATGTGAGTTCAAAATAACCTAAAAATATACAGATTTATTTACCTTCAGAAACTACTATTGCTTCATCAGCAGATGCATGACAAAAATCATATATGCAGTGCAATGGCTGGTTGTTCTGTGAGTAATTTTCCTAGTTTGGGTGTTGGCCATTAGTTTTAGAAGAAGGAGAAATGAATTAGATGTTTACAAATACATCACTGACAAGAACACACTTCCTTGGTTACAATAACATTTTGGAATTACACATTTTCTGTATCAGCCTGTCAGTGAACCTGACAACAAAGTAAAGACTATTGCTCTCTGGCTTTTAGAAACTCAAGCTGATACTCTGAACTGACCTTCTCAAAGACCCTATATGGACACCAAGAAAGATCTTTGGAATGAAATACATTAAAGGTGTGGTACATTAGTTCATCCAGAAACATAGCAACAACTACACACCATCATTCAGGAAAAACGAAAAAAAGTGCTTTCTATGTGCCAAATCTTATAGGGAATCTTTTCCTATGGATTAAACACTGTAATAATACCAAGTAAAGCCCTATTGGTGGATTTGAGACACATGATAACTGATACCTCAGTACTTCTGGACATACAAATTGTGTACAACATAATAAGCTCTCGCAAAGAATGGAAACTCCAAGTAGGAATATCAACTATGCAGGAAAAGACAGATTGATACTTACCACAAAGAAGATAAATTGAGTTGCAGACAAGCACAATTAAAAGATACATAAAGCTTTTGGCCACAGCCTTTGTCAGCAAAAGAGAAACACACACCATTCACACACACAAGCAAGCACACCTCATGCACAGATGACCGCCAACTTGCTTGCTTATGTGTACGAATAGCGTATGTTTCTCTTTTGCTGATGAAGGCTGTGGCCAAAAGCTTTCTGTGCCTTTTAATTGTCCCTGACTGCAATTTAACATGTCTTCTTTATGGTAAGTAGCAACCTATCTTCTCCTAAATTGATAATAAGCTTTCTCAATTTCACAGAATATGGTGAGACAGTAAAGCAATCACTAATTAATTCATTCATTCATCCACTCTTTCATTCATCATGGCTCATACACATTATCCCGAAGGTGACCTTAAAAAGATGTAGAATGTGTCAAAGTATACACAAATGTAACGAACATTTGCTACCAGATATATTAGATATAAATGATCAACATAAATTTATGAGGACAGTTGGTAAGAATAATAGTTGTCTACACTGGGTAAAAATAGATACCTATTTACAACAAACATAGTTACTTGTAATGTTGTAACAGGAGTTCTTGAAATATATATGACAAGATAATTTGAAGAAATTCCCAAAATTGTTTACATAATAAGTTTAATTCAGTATATGGCCAGTAATGTGTGGTTTGGTACTAACTGGATAGTATTCTGAAAAGGTCAATTCAGCTAACATTTAGGCTGTGCCTGGTGTGGTTCAGTTTGGGCTCATGATTAATGTGTCTTAACTGATCCTTCTGTCACTACTAAGATGAACAACTATGTATAGTGTACTCCCAATTGTTTGGGATGTGAGAATGGAGACACACAAATAATCGAACATCTCGAGTAATCAGGGCATTTTCAAACATATATTCTTTGTTTAAAAGTTTATTCAATGTCTGTGCATAGGATCTGTAGCTCTGCTTATTTCTTAAAATAGTCTGTGATATTGATCTCCTTCTGAGAGGAGTCGACATTTATTCACTCAGCTTTTTCAAAATTTTCTTGCAGCAGTTATGCCATTGTATTGAAAC
The DNA here is from genome assembly GCF_023897955.1 of Schistocerca gregaria. Classification (NCBI taxonomy): domain Eukaryota; kingdom Metazoa; phylum Arthropoda; class Insecta; order Orthoptera; family Acrididae; genus Schistocerca; species Schistocerca gregaria. The sequence goes on along the minus strand of NC_064924.1, from coordinate 275,393,948 downwards.
CCCACCTGGCCTGTATAAGCTACAAGAAAACACATTTCACTGCAGTACAATGAATAACAAGGTCACAGTCTTCATCCACACTTTTGCAATCACAACCCTCTTCATTGTTTCAGCATCCCTCATGTACTGGAAACTAGGTTCACAAGTATCGATCTTTAGCCACTCGTTCACGTGTTCTCCATTGATGCCTTCAAAACCATTTAAACACTTTGCTAGATTCATTATCTGTGTAGTTTTATTTCTTCATCACTGAAACCTTGAAAATCACTTATATTTCGAAGACTTTTTCTCTGTGATCAATCTAGTGTAGGTGGCTTGACCTCCTGCCAGGTATCAGAAATTCTGTGTATGACATTCAGAATTGCCAATTTCTTCCAAACGCCATGAAATCATCCTCATCAACTAACATTCCCTTAGGCCAGTCAGTTAGTGCCATTTTACCAATGTAATTATGCATCAGTCCATTGGCTGTATAATTCTCATCTTCCACATATTTCTGGAACTCTTCCCAAAAGGAACCAGGTGCTACAACATTTGAACTAAGCCACTCTTTCTTTGCACAGTAAGTGCACGAATCCTATGATGTTATTTGGATGTGGTTAGCCATCCAGATGAAGCAGTAAATTTTCCCTCTAACCCTACACCTTCATGAAAAAATTTAGTCATTTCAGCACACATCACATCTGAAACAATAGCAGCTTCTGCTAGTAGAGCTAAACCACTGCAAAAGAGCAACATGTAATTCATCAAATGTAGATCTCTTCACATTTTTTTTGTACAGATGGTCCAGAACTAGAATTGCATTTCCTGACAAAATCCTGTATTTTCAACTTATTGTTTTTAATTTCCTGAACAGTCTACATTCTAATACCATAATCAGCACTTAGTTTTGCAGTAGTTTCCCCCATCTCTAATCTTTCAATTAATTCTAATTTTTGTTTTAATGTCAACACAACATTCTTTCATTTCTCCATCACCTCTTTTACAAATTCCATTTAACTTGCTTCGTTGATACTTACATGCCAATTAACATCAGAAAACCAAAACTATTGGACTTTTTATATGCATGAATACTCCACAAACCATATAATCTGCACACAAATAATTGAAAATGCTGTATTTACAAATGAAAAGCACAAAAACTGCATACTCTACAGTGTTAATTTATTTAGTTAACTGGATATTGACTTACCAAACCATCATCAGTCAAAAACTGACTGTCATCAGTACTGTATTCTCTTTGATGACAATTACCAGTTATTGTCTAATGATTGCTTTCTAAGCTGAAACCAGTATACCTATATAAATTATTAGTGAAGAACAAGCACATTTTTTATGCTTTTCATTTATAAATGTGATTAATATGTTCCTGTCATCAGTTAACACTGCAATATTTTAACTCCCTTTAATGTCAGTGGAAGGGCATTTACATAAAAAATTGAAAATTTGCTAACGTTAAACAGAAAAAGAAACTTGAACTCCCCCCCCCCTCCCCTTTTTTTACTCCAGAATAGTTACTGTTGTAAAAAAGAAAAGGAAAATAATTTCTATTTTCTTTTACTCACAAAAGACAATGAGATTTTTAAAGAGGAACAGAAAAGAAAGGGAAAGAGTAAAATATTGAAAAGGAAATGAATAGTGACTTACAACCAAGGATTATCACAGATGGTTCCAACAAGTAGTAAAGAAAGTCAATCTTACAACCTATATGGGATGTGTCTCATAGCCCAGCATTTTGAGTCACTATTCTTGTTTTGTATTTTCCCTTCTTCCACTTTTTCTGCTTGATGTCCTACAAAAAAATCTAAAAGCTGAACAATAGAAAATTTGGGCTTTAATAACAACAACATGAATCAGAATAGACTGTACTCACCATGCAGAGAAGGTGTTATGTAGCAGATAGGTACATTTAAAATCAGACCGTGCGGTATTATTAAGCTATCAGAAAATGTCTTTAGTCAGATGCAGTCACATATATGACTACACCCGATGGAGGAATTAGTCCAGTACCTTAAAATAACCTACAAGCCTACTTATAAACATGCTTGTCTATTGCACAATGCTTCCTCTGTATAGTGAGTAGCAAACCATCCCGACTCATATTGCTCTCAACAAATGTAAATTTATTATACTTTAAAATAATGCTGTAAGTATTTTTTGTTTTTTTTTATTTATACTATTCTGTATTTTTGTACAGGAGAAGTATTAAAAACTGACTTAAATAAATAAATTTATTCATAAATGAAAGAAGAAAAGGAAAAATAATGTGTGTGTAAACAGTTTTATGTGAGCACACATAGAAAACTGCTACTGTCCTCAGACAAAAATTAAGTGATTTCTTTGGTTTATTGTTCAGTGTCTCAGGAACAAAATGAAAATAAAGCCATTGAAAACTGCCACAAAGCAGATGCAGTTATTTCAGAAAAAAGCAAAATACATGTAGACTGTAAGTAGTATATTGGGATATCAGTGACGCAGGTGATGAGAGTAATGTAAGAACAAATAATGTGGAAGCAAAATGGATATAAATATGCACATTACATTTAGTAATGAAACCAATGATATCACATTAATAATTGCACACAACAATTACATTGCAAAATGTTCTGTGGTCTGAAATTTTAAATCAAACAGTAACCTGCATTAACTTGCTTATATCCTGTCAAAAGTGGTATACAATAAAAAATAGCATACCTGGCAATCATAAATAATTGAAAATAACACTATCAACATTATTGCATATTGCAAGCTTTATATGGTGCCAGAACCACAAGAATTTTTACAAGAACTACATGATACATCAACAACACACAGAATTCTTATCATTAGATGGTTGTTCCAAAGCCCTCCCCCCCCTCTCTCTCTCTCTATCTGTGTGTGTCTGTGTCTGTGTAAGGTAGGGGGGGGGGGAAGGGACAGGGGAGGAGGAGGGAGAAGAGGGAAGGGGTGAGGGGGAAGAGTGAGGGGGGTGAGGGGATGAAGGGAAGGAGCAGAGTGGAGAGAGGGAGGGAGGGAGGAGAAGGTGATGAGAGGGGGAGGAGAGAGGGGGGAAGGGGGGAGGGAGGGAGAGGGGGGGAAAGAGAGGAGGGGGGTGGGGTTAGGTCCAAATGTAGGTCTAAAAAAATGTAAATGGAAAGCTTTGACACTTGTGATACTTCTTGTCATTCTAAAACTTCATTCGTTTGGTGTCTTTTCACTTCAAAGTTAAAATTGTCACTGGCTCTGTCTGTATGTTGTGTTCAGCATTTGAAATTTCATGTTGAGTACTGATCTATTATTCTTCGTTTCGCTTTGAAGTATTGTACAATCTCATCTCAAATAATTCACAACTTTAAATCATTAGCAGTAGAAACATTATTTTATCACATGACATACAAATTTAACAGTATCAGCATGCAAATGTTTTTGCACTCAAGTTTTCAGTGCTATTAAATGTGAAGATTAAGTAAGCCATTACAGAGCAACCAAAGAATTTGGCAGAAACCACAAAAGCTATACTGCCTCTCCACAGAGCTTTTATTTCTTTATTTTTTGTGTTGTTTGAACAAACAGCACAGAATCACCAGAAGCTTGTGCAATTCATGCAGCATTAATAAGTAAATTCACCAAGAAAACAGTGTCTCAATGTGCCATTTAAAGCTGAATATGTCAATTGTGCTCAAAATTGTGGTTTCTAATCAACTGATGAATGTGACACACATAAAAACTGAAAGTACTTCACCAAATGAAAGCAAATTTTTCATTTCACTTAACTCTGTTTTAGTGCTGAACTGACCTAAGACACATGAATATTACCTACTTGTATCAGTTCTAGATGATATCAAGAAACGGAAAAATAAAAACCTTTATGACTACACAACAGGTTGTAAAATTTATTAGATAATTAACTAATATTTAATATATAATATGCTCAATTATCAAGACAAGGTGAAACATAAAAAACTGAATTAAATAAAACAAAAATGGACATCAGTAATGAATTCAATAAAAAAATGGACATCAGCAATGAATTTTTCACTTTTCAGTGGAGTGTGAACTTATACGAAACTACCTGGCAGCTTAATGCTGTACACTGGGCTGGGACTCGAACAGAACACCTTTGTCTTTCATGAGGAAGTGCTCTACAGCTGACATGGCATAAGTTGATCCCTGACAGTTCCAGTGAGATGGGCACGGCAGCTTTACGGGACTACCTCAATGAATAAAGCAATGTAATTTTATAAATATCATATGGCAATGCCTCAGTATTATCAGAGCCCAATAGACGGCTATTGTTTTTGCCTGCAACCATTAGAGGTTCACAGGTGAAAGCTGTCAACAGTGCTGTAAGCTCTTAGGGATCTTCTTAGACCATATCAACTATGGCAACTGAGACACTTGAACACAACTTAACCTCACAGTTTTATTTCCTAAAGTACCTTATCTCTTACCTACAGCAGTTCACAAAAGTTTCTGTTTGGAGGAAAGGAAATTGCAGGGACATGGCTTGGTCACAGCCTAGGGGATGTTTTCAGAATGAATTTTTTACTGTACAGCAGAGTGTACTTACATGGAATTCCTGGTAGATTAAAACTGTGTGCCAGACTGAGTCTCAAACCCAGGACCTTTGCCTTTCACATGTAAGTGCCCTATCAACTGAGCTACCCAAGCATGACTCACAAAATTTTTTCAATCACAGTATTTACATGGTTAGATACATGGCGTTCAGCCCCACAAGAACTTATAGTGATGTGTCTCAATGCTTCACAATAATACAGATGTTGGAAGCATCATGCGATTATATTACAGACAACACTGAATTTTCTGAACACTGGTCAGAGTTTCCATACTAGGTTATTATGTTGAATTTGCATTTTTGACATTACATAAAGAAAGGCTGAATGTCATGTATGTATCCACAAAAATACCATGAATGAAAAACTTCCTGTGCCTGATAATGAGTTGTGAACAATAAAAACTGTAGCAATAATACAGATTTTTCTTATAAAAGGTGATGATGGTAATATTTTATAAGTGTCTACATGCTGTGTGGCACAACCTGCTGAAATATTTTTGTATTACAGGTTGTTATGATTGTACAAGTTTCAATCAGTTTCAGTGATTTGATAAGAAATTTTTTAACAGCCAATGTCTTCAGTGTATGCTTTTATAAGACTATCTAACTACACTGAATCATCAGTCACTGTTCACATAGTTCACACAATGCTGCAACATCCTTTTCGTCCACAGTGAATGAGATTAGTTTAATGAGTCACAAATTAATCACTTCCATTCTCTGTACTGCCAATATTTCATGACCACCCCAAAAATTAAAAGGATTCAAGAATGAATCATGTCTATATTATTTCTATAGCTTATAAACATTCTAAACATTTGAAAGCATCAAAGGCTTCTCCTATACAACATTTTTCCGCTCTGAAACTTTGTTGTAGAAGAATACCTCCATTCCATGGTGCTGTAGGTTACCATTGCAAGTCTAGTAAATTAAAATGTGCAGTGAACTGGGGACTGGAAGTCACATATTTGCCTATCACAGACAATACTGTACTAATGGTCGTACCTCACCATCTAAAGGGAATGCTTCAGAAAGGTCAAAATCCACTTATGGGTCAGAGTTTGCCACACATTGTCAGAAAAGTTAAAAAATGTATTCTTGATTGTAGCTGGTTGAATGCAATGAAAAATAAAGCACTACATCTTTGACACTATGAAATAAATCTCTTCTACTGCAGGCTCTTTGCTTTACATATTTGGAGAGATGGTAGTACAAAACAACACAAGAAAAAGTTCCATTAAACTTGTGCTCTAAAGCACATACCTCCAAGAGCTATAAGCGCTTGTTCGTATTTGCTACTGTGAAACACATCTCTACTGATCACATGCTCACAGATCTTAAGGCACACCTTTTAGATCCCATGTTTGCTTAAGAATTTTTTCTTGGTTTGGTCCACATTAGCTCCTCACAGTATCTGGAAAGCAAGCAGCTGGCAGTAGAAGAGGTTTGTTTCCTGGTATTGAATATGAGCTAGTGCTCACAGCTCATACAGTATCCATTTTAGAGAAGACTGTTCCTGTTCATTTTAAGAGGAGAAAATCTAGAAAACAAGTATTTTAGTGACTCATTTCACATGTGTAAATGCTCTGTAGTAAAATGTCAATGAACATGTAGATTATTCACAACTGCAGTGGCAGGTTTCAGAGGCATAAATGTTTGTCCAAGGTTACTTTCAATGAGGCACACAACATAGTGTAAAATGTATGCTACAAATTTTGAGGGTGACACAGGATTCAGGTATGCCGCTAAGGAATGAAGATGTCAATAATTATGTTATGTCGGACAAAAGTGTAATTAGTAGCACGATTTTAGGTATAAAACCATATCCTCCTCCAAAGAGATAATGCTTGATAGCAAGTAGCTGATAATAACAGAGATTTAAAAGACGAAAAACTGGTCATCTTATGCCACAGCATACAGTGAAGTTATTGCTGCAATAGAAATTACTGAGACCAAGCCTTGTGATACAGTAATAAATTGCGTATATTGGTATTTAATATCACATGATGCTACTGACTGTCACTAATGTGTCATTAGATCTAGAACAGGCTGATACCCAGCAAATAAATACACCTAAGAGCAACAATTACTATTATATTACAGCAGATAGTACTCTGTTTCTAAGACTAGAGTAAATTGTTCTATTATCAACCATTCAAAAGTATGTATGCCACTCAAAAATAGGTATTTCCCACCTCCTATGCCCCCTATTTTGAACCAGGAAACTGTAAGGATAGCTGAAATTAATATAAATGATATATAAGCCCAAGGAGCAGAAACTTATTTATTTGCAAAAAATCTCATCTTGTCTAATCTCTCTACTGCTTAATATGTTTCTTTAATGCTAGTCATTATATTGAGTCAGTCGTCAGTCTATCTCTCTCTTTCTCTCTGCACATTTTACTTTTCATTTATTTTATTTATATCTCGAACTTGGTAAAGTCAGAAAAATATTCATGAGCTCTCTGTTGATTCGAGTGTCGACTACAAAATAGTAAATATATTTGACAATACGGCAACAAAATACTTTCATCACTGCATGGGACTGATGAAAATTATAATATAAAGACAAAAGATGTAATACCAACACCAATTAATTGTATAAGAGTTAGAATAAAAGCAACTACTTACCAGTACCCTAGATTTCAAAAATTCAGGCAGGGATGACAAAATCTAAGACAAACAAAACATAATCAGTCTCAAGCATTCACAACCATTGGCTCCTTTGTTGAGAGCTAAAGGAAAGAAAGAAGAAGGGCAAAGTTTTAGATGAATATTGTTTATAACAAAACCGGGAAAAAGGCACTCAAACCCCTTAGTTCCCAAGACACAAATAGGATATGTAACTGGAACTGAACTGGCAGTGGAATGCAACAACCATAATCCACAGTTCATTGGTTGGGAAGCAGATATGAATCTTCATTGCTATGGCTCATTGTTATTCCTGACTCCCAACTTGATGCTTGAGTCTTGGATCTCACTTTTATCAAGGTGTCTGAGGACATGTTTCACATACCACTTCTAGGTGTCATCTAAATCTTTCCCTTCTCCTGTTGTACCTTTGGCTGTTGATAAAGGAGCTGGTGCTTGCAAAGGCCAGAGATTCATAATATTTCAATCAGTCTTGGCCCAGTTGTTTCACCAGACCAACTAGTAAGTAGATGATTTCCTTTTGCCTAACTATATTATTAAATTACCAATTCTCCGAATATAATTGTCTCTCCAGTACAGTTGTCCACACATTTGTTTGAAGATATGTTAACATCAAACATAATTTTAAAAATGATACAAAATTTATAAATGTACCTGCAAATAAAATGAGCTCCAAAATGGTAAACCACTGTCAGCTCTCTACTAAATAATAAAAATTTATCTATCACATCAAAGACGAAATGAGGCTGAGAGAAACAATATAGAAGGTGTCACTTAAGACTCTTGAGAGTTGGGTCAAGAACAAACAGACGTATAGAAGAAAAAATATCATTATGTATTTGGCTGATACCTTTCTCTTTCTTCGTTTTGCTCCTCTTTCATTTTTGTTGATTTACATTTCCTTGGATTCTTTCTCCCACAGGTTAGTATTGCAGTGTGTTAGACTACATTTTCAACAAATGTTGCATTACCACCAGATTTAACATTTCTCCACTAGTGGAGTCCTAATTTGCAGTGATGTAGACTCTCTTTTGCTTTATCATTAATTACTGGAGAAAGTTTGGTTCTGGAGCTTAAAGAAAAGTTTTTGGGTCTTTGTTTTCACATGATGAGCATATGCACACAAAGAAGTATAATAATTGGGGAAAGCGGACGGGATGATGACCATGATAGGCAACTCACAACTCAAGAAAAGGAATCAACGTGTTTTTCAAACCAAACAAATTAGCAACTACAACATGTAATAAAAATAAGGACCCATTAATGAAACACACATACGTGCTGCAACATGTTTGAGGAAGGAAACTGAGAAGCGAATGAGTTTTGCAAGAATAGGTGGAACTTCAGACCTACAGTAATAATCACCATTGGGTCAGTTATGTTTACAGACATAGGTTAAAACAGTCTTTTTCTTTGCCTATTTTTCATCTTGCCCAAAATTTTTTTCTCCTGCTTCCCATTCAGATCTCATATTTTCACTATTTACTAGCTAAATGTCAGTATCAAAGATTCAGAAACTATATTTCAATTAAAATAGCTTTGTGATTGGCATTTCAGAGAGATGATCAGTCAGAGCTGTGCATCAGTCAATCACAGTTGTTTCTTGGACTAGACATGCTTGCTGTGTGGTCTGTTCTGCAAGTACAAGCAGCAGAGAATTGACAGCTTTCATAGTGGGTGGAAGAGGGCCAGGCATGGCTGGTCACAGAGGTCAAGAGGGGCTGACAGGAAGGACACTACAATATCAGATTCACAACCTTTATCAGGTGATCATGAAGAAGGTATTTTGTTAAAAATTCTAATTCTTTCGCACATTACAGTCTATATTGTAGTGCGATAATGAATGGGTTATATTTCCATTATAGATCTATAATTATTATGTTGTTATGCAACTGAGTAATCTACAGCACTAAATTAGAAGAATATGTAGCAAAAATGTGGTTTGATACTTTACATTTACGTCAAATGTTATAGTATATGCAATATAGCTCTCATACTAAATTTGTTTTTAAGGGTGGAAGAAGAATCATGTCTCATTACAATGTGGAGTAACTATAATTTACATAGTCGCAATCTGTCTCTCCACACCATAATCAAAGCTATTCTTCCATACAATGCCAGATTCAGTTGCGTGTTTTGTGTTTCTATTTCTTATGTAATTTATCAGATCAGTCACATCTGCATTTACTTTCCAGTAACAGTGTAATCTAACAAGATTAAATAAGACAAACTGTCTGTGTGACACATCAGGATAAGAATAAAGCACTGAAGTGGAAACAGAAGAGTAGTGTGTTCGAATATACAGTGGAACGTATTTTATATTTTCTTCCTCTTTTGTCTTTTTTTAAGCTTATTTGTTATTTTTCTGTAAGAAGACTATATTCTTGTAAAAATGTGGCCATAAAAGCAATGTCCCTCGTTTTAGATATTATTAATGTTTTATTACTTTAATAATTATTTAACTTGAGTGTTGAGTTTATTTCTACATGAAATAATATAAAAAAAATTGGAAATTCAAATAGAAGAAAACTGCTAATTACCACAAATAAATGAATGGAGACAAATTTTATGTGGTTAAAGGACACGGGGTGAGAAACTTAAGAAAACCTGCAGTAACAGTTATGGACAATGCTACATATCATTCGACAATCTACAATAAGGTGCCTACAGTAGCTTCTGGAAAAAAAAATACATTCTTGACTGACTATTACAACATAAAAACATTCTCATACCAGGCAACTGCAGAAAGGGTGAATTATTGGACCTCGTGGCTCATAATAAACCAATTTTGTTTCTAATGTTTTACATGAAATAGGAAAAAAATTAAAGGAGGGATATAAGCCTAAGACTCTCAGATAGCCACCATATCACTGCCATTTCAATTTCATTGAACTCATATAGGATCAATTTTAATGGTTATGCGGCAAGGAACAATAGAAACTGTATGCTGGCAGAAGTAAAAAGTTTAGGAAAGAATGCTATAAGCCATAGTTAAGTCATCATATTGCTGTAATGTTGTAAAACACACAAAGCAAATAATAATGAAAGCACGGGAGATAAATGTGTAGGGCAAATAACACTGAACAACTTATTAGTTCATTAAATTCTGACAATGCTAGTGACCACAAGGATGATAGTGACAGGGATTCAGATATAAGTGGTGGGCTTGGGTTAATGGTATAGTGTATTACCAAAAATTCAGTTGGGTTCGCATCTTCCAATTTTTCCACTTATTTAGATAGCTTGTTACTTCAAGATGTGTGTGACTGAATAGTCATTTCACTGCCTCAAAAGTGTGAGTATAGTATCATAAGCATCACTGTCCCCATGCTACACCAACAACATCTGTCCTCCCCACAATGTCACAACAGTTGGTATTCACTTTTTTGGAATGCAAGTGAAAATATTGATCTCATAAGCACATGGCCTGTTGTAAACAAGCTAGGAACTCTACTCCACAACACTGACATCCATCAATCACAAAGTTATTTTAATCAAAATATACATCTCACAGATTAATGTGAACAAAAATTAATTACTATTACAAGGTTGCTACTCAAACTCATAAAAAAAATAAAAAATTCTCTCACAATTCTAGGTGCGAGGAGGAAGATTATGTCAAGAAACTACTGATAAATTAATGGTGACTGGTGGGAAGCAGAGGGGGGTGGCGACAGCATACCACAATAATTACTTTTCTTTCCTCTTACTTGAGCTATATACCACCCATAAGCAATAGTTTGAACATTTTTTTAGACATTGATAATTTATATGGAATAATATTCACATAACTAATATATTTTGAGTTATCAGTATTTAAAAATTTGTGATTCATAAAACGGTATAAAATTCAAGTTCAAAGCTAGGTTAAAAACCTAGAATTCCCTGAGATTTTATGCAGTTCCTGAAATTCCTTTATTTTTTTGACATAAAATATATTTCCCTGAGAATTTCAGATCTTACAGAAGAATAATCACCCTGAATTAATTTAGTACCAGGTATTAGAAGTCTAGTATGTAAACTATGCATACATTTATAATGAAAAAAAGTGAGAAACTGAAAAAAATATTTGAATTCATGAAATGGAAGATGAAGTGTAACACAAATCTCAGCCTTCCAGTGCAGTAATGGCACTTTGAGACCAATAAGGACACACAAAGAAATGTGTAATACAAAGTAATACAAAGGAAATTACGGGAATTATTAAATGGATGAGGAAAATTAAGGATAATCCTGTACGTCAGGGAGTTTCTGTTAAAAGTTGCTCATTCCTACATTTTTAACGCATAGTAGCTTGGAAAGTAATACTTGGCATTTTTCTTAACAGGTACCACAGCCTGTAAGTGGAGACTGGTAACACACTCTATGCTAAGTTATTGTTAACTGTCCATGGTCAAGTGAGTTATGATTTGATGAAAATTGTTACCCTCTCCCTTAAAACCCACATCCTTTCGTATTTCCCTCTCCTGCCTGCTTGTGTCTGTATATGTATGGATGGATGTGTGTGTGTGTGTGTGTGTGTGTGTGTGTGTGTGTGTGTGTACGCGCGCGTGTGTATATACCTATCCTTTTTTCCCCCTACGGTAAGTCTTTCCGCTCCCGGGATTGGAATGACTCCTTACCCTCTCCCTTAAAAACCACATCCTTTCATCTTTCCTTCTCCTTCCCTCTTTCCTGACGAAGCAACCGCCGGTTGCGAAAGCTCGAAATTTTGTGTGTGTGTTTGTGTTTTTTTATTGTGCCTATCTACCGGCGCTTTCCCGCTTGGTAAGTCTTGGAATCTTTGTTTTTAATATATAACCGATCATTTTTTAGCAGCTTCCCACAGGTTTAAACATCAGCTATTTCCAACAACTTTCGTTTTATTTCTGTTCCCGTTTTCCCTCATAACCGATCATTTTTTAGCAATAAAATAACACACACACACACACACACACACAAAATTTCGAGCTTTCGCAATCGGCGGCTGCTTCGTCAGGAAAGAGGGAAGGAAAAGGAAAGATGAAAGGATGTGAGTTTTAAGGGAGAGGGTAAGGAGTCATTCCAATCCCGGGAGCAGAAAGACTTACCTTAGGGGGAAAAAAAGGACAGGTATATACTCACGAGCGCGCGCGCACACAAACACAAACACAAACACAAACACACACACACACACACACACACACACACACACACACACACACATCCATCCATACATACACAGACACAAGCAGACATATTTAAAGGCAAAGAGTTTGGGCAGAGATGTCAGTTGAGGCGGAAGTGTGGAGGCAAAGATGATGTTGAATGACAGGTGAGGTATGAGTGGCGCAACTTGAAATTAGCGGAGATTGAGGCCTTGTGGATAACGAGAAGAGAGGATATACTGAAGGGCAAGTTCCCATCTCCGGAGTTCGGATAGGTTGGTGTTGGTGGGAAGTATCCAGATAACCTGGACGGTGTAACACTGTGCCAAGATGTGCTGGCCGTGCACCAAGGCATGTTTAGCCACAGGGTGATCCTCATTACCAACAAACACTGTCTGCCTGTGTCCATTCATGCGAATGGACAGTTTGTTGCTAGTCATTCCCACATAGCAAGTGTCACGGTGTAGGCAGGTCAGTTGGTAAATCACGCACACCAACCTATCCGAACTCCGGAGATGGGAACTTGCCCTTCAATATATCCTCTCTTCTCGTTATTCACCAGGCCTCAATCTCCGCTAATTTCAAGTTGCCGCCACTCATACCTCACATGTCATTCAACATCATCTTTGCCTCCATACTTCCGCCTCGACTGACATCTCTGCCCAAACTCTTTGCCTTTAAATATGTCTGCTTGTGTCTGTGTATGTATGGATGGGTGTGTGTGTGTGTGTGTGTGTGTGTGTGTGTGTGTGTGTGTGTGTGTGTGTGTGCGCGTGCGAGTATATACCTATCCTTTTTTCCCCCTAAGGTAAGTCTTTCCGCTCCCGGGATTGGAATGACTCCTTACCCTCTCCCTTAAAACCGACATCCTTTCGTCTTTCCCTCTCCTTCCCTCTTTCCTGAAGAAACAACCGTCGGTTGCGAAAGCTAGAAATTCTGTGTGTGTGTTTTATTTATTGTGCCTATCTACCAGCGCTTTCCCGCTTGATAAGTCTTGGAATCTTTGTTTAAGCGGGAAAGCGCCAGTAGATAGGCACAATGAATAAAACACACAAACACACACACAGAATTTGAGCTTTCGCAACTGGCGGCTGCTTTGTCAGGAAAGAGGGAAGGAAAAGGAAAGGTGAAAGGATGTGGGTTTTAAGGGAGAGGGTAAGGAGTCATTCCAATCCCGGGAGTGGAAAGACTTACCTTAGGGGGAAAAAAGGATAGGTATATACTCTCGCACGCGCGCGCGGCGCGCACACACACACACACACACACACACACACACACACACACACGGATATCCATCCATACGTGTCTGTGTATGTATGAATGGATATGCGTGTGTGTGTGCGCGCGCGCGCGCGCGCGAGTATATACCTATCCTTTTTTCCCCCTAAGGTAAGTCTTTCCGCTCCCGAGATTGAAATGACTCCTTACCCTCTCCCTTAAAACCCAAATCCCTTCATCTTTCCTTTTCCTTCCCTCTTTCTTGACGAAGCAGCCGCCGGTTGCAAAAGCTCAAATTCTGTGTGTGTGCGTGTTTTATTCATTGTGCCTATCTACCGGCGCTTTCCCGCTTGGTAAGTCTTGGAATCTTTGTTTTTAATATATTTTTCCTATGTGGAAGTTTCTTTCTATTATATAGGGTGGGTCACTAACTATTTCCACCAAGAATAACTCTGAAAGTATGGCAGGAGTGGAAAAGTTTTTGGGACAAAAGTTGCATGGGACAATGGGGGCTATAATATGACGTTGGTTTTTTGTTGCTAGGTGGGGATGCTTCAGAGATATGAAGGACAACTTTTTTTTTAATGGAATGCTATAATTTGGCACTCATTTTCTGATAATGGCTATTGAGACGAATCCATGATGTGTAACAGGAAGGTTTCTGAAGGTCAACAAAGGTCAAAAAGGTGGAATGAACATCCATCTACAGAAGGTGTTTGAAATATGGACCATTGGTATCAATGCAGTGCTGTAATCTTCTTATCATGGACTGAGTGGTATTCCTTACCACAACGGCGCTTATCGAAACACATGCTCTGACAATTCTCTCTCACATATCTTCAGATGTAGTTGGAACGTCTTTATAAACAATGTCTTTTACAAATCCCCACAAGAAAAAATCCAGAGGCATAAAGTCTGGCAAACGAGCCGGCCACGACACATCTCCTCCACATCCAATCCAATGATTTGGGAATTGTATCTGAAACTCATTTCTAGCCATCAGTGAAACATGTGTCGCACACCCATTGTGTTGATGCCACATTCTGTTCCTTGTTCCTAAAGGTATTTCTTCCAAGAATGTGGTGTACCACCTACCATTAAGATTTCCTTTGATAAAATAGGGGCCTATAATTCAGTCCACCAGAATCCCATGCCATACATTCAGCAAGTACAGTTTTTGGTGTGCAGCTTGATGCAGCCAACATGGATTTTCAGTTGCACAATATTGCATTGTACGCAAACTAACATTTCTGTGGTTCATAAATGTAGCCTCGCCCCAGTACATAAAATCAAATTAATAAATGTGTCATCCCTCTGAATATGAAATTGAGCCCATTGGCAGAATTCAATGCGATGCATACAATCCGTACCAGTTAATTCTTGGTGAAGACTGATATGGTGAGGATGATATTTATGGTGATGTAGAACACGAACAATACTACTTTGGCTCATGCCAATTCCCTTGCAATTTGATTCGAACTAACACAAGGATCTCGCAGCACAGTCGCGGGAGTACCAATTACCTTTTCCTCGTTAGTAACTTTCCTTTGCCGGATACGATTCTGATGCATTAAAGATCCAGTTGTTTTCAATTTCTCATACACATATTTAAATGTACAACGTGTATGGTGAGTACATTGAGAAAATTTTTCGGTGTATAAGTCTCTAGCTCTCACTGAATTTTGTTGGCATTCTCCATAAATGAGAAGCATACTGATTTGTTCTTCGAAGGAATACATCATTTACTTTCGCTTGATTCGACAATACTAGTCTTACTGTGCCTATTAGTGTTGTATTGTGAAACTGTCAAATGGTGTTTACGTGTCAATGGCCTGTTAGACGGATATGCTGTATTCGGTGAATATTTACTATTTGCACGATATATGAGAGAGAATTGTCAGAGCACGTGCTTTGATAAGTGCCGAAGCAATAAGGAATACTACTCAATCCATGATAAGAAAATTGCAGCACTTCATTGCTACCAATGGTCATTACTTCGAACACCTTCTGTAAATGGACGTTCATGCCACCTTTTTGACGTTCATTGACCTTCAAAGACCTTATTGTTAAATATCACTGGATTCATTTCGATATCAGAAAATAAGTGCCAAACTACAGCATCCCATTTAAAAAAAGAAAGTTGGTCTTCATATCTCTGATGTGACCCTACCTAGCAACAAAAAACCAATGTCATATTATGGCCCCCTTTGTACCATGCAACATTTGTCCCACAGACTTTTCAGTTATTGTCATACTTTCAGAATTATTATAGGTGGCATTAGCTAGTGACTCACACTGTATATATTTTACATATGTATAAATTTCATATGCTGATAAAGGAATATAGCTCTTCAGGACTTTAATAATGATCACTATTCCCACACATACATTGCATCACTTTCAGATGAAAGTTTTAAAAGACTGCTTAGTCTGTGTATGCATAATTCTGCAAATATGAGTCATTTCCATTGTAGACTTTGTAGTTCAGTACTTTAATTGTTCTCTAAATAAACAAATGTATTTACTGTTTTTTAAATGAGTACTGAATAAATCTTTGGGACATCATTTGCAGTCCATCATTTGCAGTCCCATTTTTATCTACTAATATGTGAACAATGAAGAAATTAATGTGGCACAAAGTCACACACATTTTACTCTTTATGTAACTTCTGAAGAGAAATCTGAAGCAAAATTACAGAAGTAGAATTACTTAGCTGTAAAAAATAGAAATTTATTTATCAACACTTTGACAGTATGCTAATAGTGTCAAAACTATGCTCAGGGGATAAACATCAGCCTCTAGAGATGCATTTCAGTTTGAGTAAAATTCCTATTTTATGCTGACTGCATTATCATTGCATCCTTCTCATGAATCTAATGTCTCAAAATATTGCATATGGTAATTACATGTTCATAAGATTTTACAGTTGAACCCACTCTAGTCCTGGGCGTGTTTGAGCCTCTAGTTATCTCTCCCTTATTGATAATTTATAATCATGTCAGTCTAATTTTAGTATTTTCTTTTACTCTCAAACTGCAGTAGAGTGCCACAGCAGCTGAAGTGTGACACATGTGGTTAATAGCAACAGCAGTTCAGTCCTTAGTATGCAGGCTGAGTGCTTGACCGTTGCTATTATATTGCTATTACATTGAAACTCACAATTATTATTCAAAAAACTGAAGAAGAAGAAGAAGCTGCAGTGCAGTGTCAGCTCAATGTCAAAACTACTGCCCTATTCTCACCACTCTTTCATGTTCTTTAAACACCACAGATTGTATGTGTATATACAATAAAATATCATGATGTAGATACCTCTCGTCTCATTAACACCTTCCTCTACTCCCCCCGTTTCCTTTCCTACCCCCAGCTCCCTCTATCTATCTATCTATCTATCTCTCTATCTATCTATCCATTTATTTCTTATATGCTAACCCTCTGAACTGTTTTTCATCTTGTGCAGCCACTGAGTCAACTGTCGAAAGACCTGCTTCACCCTATCCCACTACCCGCTCCTTACAGTGTGCATCCTCCCCTAACCCACCCTCCACCTGCTCAGGCAACTGCTTACAATAATTGACATTCAATAATAAGGCTCACTGCTACTATGGGAGAGTGTGTTTGGGTGTCTGTGGGGTTGTTTGTGTGAATTTGCATACTTTTGCTAGAAAAAGAACAAGAGCTCAGAAGCTAGGGTGAATACCGTTTCCTGTTACTTGTTTCTGTGCACCATGCATTGTTCCGTTATAGGTGAATGGTTGCCTTTTCCTCATTTTACATATTTTTCCATCGAGAAATTTCCATTACTGAAAATAAATATTGTGCTTTTGATACTTCGAACTGTACCACACAGAACAATCCAGCAGTAAATCATTTGGTCCAGTCTTCTATTACAAGAATGTGCAATATACATTCAACTACAAGGAGACAGAAATGGTTGGCAATTACCTACACTCAGGAGGCATAATTTGCAATACTCTTGAAATAACGTTTGAAAGTAGAAGAACTTTCTGAGCATTCAGAACATTTGCGTTCCTTCATCACGAAGAAAAGAGGGACTCATTGACGGAAGTTTGAAAGGAGCAAGAGATTGTTCAGACAGCAGGTTGAGAGTGACCTACCTGCTATGAAGATGAGGGGAGACAAATATAAAGGGGAAGGTGTAAGAAAGAATAGGAGGTCAAAGACGAGCACTGTGCCACCTTCAGTTCAGAGTTGATAGAAGGGAAAGAGAGAGAAATCAGGACAAATTAAAGAGGAAGGGAAATGAAAAATTAAATGAATAATTCCATCAGGAACTGGAAGAATGCAGAAAAAGATGGAGGGGGGGGGGGGGAGGCAGCAGAAAGATGAAGATAAAAAAGTAAAACTATAAATAATGGAGGTTATGTCCTGGAGAATGGCAGCATGTGAGTATGTGTTGGTAAGCCTTCAGAGTTCAGGGAAGAGTGTTCTGTTGTGTCCATTCAGAATTTTTCATCTTGTATCATCTCTGAATTGAGGAGGGGAAGGGAGGGGGGAGGTCAGGAGAGGAGAAGAGGGGAGGATAGGGGGAGGTGGTGGGGAGATCCCTCTCAACTTGATGTCAGCTCTTTCCTCCTTGATGAAAGAAAACAGGTCCTAAAACCTTAAAAAGTTTTGTAATCATTTCTATCAGCAGTAATTGAAATTTCATCTCCTGAGGTCAAGTAATGGCCAGCCAACATGTCTCCTTGCAATTCCAGTTTTCTCAACTGAAGTTTCCCACAATGTAAAAAATATACAACCACAGCTGTACGCTTGTTGAACAAACATATGACTTATGAATGTAAATGGTATAAATACATATTCTTAACTTCCTCAACACACAATCAAGCCACAGAGAGAAATGTCAAGCACATCGGAAATATCCAGCACCTAGGGCAGAATAAACTGCCCAAGAATGAAACACATATGGCATGGCTGTCACATCTCACATGCTACAGCCTGAAAGGATGCATTTTCTCCCTGATGTGACCTATTTGACTCTTCTCGTTATATAGTATTATATGATACTGCTTTCTCTCTCACATTTGCTTACTATCCATTATATCTGTCCAGATAACTTCTATATATGCCTATTTTATAATGAAACAATGAAAACTACAGGTTGGAATATCAACAATGTAAGGAAAATACAGATTACTGCTTACCTTAAAGATGACAAGTTAAGTTGCAGACATGCACAAATAAAACACAATTACACATATAAGAATGTAAATGTCTTGTAGTTGTGCCTGTCTACAACTTATGGAAAGTAGCAATCTATCTTTTCCTTACATTGTTGATTTATAATGTGTATTTTTTTCTCATTCATTTGCATTATTTTATCTACTCCTTGCATCCAATTTTGTTGATTACCATTTCCTGAGAACTGTTTCATTGTAATGCTTAAAATTTTGCCTCATAACTGAGCAGATAACCTAAGAAAATGACATACGTGAATACTAACTTTCTAACTTCTTTATTTCATATTTCACAAATGCAACAGCAACTATTGCTTGCTGCTTTGAAGGACTCCTCATTCAGTTATTAATTTATCACAGGTACCATGATTGACAGCCAGTCTAACTGAGATAACACCAAGTCGGCATTCGGTTTTTTAGAGATTGATCACTACTTAATGAATAAACTGAAATGAAAGTAGTTATACTTACACTGACATTGACAGACTTGCTTAGATGTTTATGTTTGCGAATTTCTTGGGTCTCTGGACGGGTACTAAATATACAGCACAACATAGCTGCTGTCTGAATATCTGACTGTTTAGCATAATGAGCAATTCTGAAAAATTATAGAGAGCAATTAAGAGTTTTTAAAGTACAATGAAACATAAAATTTAGCTTTAAGCAAGCAAAAAATTTGAAAAAAAATTAAAGGGCAAATAAACAACTACATTAATAGGTAGTCTGTACTGACACAGCAATTCCATTACTAAGTTACAACTATTCTTAACACCTTACACAGTGGTAGCTTAAGAGACGAATTTGAAAATGGCAGTATGTTCAGATACAAGGGCTGAATATAAAGTACTGAGAACTATTATTCTGCTCTGAAATGACTTTAATGACAGAGGTACTTATAGTTACATGTCTTCAATGTAGTCACCCCTATTATTTATAATCTTCTGCCAAATGTCTGAAACACATCGTATACCATCTCCACTTCTACTTCTGTTGATGTCCCATACTGACCGTCCTAGGGCATGGATAATGCCATCTCTGGTGTTGTAATGGATCCCTCGCAGTGGTTCTTCCACTTTGGCAAAGAAATCGTAATTACAGGGACTCACATCAAGTGAGTACAGTGGATGTTCCAGACTCTCCCACTGCCAGGGGCAGAAGAGGTTCTGGACAGCAGCAGCAGTGTGGTATTGTGCATTGTCATGCAGAATGAAATATTATTGCTTTCACCTAAGCACTAGATGAAGATGGTGTTGCAGGATGGTGCACTTGTAGGCAACATCTACCATCACTCTTGGTGGTACAGGGTTGTGCAGTATTACCCCTCAGTGTCATATGTCACCACAATGAACATCACCTTCACAGCACTTTGTGTAGCATACACTTTCTGTGGACGAGGAGAACCGGGATGCCTCCATTCCTTGGATTGGGGTTTCAAGTTTGGTTCATGCAAGTGTGAACAGGTTTCCTTAATATTGATGATGCATCGAAAAAAGTCATTACTTTTCCTTTCGTACTGGCCCAACAAATCACGTGCGACAGTACATCAGTGCCATTGTTGAATCTGAGATATTTCATTGGGTATCCAATGTACGGCGATTTTGTGGTACCCAAGAATGTTGTGCAGAATGAGAAGCACAGTTTTGTGGCATACTCCAACTTCTGCTGATAACTCAGGCACAGTTCAGTGGCAATCAGCGTCCAACAAGGCCTGTCCCCATGTTGGTTCGTGCTGTACAGGGGTGATCCTTCGCAGCATCTCTGCCTAATCTGAATGCTTTAATTCACTGTTTGACTGAGTTTTATGGCAACACTGTGTCACCAGATGCTTCACACAGTCCTTGGAAACATTCTTGCATACTACAACCTCATGACGCTTCAATTTTGAGCCAATAACATTGCTATATCTTTTTAAACATGATGTTAGGGTGGTTGCACTACTGATATGAAGTTCAATGGTCTACATACTGCAGTAGATTGACAGAATATTGTTCTCACTCACTGCACTAACTCGTCTCACAGGCCTTTATTGTGTCAACACAGATGGTAGCTCACCGACTCAGCAATATGATGCTACAGCAGTGTTACCACTACTTTGTATCCACCCCTTGTATTTTTACGAATACACTGCTGGCCAATAACACTGAAACAGGAGGAGCAATTGCAAATAACAAAATTTTACTTACTGTGTGTGTGTGTGTGTGTGTGTGTGTGTGTGTGTGTGTGTGTGTGTTTGTGTGTATAGAGTATTAGAAATAATTCCTAATTTAATTTGTAGGTGATTTCAGGGAACACAAGTTGTAAAATTTAGTAAACAGAGAAGTGAGAATGGCTGTAACCCAACTGGGTGCTGGACTGAGACTGGATAAGAAATACATCACTCCTTTCTGCTCCACTCTGTGCCAGAGTACATCAGTCATAGTGGCTGGTGAAAGGTGATGTGTCATTATCCTGACAATCCACGAGCAGCTGTTTTCAATGAGCGGGAGAACATACTGGCCAGGGAAACAGTTAAACACCCTCGGTGCAATTTATGGTCTCATGTTATGAGGGATGTTTCATAACTAATGGACAGATTGATATTACTATGGACTACCAGACGCAACAACAATGGAAATTATGTCAGATGTAGTTGGGAGCTTGAGGAAGAAGCAAAGGTTTTTGTTTTTGTAGAGTAAAATTGGCTAGAGGTAGGAATGGACCCTGCAGGGGTCTCGGGTATTGTGACTGTTGAAGACCAGACGTCGTACATCAAGATCAAAACTTTATGTGGCAAAAACCTCACAGAAGTCCACAGTGTGTTAAGCAGAGTTTGTGGTGGGTTTACAGTGAACTGTGGTACAGCTTCACATTGGTTTAATCATTTTCATGCCAGTTGTATGAGCATAGATGATAATCCAAGACCTGGAAGGCCACATACATCAACAAATGAATGAAGTATGATACTTTTAGTAGATGTTCTTGAAGAATATTGCTGTACTACTTGTAAGGAACTCTCAGAAGAACAAATAATTTGAAGAATAGAAAAAATTCTGAGAGGTGTCTCCCACACTGTTTGACTATTGAGGAGCAGCAACCTTGCACAAACAACGATTTGACCATGAAGATCAAGGATTCTTGTGTTAAATTATCACTACTAGTGAAATGTGGATTAGAGATTTTGAACCACATCTGAAATCACAGTCCAATGAGTAGAGAGCTTCAGGTTCTCCATGTCCAAAAAAAATTTTACTTGCTTAATCAAAGCTCAAGCAAATGATGATTTTTGCTTATGATTACCAAGCAATCATCATGAAAGTCAGAGTTTCAGATGGAACAAGTGGCACAGCAGTGCATTATTGTAACTTCATGTAAAACCTGTGCAGAAAAATGCACAACCTCAGTTGCTCAAGTCTGGACAATTCATTCTCCATGATAATGCTCGTACACATATTGGCAATGTTGCAGCCCAAAAACTGCACCGGGTATGGATGGGAAGTGTTGCTACAACCTCTCCACAGCCTGGACACGAGTCCACCAGACTTCAACTTATTCTGGAAGTTGAAAAAACCTACATGTGGACATCATTACCTTTCTCTGGAAGAGTTTTCTACCACCGTTACCTGAGCCATTCAAACTGATGTACAGAAGTGGTGGCCTGTACGGAATAACAGAGCTTCCAAGACGTTGGGATTCAGCCACAGAGAAGCAGGGAGACCACATTGAAGGACTGTAAAGAGATATTGGGGGGGAAAAAGTGTAGATAAAAATAGTAAGCTCTTTTTGTGAAATATCCCTTGTATCTTGGTGAATGATATCATCAAACATCAAAGACAGAACAATGTCCCCTGCCCTTAACACATCAGAAATATAACTGCTGATATACAAATAGGGAAAGCAGAAACGTGGAAGGAGTATACAGAGGGTCTATACAAGGGCGATGTACTTCAGGACAATATTATGGAAATGGAAGAGGATGTAGATGAAGATGAAATGGGAGATAAGATCCTGCGTGAAGAGTTTGACAGAGCACTGAAAGACCTGAGTCTAAACAAGGCCCCCGGAGTAGACAACATTCCATTGGAACTACTGACGGCCTTGGGAGAGCCAGTCCTGACAAAACTCTACCATCTGGTGAGCAAGATGTATGAAACAGGCGAAATACCCTCGGACTTCAAGAAGAATATAATAATTCCAATCCCAAAGAAAGCAGGCGTTGACAGATGTGAAAATTACCAAACTATCAGTTTAATAAGCCACAGCTGCAAAATACTAACACGAATTCTTTACAGACGAATGGAAAAACTAGTAGAAGCCGATCTCGGGGAAGATCAGTTTGGATTCCGTAGAAATACTGGAACACGTGAGGCAATACTGACCATATGACTTATCTTAGAAGAACGATTAAGGAAAAGCAAACCTATGTTTCTAGCATTTGTAGACTTGGAGAAAGCTTTTGACAATGTTGATTGGAATACTCTCTTTCAAATTATAAAGGTAGTAGGGTTAAAATACAGGGAGCGAAAGGCTATTTACAATTTGTACAGAAACCAGATGGCAGTTATAAGAGTCAAACAGCATGAAAGGGAAGCTGTGGTTGGGAAAGGAGTGAGACAGGGTTGTAGTCTCTCACCGATGTTATTCAATCTGTATATTGAGCAAGCAATAAAGGAAACAAAAGAAAAATTTGGAGTAGGAATTAAAATCCACGGAGAAGAAATAAAAACTTTCAGGTTCGCCGATGACATTTTAATTCTGTCAGAGACAGCAAAGGACTTGGAAGAGCAGTTGAATGGAATGAACAGTGTCTTGAGAGGAGTATATAAGATGAACATCAACAAAAGTGAAACGAGGATAATGGAATGTAGTCGAATTAAGTCGGGTGATGCTGAGGGAATTAGATTAGGAAATGAGACACTTAAAGTAGTTTTGCTATTTAGGGAGCAAAATAACTGATGATGGTCGAAGTAGAGAGGATATAAAATGTAGACTGGCAATGGCAAGGAAAGCGTTTCTGATGAAGAGAAATTTGTTAACATCGAGTATTGATTTAAGTGTCAGGAAGTCTTTTCTGAAAGTATTTGTATGGAGTGTAGCCATGTATAGAAGTGAAACATGGACGATAAATAGTTTGGACAAGAAGAGAATAGAAGCTTTCGAAACGTGGTGCTACAGAAGAATGCTGAAGATTAGATGGATAGATCGCATAACTAATAAGGAAGTATTGAATAGGATTGGGGAGAAGAGAAGTTTGTGGCACAACTTGACCAGAAGAAGGGATCTGCTGGTAGGACATGTTCTGAGGCATCAAGGGATCACCAATTTAGTACTGGAGGGCAGTGTGGAGGGTAAAAACCGTAGGGGGAGACCAAGAGATGACTACACTAAGCAGATTCAGAAGGATGTAGGTTGCAGTAGGTACTGGGAGATGAAGCAGCTTGCACAGGATAGAGTAGCATGGAGAGCTGCATCAAACCAGTCTCAGGACTGAACACCACAACAACAACAACATACAAATATGACATGTGAGAACTAAACGATATCATGTTGAGCATTCAATGGCATCCCATGCTATTACATCTGCTGTTGGACCCATATGATGATGAAAAACGTAATCTGGAAACATTTATTCTCCTCAGACCCTTCGCACACAGATATATCCATTGTGGTGCTGTACTCACAACTGGGACGCATCAGAGAGGATGCACAAAAATTGCACAAAAAATAACCTAAACCGATAAATGTCTTTTAATGAAAATTATTTCAACAGTGAGAAAGTCAGGATTATTGGACAAGATAAATAATAATATTTGGTTTTTGTTGTTATTTGGCATTTAGCAAAAAGAAAAAAAATGGGGGGGGGGGGGGGGGGGAGAAGAAGAAGATACAAAAGGATAAAACTAAAAGGTGCTATTTACTGTGTTCTACATATTGTCTGATGTGTTTGCAAGATGTATTTTCTTGAGCAAATACCTGAATATTTTCTGAAATGTTTGGGTGACACTTTTCCCATTCTTTCAGTTCTCATGAGTGTGAACACTTTACCACACAACTGTGACAAGAACTTCCACTATGTATTCTGCTTCGGTCATTAATAAATTCTATTGTCACTGCTTGGTTCTACATTTTGTTACTATATTTCGATTTTTCCATAAAAAGGATGGTCACTCATAACCTCACTTATCCCCATTCAGATGCCAAACTGTACAGCACACAGCTCTCACTACAACAGAAATTTTGGTGCTGATGTGTAAATGAAAATGATTACTCAAAACAGACGAGACTCAGTATGGCAATAAAATAAAAGTGGAGCTGCAGTAGATGCACTTGTCTCGAGTAGGCAATTGAGACATGAAATATGACTGTGTAAAAGGGGCTTAACTGAGTGACTCCATACTCACATGACAGTCACAGGGTCCTTAACAGTGCAAACAGCAATATCAAAGAACAATAAACTGTAGCCTCGACAGGCCACGATCCTGTTGCTGTCTAATTCCAACACATGCTAATAGATGTTTCTTCTTATTACATGAGGCAAAACAATCTAAATTTAAACACAATTTCTGAATGAGATGCCCACTACATAATATTTCCTAATATACAAAATGTAGATGGCATTACTCTTACCTACTTTGTGAGGTTGTGCTGAAATGCTAATTATTGGTATACTTAAGCACATAGAATACTTCATGCCACTCTAATATTTGTATTTGTTATATGATTATTTCATGGCGGTAAGTTTTAATGCCCAGCACTGCATTTCCACTCTGTATTTGTCAAACAAACAATAGACAATTGGGAAGATCATCTCCTGTGGGGCCATTATCAGTTGATGATAACACCTAAGGCTATCCACAGGATGTAAAAAAAATTAGGCATGCAGAATTTTAGAGCGCCTAGAGCAGATAACAAGAAACACCTTTTTGATGTTATGAAAATGTTGAAGGTTAACTGCTCCCCCATCAGTGGACCACAAAGATCTAGATGCTACTGATGTTCAGAAGTGGTCATCAAATGGTGTGACTGCCAGTGGCCTTGTGATGTTGAATACACTGGTTCTCATCTGATCACCAAAGTTAAGCAATGTCAGGTTCGGTTAGTGCTTGGGTAGAAGACCACAACAGTGTGCAGGTTGCAACTAGCTCACGGAAATGCAAGTCTCCAATATGGCATCCAACTGAAATACTTGCAGCAGGCCGTTGAACTGTAGAACACGATCATCATTATTAACTGCCAAGTTATGAGTATTATTTTACAGATGCTGCTGAAAATGTCAAACACTCACATTAATACATAACTGGCACCTGTGTGCTAATGATTGCTGCCCCCACCCCCCTTCATCCTCTCCACTCCTAAGTAACCACACATTCTCAGAGTGGCACTTGCACATAAATCCTCAATTATTTGCTAGATGTACTCCAATATATGTCTTCCCCTACAGTTTTTACTGTCTACAACTCCCTCTCATACCATGGAGGTTATTCCCTGATGCCTAAACAAGTGTTCTACCCCTTCTTCTAATCAGTGTTTTCTGTAAGTTCCTTTCTTCACTGATTCCTCATTCTTTATTTTATCAGTCCACCAGATTTTCAACACTCTTCTGTAGCACCATATCTCAAACACTTCGATTCTCTTCCATTATGGTTTGCCACTATCCACGATTCACTAACATGTGATGCTGTGCTCCAAATGGACGTTCTCAGAAATTTCTTTCTCAAATTAAAGGCTATGCTTGATCTCTTGGCCAGGAATTCCTGTGCCAGTCTCCTTTTTATATCATCCTTGTTTCATCCATCATGGGTTATTTTGCTTTCAAGGTCGCAGAATGCCTTAACTTTGCCTACTTCACGATTTTGATGTTAAATTTCTGATTATTCTCATTTCTGCTACTTCTCATTACTTTCATATTTTTCTGGTTTATTCTTGATCCATTTTGTGTACTCATTAGACTGTTCATTCCATTAAAAAGATCCTGTAATTCTTCTTCACCTTCACTGAGATTAGCAATGTCAACGGTCAGTCTTATCATCAATATCCTTTCACCCTGAATTCTAATCCTAAACTTGAACTTTTCTTTTAGTTCCATCATTGCCTCTTTGGTGTATAGATTGAACAATAGGTGCAAAAGACTACATCCCTGTCTCACACACTTTTTAATCTTCCTATCCTAATTATTTCCTCTTGGTTCTTGTACATCTTGTGTACGACCCGTCTTCTCCTATAGCTTACTCCTATTTTCCTCAGAATTACAAACATATGGTTGGAAATGATTGTCTAACATACACAAAACAAACAGATGTTTCATGAACAATGGCTGCACTTTCACCCACATAAGTAACCAGGTCTTCTGGAGTGTCTTGTTCTCCAAACATTTCACCTCTCCTCCACATACACAAAAATCCATAGAAGTGAGGTCGGAAACATGTAGTGGCCATGGTACTGACCCTGAACAATGAAAGAAAACAAAGGGAGGGCTGGACCAATACTGTAACCATGACATTCTCCCGACCTCACTTGCTCCACTCCAGAAAAGCTGGTTGCCCATTTGGCTACAGCTGCAGCCACTGTTTGTGAAATACCTGTTTCTTCAAGCATGTTATGTAGTCAGTGACATGCTGGTGTGAGTTTGCATTAATGTAAACAGACAACATTATCAGCAACATCTCCAAAAACAGCATTCATGTCACAGTAGTTTTCACACTGTCTTTGAATATCACTAGCGACAAAACCTTGATGGGCCCAGTGTGGACAAGGGCACCTGTGACATTTTTATCACATAAAGAAAGGGTTCTTTTTACCTCCTCTAAAGCTCTAAAATTCTGTATATGTAGTTTGTTTACATCCTGTGCACTGTAGTTTAATAAAAATTTTGCTGGTAGAACAATTCAAGAAGAAGCAAAAATTGTGTCTTTTACCAGTGAAGGAGAGATCAGGGTGTGAAATCCTTATATGTCCCAGTGACCATGACACTTGGCCATGGTTTTTGTACTCTCAGGGTTTTTATCACATTTGGTTTTTATCACATAACCAGAACATATTTTTTACGTAGAAAATTCCCTGACACAGTTTTAAATTAATTTAACATTCAGTTTCAGCATACGATATGTACCAAGCCTCAAAATCTGTCATTTTAATCAAGGCTTTGGGGCGGAAGGCTAAACACTCTACAAGCCTTGTTAGTCTTAGAATATAATTGTCTAATAATATTTACTCTTACAAAATTTGTGTTTACTGCTCAAGATTTGATAATTAATATACACTTCTAGGTTAAGAATACAGTTTTCAGCCGGTGTGTAGGGCCTCTACAACTAGGAGATATTTTATGTTAACAGGATCCCAAGGAGTATTATGTCGTACTGTAAAAAGTGTAAGCCTGTATGACCAATGGCATGGCACAATTTGAAAGCATGTTTGCAGAAAGGAAGGAAAATAATACATTATGTGAAAAACTCAGTTTCTGAGAAAAATATTGGATAGATGAGCCATAAACAGATAGAAAAAAAAAATAGCATAAGAGGTCCACTAAAACAGAAAAAGCAGAGGGCACATACATATATAAGTTGGAGAAAATAAAATTACAGAGTTGGTTGGGTATCCAATAATATGTGCTGAAAGCTCAAATCAAATGGCTGAGACAGGAATACATATTCTTTTGATGTTGAAGCACCTGCAACAGTTCTGACCACTTATGCAGGCAGTAAAGTGGATGCTTACAACATTCTTTTTTAAAATTAAAACAACTAAGCAACTGAGTATTGTCCTGGAAGCAATATTGTTGTGTGTTCTGGATGTAACAGCAAACAAACTTTTAAGATACTAATTCATTTTTCTGACTGCAATTATTTCATTGCTTTCTATGTTATTTACAAGTGGTAACTTAACCTTTGATTATCTTCTCTCATTTACAATATCACTATCCTTAATGATGGCTATTCAAGTTCAAAGACAAACCGAGGTTTACTACATTTTGGCACAGGAGGGATAAGTCTTGAGAGATGGGGAAATAACATTCATGCACCAAAAATCTTGCAATGTTGCATGTAAATAAAATAGGTTTAAATAAATGAAAGTGCATAAACAAATTTTGGCCATCAGCAGTAAAGTGATAAAAGTCCACGCAAGAAGTTTTGCTATTATTAATAATTCATGCAAAAGACGAATCTCAACTAATATTCCATTATTCTTAACAATTTTACAAAACTCTTTTTTTGCCTTGAGCCACAATTTACTCAAAAACAACTCATACAGTCCCAGAACTTTCTCTTCACATTATTCAAAAAGTAAGACATCGAAGTAGTGCACCAAATATGGCAGCAGTAGCCCAGAAGCAACACTCATGTAATGGGAAACAAAACATGAATTTATAACATGTGAATAGGGAAAAGATGCACATACAAATTAATAGTTACAGCAAATATCCATTAAAAAAAAAAAAATCTATTGCCAAAAGTACTTGCACCGCCACCACCACCAAAGCCACCACCACCACTTCCTGTAAGTTCAGATTTTTCTTAGAGCTTACAAGGATTCCACCAATTGCCTCCCAAATGGATGATGTGACCAGGGAACATCGTCTTCTTGTTCTGAAGGTCCCACCATTGCTGGAGTTGCAGCTAGACCTGCTAAGGACCAGGTCTGCACCAAATCTCTCCGCCCTACAGATGCAGCAACGGAAGAATTGTGTTGGCATACAGCTGGCACATCATGAGAACCAAGTCTTGAAAACAGAATACACATATGATTAGTAAATTAAGGTATAAAAACCCATGAACCATTTTATGTATAATAATGTACATACACCATGAGGTCACTTAAAAAATAATCAGCAATATAATTCTACAACAACAAGGTATGTTTTTTCTTTTATCTTTTCTAACAGCATTTCATTTAAGTGAAAAATAAGTTACATCATTGGTCATATTCCTTGTTAAAATGGTAGGTATATGGCTGGTTGGCATGAGAGCATATTATCTCTAATCATTCCTAACACAGCACAGTTGTGCTCAAGCCAATCTTCAGGTTGGTAAGAGTTTTAATTTAACTTCTAAGCTCTGGATACAATGCCACATGTTTAAGTCTGCCAAAATCTTATAGATATAACAGATTATGAAAGTTCGAGTATTTATCCATTCACATACTCTGTACCCAAAATATTTGTTTTGAGAAAATCAAAAAAGGTGGGAATTAAGAGGAAGAGAGATTTGCATTACTTTTAGGACTGTCTGGCACTGCATTCATTCTCTTGAAACAAAGTGTGTGTGATTATACAGGGTGAGTCAGGAGGAAATGTACATACTGTGAGGGGTGATAGTATTGATGATTCTGAACAAAAAATTGCAAATGAACTTGTGCCCTTTCCTTATCAGTATCTGAGATGCAGCTGTTTGAAAATTTGCATAGCCAGAGACACAGTGCCTCACTGAAACCTATTCTGGGCATTGGATCAGTCATTGGTGAGTTGTTTCTTGGCAGCCGAGGTCACCCTATCTTACACCATGAGATTATTATTTATAGTGTTGACAGTCTTTCCGCTGTTATGAACAATGTACAGAATTCAGTAAAAACATATCAAAATACAAACTGGTTCCATGAGAACTAATGTAAGCAATGCACCCAGAACAGTGAAATCAAAAAGCGCAAAGTGGAACAAAGGAGAAACATCTTGACAGTATTTTACGTGTGTCTGTCACCCCATACGCAAGTGAAGTGTGCTTCAAAATGTTACTAAAACCAACACACATAACTTAATGTCTCTTCAGTTGTTTTTGCACATGAATGCTGGAGAAGAAGGACATGTGACTGACACCTGTGTTCTCAAGTAAAGGACTGTGCAAATGAACTCAGATCAACAACACAGCAGCTGTCTACAAGTTCTGCAAAATGCATTGTAGTTGATGGTGGACTTTTTGAATATCTTTTGTGAGAAAATGTACAAAATTAAACAAAACATTAGATCACAATGTTTCGCTTATTATCACCTTCAGAAACTATTAAGAACAGGCCATATGTTCACATGGCTTTTTTTTTATTCAGAATTGTTAATATTATCATCCCTCAAAGCATGTGTCTTTCCTCATGACTCTTCTTGCATGTAAAGGGTGTTAAAAAAGTATTTCATATTTTGAGAGGTGACAGTATGGACCAAAAAAAAAGGAATGAATGTCCAGTAAACATGAGTTCTGCAACTTATACATAAAGAGCTATGAGATGCATTCATCTTTGCTGCTATGAAACACTTGTCTTCTACTCCAGTCCTTCTGCTGTTATGAACAATGTACAGAATGCAGTAAACAAATCAAATGAGAACAGATGGCTGATAATTATGCAGATGGTATCCTGTGTGCTATATTTTTCTTTTTATTTTATTTTTTATTTTTTCAGGTACACAATACACAGGCTCAATGGTTGCTTCCATTTTCCATGTGGAATAATAGGCTTCCATTATGCGACTAAGGGCAGAAATACAACAACAATGTAAAAGCATTTTACAAACATGTCAAAATATAAACGGGTTCCATAAGAACTAATGTAAGCAATGTACCCAGAACAGCGAATACGGTCTATAGTAACAACACTAACAGATGCTTATCGTATGCTGTATCCATGGATAACAACAGAGGAATGTACCCTCATTCGTTTACAGCATTCTCTAGGTCATTTGTAAAAGTGAAGAGCTTGCAGTAGAAGATATGTGTATTACAGTAATGAAGATGAACAAGTGCTCACATCTCTTATGCTATGCATTTTAGAGCCCATGTTCACTGGAAATTTTGATACATATTACCACCTCTCAAAATATGGAACACTTTTTTAACACAATGTATATATACTTAAGCTGTAGTTTTAGCATTGACTGGAAAAAAATAACACTAGTCAACATCCATTTTGCATCTGGGATGTGATACATTAACTAGTATGTATTTTGGTGTGTAGAATCCAAATATACGAGGGGCATTTGAAAAGTCCGTGCAAAAATAAAATCTACTTACATGTTTGGGGTAAACCTTTTTTATTTTTCGACATAATCTCCTTTTAGTCTTATGCACTTCCTCCAATGCTGTTCTAATTTTTTGATCCCTTCCGAATAGTAGGAATTGCCCAAGTCTGCAAAACAGTTATTAGCTGCTGCAATCACCTCCTTGTTTGAATAAAATCTTTGCAACGCCAGCCATTTCTTTAAACTGGGGAATAAAAAGTAGTCCGAGGGAGCCAAGTCTGGAGAATAGGGGCAGATGGGAAACAAGTTGGAATCCTATTTCCATTAATTTTGCGACCACAACTGCTGAGGTGTGTGCTGGTGCATTGTCGTGATGAAAAGGACTTTTTTGCTGTCCAATCGCTGGCATTTTTCTTGTAGCTCGGTTTTCAAATGGTCCAATAATGATGAAAAATGTTCACCTGTAGTAGTTGTACCCTTTTCCAGATAGTCGATGAGGATTATCCCTTGCGACTCCCAAAAGACAGTCGCCGTAACCTTTCCAGCCGAAGGAATGGTCTTCGCCTTTTTTGGTGCAGATTCTCCCTTGGTAACCCATTGTTCAGATTGCAGTTTGGTCTGGGGAGTATAGTAATGTATCCATGTTTCATCCACAGTGACAAAATGGCACTTAAAGTCCTGTGGATTCTTCCTGAACAGCTGTAAACCATCCTTGCAACACTTCACACGATTCCGTTTTTGATCAAGCGTGAGTAATTGCGGAACCCATTTTGCGGATAGCTTTCTCATGTCCAAATGTTCATGCAAAATATTATGTACCCATTCATTTGAGATGCCTACAGCACTAGCAATCTCATGCACATTAATTCTTCTGTCATCCACCACCATATCATGGATTTTATCAATGATTTCTGGAGTCGTAACCTCCACAGGGCGTCCAGAATGTTCAGCATCACTTATGCCCATATGGCCACTCCAAAAATATTGAAACCACTTATAAACTGTTCTAATCGAAGGTGCAAAGTCACCATAATATTTATCAAGCTCCTCTTTACTCTCCTTAGGCGTTTTGCCTTTCATTAAGTAATGTTTAATCACCACATGAAATACTTTTTTGTCCATTTTTTGACAATCACTCAATTTCCTTGATTCACACAAATACCAAATACAAAGAAGTAGACCAGTATGGCTGAAACTTGGTGTGCGTTGTTTCCAAAGATGCTAGTAACTGAACATGACCTCGATACACACCAGGGGTGCCTTCTCTTGGACTTTGAACAGACTTTTCAAACGCCCCTTGTACCTTTCAAAATGTTCTAGCGCGTACCATTTTTGAGTTTTTAAAAGTTTTTTATTTTTCATATTCAGTATTTCACTTTTTGCTGTTCTTATGTTTTGATGTTTAACTGTCTGTTGTTTGATTTGCAGAGGAGAGCTAGAAGATCTACAGATTGTCAGTAAATGGTTGGTGTGGTAATCCAGTGGTGTGAAAGAGACCCTCAGTGAGTTTTTACTGTGTAAGACAGTGCAAACTTTTTGTGTTTAAAACTTACACAAGAAACAGGCAAATAGTAAATCTCGTTGCTGTTTAAACCACCCTGACTACTTTTGTTATGTGTGTGGAAAATTCACTTCAAAAGCCCCAAGATTTGGTTAAGAAGGCATATAAATTGTGTTTTGATTGTCCTGTTGGTGATCAAGATAAAAAGTTTGCACCTCATATTGCCTGCATAGCCTGTACTACAACCTTAACCGAGTGGCTGAAAGGAAAATGCTGAGCAATGCCATTCGCTAAACCGATGGTGTGGTGTAAGCTTAAACACCATTATTCAGACTGTTACTTCTGTCTTACAAATACAGAATTTTGGGACATTCAAGCAAAAATATATGTAAAATAAACCATCCAAATGTATCTTCAGTGCATTTGCCTGTGCCATGTCTGTAACTTGAAAGCCACTGAACAACACACCATGTCAAGTGAATCAGAAAGTATTAAACACATAGAAGTCAATATAATGACACTTTACCTCAGCTCTTTAATCAAAAGAAATTGAACGATTTGGTTTGCGATCTAAAGCTTTCAAAACAGCAAGCTGAATTCTTGGGGGTCGAGACTGCAACAACAGAACCATCTAGCACCAGGAACAAAAATTTCCTGTTTCAGATCAAAAGGTGCTTCCTTCGCTCAGTATTTCGATATGCACAATTCAACGTGTGTATATAGTGATGTATGGTCTGATGATGCAGCTATGTGTACAACATAATCCACAGGAGTCGCAACTATTTATTGACTCCAGTAAAATCAGCTTGAAAGCAGTATTACTGCATAATGGCAATGCATATCCATCGGTACCTTTGGCAGTAGACATGAAAGAAACTTATGAGACCATGGCTTTGCTGCTAGAGGCAATCAAATATAATGGCAGCTTTGCTGTGATTTAAAAGTTGTTGCTCTCCTTACAGGTTTATAGGCTGGATTCACAAAATACTGCTGCTTTTTGTGCCTTTCGAACAGCTGTTACTCCAAGAACCACTATACAATCAAGGAATGGCCCATAAGGAAGTCATGTTCCTGAAAACATAAATGTGAACAATACCCCACTGGTTGAGCCTGATAAAATCATTTTGCCTCCCCTTCTTATCAAGTTGGGCCTTATCAATAACTTTGTAAAAGCTCTGGATAAAGAAGGTGAGGTCTTCAATCACATGAAAGAAAAGTTTCCCATATTAAGTGAGGCAAAGCTAAAAGGGGGTATATTTGTTGGACCACAAATAAGAAAAATACTGAAAGATCCAACCTTTGATACCAAACTCACAGAATCCGATTAGCTTCTTGGTCTTCTTTTAAAGAAATTTTGAAGGGCTTTCTGGGCACCAGAAAAGACAGAAATTATATTACCATTGTGTAGAATGTCACTTAAAATTCACTTTTTACATTCTCACCTTCATTTCTTCTGGGTAAATTCGGGAGCTGTAAGCGATGAGCATGGTGAATGCTTTCACCACGACATTCTTACCATGGAACACTGTTACTGAGGCCACTGGAACCCTTCAATGATAGATGATTACTCCTGGGGTCTTGTTAGGGAGAGTGATGAAACAGCAAACAAAAGAAGAGCTCCACCGTTGCATTTTTCAAAAACCAAAGACGATTAAAGGTGACAACATCTTCTGAACTAATTTGGACCTTTTATTGGCATCATATATATATATATATATATATATATATATATATATATATATATATATATATATAGACTTACCAAGCGGGAAAGCGCCGGCAGACAGGCACATGAACAAAACACACAAACACACACACAGAATTACAAGCTTTCGCAACTGGCAGTTGCTTCGTCAGGAAAGAGGGAAGGAGAGGGAAAAATGAAAGGATGTGGGTTTTAAGGGAGAGGGTAAGGAGCCATTCCAATCCCGGGAGCGGAAAGACTTCCCTTAGGGGAAAAAAAGGACAGGTGTACACTCGCACACACACACACATATCCATCCGCACATACACAGACACAAGCAGACATATTTAAAGGCAAAGAGTTAAGGGCAGAGATGTCATTCGAGGCGGAAGTACAGAGGCAAAGAAGTTGTTGAAAGACAGGTGAGGTATGAGCGGCGGCAACTTGAAATTAGCGGAGGTTGAGGCCTGGCGGATATCGAGAAGAGAGGATATACTGAAGGGCGAGTTCCCATCTCCGGAGTTCGGATAGGTTGGTGTTGGTGGGAAGTATCCAGATAACTCGGACGGTGTAACACTGTGCCAAGATGTGCTGGCCGTGCATCAAGGCATGTTTAGCCACAGGGTGATCCTCATTACCAACAAACACTGTCTGCCTGTGTCCGTTCATGCGAATGGACAGTTTGTTGCTGGTCATTCCCACATAGAAAGCATCACAGTGCAGGCAGGTCAGTTGGTAAATCACGTGGGTGCTTTCACATGTGGCTCTCCCTTTGATCGTGTACACCTTCCGGGTTACAGGACTGGAGTAGGTGGTGGTGGGAGGGTGCATAGGACAGGTTTTACACCGGGGGCGGTTGCAAGGGTGGGAGCCAGAGGGTAGGGGAGGTGGTTTGGGGATTTCATAGGGATGAACCAAGAGGTTACGAAGGTTAGGTGGACGGCGGAAAGACACTCTTGGTGGAGTGGGGAGGATTTCATGAAGGATGGATCTCATTTCGGGGCAGGATTTTAGGAAGTCGTATCCCTGCTGGAGAGCCACATTCAAGGTCTGATCCAGTCCCGGGAAGTATTCTGTTACAAGTGGGGCACTTTTGGGGTTCTTCTGTGAGAGGTTCTGGGTTTGAGGGGATGAGGAAGTGGCTCTGGTTATCTGCTTCTGTACCAGGTTGGGAGGGTAGTTGCGGGATGCGAAAGCTGTTTTCAGGTTGTTGGTGTAATGGTCGAGGGATTCAGGACTGGAGCAGATTCGTTTGCCACGAAGGCCTAGGCTGTAGGGAAGGGACCGTTTGATATGGAATGGGTGGCAGCTGTCATAATGGAGGTACTGTTGCTTGTTGGTGGGTTTGATGTGGACGGATGTGTGCAGCTGGCCATTGGACAGATGGAGGTCAACATCTAG
Organism: Schistocerca gregaria; assembly: GCF_023897955.1. NCBI lineage: Eukaryota > Metazoa > Arthropoda > Insecta > Orthoptera > Acrididae > Schistocerca > Schistocerca gregaria. The sequence goes on along the minus strand of NC_064924.1, from coordinate 275,357,696 downwards.
GAAAGTGGCATGGGATTTGGAGTAGGACCAGGTGAATCTGATGGAACCAAAGGAGTTGAGGTTGGAGAGGAAATTCTGGAGTTGTTCTTCACTGTGAGTCCAGATCATGAAGATGTCATCAATAAATCTGTACCAAACTTTGGGTTGGCAGGCTTGGGTAACCAAAAAGGCTTCCTCTAAGCGACCCATAAATAGGTTGGCATACGAGGGGGCCATCCTGGTACCCATGGCTGTTCCCTTTAATTGTTGGTATGTCTGGCCTTCAAAAGTGAAGAAGTTGTGGGTCAGGATGAAGCTGGCTAAGGTGACGAGGAAAGAGGTTTTAGGTAGGGTGGCAGGTGATCGGCGTGAAAGGAACCGAATCCCAGGCTATCCGTGATCTGAAAGCTGACCGATCCATCATCATTCTTCCGGCTGACAAGGGTTCCACGACTGTGGTACTTGATCGTCGGGAGTATGTGGCTGAGGGACTGCGTCAGCTTTCAGACAACTCTACATACAAAGTTTGCCGAAGTAATCCCATTCCTGATGTCCAGGCGGAGCTTCAAGGAATCCTCAGAACCTTAGGCCCCCTACAAAGCCTTTCACCTGACTCCATCAAACTCCTCACCCCACCGTCACCTCGCACTCCTACCTTCTACCTACTTCCTAAAATTCACAAACCCAAACATCCTGGCCGCCCCATTGTAGCTGGTTACCAAGCCCCCACAGAACGTATCTCTGCCTACGTAGATCAACACCTTCAACCCATTACAAGCAGTCTCCCATCCTTCATCAAAGACACCAACCACTTTCTCGAACGCCTGGAATCCGTACCCAGTCTGTTACCCCCAGAAACCATCCTGGTAACCATTGATGCCACTTCCCTATACACAAATATCCCGCACGTCCAGGGCCTCGCTGCAATGGAGCACTTCCTTTCACGCCGATCACCTGCCACCCTACCTAAAACCTCTTTCCTCGTCACCTTAGCCAGCTTCATCCTGACCCACAACTTCTTCACTTTTGAAGGCCAGACATACCAACAATTAAAGGGAACAGCCATGGGTACCAGGATGGCCCCCTCGTATGCCAACCTATTTATGGGTCGCTTAGAGGAAGCCTTTTTGGTTACCCAAGCCTGCCAACCCAAAGTTTGGTACAGATTTATTGATGACATCTTCATGATCTGGACTCACAGTGAAGAACAACTCCAGAATTTCCTCTCCAACCTCAACTCCTTTGGTTCCATCAGATTCACCTGGTCCTACTCCAAATCCCATGCCACTTTCCTAGATGTTGACCTCCATCTGTCCAATGGCCAGCTGCACACATCCGTCCACATCAAACCCACCAACAAGCAACAGTACCTCCATTATGACAGCTGCCACCCATTCCATATCAAACGGTCCCTTCCCTACAGCCTAGGCCTTCGTGGCAAACGAATCTGCTCCAGTCCTGAATCCCTCGACCATTACACCAACAACCTGAAAACAGCTTTCGCATCCCGCAACTACCCTCCCAACCTGGTACAGAAGCAGATAACCAGAGCCACTTCCTCATCCCCTCAAACCCAGAACCTCTCACAGAAGAACCCCAAAAGTGCCCCACTTGTAACAGAATACTTCCCGGGACTGGATCAGACCTTGAATGTGGCTCTCCAGCAGGGATACGACTTCCTAAAATCCTGCCCCGAAATGAGATCCATCCTTCATGAAATCCTCCCCACTCCACCAAGAGTGTCTTTCCGCCGTCCACCTAACCTTCGTAACCTCTTGGTTCATCCCTATGAAATCCCCAAACCACCTCCCCTACCCTCTGGCTCCCACCCTTGCAACCGCCCCCGGTGTAAAACCTGTCCTATGCACCCTCCCACCACCACCTACTCCAGTCCTGTAACCCGGAAGGTGTACACGATCAAAGGGAGAGCCACATGTGAAAGCACCCACGTGATTTACCAACTGACCTGCCTGCACTGTGATGCTTTCTATGTGGGAATGACCAGCAACAAACTGTCCATTCGCATGAACGGACACAGGCAGACAGTGTTTGTTGGTAATGAGGATCACCCTGTGGCTAAACATGCCTTGATGCACGGCCAGCACATCTTGGCACAGTGTTACACCGTCCGAGTTATCTGGATACTTCCCACCAACACCAACCTATCCGAACTCCGGAGATGGGAACTCGCCCTTCAGTATATCCTCTCTTCTCGATATCCGCCAGGCCTCAACCTCCGCTAATTTCAAGTTGCCGCCGCTCATACCTCACCTGTCTTTCAACAACTTCTTTGCCTCTGTACTTCCGCCTCGAATGACATCTCTGCCCTTAACTCTTTGCCTTTAAATATGTCTGCTTGTGTCTGTGTATGTGCGGATGGATATGTGTGTGTGTGTGCGAGTGTACACCTGTCCTTTTTTTCCCCTAAGGGAAGTCTTTCCGCTCCCGGGATTGGAATGGCTCCTTACCCTCTCCCTTAAAACCCACATCCTTTCATTTTTCCCTCTCCTTCCCTCTTTCCTGACGAAGCAACTGCCAGTTGCGAAAGCTTGTAATTCTGTGTGTGTGTTTGTGTGTTTTGTTCATGTGCCTGTCTGCCGGCGCTTTCCCGCTTGGTAAGTCTTGGAATCTTTGTTTTTAATATATTTTTCCCATATGGAAGTTTCTTTCTGTTTTATATATATATATATATATATATATATATATATATAAATAAAACAGAAAGAAACTTCCACATGGGAAAAATATATTAAAAATAAAGATTCCAAGACTTACCAAGCGGGAAAGCGCCGGCAGACAGGCACATGAACAAAACACACAAACACACACACAGAATTACAAGCTTTCGCAACTGGCAGTTGCTTCGTCAGGAAGGAAGGAAGGAGAGGGAAAAATGAAAGGGTGTGGGTTTTAAGGGAGAGGGTAAGGAGTCATTCCAATCCCGGGAGCGGAAAGACTTCCCTTAGGGGAAAAAAAGGACAGGTGTACACTCGCACACACACACACACACATATCCATCCGCACATACACAGACACAAGCAGACATATATATATATATATATATAAAATATATATATATATATATATATATATATATATATATATATATATATATATATATATATATATATATATATAGTATAGATTACAAATGTTCTGAATGTGTATTTTTGTTTGGCTTAATTGTGTCAATTTTCGCTACTACCTTTTTTTTTTATTCTGCTGTGTATCTAGGAAATGTGATGTCATACAGAAAATATGATTTTACCAGTGTATTCAGCACCCCAAAATTAGGTAAATCCGTCCACTTACAAACCAGATGCAGAAAAAAGTTTAAATTTGTTAACTAGTGTAATGTGATAACTAACATGAAATCCAGTAGCGATACCAATGAAGAGTATTTTGTTTCAGTTTTATACGTGTCTGCATCAGATTATATATTTCCAGTAATTACTAATTTTTATAGCTTTGTAACTAGTTCCTCATCATGTTAAAGGCTAAGCGTTGTCACTATAGGCACAGTTCCTTTCTCCAGCTTCACTTTTCAGTTTTCAGCATTTGATGGGCTTTGTACAATAGCGTCATGTGGGTTCTATTTTCAACCTGTAGCTATGCCTTTAAAAATATTTATTATCCGTTCACTATACCCCACAATTCGGCTTATAAGGTTTATATTCACCTTACATTTGCCTGAGAAGTTGACCTCCTTCATTTATTTTAGCATCCCCTGACCTTTCCCCCTCCATACAGACTTTTTTTGTACCTCCTGTAAGATTGTTACACTCTTAAAGTACTATCATCTGTGTATAATAACATAGTACCTCATAGTCATACACCATTCTCATGTATACTCAGTATAACAAATTGTCCAGAGAAATGGGAGGGAGGGAGGGAGGGAGGGAGGGAGGGAGGGAGGGAGGGAGGGAGGGAGAATGCTTGTGAGACAGTTAAAACCCACACATGAAATTTAAAAATTAAATCTGTCATTACACATCATATTTTCAGAGTATAACGCATGTAACTGGAAAATTGTATGCCCAAAATTTACAATGCTAACATCCTTTCACTTTCCTGAGCTCAATATTCCCTTCATTATGAGGAATGCTGACTCAGTTGTTGAGATGGATCAAGAGGAATGCAGAAAGAATGTGATGGAGAGGAAGAGCTATCTGTGTAGTGCATGCAGAGACTGTAATGGGGGTGAAGTGACTCGTGATGAGATGTGAATAAATAGTATAAATTAGTTTTGGAATCAATTACATCCACAAATTATTGTACACCAGCATGTTTGTGAACTTTTAATTACATTTTTATTACAACAAGGGCATGTCTAATACTGATGTAAAACGATCTGAAGATGAAAAACAACTATCAAACTAATATTGACATTTCTGTCACTGCTAGCTAGTGATATTTTTATCAACTGCCAGATCTCTTATGTGTAAAGAGACAACCAAAAAGCCAACAAGCTTTAGAAACTGCTCTTCATGCCTCATGTTTCACACATCTACTTGCTAAGAGACTTTCCTTGTCCTGAAACAAATTCTTAGCAATAAGTGTTTGTTTTCTAAGTTACTTCCTCACTCCCGTATTTAATGCAATGTCCTTCTCCATTCATTTAAAAAGTATGGAAGAATAAGCAGTGTATTCTTGAACAGAACAGCAATTTGGAGAACGTAACTGATAATGAAAGAATGGAAAGGAAATGCTGTTTGATCAAAGGTTGGACGTGGCTACTGGCATATACATGTCTATTGCTGGATTTAATAAACAGCAGAATACAAGGGAAAAGAGGCACAACAGCAGTTGGAAGGCTGTATTTACCAGTGGCACTCTTGGACGATACACCATATAACATGAAAAATATTTTAAGCAACATAATACATGTCTACAGTGACCAGACACATTAGTGTGAACACCTGTAAAAAAAACCTGAATAACCGCCTTTTGCAGCGTGAGACATGCAGGAAGAGAGTCAATGAGGTTCTAGATGGTAACAACTGGGTGTGGAGCCACACTGACTCCATTGTCATGGCCAGCTGGACTAATTTTCTTGGTTGAGAATCCACAGTGCAAACAGCCCGACTAAGGTGGTCCCACAGATTCTCAAGTGGGTTTAAATTCGGGGAGTTTGGTGGCCAGGGGAGTACAGCTAACTCACTAGGGTGCTCTTTGAACAGCGCATGTACACAGAGCTGTGTGACAGGTTGCACTGTCCTGCTGCGAGATGGCACCATGCCGAAGACAACCAAACCCCATGTAAGGGTGAACATAGTCCCAAAGATAGATCTGTATTTCTGTTGATCCACTGTGCCTTTGGGAATGGCGATATCACCTAGGGAATGCTACAAAAACATTTCCACACCATACATACCAATGGCCATCTGTATGATGGACATAAAACTTGTTTCATCTGAAAAAGCCACTTGTCACCACTCAATGGACATCCAGTTGCAGTACTGGCATGTAAATTCCAGCCTTTGTTGCCAATGAACAGCAGTCAGCATGGGTGGATGAACCACGCACCTGTTGTGGAGGCCCATACGAAACAACATTCACTGAATGGTGACTGAGGAGACACTGTTGGTAGTCCTTTGGTTCATGGGTGGTCAGTTACTCAATAGTTGCACGTTTATTTGCTCATACATATCTCCGCAGCCATCATTCATCCCTGTCATCCATAGTCCGTGGCCCACCATAGTTGCCTCTGTGCCAGTTTTGTATAGCATCATATTGCCATGCACTGTCTACTTTAACCATGGCAGCACAGGAAAAACATCCAAACTTGGCCATTTCGGAAATGCTTCCACCCTTGGCCCAAAAGCCAATGTACATGCATTTTGTATGTCAGATAAATTGTTCTGTTTCTGCATTATGACAATGACTGCACTGTTTTCAGCACTGATGTCGAAGATAGGCAGTGGTCACATTAATGTGACTGGACAATGTGGTTCATAAATTATTCCATTTAATTTAAAAACCAAGGTGTATCATTAGAGTAGTCTTGTGATTCATTCTCTTGTTTCAATCAGGTTCTTTCTGTTCCCTTAATCTTGCCTTATGCAGTTAAGTGATAAATAATGTAAGTATGTCTGAATTTATAATGTATGTTCTGGTTTTACCATTGTTCTTATCTTATGTACCTCTGCTATAAAAAATGCATACATGTGTATAAAATGATGACATACATCCAAAGAAATTTGGCTATAGATGACTGAATGAAGTATCATGTGTTATGCTGCATGGATTTCTGCAACAATGAGCCTGACTGGGAATTCAGTCAATAATAACAAGTGAGATGTTGATTACTGTCACAAAAGAAGTGGGTGAAGATGAAGTAGGCCCTACTAAAATACGCCCTGCTGTCCCCACAGAGATGACTGGGGCTACCTATGGACACATCTTGTGGAGTAATCTGCATGGAACTTCACTCATGAAAGCTCATTTCAAGAAGACTCCACATAACTTAGTTCAAGTCGATATTAAAATGACACTGGAAACCTACACAGGAGTACAAACAATGGAAGGAGTGAACGTAACTGTTTAATTGAAGCATTAAGAGGATGACAGTTGCATATACATGCCTGAATTTGTTGAACTTTAAGAGAGTATCCATATTCTGAATTAATATGAAACACATGTATGCACTCATATACCTTAAGTTAAATTGCCCTGGCTGGCAATACTGACTTAGAAGGGCCGCCAAACTCAACCCTCACCTTAATCAGGAACAATGAAGTTGTGCATGATGATGTCACCCCCCCCCCCTCTCTCTCTCTCTCTCTCTCTCTCTCTGTGTGTGTGTGTGTGTGTGTGTGTGTGTGTGTGTGTTTCTTGTTAACTCTGAAAACGGATGCTACCTTCACTTCCTCCATTATGAGCCAAGCTCAATAAATCTTATGTTAGGGATACAAAGCAGTGACTGAATAGAGGTGATAATAGCAGTTGTAGAAACAATGGTAGTAAATGTATTAACCATGTTAGTAATGCTATAACAGTAATATTTGTTTTGTTATTGGGACGCAGAGGTAGAGATAACACAAATTTGAAGTTCACAGAGCCTGACAGATTTAGAAACGATAATTATACACTATAACATAAAACAAATACTCTTTTACAGTGGCTGCTTGTAGTTTCAAGATGGATATTTCTTTGTATAATTTATACAATGAACCTGATACAGTAGCAGAAGCTACAAATGATAGAAATGGATATGGCAACTCATTGCAGCACTGTAACAAGGCAGAATGCAATAACATTTACTGATTTGTCCGAATTCATATCAATTTGAATATATGATACTACAGTAGCATATTCTATGATTAAATTATGTATTTAGTTGTTTACCTTTGTGTGAATAATTCAATTTATACGTGATATTTATGCAGGATTGAATAAAACAATATTACGAAGTGGGAAGTTCCTCCTCACCATATAGCGGTGTGGCTTCAGCTGCCATTGACTGCAGTCGTGTGTGTGTGTGTGTGTGTGTGTGTGTGTGTGTGTGTGTGTGTGTGTGTGTGTGTGTGTTTATTTTGGCAAAAGCCTTGTTGGGTGAAAGCTTATTTTGTGACAGTCTTTTTGTTGTGCCTCTCAGCGACTCAGCATCTTGGCTATATGGTGAGTAACAACTTTCCTTTTCGTAATATTGTTATGTGACTCTCAATCACCTATACAATATTAGTATATGCACTGGAGAATTTTATAACCTTTTTGCATTGCCACCAGGACAACAGTAATTGAAGCAAGTCTTAAAATCTTTATACACTAAAAGCTATAAGTTGGTTGAATACAATTTACACATACACACTCAAATTATGTAAACATTAAACTGCACATCATAATTTGAAAGTAAACTGAATATTAGTGAAAACATTGTTACAAAAAGAAATACAGTATAAGTAAAGCTACTAAGGCTTTGTAAAATATTTCTTTAACAAATGCACCCTTATAATATGAAGTGATTTATGATGTACATAACTTTTCCCAAGGTTATATTTTTTACTGTAAACCAATTAATAAGTATGTTCGATAATGCTTTAAATCTAAACCATTACTGGAATGTTATTTAAGATGATGTGGCGGTGATCATGTGAGGCGGTATTGCGTCAGCTTTGGACCAGTCTTTGTGATGCGCTTTCTGTACCAGTCACTATAATTTCTGTAAAATTTATTGAAAATCTCTTGTTTTGTGAATATATAGAAAAAATATAGTCAAAATTATGTCACCTACATGGTCTGAAAATTAGAATGCTTCAACCTTCTTCCAACAAGTGGAAAAGAGTTCAGGCTACAAAAATTTTAATTGCATTAAAGCTGAGTTTTTACCAACCGACAAGAGATTTAAAATCAAAGTTAAGTCATATAACTACAGTCTAGTCATAAAATCAGCAAACAGGATCATCAACATGTAACTAACTCAAGAGACTGACAGAAGAGCTTGACCCCCTCCACATAACATCAGTTTGAGAATATTTAGACAGCTTTGGAAAAATTAAAAGAGATCACAGGTAGGAAAACTATTTGTGAGGACTGAAAAAGGTAACTCAGTATTGTTCACTCTGTAGCGAAGGACCTTAATGGCTTGCATAGCTTTAAGGTATTGCGCACACAGATAACAAAGGCTGCACAACAATAGTCCTTAACATGTTTCAAGGGGGTAATAATGTTCGACCTCATTTAAAAAGTACTGTGATCATACTTAATATTTTAATACCACAAAGCAGTTCAGTTATAGTAATGTTTTTAATCTATATGACCATCATCAGGCTAATGGCTCCAGATATGAAGAGCTGGATGGCTCCAGAAGACGTGAAGAACTGAAGCTGCTGTTTGGCGTTACTGGTGCCTGTCACACACTATAGATCCTAGCAGCAGCTCTGTGAAGCAGCTCCTCACTTCTTCTGGAGCCATTGGCCTGATGACAGTAATTTGTGTTGAAAATCAGTAACTTATTGCAATCTGTACGGTTGATAGGACATGCTTTGAGGCATCAAGGGATCACAAATTTAGCATTGAAGGGCAGCGTGGAGGGTAAAAATCGTAGAGGGAGACCAAGAGATGAATACAGTAAGCAGATTCAGAAGGATGTAGGTTGCAGTAGGTACTGGGAGATGAAGAAGCTTGCACAGGATAGAGTAGCATGGAGAGCTGCATCAAATCAGTCTCAGGACTGAAGACAACAACAACAACAGATTTCTAATACTAAAAAAGTTTCTATAGAAGTAGAAAAATGGCTTCTCTCAATACGTTTGGATATTTTCGTTGTCCTCGCGACGATAAAAAAGAAGATTTTTTGGCTGCTACCTATGAGTTGCCATAACATGCTGTAATGGATCTTCTGTGACTCTGAAAAGTTGGAATCCGACTGGCAGTGACAGTTACTCTGGCAGGTTATTCCACTACTGTATGATTACTATAGAGATTTCTAATTTGCATTATGTTAATAACTGGGCTTCTCCACTCTCTTTATAAAATGCTTTATTGGCTTCCCCATATAACTGTACTGTTCATGGAAAATTTTATAGTGTTCAGGAATTATCACCATGATCTCCATTTACTCTCCTTTGTAATCCAGAGGCCTTTGGCACACACTACTCACAAGACTGCACAGTTCTCTGCTTTTAGTTGGCCAACATTTAAATCTATGCAGTGCCACCTGCATCTACCTGATAGCAACATTGGCATGAAGACTGTGCAATGTATGCTTCAGTGGCACTGACTCTTTCTTTCTTTCTTTTTTTTTTTTTTTTTTTTTAATAGCAAGTCGGCTCTAAAATGTCCAGCTCACCTTTACTAAGCACTCAGAGTTTATTTTTTACTCACTGGTCTGTCTTGCATATGAACTGAGAGCAGAAGTAATTACCATACAATACATATTTGCCGTACCCATTTTAAAATCACTTGCACAAATTATAAATGGCCTGGTTGTTTGTTGACTTTGGTTAAAGAGTCAGTCACAGAATGGGTGAGAAATGAAATGGAACGCACATTATTTTGTATGAACACATTAGGTATGCTTTCACACCATGAGGAGTGATCTACTGCCAGATGGTAAGTCATGTCTCATCAGCCTCCGTAGAGACGGAAAATTGTGCTTGCCTTAAAATTCCCTAATTCCTTCAATGTGGACTCTCACACAATATGTCCACAGTCAAATCTAGATCACATAAAGGCTCAATAGGACAAGAGCACATATGTTCTGACTTCTTCCAATGCTCTGCAGGTATCACAATTTAAAAATGTAAGAGTTGTAACAGCACTGTCCTCAGGTCCCCTATGCATGGTAGGCAAATAAGTTCTGCAGCACAAATTAGCGCAGAATTTTTTTTTTTTTTAAATGTCCTGCTAAGGCAAACCAAAAGCAGTACGTGAATGGTTAAGAAAGGTCAATACTAATTTATTGGTGATAACTGAAGACAATGGTTATTCACAATGAAATAATGAAAAATACGGGATGGAATGCGACAATATTATGAAAACGATAGTTGCTACTCACCATATACAGGAGATACTGAGTCGCAGATCTGCCTATCTGTGACTCAGCACCTCTGCTATACAGTGAGTAGCAACTATTATTCACAATAATGTATTCAATCCACTCAAAATACACTTTCACTACAGAGGAAGAATTTGCAAAGTTTGCTGTTTCAGAAATGTCCCCTTCTTCCAACATCAATGTTGATGATTATCCCTTTTTACAACTTTGATAATTTTATACCTTTCCCCATGATGGCAGAGACTGAAAAACTATATGGGTGATATGCAACTCTTCTTCTAAGCCTATCAGAGATGAACCACAATCTCAGCCACACCTTTTTCAAAGGAATCATTATGATACTCAAGTAATTTAGGGAAAGAACAAAAATCTAAATCTGGATGGCTGGACAAGGAATTGAATCCTGATTCTCCTGAACATGAGTCCAGTGCTTTAATCACTGTGCCACCTTGCTCACTTTCATTACTGCATCTCACATGATGTGCATTATGAGCTAATACACATAAGTACATATGTCAACTATGTTGTGGTCACAGTAATATGTCAGTCAGTAGTACCTATTATTTTTGTTGTGGTATTAGTCTAATACGAAAATTCTAACAACAATAGAAACAGTAATCAGCTATCAGCTGCATTTACCACACCAACATGTGGAAGAGCAATGGCCACAGGTACAATGATACTCGTGGAGTTCCGCAGTCTGAACAGAAGTGCCTTCTCCCAGACTTGTAGGAATGAAAACAACAAGAAAGTGCACAGCACTGGAACAAAATTTTCTGATACTTAATACCAGCAGATAATCGACTTCTTCTCAAGTATTGAATAACAGCTTGCTAAATTTTATATGCTACTGCCTATTCTTTTTGCAAATAATGGCCCATAAATTAAAGTGTCTCATCTATCAGTATTATGAAAAGGATAGTTGCTACTCACCATATAGTGGGTACGCTGAGTTGTAAAGAGGCACAAAAAAAAGACTGTCACAAAATGAGCTTTCGGCCAATAATAATGTTGACAAAGGCTCCATCACTGTTGTTTTGACTGCAAGGATTACCTGGCAAAAGGACTCTGTCAGCTGTCAGATTCATTCATCTACAAACCCTGCCACAGTGACCCCATTCCAGAAATCCAGCAGAATCTCCAGTCTCTCCTCAGATCCTTAGGCCCATCCCAGAATCTTTCCCTGGAGTCCGTCTCTCTCATACCCCTTAAGCACTTTCAACACTCCTACCTTCTATATGCTTTCTAAAGACCATACACATAACCACCCAGGATGCCCCATTGTGGCCAATTACTGTGCCTCCACTGAGAGAATTTCTGCTCTCATAGACCAACACTTTCAGCCTATTACTCACAACCTTCGTGATTTGGATCGAGGGTGAGGACACACTGTCCACATTCCTCCAGAAACTCAACACCTTTTCCCCCATTCACTTCACCTACTCCTACTTCAACTCAACAAGCCATTTTCCTTGATGTTGACCTCCACCTCAAAGATGGCCACATCAACACCTCTGTCCATATCATAACTGCCAACCACCAGCAATATCTTCACTTCGACAGCTGCCATCCATTCCATACCAAGAACTCCCTTCCAAACAGCCTAGCCACCAATGGCTGTTGCATCGGCAGTGACGAGCTGTCAATCTCTAAATATACCGAGGGGCTCACTAAGGCCTTTACAGGCCGTAATTACCCTCCCAACCTTGTACAAAAACAGATCACCCATGCCTTATCTTTCCAGTCCTATTGTCAGGCCACATAGGAGCATTCCCCGTGGGACTCAGTACCATCAAGGTCTGTAAAATCTGAATTACATTCTCTGCAAGGTTTCGACTACCTCTCATCATGTCCTGAAATGAGAAATGACCTACCCACTATCCTTCCCACCCCTCCCACAGTGGTACTCCACTGCCCACCAAACCTAAACAATATCCTCGCCCATCTCTACACAACACCTGCTCCCAATCCCTTGCCTTGTGGCTCATATCCCTGTAATAGACCTAGATGCAAGACCTGTTACATACATCCTTTCACCACCAGCTACTCCAGTCTGATCACAAAAACCACTTATCCTATCAAAGGCAGGGCAACCTATGAAACCAGTCATGTGCTCTGCAAGCTAAGCAGCAACCACTGTGTTGCATTCAACATGGGCATGACAACCAACAAGCTGTCTGTCCACGTGAATGACCACCAACAAACTGTGGCCAAGAAACATCTAGACCACCCTGTTGCTGAGCACACCGTCCAACACAGCTTTCTTCATTTCAATGACTGCTTCACAGACTGTGCCACGTGGACCCTTCCCACAAACAACAATTTTTCTAAACTGTGCAGGTGGGAAATCTCCCTGCAAAATATCCTATGTTCTCATAACCCCTTCTGCCTCAACCTTCGTTAGTCATTGTCCTTAAACATCTACCCCTTCCCTGTTCCCATTCCAGCACTACACAGCCTTCTTTCCCCTGTGCTCTGTCTAACCTCCTGACTGCACGTAGCTGCCCTACCCTATTTCCTCCTCATCCCTGCACCCTCCCACTAGCAACACTTTACTGTCCCCCGCCCCTAACATGCTACCCCTCACCCTCCCTGCCCCAGTCTCCTTTTTAACCCCACCTGCTGGCCTCTCCCATTATGCACTGCTGCTCGGTCTGGCTTCAGCTGTCAGAGACTGTGGTCATGTGTGTGTGTGAGTTGCATTTGCGCGCGCATTGTGTGTGTGTGTGTGTGTGTGTGTGTGTGTGTGTGTGTGTGTGTGTGTGTGTGTGTTTTTGACAAAGGCTTTGTTGGCCGAAAGCTCATTTTGTGACAATCTTTTTTTTGTGCCTATCTGCGACTCATCATCTCTTCTACATGGTAATAACAACTATCCTTTTCATAATATTGTTACATTCCATCCTGGATTTTCCAGTGTTTCATCTATTATTCACTTTGTAAGACAACCAATAATTCTTCATAACTTTTTATTTACTAGTTACACAGTACATTCCTGAATAATTTACTAGGAAGACCCTCCACCGCACACCGTCAGGTGGCTTGCTGAGTATGGATGTGGACGTAGAAGATATAGTAGGAACCGTTTATGGTTTCTTTATAAACACTGGCATAGAAGCTATTGAAGTTTAACAGAAGCATTCAGGGGTACATGATTCCACGAATGAAACAGCTTTTCTGTAAGAATTTAAAAATTTAAATTAGTGCAATCAAAAGCAGAACTTTACAGAAATACTTACATATATTTTTCACCAAGCTCCCTATGGACAAAAAATAGGGCTGATGCATCATAAACTGTAATAACAGCTCTGGTTGACTTTTTGCTGCCTCTTGATGAGCTACTAAAGCCCCTACTTCCACCATGCACATTTCTACTTCTTACTCTTGTCTGTTTTGTCTGTGAAATGATGAAATAAATAAAGTGAGTTTTTTGTTTTGTTTTTTCTTTTTTCTTTTTTTTTTTTTTTACAGTAACAAATATATGAAATGAGTGATTTCACTATTTATTCACAAAACAGACACTGGTTCAATGAAAGATTAGTGATTTGTGTACTACCTCCTCCGATAGGAGTCAAACTATCACTTGTTACAGATCATTACACAGCACATAAGATTTTCTAATGTAAGATTTAGAAGTGTTTTGGTCTTATTGAAATAAGTGCAAAACAAACTGACGAACTAACAAAAACAATAATTATATGACATTTTACATCAATGTTAACGAATGGACGTGAGAAGATCAACTGTTCTTGACCAAATCACTTCTATTGTTAGAATGTCGATTTGGTTGTAAAAATTTAGGATAACACTGTCATCTGTTTCAAGACACCAAAGCAACTTGCAATGAAGGCTAGAGTGAAGAAATCAGTTTCTGTGCACTCAAAAATTAATTTTAATGCATTACATATGGGCCTAATGTAGTGTCACTGTCTCCTGGAATCAGAAATGCTAAATATAATCCTGAGTGTCAACCATGTACTCTGGATTTTGCAGTTTGGATAAACAGAGTGCTTCACAGTGATTCACAGTTACTTTCTCTAGAAATACAATAATTGTTGCGAATAAATTATCCCGCAGCCCTTTAAAAGTGCTGAGAGGAGAAAATTTCTAGATTATCTGTCCTAACCATAAGCTGTATCATCCTGCAGATCATAAAGGACACCTATGGGTACATGAAAACGGTATTATGTGGTAAATGCTTCAACACAAAGGAGCTGCTGTCGTCTCCATACTGTACACAGTCCCACGACTCTCTAATAGTGAAGCACATATAATTTCCTGACTTGTTCAGACCAAAGTGATACTGATTTGATGGTTCCAAGTGTAACACAGGTATTACCCTTCACATGCTCTTTCAAGGCTCACAGATAAGAGAATCATCATTCTGTTGTGGGAACAAGAAATTATATACAAAGCCTATTCAAAAAGTAAAGTACATTCTAGCTTCCTATGTATCTACTTCACTTTTCCATGCAATTGCCATTCACTTTCAGATACTTTTCGAAACTTTGCACCAGATCCTTTAAACCCTCTGCACAGAAGATCTCCGCCTGGGGATTGAACCAGCTGATGATGGCGCTCTTCAGTTCCTCATCATCTTGAAACAATTGTCCACCTATCCATTGTTCACAGTCTGAGAAAAGAGAATTGTCACTGGGTGCCAGATGAGAACTGTGAGGTGGTTGGTCAAAAATTTTGAACAGAAGCACATAATTTGCTGCTGGTACAGGCAGTGGTGCATGTGCGCATGTTGCCCTGGGGAGAGAGACCTTGAATGACAGTTTTGCAGTGCTATCAATTTTGGATGGCACATCATAATTCCAGCCTCAGAAAATTCATCAGCCAGAGCACCAATGATCAATCAGACAGCAATTTTTGATCTACTTGTTTCACAATTTTATTGTTTAGGATATTGGATCTGACAGTCCACTCTTTACAAGTCTCGCCTCCACTGTCTAACCTTTCCTTGGCTTGCTACTGTAGGCTCATATACTAGGAGCAGCATCTGATGAATCTGACTAGCTGCAGATCCACTTGCACACAAAAATAAACAGTACACACTTTTCAACTGGAGGAAGGAACAGTTTTTGAAGAGGTTGTAGTTCGCTTTCATCAATAGTCAAACAAATACTGAAACAAAGGATGACTTCTGTGTATTCATGTACAACTGACAGATGGTGCTGCACTCGCACAACATTGTTTTAACCCGCCAATATTTAAGTACAAGAAAATAGCTTTTAATTTTCGAATATGCCTCATATTATTTGCAATAAGCACTGCCCTGCAGTCAATCATAATTTACCACTACATATCTCATTTAGTTGATGATCTTGTATCTTAGGACATGATAATAGTAAGAGCTCTAAACAAAATGATTATCACCAATTTGCAAGAGCTCTGATACCCCTAGTGTGAAAATGGAATTATTGTAGATTGAGTGAATGACAACTGATAAAATCAAAACATTGTACCTCTGTGCTGAACGTGCAAGGCAGATAATGTAAGTTCTTTTCATCTATATTACTTTAAAATTCATATATTAAAACAAAAATGTTGCTCTGTTTGCATTTTTTTGAGAAAACATCATGCTGTAAATGCACTTTAAAAAATAGATTTACTACATAAGGCAGAACAGAACACTTACTCTTTCTGGGAAATAATATGATGACACTGGAAGAGGAGTATCCACAGAGTTTCCCTGGTTTACAGATGGATAAATTCTTGAATACTGTGATGTGGTACCAGGTGAGGCACCAAGATTAAAACTGGTAAGGCTTCCACCAAGAGCTGACAAAGATCTAGGAGTAAAGCTTTCTGAACGTGTCGATAATCTTCGAGAAGAAGGAGCACGACCAAAACACACCAACATATCTGTAAAAATTAACAGCTATTAAAAACTCAGGAAAATTGTCAAACGTAGAAGTTCAAGCACTTTTTTACAATAAGGATAAACAACAGACAGCTATATGGCAATGCAGGTAGAATCTTGGATAACACGTTGAACACTTCGTGGTCTAATCAAAGAGCAGAAGAGGAAAGGAACATGTTGGTACCTGTAAATTCACCTGACTCTACCACTTTCCAGCTTCGCACATGCCTTAAATCCCCCCCCCCCTCCCCCCCCCCCCCCCCCCGGCCCCAGCTGTCAACCAGGATGAATGGCCACTGCCAAGAGCAAACTGGACTACCCTGTGTCACAACATGCAGTTGTTTATAACATACTTGATTTCAATGACTGCTTCACAACCCAGGCCATCTGGATCTTTCTCTCCACCAGCAGTTTTCTGAATTGTGGAGATTGAGAGTTATCCTTACAATACATTCTCTGCTCCCAAAATGATCCCAGCCTTAATCTACATTAACTTATTGTCTTCACACCCTCTGCCCGCATGTTCCCACTCCTCCTGTCGCATCACATACTCACAATTCACCAAGCCTCACCCTCACTGTGTGCTGCTCTCTGCTGGCACACCCATAGGTCTTTTTCCCTTTTCTGCCCCTCTCTTTTATGCTCCCTGTTTTCCCCTCATCTCCCTCCCCCGTAGCCTCTGACACTGTGCCTGGCAGCCTTGTCCTTCCACTTGCAGTACCTGCACACTCTGCCAAGTAGCGTCAATTCTTCTTCTCCCACCCATACCTTGCTATCCCTCCCCCTTCCCCACCTCACTCCAGACTGTTACTCCTGTCCAATGCATTTCTGTTGAGTTGGCCGGAATGGCTGGAGATAGCAGTCATGTGTACGGGGCTTGCTTGCTTGTTTAAATGTGTGTATGTTTCTGTTTTCTGGGGAAGATATGGGCCATAAGCTTTTGCGTAGGTTGGAACTTAAATAGTGGCAACACTGCTTTGGAAACACTATGCAATGGAATCTACTATTCTCACTGATAGCACACATTGTTGACATACCTAACTTACCTCTTAACAAATGGACTAACCCATCCCATGTCACCAGCGTGCGTACAATCGAGGGAAACAAAGTCACTTGTGAGTGAGCGGTCTAATGTAATGCATGTTTTCAAAACAGGAACAATGGAGTTAGATCAAGACTGAATGTGCACAGGTCATACAGCACGACAGTGTCATCACGGTCTTCAAGAGGTGTGTGGGGGATCGGCATTGCCGTACAGAACAGTGGCACGTTGGGTAAGCCTTCAACGAAGTTCGGCAAACTGTGGCAGACATGCATCGGGCAGGTTGTCCTGGCGTCACTGAAGAAGAAATGCGTGCTGTTGCCGCATTAGTTGAAAGTTATATGATTTGTGAGCTCGCCAACGAAACCGGATTAGTACACACGACTGTGGTTCGTGTCCAGAAAGAATGCCTGGGCATGTGAAAAGTTGCATCACAATGGGTTCCGCATGACTTGAGGAAATGTACAAGAGGCTTTCTTATGCCGTACCATAACACTGAATGACAAATGGCCCACATCGTACGAGCCAAAACTGAAATGCCAATCCAACAAATGGAGTCACGGTTGGTTAGTTTGTGGGGGTTGAAGGGACCAGACTACAAAGGCCATCGGTCCCTTGTTCCATGACCATAAAAACCTACAAGGAGTGAAACCAAGTAAAAGAGGTAACAAGGGACGACATGGAACAAGAAAGAGACAGATAAAGACCAGAAAACAAGGAAGTAAAAGCACATAGAGTAGTGCAGTGGTTGGATGACCATGGTGCCATTATGGGTCGCCAAGAAAGTTGAAAGTGCATCAGAGCCCCAGTATGGTGAAAGTTATGGCGATTCCCATGTACGACGGTGATGGTGTAATCCTACGCATTACATTCCTCCACAGCAGACCGTCAATGCACAGTATTACTGTTCACTTTTGGAGCATCACCTGCGACCAGCTTTGCAAAAGAAGCAGCGACACCTTCTGCACAACACACCCATCATTTTGCATGGCAATGCACGGATGCATACAGCGCAAGCGGTGGCTGCTCTGTTCGGTCAGTGGGGGTGGGAAGTACTGTACCACCCACCATACTCCCCACACTTAAGTCCTTGTGACTTTGATTTGATTCTGAAGATGAAGGAACCACTTTGTGGCATTCGCTTCAGAACTGTTCCAGAGATTCGACAGGCAGTAGACCACTCCATTGACACCATCAACAGAACAGGCTCTGCTAACGGTATACTACGCCTTCCACATCGCTGGCCACCGGTTCTACGCAACACTGTTGACTACTTTGGAAGACAGTAACAGGTGCAAACATGTAACTCTTCTGTATTGGTTGTGAATAAATAGTTGCCACTATTTAAGTTCCAACCCTTGTATATAACAGTATTTTCATTGCACCTGTCTGCAACTCTGAGTAGTAACGATCCATTTCATAATACTGATGACATTTCAACCAGGACTTTCTATTTTTTGTTTTTGCATAAGTTCCTTTTGTAGACAACTGGCCCAACAAAAAAATAATGTAAAAATAATCAGATGTATATAAGATCCATGTGTGTTTTCATGGCGTTACAAATTCTCAGGGATGATGGAAGAGAGTAACTTTCTTAAACTGAAACAGAGGGTCTAATTCCAGAGATGAGTGAGTTAAAGGTATAAGCAAAACTAATTAAGTGTTGCATCTGTTGACAGTAATGATAAAAATCTTAGAACACACATTTTTGCAATAAAACAAGTCATGTGTTTTATAAAAATAATGTCACAGGAAGGTAGATTTCTTCCTCATGAACACCTGCATCAGATGTCCAACAAATATGATTCCACTCATTTTCGTCTTGGGAGGTCAAGTCAAAAGTCTCATTGGAGAGATACCTGTTAAGAGTGAAGAGGATCTCCTGGTACAAATGACAATGTTCAAACAATTACAGTGTTGTTTAAATGAGAATGAAAGAAATTTGTGCAATGATGTCACATTTCTAGAGATGCGTGGAGACATCACTTTGAATACCTGTGTGATGTAGGCACCTAGGGC
Source organism: Schistocerca gregaria (assembly GCF_023897955.1). NCBI lineage: Eukaryota > Metazoa > Arthropoda > Insecta > Orthoptera > Acrididae > Schistocerca > Schistocerca gregaria. The sequence goes on along the minus strand of NC_064924.1, from coordinate 275,338,292 downwards.
AAGCTGTGGTGATAAGTTACAACAAAAACAATTTGCACTTTTTACCATCATCAGTGGAACAACAGTAAATCTAAAATATTCTCATTTTCACTTACAACTCAACAAGGTACAAAATTTTCCATGGTTTTACCAGTAATGATTCTCTTTAAAGTTAGTGGATGGATCGGAAACTCCCATAGCATAGTAGAATGTAAATTAACAAGTGTGATGAAGTTTGTGTTAGTGGGAAGTTTAAAGTTAGTGGATGGATCGGAAACTCCCATAGCATAGTAGAATGTAAATGAACAAGTGTGATGAAGTTTGTGTTAGTGGGAAGTGGGATAATATAATCTTCTCAAGAATTAAAGTTCTCTCTATTTGGAATCACTATTTCTTTAGATTATGTTCTGTTGTTTTTCTATTTGCCTGTCTGAGGTATTACTTTTGGGCTTAGTGCAGAGCCGAGTGTAGTCAAGCTGAACCTGACTTCATCACAAGTGCAGCAGAGAGATCTCTGCATCGTATGCTGCTCTAAGGAATATCGACAACCTGAACATCCAATGACAATAATTTCAACTACACTGATGCTTCTGTAATGACATTCATTTGATCACTTAAATGCTGGACCCAGTACAAATTAGTTACTGTATGTCAAAAGAAGATCAAATCATGCTTTTATCTTAAAGCTGTTGGGCTACTCCTTTACTATAGCTGCTGACTTATGAAAAATTAAGAGGTACCTGTTGAGAGCCTATCGGCTTTTACTGAACGCAGAAGTGTTTGACAGTCATGGGCTCTTGCAGACTTTGGACTAAGTCATTCTCACTTCTGTGCAGAGTAAGTGTTATAATGTGGGACTTCATGAATGGTAAATTCCTTGAAGAGTCATTATCATCAAGTTGAGTTATTCACTTTGCACAGTATTCTCTGTGCTTGTTTTCTTTTTAAGAATAAACACGTTATTTGCTTTGTCTAACATAATTATCCTAAGAGGAGCAAATTATTCCACCAACAGCAACCACACATTGGTTAGTATACTGCTCCAGACACTCTCCTATGCTGACAATGCTAATGCCAATTTTAACCTCTTTAAGCCAGGAAGCCGAGAATGTACTCACCAGCTGCAGAATCACAGGAAAAACTGCATCGCTCTGCCATCTGTTGATGATGGGCGACACTACTTCATCAGCAAAGAGTCGGGATGTCTGCACTTACACACTGTTAAGATCTTTTTGGCAAGTGAGCAAGTTGGATGAAATCAGTAACTGAAAACTGTCTTTTTGGAAAAAAATACATTTGTATAGTGGTAAGTGAAAATATTTAGAGGGCAACTAAATATTTCACTGCATACTGCATTTAGAATTTATCAAGCCACATAAAATGGAGGGGAAGATGCACATATAAATTTTATGCTGTGTCTCATAATGGAACTGCTGAAAACTCACAAAAAGAGACTGCAGTGTAAGACTTTGCTTAGAATACTGCTTCAAAGTATACTACACTGGAAGTGTATTTTAAGTAATCATGAATGTTTTAAATGTAATAAAATTCTTTAGTTGACAATTCCTGACAATTCCATTAATTTTTGACAAATAATTCCTATACTAGAAAAATTAGAATACAACGATGCATTGCTGTATCAGCTGGCCATGTAAATTACTGTCTGTGGGCTAGGCATGACACAGAAGTTTTCGACTTGGAGGGTTAACTTAGTGAAATTGTAGAACCTATTCTGGAAGGAAATCAGTTTAGATAAGAAAAACATGAATGTACACATGGGGCAATATTGACCGTCTGATATGCAAGAAGATGCGTTGAAGAAAGACAAACCTAATATAGTATTACCAGATTTAGAAAATGCTATTTAAAATGTTGACTGGGACACATTCTTTAAAATTCTGCCAGGAATTAAATACAGGGAGCAAAATGTTATCTATAATTTGTACAAGAATCACACTATAGTCATGTGAATCAAAAAGGAAAAGGAGGTGGTCATTGAAAAGGGGGGAAACAGTTGTAACTACAGCCAGTTTGGAAACATTTTTGCACATAAATGATACATGATTTGCCAATCCCACTCCCCTTAGACAGTGGGACATAAACACAAAAAAAGTCATCTAATTTTATACTGACATATTAATCATAATACACTGATTAGTTGTGTTAGTTGTATGTAAGAGAATTCACCAGTAAGTAATTAAAAATTTTTATGTATGCTACTGAAAAGAAGAAAACAAATTTGTATGAGATATGAAAGAGAAATATTCTATTAATAAATTAATGTGAGACTGATACATGGAAACAAACGGTACCATAAAGTGCATTGTTTCTGTAAGCCTTGAGTGAAATTTGAGCACAATTAGCCAGGGACTTGAAAGTGAAAAGTTTACAATACAAACAATGGGAAGTCCAGGATGGAGTAACAACAATATTGAGATGATAGATTGCTACTTACCATATAGAATGTGTTAAGTCGCAGATAGGTACAACGAAAACAACACTAGAAATATACAAGGTATGGATGAAGTCCTTCCTTAGAAGTGTGTGTGTGTGTGTGTGTGTGTGTGTGTGTGTGTGTGTGTGTGTGTGTGTGTGTGCACGCGTGCAATTTCCCCCTCCCTCCCCCCTTTCTCAGGAAGGACAAAAAGCTTATATATTTCTAGTATTCTTTTCATTGTGCCTCTCTGCGCCTCTAGACCTCCTCTATGTGATAAGTTCATATTTCAAATACATCTATACTAACTAGAGCAACATTTTCTACTCAAGCCAGTGGCAGCTTATAGGCACACATTCACATGGTTTGGTGGCAGACTCAACATTACTAGTCATTTTTTGCTTCTCTTATCACATATTTTCAATCATGTCAGTTTCTGTAGTAATTATGGTACACACTGTGCACAAACTTTGCACAAGTGCCCCGGGCACCTTCATCAGCTTGCACTTCAAGCAGCTGCTCAGGGCACTTGGGCCTTAGACTGTCTCTAGTTGTAACCTGTACCCCATAATAATCAACCTGTATATAGAAAGTGTAAAGCAGCAAAGGAAACCAAGGAAAAATTTTGAAGATGGATTGAAATTCATGGAGAAGAAATAAAAACTTTAAAATTTTCCAATCACATCTTAATTCTGGCAAGAGCAGTAAAGAACTTGGAAAATTGGTTGAACAGAATTGATTGTGTTTTGAAAAGAAGTTATAAAATTAATATCAAAACATGCAAAATAGAGCAATATAGTGTGATTGAATTGAGTCATTTGATGCTGAGGGGATAAAAATTAGGAAATGGCATACTAATATCACCAGACGAGTTTTACTATTTGGGCAGTTAAATAACTAATGATGCCAAAAGTATAGAGGATATAAACTGCAGACAGGTAGTAGCAAAATACCTTTCCTAAGGAAAACTAAATATATCCCTACTATGAGCTAATATAAAATTAAGTGTTCAAAAGTATTTTCTGAAAATATTTGTTCAGAATGTTTCCTTTTATGAAATCGAAATGTGAATGACAAATAATACAGATAATATAGAAGCTTTCAAAAGGTGTCGGTGAACTGAACAGAACTAGTTTTAGGGCACAACTTGAATACAAGAAGGGCAGGTCGATAGGAAACACCCCGAGGCATCAAGGAACAGCTAATTTAGAAAACTGGAAAATCCAGGTTGGAATATTAACAATGTAAGGAATATATATATTGCTACTTACTGTAAAGACAATACATTAAGTTGCAGACAAGCACAATTAAAAGACACTTAAATATTACCTTTCAGCTACAGTCTTTCTCAGAAAAAGGAAGAGAAACAACACACACACACACACACACACACACACACACACACACACACATTCATTCACAGAAGCAAGCACACCTCACGCAGACAAGACTGCCATCGCTGGCAGCTTGGACCAGAACACAACTGTCATGTGGAATGGATGCAGCAATCTGGAGAGGAAGGGGCAGCAGTGTACAGATGAAGGGTGTGTGCAAGACTAGACTGCCAACAGGCGTAATGTGGGGAGGCTGTGGCGGCAGGGAGCTGGGGAAAATGAGCCAAAAAGGAGAGGAGCAGAGAAAGATGGGTGAGTACATTGGCAGAGGGCAGCACACAAAAAAGGTGGGAGATGAGAAGAGAGAGGAGGTGACAGGACGGAGGGGGTGGAAACTGTCGGGTGGAGGGTCTGGGGACATTATGTTACTGTAGGTTGAGGCCGGAATAATTTCAGGAGTGGAGAATGTGTTGTAAAGGTAACTCCCATCTGCACAGTTCAGAAAAGTTGGTGGTGGAGGAGAGGATACATATGGCCTTTCCTTCTTCATTCTAATTTTCCTCACCTCCCCGCCCGACAGCCTCCAGATGCTGCACTTGTTGGCAGTCTAGACGCTGCACACTCCACAAGACAGCATTCCTCTCTCCCCCCACCCATACATTGCTATCCCTTCCCCTTCCCCACCCCCTCGAGACTACTGCTTTCATTCCACGTGACAACTGCATTCTGGTCCGAGCTGCTGGGAGTAGCTAATATGATAGTGGACAGAGGGGGATGGAGGCAAAAATTGTAGAGGGAGACTGAGGCTTCAGTACAGTAAGCAGATTCAACTGGATAGACATTACAGCAGCTGCACAGGGATGAATATGTGCAGGCAATGGACTAGTATGGTAAGCTGCATGAAGTCTTAGGACTGTAAAAAACAGCAGTCTTTACCAAGTAACCCAACAGTAAGACACAGTAGATCAAAATACCTTTGAGTACATGTGTAGTTATGACAGTACAAAATTTTGTTTGATCAAGAAATGGCTTTCAATAAACCTACACTTTGATGTTCTGTGCAGTGTAGGAGCAGACCCAAGAGCATAAATAAATAAAATATAAAATAATAAAATCAAGAAAATGCTCATTGACATATCTGAGACTGTGAGAGGCAGGGTAATCTATTTTAAGGTGGGTTTTCAAACACTTACCAACTCCACAAAATTTTCCCCCAGATGTCCGAGGAAATGGTATGTAAGCATCTTGAAAACTGCCAAATATATTTGATGACTCAAGAAAGGAGTTTGGCTGGGAAAGATGTCGGGAATAAACTTTGTTTTCTGAATCCTCCCCAGAAGTTATCTGAAATAAATCCGCATATTATATTAAATACATAAACAAATAATCAAAAACTACATAAAAAATGTGCTAACATCACTAAATTGGTAACCTGGATACTTGAAGATAATGTCAAACTTTTACATGAGGATTAAACTCTATCAAGAGGTGAACTGCTAAACATCTAAGTGCATTCTCTTTTGTAATATGGAATTACACCAACAGACTTAGGTCTAGCTAACTATCGCTTATGTTCTTGAGCTGACCTCATTGCCGTGTTCCTCCTACATAATCTCCCGTCCACCACTTCTTTTCTTAAACAAATGTACTGTAATTTGACCAAATGGGTTAGATATGTTTGCTAGGTATTGTCTTTGACCACTTTTATAAATAAAACTTTTATTTACAATTTTGATTTTGATCAACGAGGCCTGGAATAGATGCAAACCATTTAACATTGTAGTTCAACTTTAAACAAGTCAATATTATAAACACATCTTGCTTGGAGATAAACACCCTGAAAGCAGGAACATTTTGATGTTTTTGCTCTTGAAATTATGTGAATGACATTTATAGATTCACACATTAATCGAAAGTGGTGGAAACCATGAATTATCTTAAGAGTTTTATGCACACTAATTAAATGGAAGATTTCTGGGAGCCCAGATACGTGGCTAAGGCTATTGGGAATAGTGTCAACATTATCAACAAGAAAGTGGTGAAACACAAAATTGGCATATTATTTGTCAAATCAAAGACTAGAGTGAAGATTGCAGATAGCATATTTTTCAGCAGTCACCGCTCAATACTTCTAACAGTAGTTATTGTACAGGATGTGTTGGCATAAATATCCATACATAGATGACAACATTCTAGCTCTGTATTATAGAGGAGGGAGAAACAATGGTAGTGGAAACATCATTACAGGTAAAAAGGTTTTATGTATGGTAATGTGTGGAGAACAACCCTAAAAGCATCAAAAACAAAAACTGTATGTCACCTCTCTAATCTTCAAAACTGCATTAGGTTCATACCATAATCTAAACAGCATCCAAGACCAATTATATCAGTGAAAATGAATGGTGCTGTGACTAGCAGATACATAGCAGGTTCTGCACAAGAAGGAGTCATGGCATTAGTACCCCACAATAATGGAGACTTGTTTATTTTACAAAAATAACTGTGCAGTGTCGACGAGAATATGCAAAAACCACGGTAACTAGAAACCAGTGTCAAGTGCTGAAATGATGGTCAGCTGCACTACAATCAACTCAGAGAAGGGACGCAGCTGTCTGCTTTCGCCTACATGTGCTCTGATTGACGTCATCATTCCTACTGGCACTATGAGTGTTACGTTGCTCACAGCACCAAGTTCATATTTTACTTTGAAATTGCACGTAGCATACTGTGTAGGCACACAGTATGAGGGATTTTTGAGGATCTATCATCGAAATAGCACAATAGCTGAGTGATCTAAAGCGTAGAGTGGCAATTTGTTGACCCAGGTTCGATTCCCATTGGTAAAGATACTCTTTTTAATTTTATGCCTCACAATGCTGTACTATCAATTACAGAATTTAAATATATTTAAACAGTTCAATTTGTATATTTAAAATTAATATATTCAATTTTGTTGTGATTACTAACATTTCAAGTCAAAAAGCCAAATGCTAGGCAGTGGTAAAAAAAAGTATAGAATGCAATTTATTACGAAAGTGTTTTCTGCACATAATCTGCAGATGATTTGCTAAAGGGGCCCCTTTCCAGTAGATGCCTGCAGGAGCAAGTGAGATTTAAAGAGTTAGGTAGATGTATTTAAAATGTAACTCTAAAAACAGAGTGGCAATGTACGAGGCTCACTGATTTGGATAAGTAATGCTGAAAACTTCAAAATACTAGCAAAATATTTTAATCAGATTATTATTTGTCCAGAATCAATGCCTAAGCTTAAATACTCAAACATTCATGAAAATCTAGAAGAAGATTTATCCCAACTACCAAAAGAATTGAACTTATTAAAAACTTATAAAGCCAGTGCAGAAGACTCTATTCCAGCATCCATTCCAGCAGAAGTATTGAAATGGCCTCGAACAAAAATGAGCTAAAATTAATCTTTGAGAAAATTTGGAAAAGAAAAACTACCAGGAGTGGAAGGTGGCCTTGATACACCCACTACATAAGAAGGGCTTATATATTAAAGAAAAAGGCAACCACTTTTATTTCAAATAAACATAAAAGAAAGTGGCAAAAGATAGGTTACAGAAAGGCACACCTAGGTTTATAGTATTTGTTGACTTAAAGAAAGCGTTTGACAATGTTGACTGGAATACTCGATAAGAAATTCTAAGAGTAGCATGAGCAAAATATAGGGAGTGAAACGCTATTTACAACTTGTAAAGAAACCAAGACAGCAGTTATAACAGTTCAAGGGCATTAAAGTAACGCAGCGGTTGAGAAAGAAGTGAGACAGAGTTGTAGCCTATCCCAAACGTTACACTGGGCAAGCAGTAAAGAGCACACAAGAAAATTTCAGAGTAGGAATTAAAGTCCAGGGAGAAGAGATAAAAACCTTGAGGTTTGCTAATGACATAATTCTGTCAGAGACAGAAAAGGAAATGAGGACATAAGATGAACATCAACAAAAGCAAAATGAGAATAATTGAAAGTAGTCAAATTAAATGAGGTGGCACTGAGGGAATCAGATTAGGAAATGAGACATTTGAAGTAGTAACTGAGTTTTGCTACTTGGGCAGCAAAATAACTGATGACAGCTAAAGTAGAGATGATATAAAATGTAGATTGGCAATGGCAAGACAAACATTTCATGAAGACGAAAAATTTGTTAACACAGAGTAAAAAATTTGTGTCAGTCTCTTCTGAAAGAATTTGTATGAGTGCAGTCACATATGAAAGTGAAATACGGATGAGAAACAGTTTCAACAAGGAGAGAACAAAGGCTTTTGAAATGTAATGCTACAGAAGAATGCTGAAGATTAGATGGGTAGATCATATAACTAATGAGGAGGTACTGAATATAATTGGGGAGAAAACAAATTTGTTGCCCAACCTGACTAGAAGAAGGGATCAGTTGGTACAACACATTCTGTATATCAAGGGACCACCAATTTAGCACTGGAGGGAAGATTGTGGGATAAAAATGGTAGAGGGAGACCAAGAGATGAATACAGTAAGCAGATTCAGAAGGATGTAGGTTGTCGCAGTTACTCAAAGATGAATAGTTTTGCACAAGATAGAGTAGCATGGAGAGCTGTACCAAACCAGTGTCCAGACTGAAGACTATGTCAACAACAACTATTTCATTTCCTACATAACTTTTGGAAATCAATCTTTTTGTGTGCTAGAGCGATCTACAGATGCACCACTCTTATAAGATTTTAACACTTTGCAGTGCTTGTTGCTGTCGGGTTTGTGAATGATTCTTATATTAGCATTTGCAATACGTAAATCGAACTGGGGACTTTTCCCATGTATCATCCACATTTCAAGCAATAATTGATCTATTAAGCTTCTGTCTTCATAGCGCTCGTTTTTGTGATTCCACTAACAGGGCTGCTCATTATACACTGCACGAACTGTACAATTAGTAATAACTGAAAAGCACCAGTTTGCTTTTGTTCTATAGTGTTAATTTTTATTGATTTTTATAATTTATTGTTAATTTTTACAATTTTTTACTGTAGAACAAAAGAAAAACTGGTGCTTTTCATTTATTATAATGTTGCTCTATCTAGAACGGACAGAAGATTCTGTTAACATGTACAATTAGTCCTAACGATCACTTTTCAGTCATATTTTGGCACTGCAAAACATGCACACAACAAAATTACTAATACCAAAATGAGAATACAATAATTTTTGACAGTGTAACGTAACTGGATAGCTAAAAAGTCTACTCGCCAAGCAACGGCAGGAGAACATACATATAAAAAAAAGTATTACATATGCAAGCTTTCGGACCCAGTGGCTCCTTCTTCTATCAGAAGGGTTGAAGGGGAAGGAATAGGGGTGAAGGAAAAGGGGCAAAGTTCGGAAAAGTCACCCAGAACCCCAGGTCAGGAGATGCTTACTGGGTGGCATGAGAAGGACAGATTTTCCTTGCCTTTTTTATTCATGTGTTCTCCTGCAGCACTTGGTGAGTAGATTTTTTATCTATTCAATTACAGAATACAAAAACTGTACTTTGCAATTCAGCTGCAAGGTAGCAGTCGAATGGGACTAATTGGTGGTGGAAGACAGAAAGTGACATTGCAAAGTTAAAGTGACTTTTAGTGGCACAACTAATAGTGGTATTATTCAAGTGACACCACAGGAATCTAGGTGTCATTGTGCGAGTTCAGTGATGTCACTCGAGTGGCAAGTTACTTTAGTTGCAAATGTAGGTACTAACTTTATGGCAAAGATTTGTGCTAGGGGACCAGAGGGATGGGGAAATAAACTCATTCTGTTTAGAAATGTAGTACTAGTTTTAATGTTCCTCGTACCTGATCTATTGTTGTCACAAGCTGCCGAAGGCATGGTTCAAGGCATGATTTATTCTTTCTGACTCTCTGCTGAGCTGTCTGTTTCATAGCCTGTCAGTATAAAGCAAAAACCAAATGTAAGTATCTTCACAAATAATAGCACAATCAGTTACAACAATAAGAAAATGTTATTAAGAATATATTTATAGTGAAGCTGAGGATTGGAAGAAAAGAAAAACAGCAAGACTTCACAATACTGCTTCCTGACAGATATACAGAATTACAACCACCACTGTGTGTGTGTGTGTGTGTGTGTGTGTGTGTGTGTGTGTGTGTGTGTGTGTGTGTGTAGATTTGTTTGTTACTTGATAGTCTTGGGTCACGGGATTGCTACAGCAGTGATGGTCCAAATTATTTATAAGTTTCTTGCTTAGTAAAGCTAAAAGGTTCATTATGTGAAATAACAACCTCTAAAAATCTACTAAACTAATGAGTATGAATAATGATGATTATGTTGCATTGCTAATTGGTTCAAATGATGAAGACACATAAGGTGCCAACAGAAATGGAGAGAAAAACTAAAACTAGCTAATTTACACAAAGTTATTCATGTTCAATATTCAACACTGTTACGATTTAGTATCTCTGTCGTGTGTAATTAGTGAAATCCACACTATAAACAAGCAGGTCATAGAAATATGTACTCAATTCAATAATGCAGAATTTGTCCAAGTTCCTACTTTAGAGGGTAACATCTTCACATGGATTCTCGAAGCTAATACATTCCATCATAATTCATATCAGCACTCTAGCATTAAATTTTTCAGCTTTAAGTCATTCAACTGCATTGTAATGGTACACAATTAAACACAACACTCATTTTTTCACTTCTTTCCACAACCTGGAGACTCTTGTACGTAAGACTAATAAAGGGTTCAGCTGTTTATGGCACAGCCATGAGAATCGAGTCCTTTTACCTCTCAACATAAGTTTCTGTCACTGACCTCATAACCTACAATGTAACAGTTGGTAGGTTGTCTGATGACTGGCTGGTAGAGTAAACTTTACAGTGTGGTGCCCGTTACCAGTTAGTGCCTTTCAATGATGAAAGGTTTTACAACTCCCCTGATGTTTCTACTTCACAATACTAATTCTACCAATGGATGTGGGAACATGTAATAGGATGAGGGGAGACAAATACAGTCTTCTAAAACTCTTCTGTATTTTGAAAATACCATCTTGTTGATCATGTTTCCTCGAAAAATGATTCCAAACTCATTAGTGAATGGAAATATGCACAATAAACTAGTTGATTCATATTTAAATACATACATAGCAGCACTACATTTACATACATACTCTGCAAGACACCATCCAGTGTCTGGTGGAAGGTACCCTGTACCACTGTTACACCCTTTTCTGTCCCACTCACAAATGAAGCATGGAATGTGACTATCTTTACGCCTCTTGTTTTTGTGGCTTTTATTTTCTAAACAATGTTTCATGAAGAGAATATCCTCATCCCTTCAGGGATTCTTATCCAATTTCATGAAGCATCTCTGTAATACATGCATACTGACTGAAACTTCTGGTAACAAATTTACAAGCATGCCTCGGAATTGCTTCAATTCCTTCCTTTAATCTGACCTCGTGGGGACCCAAGCACTTGAGCAGTACTTGACAATGGGTCACGTAAGTGTTATATGCAGTCTCTCTTACAGATGAGGTATACTTTTCTACGATTCTCCCAATAAACTGAAAGCTCAATAATGGTTCACTTTATATCTGGAATGTACGAAGCAGAAGGTTCTCCTCCAGTGTCACCAAACAGAGAAGAGTTTTGAATCTGACTGAGGACATGTATAGTATGGGGTTCCAAACTTTTCTGCTCTGGGTCTGTTGTCTTTCTTGATATATGTCAATGATGTGCTACTAGATGTGGCAGACGACTCATATTTTTTTCTCTTTGTAGATGACATCAAAGTTATTGTGAAAGATATGGAACATAATACAAATGATGCAGCCACCAGGTAGTGGCTTTCAGAGAACATACTGATGTCTAACTCCAACAAAATTTAATTGATACAGTTTCTCACATGAAACTTTAGTGAAGGTGGAATTTTGTTGTACTGTGATCAGTCGTTTAGTGAAGAAGAGCATTTTACTTTCTTGGAAGCAGCACGTTCAACGTCGTGTGCAGAAAATGCATGCTATCTTCCTTGTAAGAATGATCTCCAGTGTCCCTAGCACTCAAAGGCAAAGGGTTCTTTACCTGCTTATTTTCAGTCTATTATCTCTAATGGTGTTATGTTCTGGGGCAGCTCTGGGCACTAACTAAGAATATTCTTAGACAAAAAAAGGGGGGCAGGCACATGGAACTATGGTACCAGTTCAGTTCAGTTCAGTTCACAAACTCTGTGTCGTGCTGTATAGCTGCTAGCATCACTGGCTGGTGAGCTGTCGCTCGCCAGTTCAAACTCAACCAACAGCAATTACTGGTGATGTAGTATTTATCATTTTTGGAAGGTTCTCAAAATTTCTTGCATTTGCAATGTTTGTATATTCTGGAATACTCAATACTTGCAGAAATAGCGGCATTCTCTGTCCAGGAGTTCAGTACAGTTACGGCTGTACATTGGTGTTCGTGATAAATGTGCTTTTAGTGCTAAGGGTTGTACTTCACTGACAGCTGCACTTTCAGATTTGGACTCAAGTGTGGTTAAAATGTGACACTGTTTGATGTGGATGCCAAATGCCTCACAACACTTGTATCAACATGGCTCCAATTAGGCAACGTAAAAACAGGAATACAAGCAGTACATCATTCCCAAGTTCCATATATTCAAGATACCTCTGGATTCCATTTTACAGAGATTTATCGAAATGACTGAAAGGATTCAACCAAGTTGCCAAATACAAGAGGTGGAATATTATTATGTGTTTGGCAAATGTGTACTGTTACTTGGATGGCACTGCTCAGCATCTTTTTGAGAACAACAGAGAGAAGCTAAATAACTGGGACAAATTCTGGCCAAACTGAAGAAAACATTTGGCAGCAGTCAGCTAAGCAGAAGAACAGGTGAAGAAAAATGCACTACATTGTGGGGAAACGACACAGTCCTACATACAGAATGTTTTGGCCTTATGCCACATTGTGTGATGTGAGGTCCCATACTCCGAGGAGTGTAGGGGACGATGCGGAAGACCTGCACTGCAGTACTAGGCAAGATCCTAGCAGAGGTGGTTACCATTGCCTTCCTCTGACTGTAATGCCACATTATGAATGTGAATATACAAGAAACTGATAAAACCTAGCACTTGATGAGTAGGGTCACAAAAGACAAGTACCAAGCTTTTCTGGTAAAGGCTGTCACAACGACTGAGGAATTGTTCAAATGGTGCCAGCATATCAAGGAAATTCAACAGAGAAGAGTCAGACAGAAGAAGTATGACCAACTCCCAAATGTTGCCCGTGTGGCTGTTGTGGAAGATTTGAGGAGCTCATCACACTCGCATGCCAGGTAGGGAGGTAAAGATACAGATTTGGTAGCAAAAAGAACTGCTGGATCAGTAAGCAAGAGATAGCAGCCATGAACGTAAACTCCTTACATCAGGAAGCAAAGCAGAATGCTGAAGAAGAGGTATGTTGATTTTTAGCATAAATCTCTGTCACCAGCTGAACGTGCCAGGAAGAATGGACTTGGCCAACTCAGACTTATGCCACAACCACCCAATACAGCGAGACATTAATCAATGCGGGTACATCTAATTCCCCCGTGAAGCAAAATGCCTCACAGAGGATGGACCACAGTATTTCCATTAAAGACGCCCTGGAAATGCAGATAAAGAAAGCACATTTTCAATTACTACTATGCTGTCACATGTCAACCTCCACAACAGTTCTATTCACACCATCCAACTGTTGCAGATGATTACAGTTGACCTGTGGGATGAAGTTCACCACTGCAACCTGAACGAGGGTGCTCCATGCCATAGCTATTCCCCCATCATTGTACAAACATGACAGTCACTGGCCTAGCCACTAAATTGAAAAAATGCCACCAAACTGAAGAAAATTAAGTGAGACAACCATCTATGGGATGAGTCCCTCATAGATGAAAATTCTCCCTCGACGACATTCACCAACTCCAAGTACTAGTCAACCCAGGGACTTCCTATTCTGTAATTTCGAATACTTGTTGCCATCAGCTACAGAATGCTATCTTCCGTGATATGAAAGCGATTGTGCTGGAACTCACAAATGGGGAATATATCCCTCCAATAGGAACAGGTAGTGTAAGAATAACTATCAGTAGCAGTACAAAGCCTTTCGAAGTTTGTCGTTTTATCAGGACAGAGCCATACTGGTACTATCAGATGCGAGGCATCATGAGCAGTCGCAGACTACGGGCGATCACAGCTCCAGAGTCTTGGGGTATTTCAAAAATCACACATAAGAAAGGTTGCTCTGAGCAGCTGTTTGCCATTGAAGATGTTATTACCCCACCATCATCAATGAGATGATTTTGAGTTGTCAATCTAGGTGCTCAGTTACACAATGAAGCATTTGTGGATTACAAAAACTCATCACTAAAGGTATATGTATGGGTGCATCCAAATCAGTTCAGCATCAAAGAAGATTCATATTCTGCTATCTCTACAGCACTAGAGACTACTGGAGGGGGGAGGTGGGGGGGGGGGGGGGGAATACTATAGAACTGTCAGTAAGATCTGGCCTCACCGAGGAACAATGTTAGAGAGTGTTAACCGCTCTGTGCCAATTTTCAGATGTTTTCAAACTTGGAGTGGAGAAAAAACAGACCAAACAGCCAATGGTAAAACAATATTAACACTGGAGATCATCCACCAACTAGCCAGTGCTCACATCGGGTGTTACTGTCTGAGAGGACATCACTGGAGCTTTAGAGAGTACCTGACCCTCTCTTGCGGTCTTTGTGAAGCAGAAGAATGGCACACAGTGTTTCTGTGCTGACTGGCAATAACTGAACAAAAACACAAAAAAAGATATCTACCCACTGACACACACTGATGCACCCCAGAATGCTTGAGTGGAGAAAAGTGTTTCTAAACTGTGGAGATGCAGAAGGGCTACTGGGAAATCAAGGGTGATAAGGCTAAAGAGAAAAGACTGCGTTCATAATGCCTGACAGTCTCTATGAGTTCAAAGTTATGGCATTTGGACTGTGTAATGCTCCATCCACCTTCAAACATATGATGGCCAACCTGCTTCAACACCTTAAATGGAAATGTGTTATTGCTATCTGAGTGACCTATCACTTCTTCAAAGACTTCTGAGGAGCATCTCAACCACTGACAACTGTGTTGAAGTTTGTTCAGACAACAGGACTCCACCTAAATCAGAAAAAGTGCCTCTTTGCTACTCAAGAACTAATAATGCTGGGCCACCTAGAGAATAGCAATAGTGTCGGTCCCAGCCCAGAGAAAGTAACAGCAGCCACAGATTTTCCAATTACCCAGCACATTCATGACATGAGAAGTTTACTCAAAATGTGCTCTTACTACCAATGGTTCACAAAGGACTTCTGTATGAAAGCACAACCCTTGCAAGAATTACGGCAGAGAGATGTCAAATTTTCCTGGAATAAGATGCAAAAAGATCTTTCCTTGTCCTTACGGAGGTACCAGCATCTTCTACAGTCCTAGTATTGTTTGATGAGAATGCTGAGACAGAATTTCACATCGACACTATTCGGTTATGATGTAGGTGCAGTTCTAGTGGAAATTCAAGAAGGTTCTGAAAAGATGATAGTTTGCACTCTCAGAGTACCCTCCTAGCTTGAGATGAACTAACCTACTACCAAAAAAAAAAGTGTCTTGCAGTTGTTTGTGGCCAAAGAAGGTTCTGAAAAGACGATAGTTCATGCTCCCAGGGTACCCCCCTAGTCCGAGCTGAACTACTCTACTACCGAGAAAAAGTGCCCTTCCAGTTGTTTGGGCCATCAACAAGTTCCAGATGCACTTATTTGGCAAACCATTCACCTTTGTGACAGACTAGCATTCGGTACATTTGACGGATAACCTGAAAGATACATCTGGTAGAATGGCAAGATAGGCACTGAGGCATCAGGAGTACAATGTCATAGTGGTATACAAACGCAGATGCAAATACAAGAAGACTGAATGTATTTCAAGGAATCTTTGATGCAACACAGCAACATGGATGAACTCTGTCATTGCTGCGGTAAATGATACTCCTGATGAACAGTGGAAAGTTCCGGCACAGCTGAAAACCATAGAAGCTTTGAATAAGGAGGAACTGACTAAAGGAGAATTTCAATTAATAAACATAGTATCGTATAACAGGAATTATGATCCAATGGGGTGGGAGTGGGTGTTCATCACAACAGCTTCTCCTCAGTCAGGTATTCTGAAATACTTCCATGATGCTCCTACATCTGGTCATCTGGAATTCAGACAGAAGCTGATTCAGGTATAACTGACCAGGTCTCTAATAATCTATTAAACATTATGTGAGCCACTGTAAGAAATCTCAGCAATGGAGGCATGTGCAGCAATTATCTCCAGAGCATCTGATACCATTTCCACCTGCTCAACTTATTGGGGAGATTCTCAAAGCTGACAAACTGGAATCTATGGATAATAGTATGCACTGACTATTTCAACCACTATGCTTTCACCAAAGTTCCAAGTAGAAAGCACCAACACTATGTCTGATGATCTCTGATCATGGAAAGGTTTTCCAGAGGCATTTTCACACTGTGACATCATCCACAGAATGACAATTGCCTACAACTCACATATGAACAACCTCACTGAATGGTTTAGTAAGACACTGGCAGATTTGCTCTCAATGTACGAGTATGCTGATGTCAAACACGGATACTGGGATACAATACCGCCCAATTCACCCAGATGATACTCCAGATGGTTACATGAAACACTTCATCACCGGGACTGAAGGAGCAACACAGCTGGCTTGGACACGGGTCCTGAACAACTGAGAGAAAGACGAGAGCACTATCATGCCAAGCACTGGCAAATAAAATACAGCCCAGGAGACTTGGTACAGATTTAAATGCCAATGTGAGAAGTGGGACTTTCAGAAAAGTTAATAAAATCCTACTTTGGATCATAATGGATACATTGTCGCTTGTCAGATGTCACACACAAAGCTGTGACACACGAGGTTGACACTTCATCAATAAGACCAAAAGGCAGAAATATTGTCCATGTCCTCTGTATGAAGACATACAATAGTTCTGATGCTTCTTATTGAAGGAAATTGAAGACCTGCTCGACGATCGTGGAGCTTTGACAACAGGGACTATCCCTTATGCTCATCACAGTGAAGAGGATGTGACAACACAATCAGAACGCTAAGATCAGCCAATGCTGCCCTACGGACAACCACTGACAAGACCTAGATCCTGAGCGCTGTTTGGGAACAGTAGATCACTGTTTCTCAAGGAAAGGAGACAATGCTGTAACCTGTAGTGTAGGCAGTGTGGCACAGAGTGCACACAATGTGGCACAGCGGTTAGTGTCACTGGCTGGTGTGCTACGGGTCACTAGTTCAAACCCGGCCAGTAGCAATTATTTCTTATTTAGTGTTTGTCATTTCTGGAAGGTTGTAATTTCTTATGTTTGCAGTTTTTGTATATCCTGGAATATTCAATATTTGTACAAAAATAACCAGTCTTTGTACAGGAATTCAGTTCTATTCAGGCTGTACACTGATGTTCATAACAAACATGACGTCGGTGGTAAGTTTCGTACTTCACTGACAACCCTGCTTTCGCATTTGGGATTGATTGTGATTACAATGTGAGAATGTTGACTCACTCAGAAGAACCAGTAACATTTGTTTAGTGAACACTAAAAAGAAGAACGATGTCCACTTGGATGATACTTTCTTACGCACTGTACAGAAAGGCATGCACTATTCAGCAGGTTTCACTTTCAATAGACAGAACAGGAAAATTTGACTGATACATCACAATATTCAAATCCAAGCTGAAAGGTTTCCTTGTGGCCTACACCTTCAATTCTATACAGGAGTTTGTTTCAGAACTTGAAAACTTTTCTCCCTCATCTTCATTTAATTTATCTATACACTCTCTCACATTTTTTGTGTTTTATCAAGTTTTGAGTTAACAAATTTTCTAATCAGCATTCTATAAATTATGTATTATTACATTCCAGGACCAAGGAGCTTTGGCTCACACAATCCCATGGAATCTGGTATTTACAAAATAAATAAAGAGAGAAAGAACTAAAAAAATACAAATAGTGTCCAATAAGTAATGCAACACATTTTTTCTGAAAGCAGGTTAGTGTTATTCAGGATTCCAGTACACCAACTTATTCCCCACTCTTTTGTCTACAAAACCCTAACTGTTCAATGTGATAGCCTTACGCCACCTTGCTAAGAGAGCTCTTATGTCCACATGGTACCACTCTATTGGTCATGCTGTGATGATGTTTGACAAAAAATTGTCACAATCAGCTTTGTAAATTGCAAGCAATTCAGCACAGATGGTCCTTCATTGCTCTTTATGGTCTTCTGTTGGGCAGTGAGGAATCCAGTGGGCACACACCAATTGGTAGACAAATGTGTCCACACTATCAAAGGAGACGTCCAGTGAGGTGTTCGATTGTAATTTGTTGATCACCTCAAATGAGAGTGTCCACATGCTCCAAAATTGCAGGAGTCACTGCTGTGCAAAGCCAGCTGGCACACGGGAGATCGGATAGGTTTGGGTGACCTTGTTGTGATTACAACAGACAACTCACCCAACAACTCACTGCACTTTTATTCACAGTCAGGTCTCTGTAGATATTTTGTAAGAGCCTATGTACACTCCTGGAAATTGAAATAAGAACACCATGAATTCATTTTCCCAGGAAGGGGAAACTTTATTGACACATTCCTGGGGTCAGATACATCACATGATCACACTGACAGAACAACAGGCACATAGACACAGGCAACAGAGCATGCACAATGTCGGCACTAGTACAGTGTATATCCACCTTTCGCAGCAATGCAGGCTGCTATTCTCCCATGGAGACGATCGTAGAGATGCTGGATGTAGTCCTGTGGAACGGCTTGCCATGCCATTTCCACCTGGTGCCTCAGTTGGACCAGTGTTCGTGCTGGACGTGCAGACCACGTGAGACGACGCTTCATCCAGTCCCAAACATGCTCAATGGGGGACAGATCCGGAGATCTTGCTGGCCAGGGTAGTTGACTTACACCTTCTAGAGCACGTTGCGTGGCACGAGATACATACGGACGTGCATTGTCCTGTTGGAACAGCAAGTTCCCTTGCCGGTCTAGGAATGGTAGAACGATGGGTTCGATGACAGTTTGGATGTACCGTGCACTATTCAGTGTCCCCTCGACGATCACCAGAGGTGTACGGCCAGTGCAGGAGATCGCTCCCCACACCATGATGCCGGATGTTGGCCCTGTGTGCCTCGGTCATATGCAGTCCTGATTGTGGCGCTCACCTGCACGGCGCCAAACACGCATACGACCATTATTGGCACCAAGGCAGAAGCGACTCTCATCGCTGAAGACGACACGTCTCCATTCGTCCCTCCATTTACGCCTGTCGCGACACCACTGGAGGCGGACTGAATGATGTTGGGGCGTGAGCGGAAGACGGCCTAACGGTGTGCGGGACCGAAGCCCAGCTTCATGGAGACGGTTGCGAATGGTCCTCGCCGATACCCCAGGAGCAACAGTGTCCCTAATTTGCTGGGAAGTGGCGGTGCGGTCCCCTACGGCATTGCGTAGGATCCTACGGTCTTGGCGTGCATCCGTGCGTCACTGCGGTCCGGTCCCAGGTCGACGGGCACGTGCACCTTCCGCCGACCACTGGTGACAACATCGATGTACTGTGGAGACCTCACGCCCCACGTGTTGAGCAATTCGGCGGTACGTCCACCCGGCCTCCCGCATGCCCACTATACGCCCTCGCTCAAAGTCCATCAACTGCACATACGGTTCACGTCCACGCTGTCGCGGCATGCTACCAGTGTTAAAGACTGCGATGGAGCTCCGTATGCCACGGCAAACTGGCTGACACTGACGGCGGCGGTGCACAAATGCTGCGCAGCTATCGCCATTCGACGGCCAACACCATGGTTCCTGGTGTGTCCGCTGTGCCGTGCGTGTGATCATTGCTTGTACAGCCCTCTCGCAGTGTCCGGAGCAAGTATGGTGGGTCTGACACACTGGTGTCAATGTGTTCTTTTTTCCATTTCCAGGAGTGTATATCTCCAATGCTCTGTTTTTCCATAAAAAGAAATTTAATGATAGCTCTCTACTTGGAGGCTCTCTGGTTGGAGGCTATATGTAACTTCATGAAATGTCCGTCCCCAGTAGCTGTCATCATCATCTCATCCCCATCGACGTGCAAGTCGCCGAAGTGGCATCAAATCAAAAAACTTGTACCCGGCAAACGGTCTACTCGATGGGAGGCCCTAGTCACATGACATTATTACACTTTATGAAACTATAGGTCTGAGGCAGGAATATTCCACGATGTAACACAACAAAGTCCAAAATTTTTCTACCCAAATCGGGTGAGAAAAAAAGTGATACATTACTTGCTGAATGCCCCTTGTAATTGTAATTGTCTGACCTATTTCCATAACTTGTGCTCCCTGTTACTCTTTTGTTTTTTGGTCTGTAATCTGATAATTTTGAATACATTAAAAAATGTTAAACAATAAAATTTAAACCAGACAGTATTAGAATAATCATAAACAACTGTTAACAGTTCTACACTACAAATCTAACATGATACGAGTCTCCACTATTAACTTGCCTTTAAAACTTTTGCCATGGCATTGCTGTCAAATGTTGTCCCCTGTCCAAACTGGAATGATGGAGCAGCATTATAAGGATAATTTGGGGGGAATGTTACAAGCAAAATCACAATATGTGCATTCCGGGCAGCTGTAACAGTGCACGATCGCCTACTAACATCCATCTGGAAATAACAACAACAATAATAATATTGTACTGAAATAAAAAACAAGTGAGAACATGCCCTCAGCAAAAATGAGAACTCACAGCTTCCACGCGAACATTTGGAATATTAATGTTAAGTAACGAGAATTCTTGCTGCAATGTCTTTGGCTGAGTTGGTGAAGGGTTTACTTCCCTATCAGCATCAGCACTTTCCTCTACTGTCAGAGAATTAATTAACTCTGGAACACTATCATCATTTTCTAATGGCAGAGTTTGTAATGGATGTGTTATCACTGGGTCCATTACTGTAACAAATAAGAGGGATCAAGCACAATTACATGGTTACTGTTATACAGTCAGCAATATATTTTAAAGAACATGAGATCAAATTAAAAGCATTGAATATCAATAAAAGTTAAGCTACTCCTATCAAATTTAAGCTGCATGTTCACAGAATTCAGAGAACAAATTGTGAAACTATGGATCCCTCAATATTTAACACTATGTTCACTTCTCTTTATTGATGACTCGCTCACAAAATTCATATAGGTGTATAAAATAGACTTGGAAATAAGCAATTCTGAACTAAAGGGTATAATTATAGAGGACAATCACAAGTTTATCAGTCTTCCACAATACCACCAAACTATGATTAAATAAAGTAGAACTATTTCAATGAGTGTCTGTTCTACTCAACAGCCCCATAATTATAAATAATGCTGAAACAAGTTCAGTAGCATGTGCTATGTAAGAAATGTCCTGAGTACAGTATTAACATAGAAATGACTTAAGTCTATCTTTTTTGCACTGTTGTACTCACTGATACATACAGGTAGATAATTATCTGCTAGGGGTATGTCACACAGGAAAACTAAATATGAATTGTTGAGTTAATGGGCAAGATATTTTCTGTAACATACAAGATTCACTAAAATTATCATCAACAACACAGAAAAATAAACACATAAGTTTTTTTATCAGGCAAAGGAACTGGCATGTTTTACAAGTATGTGTAACACAACTGACCACTTATATGTCATTAATGAAATTGCAGAAGGAAGAAACAAATATGAATTTCCCTTATGCTAGGGATTCATAGTTCTAAGAAAGCTTCTGATGCAGTTTTAACAGATTTTGAGAAACAAGGCAATGAATCAAAATATGTTACTGTACAGAAACATATATAAACCAGTATTAACTGATCCCATTAGACTTATTAGACTTCAGTACGTTAGTGAGAAATTCAGAAAAGATAGAGGAGCCAGGCATGGAGGTTCCATATAATCAAAATTGTTCCCAGCAGTCCTACAGCAAAGTTTACAGATTCTTAAACTGGGAAAGTGAAGGAAGATTACATGTTAATGGGATATATTGTGACCACATTCGTTTCGCTTATGACACTGTATGGTTTGCCTGAAATAGAGACACTCTTCAACTACAAATGGAAGAATTTAATAGAGCAAGTTTAAAAGTACACCAGAAAATCAGTTATAGAAAGATTAAAATAATGTACAACCACAGCGCTGTAAAAATAATAGTACAGATTAACAAAGAAGACACATAACAAGTTAACATAGTATCGTACATAGGGTAACTAAAGGCAGTGACTGTATGGGCAGCAAAAGAAATAAACAGAAGAGTAAAGTGGCCTGGAGTGTATTCAATAAACTAAATAGAATTTCCAAACTAAATTTATAATATGCCTCATAAAAGGAACTTCATAATCATTGTGTATTTCCAGTTCTGAATTATGGCAATGAGATATGAGCTATTAATGCAAATAATTAAAAAACTGAGGGGGTGCATAATGAGCAATGGAG
Source organism: Schistocerca gregaria (assembly GCF_023897955.1). Classification (NCBI taxonomy): domain Eukaryota; kingdom Metazoa; phylum Arthropoda; class Insecta; order Orthoptera; family Acrididae; genus Schistocerca; species Schistocerca gregaria. Next base: position 275,315,937 of record NC_064924.1, on the reverse strand, counting down.
AGAGGCGTTCTCTCAATTATGAAGATAGATAGGAAAAAATGGGAGCAGATTGGGGAACAGTCTGTAGTGCAACACATAATTATAACCATAATGAAAATAAAACTGTGGTGGGTGGGACATGCAGCCCACAAAAGGATAGCAGATGGGGCTAAGGAGTTCTTTGGTGTATTCCACAAGACAAGAGTCTGAGATGTCAACTTAATGGAACGTGGATAGACAACATTATAAACACACAGGAGTGATTATATATTATTATATTATATATACAGGGTGTTTCAAACTGTACTTAAGAGTTTTGAAAATTGATATAAATTAATTCATAGTACCTACAGAGGTGATTATAGTGTCAATTTGCACGGAAATACAAGTTTAGTCTTGTGTAGTTCACTAGTTCCGAATCGCAATGTAAGGAGCACAAGCGGAGTTGCTTTAAAGATGGCTGCCTTCCCTGGACCCAAGTGTACTAGCTGTGTGTTTTGGTTTGAAGAATCAAAGTTGGTGACAACAGTTCAGCATAATTTCTGTACCAAGTACACTAAAAATGCTCCTAGTAGGCCTACAATTAACGAGTGGCATAAATGTTTTGTAGAAACAGGATGCTCGGTAAGACATGGGAAATCATCAAGTCGTCCAAGCATGTCTGACTTCATCGTTGAGCAAGTAAGACAATGTCTGGTCAACAGTCCTACGAAATTGACCCAACGTGCATCTAACAAACTGCAATTCCCACAAATGACTGTTTGGTGTGTGTTGAGAAACCATTTTCACTTGAAACCATACAGATTGACGATCATACAAGCAGTCAAAGACACTGATAAAATTGCTCGCAAGAACTTCTATGTGGATATGTTAAATCGATTACATGAGGACGAACATTTCCTGGGCAAAATCATTTTTTTCTGAAGAGTTGACTTTTCACTTAAGTGTCAAGGTTAACACACGTAATTGTAGGATTTGGGGCAGAGAAAATCCACATCAAACACTGAAACATGTTTGTGTGATAGCCCTAAACTGAATATTTTTTGTGCACTGAGCAAGAACAGAGTATACAGCTTCCCTTTTTTCCATGAGAGAACCATCAACTGCATAGTGTACCTGTGTATGTTACAACAATTTTTGATACCATTGATTGTTGAGGATGACCAAGAATGAAATGCTTACTTCATACAAGACCGTGCACCACCCCACTACCTGGTTGACATCCATGATTTTGTCAGTGACCGCTTTCCTGGTCAATGGATTGGCCATGATGCACCAATTGCATGGCCCCCACATTCCCCAGACCTGACACCATTTATGGGGATTAATCAAGGATATCATTTTTGTACCTCCTGAGCTGGCTTCTCTATCTGAACTTAGAGCAAGAATTTATGCTGCCACTGAGAAAGTTAACCCTGCAATGCTACAGCAAGTTTGGGAAGAAATTGACTTCTGATAGTATGTGTGCAAAATAACCAATGGAAGGCACATACAACACCTTTAGTTCAAGGTAAACTTGATGTGTTTCCCTGCAAAATAATACTAAATCCACCTCCATGTCTCCTTTCAAAAATGTATATGAATTTTTAAATTTGTAAAGTTCTTTTTGAAACACCTTGTATATATTATTATTATTATTATTATTATTATTATTATTAAGACACATGGGAGTAATGTCCATGTGTGTAGATGAGGACTGTATTCCTTAAAAAAGTCTAATATGTAATATATTTTGTGAGAATAATATCTATCTTACCTATCCCATGTACTTATGCCACAGGGACACAATTACTAGTTGCAAGCACTGTTTTTACCCTGTGCAAGACTTAATTAGTGCCAGCCACCAATACTGAAATAGTGCAGAAGTGACAAAAGGGATGGTGAGAGAGCACGCGTGCACATGTACGTGTGTGTGTGTGTGTGTGTGTGTGTGTGTGTGTGTGTGTCTGAGAGAGAGAGAGAGAGAGAGAGAGAGAGAGAGAGAGAGAGAGAGAGAGAGATCAATAAATTCGGCACTTCATGATTTAGAGGCAACATTTTACCTTGATTTGCATTACATATAATAGATCTAATGCATGTACACGCTACTTTTCTTTTTACCGAGTGTGCTTGTTGCAACAGAAGTTTCCTCTGTCTGCTGAACATCCACAATAGTTTCTCCATTAGTTTCACTGCCACAAAGCTGTAAATAAAAAGATAAGTTATGCCATAGTAAAAAAAAGTGTGTTTAAATTTCATGAGATTAATTAATATACTTTAGTGTACCTTCTGAAGAAAATATTCAATCCTCCATATCCTTAAGCTCTGATCTTTTGACCAAGTGATTAACTCATAATCTGATCCACCTGTCAGGAAAAAAAGGAACACAACGTAATGTCCAATTCTATAAATAAAACTGTAAAAATGCATGAATATAGCTTCTGCCAAGAAATGACGCTACTAAGTTCATATACTGACATATGCATGCATAGAAACTGAATGCACAGCATACAGTAGTCTGGGAAAAAAATGACATACAGGCAGAGAGAATAAAGTGACTCACTTGAGTTATTTTTAAATTTTTTGACACAACTGCATGAGTATTTCATAACATTGTTACCGGTTTCAACCAGGCAGAGGTCACCTTCAGGCTAAAGACTTCCCCTTCCTCCATACTGTCACCCCCTCCCAGTTCACATACCTACATTCTACAAGAACTTCCCCACAACATTTTTAACTTAATGAACATACAAGTATTAACCTACATATACCATTAACAAAAGTGTTTCCTCCTACCCTCATCATCTAACCCAAATATAAGATATTCTCTCCTGCTTCCTTCGCCTTAATCCATAAGGAATCTTCCGTACAGAGTGTGCAAAGTTTCTGCACTTCCTCTTTTTCCTACTATCGACATTCCTGCCCGAAACTGCATCTACACATTTGAAGCCTTTCGAAATGGCTTCAGATGTCCTCCCACATGCACAGTAGTTGTATGAGTCGGTAAGTGAAACGTACAAATTTTTTGGTCTTACCCTTTGAAATGTACAGTTCAGATAACATCAACTGCTGGCTGATTTTATACTGTGGTAATTTGTCCACATGATTTCCCAATTGCTCTTGATGTTTTAGGGCTCTGATGTCTGCTCTTGATGTTTTAGGGCTCCGATGTCTGCTCCCTCAACATGCTTCCAAATTTCCCTCACTTTTTTAGCAAAAGTCTTAATGGACTCCCCCTCCCTGCCAACTCTTGTCCTTATGTTGTCAAACAGTGATGGTACACGCCCTCTTGTAACTACCTCATATAGTGATAACCTCATCACAGAATGGGCTTTTGAATTATGTGCACTCACAATGAAAGATAAATACATGTTCCAATAATTATGGTGTACCCTGTGTAATATCAAATTCACAGAATGTGGACAATCAAGTACTTTGGTTAATACTTATCTGAAATCAACAACAGAAGTGATTAACAAACTCCAAAAATTAGGACAGACTGGATGTGAAGAACACTGCTCATCAGTGTGCACAATCAAACAAATACTAAAAAATAAATTACAACCAATCAATATAGTGACTATGTCCTACTACACTGTCGGCCTCAAGAAAAGTCATTAGACCATGTAAGGATGAAATTCATGGTAAATTCCTTCCATTTTATGTAATAATTAAACTGTGAACTGCTGTAAATCTATAATCAATATTTCATGACACCAAAACTAGTGTCACATTTCAGATGACCCACTGAAGAAGCTTTTTAAATAAATGACTAAATATATCTGCGGTAGAAAATGTCTACAATGTAGCACACAGAAGGCATTCTGCTAATTATAAACAAACATACACAGTCAAATAAAAATGAGCAAAATTCAGAATAAGATCTAAAGAAGTACATCTCAGTAAAGTGAGAAAATGTTACAACCACAAAAAGAACACATTAAAGTAAAGAAAAGGGAACATTACAACGTGGAAAGAAAGGAAACAGAAATATCTAACAGGGATGGAGGACAAGATTTTATCATATAGATGTTGCCTGATTCACTAACTTCAATTCGAATGTGACACCTGGTGAGCTAAAATAATAAGGCAGTGTCAACCCTGCCCTATTGGTCTGAAGGATTTCTGCTGACTTCCATCTTTCACACATTGGATGGACAGTATGTACCGACAGGAGGCACATGGCTTGCCAGTACTTACCTTCGGGTGGGAAAATTCAAGTGCTACCAATGGCATATATTCCTAAATACATAAATAAAACTGTAACCTACCTTTCACAACTCCTAGTTCCTTTCTCAGTGAGGAAATGGAGGTAGCAGAAGGTTGGAAAGGAGGGGCAGGTCACTCAGGTCCTAGGTTCAGAGGGGGCCACCTGTTGCCTGTTGAAAGGATGAGGATGAGACAAAGATGAAAGGTAGACTTCAGAGAGAGAGTAGGAGGTCAATGATAGTTCACTGATAAGCACTATGGTATCCTCTGTCCAGAATGATAGAAGTACAATGTGACAAGTAAAAACATAGGAGGGAATTGGGAAAGAAGACACAGGAAAAAATGAGAGAGAGAGAGAGAGAGAGAGAGAGAGAGAGATGGGAGGAGGGAGGGGGGGGGGAGATAAAATAATTTAGAAGTAAAAGAAGTAATAACTCATTGATAATATAAGTGTTGAGTCATCAACAGAAACACAAAAACTAATCAGAACTTCGCTAGAAATAAATAAGAAATGGAGTACATAACTGAGTACGTAATGAAACTATAAATTGATAATGGGGGCAAAAAATAAAGGGGTTGGAGTGGTTGTTAACAACATAATATTTTAATTGGACGTTTGATTTGAGTTGTTTTCATACCTGTTGATGAACAGGTAAGTTGCAACATTTGATGTAGAAGTGGATGTACTGTATATCAGTTCCTACTTTTGTGTCTGATTACGGAGCCTTGTGACTTAGAGGTAGAGTGTCCTTAAATTGGGAAGCAACAAATACAACTGTTTGAACATAGAAATAAAAAGGAAATAAATAGTATTTATTTTTCACGTGAAAATCTAAACACCTGATACCTCCACCTCTCCCATAACAATGAAACTAACAAGATTAAAAAAGTCCCACATCAAGTGTTCTTCCCTTTAAAGCCTCAGACTTCAGAAAAAAGTGTCATATGATACAGTGCATAATCTATCATTAAAACATAAAACTATTTCTGAGAGATTTTGTTTCCTGCAGTTACCTGGACAAATAGTGTGCAACCATGCTGACTCCAATAAGTGTACAGAGTAACTCCCTTCCCTCTCTTTCTCACCCTCTCAAAATAAGAATTCATCATGCTTGTCTATTTCACCCAATAAGGGGAAGCTGGAAATTCAAACATGTGCTTCTCATTTGTCTGTTGACACCATTACAGTTATTCATGTTTTGCAAACTGATAGATGATACACTTTTTTAGCCATTAATGGTAAATTAGATTAGAATTTATTAGTTCAAATTTGCGGTTGTCTATCACAATGGTTAAAAATATGGGCACCACCTTAAATAAAATTCACATTTTTCAGGAAATTAACACAACAGGTGGCATATTCAACATGTGTCTCCACTTATTAACAAAGAACTCTTAAAGCTTGTAGCACACGGAAGTTTGTAAGATGATGCCAGACACCTCTACCTCGTGAAATTGTTAGCACATAGGACTGACAAGACTATAAAAATAAGTATGGGATTGGACATTATTTGTTATACTCCAAATTCAAGGAAAATTCAGACTGTCTTTTGGCACTGAAGCTTAACCGTCCCTGACCTGTACTGTGCCAGTGTTTGCTCTGGATGGATGTTCTACCAAATGGCAACATTATACCTCTGTGCTGTACCGTGAGATCTGCAGTAGTCATCAACATAATGAGAGTATTCTACTACTAAAAAATTTCTACGAGTGCATTTATCTCTGTATGCTTTCAGAGCTGTGATTTTCAACTTATTTTCAACTCAGTGCTCTGCTTTACTCTCACCCCTTCATATTGGCCACTGTCACTTGTAGTCTTCCTACCTCAAAAACAATCGAAGTATTGTCATAATCACAGACAGAAAAACAGGAAAGTTTTTATACATAATAACTTTATATTAAGAAAAATTAAAATTACTTATGTGTAAAAATACCTTTAGTAACTTTATTAAAGTTTTCTAATGTTATCTTTTAAAACTAAATCATATATTTGATAATACTGAAGATATTTTTGTAAATTTTGATTAGTTGTGAAAATGACCATATGGTTGGAATTAGCTTACAAGCTGCTGCTTCACAAAATCCTCTACCAAAAAATATCTTTTCTGCTTTCAATACACCGTATGGCCTACGGCGATTGAACTAATAGAAAAGAGGAGTTGAAGTTGAGAACAATGCATCTGGCACATCCTTAGTCAGTCTCTACCACAAACAGTCATTTGCCACTTATCAATCACAGTCGGTTTTATTGCTTTTTGCAGTCCAGTTACACATAAAAAACAATGAGGTCAAAATATTCCTTTATCCCATGCTCAGATATATAGTGGCATAGTGTGATGTCTTACTTGCAGCCGCAATCCAAATGCTTGCACTTCTGGTGTGCAAGACAAATTACAAGACATATGTAAAACCTGGTCTATGGAGTAACAGATAAATCTCATTTAGTCAGAGGAGTCTTGTTTCACACAATTTCCTAACTTCTGGCTGAGTTTACATCTCGAGACTGAAACATGTTGAGGGTTCGGTGATGATTTGGGCTGCCGTATCATAGCACCCCATGGGCTTCATAATTACTCTTTGAGCTCAGATTACTGTCAAGAGTTTTGTGGCCATTTCGGATAATCAAGTCCATCTCATGGTACAATGTTTGTTCCCTAATGGTGCTGCTGCGTTCCAAGATGACAGGAACCCTTTCACACAACTCGCATCATGCAGGACTGGTTTTGTGAGCTTGAGCATGAATTGCCGCATCTCTCCTGCCCACAACAGCCACCAGCTCTCAATATTATTGAGCCTTTGTGCTCCACTTTGGAGAGAAGTTTGTGTGGACACTATTAACATCCATCATCTTTACCTGAATTTGCCATTTTGTGCAGGAAGAATGATATGATATTCCCTTGAAAATCATACGGGACCTGTATTTATCCATTCTGAGATGCCTGGAAGTAATTCTGAATGTCAAGGATTTTCCTTCCCATATTAGGCATGGTAAAGCATTGCGTTTTTGGTGTTTTCACATGTTTGCCCCTACCCCCCCCCCCTACCCCCCACAGAAGAGCTTATTGCATTACAATTACTCTCATACATGACATGAACATATTAGTAGGATCATGTCTGAGCAAAATCTGATGAGTTGTCTTAATCTCAAATACATTCCAAACTTTGAATATCAGTTTGTACATTTTTGTGTATGTTTGGAAATGGTTGTTTCACATGACAGGAATCAATGTTTTTTGTCCATAGCAATATAATTATGTCTGCATATTATTGTGGCATAGTCATTTTCAAAACATGTGAAACTCAATCTCTGTTTATAGCAAGCCTTAGCGTGACATTAGTCAACAGTTGTTCTCATGTTTCAATGTTATTCCAGTCCACTGTCAGATTACAAGAAGCCAACTGCCACTGATCTGAGCCATATGATCTCTTCTCATGAGTGATTGAATGAAGCATTTCTTTAAAGAGACATCCTATGCGCCTTTGTGAATAACACTTTTATTTCTTGCACTGAGCAATCCTCTTACAAGCTCTGTCAAAATGAATCAATAAAATAGTGTAGTGAAAAGGTGTGGGCTTCTAATTGAGATTCAAAATCTGAATATTAAAAAAAATACACACATCAAAGAAAGTTTTGCATCACCCCAGTTCCCAGAACTCCTGAAGATAGACGCTGACTGTGGATATTGTATCACGGACACAGTCCCTTTGACTGTTCAGATATGTCATTATACCCACCCAAAGATGTAAACAACCATGCACCAGCAGCACCTATTAGACAGAGAGGGACCGACAGCTGATCAGTTCCAGTTATTCCACCAGAAAGGAGGCACACGGCACGTGTTGTCTGCAGTTCAACCATACCTAGACGGTCAATACAGTGGTTTGATCATGTCTGCATTGTTACTTTGTGCCAGGAAGGGCTCTCACCAAGAAAAGTGTCCAGACGTATCACAGTGAACCAAAGTGATGTTACTCGGATATGGAGGAGGTACAGAGAGACAGGGACTGTTGATGACATGCCTCGCTCAGGCCGCCCAAGGACTACTACTGAAGTGGATAACTGCTACCTATGGATTATGGCTCAGAGGAACCCTGACAGCAAATCCACCACGTTGAATAATGCTTTTTGTGCAGCCACAGGACGTCATGTTATGACTCAAACTGTGCACAATCGGCTGCATGATGGGCAGCTTCACTCCTGACGTCCATGGTGAGGTCCATCTTTGCAACCACGACACAATACAATGTGGTACAGATGGGCCCAACAGCATACCGAATGGACAGCTCAAGGATTGGCATCACGTTCTCATCACTGATGGGTGTCACATATACCTTCAACCAGACAATCATTGGAGACGTGTTTGGAGGCAACCCGGTCACACTAAACGTCTTAGACACACTGTCCAGTGAGTGCAGCTGTTTTGGTGTGGCATTATGTGGGTCCGATATACGCCGATGGTGGTCATGGAAGGCACCATAATGGCTGTACAATATGTGAATACCATCCTCCAATCAAAAGTGCAACCATATTGGCAGCATATTAGAGAGGCATTCGTCTTCATGGACGACAATTCGCACCCCCATCATGCACATCTTGTGGATGACTTCCTTCAAGATAATGACATTGCTCGATTAAAGTGGCCAGCATGTTCTCCAGATGTGAACCCTATCAAACATGCCTGGGATAGATTGAAAAGGGCTGTTTATGGACAATGCGACCCACCAACCACTCTGAGGGATCTATGCCGAATTGCTGTTGAGGAGTGGGACAATCTGGACCAACAGTGCCTTGATGAACTTGTGGTTAGTCTGCCACAACAAATATAGGCATGCATCAATGCAAAAGGACATGCTACTGGGTATTAGAGGTACCAGTGTGTACAGGAATCTAGACAACCACCTCAGAAGGTCTCACTGTATGGTGGTACAACATGCAACGTGTGGTTTTCATGAGCAATAAAAAGGCTGGAAATGATATTTATGTTGATCTCTATTCCAATTTTCTATACAGGTTCCAAAACTCTTGGAACCAGGGTGAAGCAATTTTTTTTTTTTTTGATGTGTGTAGGTAAATTGTTCCCACAATAATAATTGCATTCTGATGGGGATTCATTCAAACTTTAACTACTGCTCAATCGAAAAGTCGAATGTAAAAAGGAAAATAAAGGTGCACACTAATATTTAATTATCAAAGGTTTAATATAAAATATAAATAGAATGGAATTTATATTAAAGTAATAATATTAATAATAATCTTCGTTCCAATACTGTACTTGTACGCTCTTTCCCATTTTCTTCTCATTTGGAAATGATATACTATGAAATTTCCTTATTTTACATGATTAGGTGCAATTGCTTATGTGCTACAGCACACTGTAAATATCACACTAAATTAAGCTATTTCTCTTCAAATGGAAGCTGGAAATTGCACTAAAATTACACCATTTCTCTTTGAGTGCTACATAAAGGGAAAAATACATGTTTTGTTGCTTTTTCACTACCACAATTACAAACTAGTGACATGTGCTGAAATGATGGTGAGCCATGCTACAATCGAGGACTGCAGCTGTCTGTTTTTGACTATGCACGCTCTGGTGTGACATCATCACTTCCGGCACTATGAGTGCTACATTGCTCACAGCACCTGGTCAGTATTTCTCTTTGAAAGTGTGAGTCATATATTGTGAAAGCACAGAGTATGAGGAATTTTTGAGGAGCAGCTGAAGTAACAACATTGTGGCCGAGTGATCAAGCACTCCGAATAGCTATATGCTGGCCAGGGTTCAATTCCCACTGCTACTACCATATTTTTCCTTCATTTTATTTTATTCTCTGCAATTTTTAACTATTAATTATAAAATTTAACTATATTTAAACAGTTCAATTTATACACATAAAATTAGTTACAACTACTATCTCTGTAAGTCAAAATGCTATACATCGAGATAAAAAATCTGAGCATATGAGGTTTTCTGGAGATGAGCTCTTAAAGGAGACCTTTCCCAGTAGATCTTCTGAGAAGAAAGTGAAATTTAAAAGATTGGGAGACCTATTTCAAACGTAAATCTAACACATGGACAATGTGGGACGAGGTTCACCAATTTGGTTCAAACTACATGAGTAAAAGAAACACATGGATACCCCTTTCAAGTTCCTAGAATATTTCACCAGAATGTGCCACAGGAAAAGGTAAAATTCTCACTAAAGAGTTATGCATAGACTATGAGGACATTTTAGCAGAAGTTCACATATAAGCACAGTAGCACAGCAGTCAGGCCATCGAATTAATTCATCGGCTCATGTTTGATTCCCGCCACTGCTGTCATTACTTTGGGATTCTGGGTGGTTGGGAAGGATTCCTCTAGATGGCCCATGTATCGGTTGGCATAGGATGGCGCCATGCAGGGGGTCAAAGCCGTACCCCAGATTTGTTTGTAGGTAACACCTTCAATGGAGAAGTAATTGTGGGTGAGGATATAGTTGATCATGGCAACTAGGAAGGTGGTTGTTGGCTTTGAATCTGCCGGGCGTTGGGAAGGGTAGAGTTCACTAGTTGTAAGGTCAAGGGCATTAGGGATATTAGTGTGAATGGAGGTGGTATCAACAGTGACGAGCAGGGCACCATGTGGTAAAGGAACAGGAACTGTGGAGGGTCAGTGAAGGAAATGATTGATGTCTTTTACTTATTATTATTTCAATATATTTAAAAAGTTCAATTTACATACAAAAAATTTATATATTCAATTCAGTTACAATTACTACCCTTGCAAATCAAAAAGGCTAAAGCCCAGCACATTTTAGTAAGTTGATAAAATTTTTTAAAAATCGCCAATGATGCAGATATTCGTGCTGACAACAATATTTCATTATACTATATACAATCTCAATTCTAACAGCCACAGTTTTATATAGTGGGATGTTCCTGTACTCCAGACCTTACTATTAGAGTATTCTCTCCTCCTTTCTTTTGTAGACTCTCAACCACATGATTAATGCCTTATTTCACTATCAGTTTCTCATAATTTTCATTCAACACAATCTTGCCCTGGGTCTCTGGTAGTTCACTTCACCGTGCTGTTGAGCGATATTTGGATCATTACGAATAAATAACCAGTACTCACTGTGTTGCAAACAATACTTTCGATTACCCTCCTCCACCACCTCCCCCCATGAACCATGGACCTTACCATTGGTGGGGAGGCTTGCGTGCCTCAGCAATACAGACAGCCATACCGTAGGTACAACCACAACGGAGGGGTATCTGTTGAGAGGCCAGACAAACCTGTGGTTCCTGAAGAGGGGCAGCAGCCTTTTCAGTAGTTGCAGGGGCAACAGTCTGGATGATTGACTGATCTGGCCTTGTAACAATAACCAAAACGGCCTTGCTCTGCTGGTACTGTGAATGGCTGAAAGCAAGGGGAAACTACAACCGTAATTTTTCCCGAGGGCATGCAGCTTTACTGTATGATTAAATGATGATGGCGTCCTCTTGGGTAAAATATTCCAGAGATAAAATAGTCCCCCATTCGGATCTCTGGGCGGGGGACTACTCAAGAGGATGTCGTTATCAGGAGAAAGAAAACTGGTATTCTACGGATCGGAGCGTGGAATGTCAGATCCCTTAATCGGGCAGGTAGGTTAGAAAATTTAAAAAGGCAAATGGATAGGTTAAAGTTAGATATAGTGGGAATTTGTGAAGTTCGGTGGCAGGAGGAACAAGACTTTTGGTCAGGTGACTACAGGGTTATAAACACAAAATCAAATATGGGTAATGCAGGAGTAGGTTTAATAATGAATAGGAAAATAGTAATGCTGGTAAGCTACTACAAACAGCATAGTGAACGCATTATTGTGGCCAAGATAGATACGAAAGCAAACACCTATTACAATAGTAAAAGTTTATATGCCAACTATCTCTGCAGATTTTGAAGAAATGTATGATGAAATAAAAGAAATTATTCAGATAGTGAATGGAGATTAAAATTTAGTAATCATGGGTGACTGGAATTAGAGTGTAGGAAAAGGGAGAGAAGGAAACGTAGTGGGTGGATATGGATTGGGGAAAGAAATGAAAGAGGAAGCCGCTTGGTAGAATTTTGCACAGAGCACAACTTAATCATAGCTAACACTTGGTTTAAGAATCATGAAAGAAGGTTGTATACATGGAAGAACCCTGGAGATACTAAAAGGTATCAGATAGGCTATATAATGGTAAGACAGAGATTTAGGAACCAGGTTTTAAACTGTAAGACATTTCCAGGGGCAGATGTGGACTCTGACCACAATCTATTGGTTATGACCTGTAGATTAAAACAGAAGAAACTGCAAAAAGGTGGGAATTTAAGGAGATGGGACCTGGATAAACTGACTAAACCAGAGGTTGTACAGAGTTTCAGAGAGAGCATAAGGGAACAATTGACAGAAATGGGAGAAAGAAGTACAGTAGAAGAAGAATGGGTAGCTCTGAGGGATGAAGTAGTGAAGGCGGCAGAGAATCAAGTAGGTAAAAAGACGAAGCAGGCAAATGTACTAAATGAAGCAGGCAAAAAGGAATACAAACGTCTCAAAAATGAGATCGACAGGAAGTGCAAAATGGCTAATCAGGGATGGATAGAGGACAAATGTGAGGGTGTAGGGGCTTATCTCATTAGGGGTAAGATAGATACTACCGACAGGAAAATTAAAGAGACCTTTGGAGAGAAGGGAACCACTTGTATGAATATCAAGAGCTGAGATGGAAACCCAGTTCTAAACAAAGAAGGGAAAGCAGAAAGGTGGAAGGAATATATGGAGGGTCTATACAAGGGCGATGTACTTGAGGACAATATTATGGAAATGGAAGAGGATGTAGATGAAGATGAAATGGGAGATACGACACTGCGTGAAAAGTTTGACAGATCACTGAAGGACCTGAGTTGAAACAGGCCCCCAGAGTAGACAACATTCCATTGGAACTACTGACGGCCTTGGGAGAGCCAGTCCTGACAAAACTCTACCATCTGGTGAATAAGATGTATGAAACGGGCGAAATACCCTCAGACTTCAAGAAGAATATAATAATTCCAATCCCAAAGAAAGCAGGTGCTGACAGATGTGAAAATTACTGAACAATCAGTTTAATAAGCCACAGCTGCAAAATACTAACACGAATTCTTTACAGACGAATGGAAAAACTAGTAGAAGCCGACCTGGGGGAAGATCAGTTTGGATTCCGTAGAAATAATGGAACATGTGAGGCAATACTGATCATACGACTTATCTTAGAAGAAAGATTAAGGAAAGGCAAACCTATGTTTTTAGCATTTGTAGACTTAGAGAAAGCCTTTGACAATGTTGACTGGAATACTCTCTTTCAAATTCTGAAGGTGGAAGGGATAAAATACAGGGAGCGAAAGGCTATTTACAATTTGTACAGAAACCAAATGGCAGTTATAAGAGTCAAGGTACATGAAAGGGAAGCAATGGTTGGGAAGGGAGTAAGACAGGGTTGTAGCCTCTCACCGGTGTTATTCAATCTGTATATTGAGCAAGCAGTAAAGGAAGCAAAAGAAAAATTTGGAGTAGGTATTAAAATCCATGGAGAAGAAATAGAAACTTTGAGGTTCGCTGATGACATTGTAATTCTGTCACAGACAGCAAAGAACTTGGAAGAGCAGTTGAATGGAGTGGACAGTGTCTTGAGAGGAGACTATAAGATGAAAATCAACAAGAGCAAAATGAGGATAATGGAATGTAGTAAAATTAAGTCGGCTGATGCTGAGGGAATTAGATTAGGAAATGAGACACTTAAGGTAGTAAAGGAGTTTTGCTATTTGGGGAGTGAAATAACAGATGATGGTTGAAGTAGAGATGATATAAAATGTAGACTGGCAATGGCAAGGAAAGCGTTTCTGAAGAAGAGAAATATGTTAACATCGAGTAAAAAAAGTGTCTGGAAGTCATTTCTGAAAGTATTTGTATGGAATACAGTCATGTATGGAAGTGAAACATGGATGATAAATAGTTTGGACAGGATGAGAATAGAAGCTTTTGAAATGTGGAGCTACAGAAGAATGCTGAAGATTAGATGGGTAGATCACATAACTAATGAGAAAGTATTGAATCGGATTGGGGAGAAGAGACGTTTGTAGCATACTTGACCAGAAGAAGGGATCGGTTGGTAGGACACGTTCTGAGGCATCAAGGGATCACCAATTTAGTATTGGAGGGCAGTGTGGAGGGTAAAAATCATAGAGGGAGACCAAGAGATGAATACACCAAGCAGATTCAGAAGGATGTAGGTTGCAGTAGATACTGGGAGATGAAGAAGCTTGCACAGGATAGAGTAGCATGGAGAGCTGCATCAGACCCGTCTCAGGAGTGAAGACCACAACAACAACAACTTCCACCACCCCTTCCCCAAAACACTATCTTCCTTTTAGTCCTCTTAATAAGAATGTCAATTAGTGATCTATTGTTGTATTGTTTGTTTGTTGACAACTATCACATAAGTATTTCACAATGCAGTAACTGGTTTTGAGCACACAGTGGACATTGTCAGACTAAAAGTACATGGTGAGAGAGGATGTGAGAGTCCCTTTTCATTATCAACGTAAGTAAATATACACCAAACGGGAAAGTGCTGGAAGATAGGCACAAAAACACACACACACACAAAATTTCAAGCTTTCACAACCAATGGTTGCTTCTGCAGGAAAGAGGGAAGGAGAGGGAAAGACAAAAGGATGTGGGTTTTAAGGGAGAGGGTAAGGAGTCATTCCAATCCCGGGAGCAGAAAGACTTACCTTAGGGGGAAAAATGTTCAGGTATACAATCGCGCACACACACACACATATCCATCCACACATATACAGACACAAGCAGACATATTTAAAGGCAAAGAGTTTGGGCAGAGATGTTAGTCGAGGCGGAAGTGCAGAGGCAAAGAGGTTGTTGAATGACAAGTGAGGTATGAGTGGTGGCAACTTGATTGAGGCCTGGTGGATAATGGGAAGAGAGGATATACTGAGGGGCAAGCTCCCATCTCCGGAGTTCGGATAGGTTGGTGTTAGTGGGAAGTATCCAGATAACCCGGACGGTGTAACACTGTGCCAAGATATGCTGGCCGTGCACCAAGGCACGTTTAGCCACAGGGTGATCCTCATTACCAACAAACACTGTCTGCCTGTGTCCATTCATGCGAATGGACAGTTTGTTGCTGGTCATTCCCACATAGAAAGCTTCACAGGGCAGGCAGGTCAGTTGGTAAATCACGTGGGTGCTTTCACACCTGGCTCTGCCTTTGATCGTGTACACCTTCCGGGTTCCAGGACTGGAGTAGGTGGTGGTGGGAGGGTGCATAGGTCAGGTTTTACACCGCGGGCAGTTACAAGGGTAGGAGCCAGAGGGTGGGGAAGGTGGTTTGGGGATTTCATAGGGATGAACCAAGAGATTATGAAGGTTAGGTGGATGGCAGAAAGACACTCTTGGTGGAGTGGGGAGGATTTCATAAAGGATGGATCTCATTTCAGGGCAGGATTTGAGGAAGTCGTATCCCTGCTGGAGAGCCACATTCAGAGTCTGATCCAGTCCCGGGAAGTATCCTGTCACAAGTGGGGCACTTTTGGGGTTCTTCTGTGAGAGGTTCTGGGTTTGAGGGGATGAGGAAGTGGCTCTGGTTATTTGCTTCCGTACCAGGTCGGGAGGGTAGTTGCGGGATGCGAAAGCTGTTTTCAGGTTGTTGGTGTAATGATTCAGGGATTCAGGACTGGAGCAGATTCGTTTGCCACGAAGGCCTAGGCTGTAGGGAAGGGACCATTTGATATGGAATGGGTGGCAGCTGTCATAATGGAGGTACTGTTGCTTGTTGGTGTGTTTGATGTGGACAGATGTGTGAAGCTGGCCATTGGACAGATGGAGGTCAACGTCAAGGAAAGTGGCATGGGATTTGGAGTAGGACCAGGTGAATCTGATCGAACCAAAGGAGTTGAGATTGGAGAGGAAATTCTGGAGTTGTTCTTCACTGTGAGTCCAGATCATGAAAATGTCATCAATAAATCTGTACCAAATTATGGGTTGGCAGGCCTGGGTAACCAAGAAGGCTTCCTCTAAGTGACCCATAAATAGGTTGGCGTACGAGGGGGCCATCCTGGTACCCATGGCTGTTCCCTTTAATTGTTGGTATGTCTGGCCTTCAAAAGTGAAGAAGTTGTGGGTCAGGATGAAGGTGGCTAAGGTAATGAGGAAAGAGGTTTTAGGTAGGATGGCAGGTGATCAGTGTGAAAGGAAGTGCTCCATCACAGCGAGGCCCTGGACGTGCGGGATATTTGTGTACAGGGAAGTGGCATCAATGGTTACAAGGATGGTTTCCGGGGGTAACAGACTGGGTAAGGATTCCAGGCGTTCGAGAAAGTGGTTGGTGTCTTTGATGAAGGATGGGAGACTGCATGTAATGGGTCGAAGGTGTTGATCTACGTAGGCAGAGATATGTTCTGTGGGGCCTTGGTAACCATCTACAATGGGGTGCCCGGGATGTTTGGGTTTGTGAATTTTAGGAAGTAGGTAGAAGATAGGAGTGCGAGGTGTTTGTGGAGTCAGGAGGTTGATGGAGTCAGGTGAAAGGTTTTGTAGGGGGCCTAAGGTTCTGAGGATTCCTTGAAGCTCCGCCTGGACTTCAAGTTGCTTCCACTCATACCTCACCTGTCATTCAACAACCTCTTTGCCTCTGCACTTCCGCCTCGACTGACATCTCTGCCCAAACTCGTTACCTTTAAATATGTCTGCTTGTGTCTGTATATGTGTGGATGGATATGTGTGTGTGTGTGTGTGTGTGTGTGTGTGTGTGTGTGTGTGTGTGTGTGTGTGTGTGTGTCTGTACACCTGTCCTTTTTCCCCCCTAAGGGAAGTCTTTCAGCTCCCGGGATTGGAATGACTCCTTACCCTCTCCCTTAAAACCCACATTCTTTCGTCTTTCCCCCTCCTTCCCTCTTCCCTGAAGAAGCAACCGTTGGTTGCGAAAGCTTGAAATTTTGTATGTGTGTTTTTTTATTGTGCCTATCTACCAGCGCTTTCCCGTTTGGTAAGTCATGGACTCTTTGTTTTTAACATATATTTTTTCCATGTGGAATGTTTCTTTCTATTTTATTTAAGTAAATATATATGTTTACTTGTTCGATAATCACTGGCTCATTGAAATGAGTCACTGGATTATGCAATGCTGATGATATTGTTTCCACAAAAAATACAAGAAGATAAACAATTAAATCAATCGCATTACATCCATTGACAAGCTGTCATTTTTCCCAAATATTGTCACATTTCCACAAATCTTTACTGTTTACACAGATACTATTCCTTTTGATTTTCCAGAAGAAACCTATTACATACAATAATATTTGATACTATTCATTAATATTTTTGTTCACACAGAATACTAAAATTTGATGACACTAATTATCCATATGTTTGCATTCCAGTAGTATTTATTTGTTCAAGATAATAACAATAATAGCAAATTTAGCAAGTAAAAGATCTGCCCAACCAGTAATTATACAGGTAACAAACAAAATACGCAATTACCTTCCTTTGGTCTCCGCCATTCAAATTCCAGAACAACATCAGTGTGTCCAACAAAAGTGTGAACGGGGGTTGACGGGTTTGATATTTTCCACAATAAAAGACTGTTTTCTCCTCTTCGTAACTGAGGAACGACAACTGTAACCATACCTTCGCCAAACGGCTAGAGAAAACAGGCCAGACTTGAAGTGACATACACATGTGGTATACATTTTAAGCATTAAGTGTAGTGCAATAATTTAAATCTCTATGTTACGGCACACTACATATGGTACTGCAAAGTCCCGGGTGACAGACAAATAAAGAAAGAAGTAAAGTTGGCTATTCAGCATAACACACACACACACACACACACACACACACACACACACACACACACACACGGAGCTACATTTTCTGGTGCTGCAGCTAGCTCTTTGGGGCATCATTGGAAAAACTTAGCAATGATTTAAATTTTGTTTATTTGCTTGTAAACAGCACATTGCCTTAACTACATGGTATGTGGTTCACTTAACTCTTTTTCATTATTTACTATCTGCTACAACACACATAAAGCAAACAATCTATAAAATGAAACTGGCACTAAACATAAAAAGACAAAGCTTCGACTTTGCAGAAAACAGGAAGAACTGATGGAAACAAAAGGTGACACAATTGTTAGGTTTCTCAAAAAGATGTTCTTTTCTTCAAGAAAAGAGCTATTATTCTTTCCTCTCAATCCTTTCCAGTATCAGAACATCTAATTCAGAAATTTGACATTTGTGTTATGTTTTGCTTACGTTTGTGTTTGCTAATATGCTTTCTCTGCAGCTTCTAACTTCTCAAGGATTGAAATCTCATCTGTTTTTAACATTCTGGTGTTAATATACCGCTTGCTGGCTCTTCCCCCCCCCCCCCCCCCCCCCCCCCCCTCTTGGTAATATGTTGTGTCTCCCTTTAACTACAACCCTGGGTGAATCACATACTAAATCTGATAATAGTCCAGACATCTTATTTTAAATGTTTGCAGGTATGCATGTACATTTGATTCTAAACCTAATATGTGATGCATTTTGCTCAATTAAAAAAACTGGCAGGGAGTGGTGTGTGTGTGTGTGTGGGGGGGGGGGGGGGGGGGGGGGGTTATGCAGGAGGGGGGGGGGAGATATGTAAAATTAAAGCATATCTATAGTTACATGAGTTGTAGTAAAAGGCTAGTATGTTATATCTCATTAAATTTAAGCCAGTATGTAAACCGTCTTGTGTTACACAACATCCCAATAAAAATCATGCAAATGATCTAGGAGGGAGGGAGGCTGGGGAAGGGGTGAGGGGGGCAAGTGGCAAAGGAAGAGAGAGAGAGAGAGAGAGAGAGAGAGAGAGAGAGAGAGAGAGAGAGAGAGAGAGAGAATGAATTTAAGCCTCACTTACAACCCTGGGGCTGTGGTTGTCTTAAACACTTTTATATATCAATTCTGTTGGCGGTTTCACAAATAAGAACACAATCTGCCTAGAGTATTACTGGAATTACTCATCCCAAAATACTGTACAATTTCAGATGCAAGTAAACAGAAAACAGTTTCTTGAGAGTGTTACTCACTCGGAATCATGAAAGAGCATGTGCATGATTTGGAAGGACTAGACAATGATAAGGTGAAGATTTTTAGACATCCTCATCACAAAAGCAGGTTATCACAGTCTGAAATCCTGGCTGGGAGTAATTACCAAGTATTTACATCAATTTGTAACAATAGTTAGAATACATTCAAAGAGAGGAGCAGAATAAAAACAACTGATTGTAATCTATATCCTTTAAGAAACAGTGAAGATAATAAAACTCCCACAAAAAGAGAAAACCATTTCTCTGCCCCTTAGTCAATCCACCTCAAATGACTTCATCCAATATGTGTCATTGGCTTAAGTGTCTTTCTTTTTAAACTGTGGAAAGTCCAAGTTGGAATATCAACAATATTATGAAGAGGACAGACTACTAATGACCATAAAGATGACAATTTGAGTCGCAAACAGGAATAACAAAAAGACTTTTAAAATCCTGAACCTTCAGCCAAAGCTTTCTTCAGAAAAGAAAAGAAAAGAAAAGAAAAGAAAAGAAAAGAAAAGAAAAGAAAAGAAAAGAGAGAAGAAAACACAGTTACACAATCAAGCACATCTCACACGTACATGACTGCTCTCTCTGGCCACTGCGGCCAGAATACAACGGTCATTTTGAATGGAAGCAGCAATCTAGAGTGGGGCAAGGAAGGGAGATGGATAGCAGGGTATGGGTTGGGAGGAAGGAATCCGCACTTACTGACAGAGCATGCAGGTACTAGCTGGTGGCCAGACAAGGCTGCCTGTGTGGGATTGAGAGTCTCTGGTGGAGGAAGGGGGGCTGGAATGGAAAAGGAGAGCAGCAGAGAGGGAAAAAGACTTGTGGCATTGGAAGAGTGTGGAGCACAATGATGGTGGGAAATGACATTTGGAAGGAGGTGATGGGACAGAGCGGATGGAAAGTGTGGCGTGGAGGATATGGGGACAGTAGGTTATCTTGTTTGAGGCCAGTATGATTTCAGGAGCAGAGAACGTGTCGTAAGGATAACTCTCATTGATCCAGTTCGGAGAAGCTTTTGGTGGAGGCGAGGATCCAAATGGCCCAGGGTTGTTAAGTAGCCACTGAAATCAAGCATGTTATGTTTAGCTGAATGTTATGCCACAGAGTGGTCCAGTTTGCTCTTAGCCACAGTTTGGCAGTTGCCCTTCATCCTGATAGACATTATCTAGCTGGTAGTCATACCGATACAAAAGGCTGTGCAATGACATGGGTGCTTTCACAGGTGGCCTGGCCTCTGATGAAATAGGATAACCCTGTTACACAACTGTAATAGGAAGTTTTGGGTGGGTGAATTGGGCAGGTCTTGAACCTGGGTCTTCCACAAAGATATGAGCGGGTTGAGAATGGAATAGGGATGGATTAGGATGTTGCGGAGGTTGGGTGGACAATGGAACACCACTTTAGGAGGGCTTGGAAGGATCTTTGGTACTGCATGATGAACAGGTAGCTGGTTCTCCCACCACCCCAAGAACCAGCTACAAAGGACCACCGCCTTCACAACTCAATACAACCCCAGACTGGAACAACTGAATCATATCCTTTGTCAAGGTTTTGATTACCTATCATCATGCCCTGAAATGAGGGACTTCCTGCCCAAGAGCCTCCCATACCTCCTAAACTGGTTTTCCATCACTCACCCATCTTTCACAATGTCCTACTCCATTTCTAAGTCCCTCTCAATTCCAACCTCTTGCCACAGGGATCATAAACCATGGGAGACCCACATGCAAGATATGCCCAATCTACCCACCCAGAACTTCATATTCCAGTCCACTCAAAGGGTTACTATACTTCACTAGAGGCCAAGTCACCAGTGAAAGTTGCCTTGTTATATACTAGCTCCACTGCAATCACTGCACAGCATTTTATATAGGTGCAATTACCAACCAGCAGTCCACCAGGATGAATGGCCACTAAAAAAAACTGTGGTCAAGAGCAGAGTAGACCATCCTGCAGTACAACATGCAGCTGAACATAGTAAGCTTGATTTCAATGGCTGCCTCTTGACCTGGGCCATTTGGATCCTCCCCTCCTCCACCAGGTTCTCTGAAGTGTGTAGATAGAGTTATCCTTGCAATACATTCTCTGTTCCCTAAATCATCCTGGCCTCAACCAAGGCCCACCATCCCCATACCCTCCACCCAACAGTTCCCAGCCCCTCTGTCCTATCACCACCTCTGACTTCAGGTCGCCCACCCCCATTGTACTCCAGTCTCCACCAATGCCACCAGTTTTTTCCCCTCTCTGCTGCTCTCTTTTTCACTTCCCTGCCCCCCCCCCCCCTCCCTTCCACACTCACAGCCTCCCAATGCCGCACAGGCAGCCTTGGCTGGCCACCATCTAAACCTGCATGCTCTGTCAGGCTGTGCTGACTCCTCTCCACCCACCCGTAGTCTGCTATCCCTTCCCACCCTCCAGATTATCGCTTCCGCTCAACACGACACCATCACACTCAGGCCACAGTAACGAGAGAGTGCAGTAATGTATGCACATGGTGCACTTGCTTGCATGAAGGCGTGTGTGAATTTTTTTTTTTTTTCCGAAGGGTTTGGCCAGAAGCTCAGTGTCTAACAGTCTTTTCGTTGTGCCTGTCTGCAAGTCAATGTGACATCTTTATGGTGAATATCAATCTGTCCTTTTCTTTCTTTTTATTGTGATAAGAGGTGTGAGGGAACTAGCAATCACCAAATGAATATTTTTCTATCTCTGTCAAACAGCTCTTATGGACGTACTTCCCCCTACAAGGTTTGACAGGTAGAATAAAAGTATTCTACACACTTAGGAGTAGCAAATGATAGAATGAAAAATGCTGTTCAGGAAAGTGTAGACATGAATGACAGCAATATATGTATGCCTGCAGCCCTGGATACATCCTGGCAATGAAGAGACCATAGTTCCCTAAATGGTGTAGTGACCTCCTTGGCCAATTGTGAAGTCACTGATCTGGAATTTATTACCAAGTTCAGTCATGGCTGCACTAGTGGAACTAAAAATCATAAATGTTTGATTAATTTTATAGTTATAATGGAAGGATGGAATCTGAAAGAGTTGTGAAGATATTTCACAGGTCAGTGGAGAAATATGGTGTGATGTATACCTCTTACCTAGGAGATGGGAACTCAAAAGTGTACCAAAAAGGTTGTGAATCCAAACCTTATGATGACACAAAAATTGAAAAAAATGGGATGTGTAGGACATGCGCAGAAAAGGCTAGGTACAAGATTGAGAAACTTGAAGAGGAATTTGAAGGGAAAGCAATTAGCTGGTGGTCAGCTTACAGATGAAGAAATAGACTGTTGCAGTATTATTCCTTAAGGGAATGAAAAAGCTGGTGTGGGCTACTTTCTTTCACAAATCCTCCACAGATAACAACCCACGTCATGCACTCTGCCCACCTGGCAGTTGATTCATGGTGTGGCTACCAGAGGGCTGTTACTCAAGGCGAGACCTACAACTATAAACATTCTTTGCCATTTGCTATAATGAAAGTTATAAAACCAATATATAGGGATCTTAGTGACACAACATTATTAGAGGAATGTTTACATGGTAGGACTCAAAATCCAAATGAAAGTTTCAAAAATTTTATATGGGAACAGATACCAAAAACTGTTCTAGTAGGACTAAATACTTTGAAAATAGATGTGCTAGATGCTGTTCTATGTTTCAATGACAGTGCAGTGTCAAGGCTTAATGTTATGGAACTGATGGGAATGCCTGGTAGACTGAATATGCATAGAACTCTAATAGCCACTGACTGAAGGAGACTCTTCAAGGCAGAAAAATCAGTGTTGGAAGCCACCAAAGAAGCAAGAATATGAAGAAGTGTGAAAAAGAGAAGGGATGAAGAACAACACAGGAAATAAGGTGAATGTGGACCTGGGAAGCATTAGCACCATGAAAGTTTAATAGAAAAAAAACAAGTTTTTTCTTTAACTTGAATTTCCCAAAAGTTAAATTATTTCATATTCTGGTATGCTCTGGCTATAAACTATTAAAGATAGGAAGCTGAAATTTTGTTTACTGTCTAAAAACATGCTTAACTAAAAAGCAGACAACTCTTTTTTGAAGAAAAACCCTGAATTCATTTCCAACATTTCTGATAATCATACTTAAAATTATTTAGTACCATAATTTATGACAGCACCATCTTTTCAGTAGTCTGCTTTAAAGATAAAAATGTAAAGAACTTACAGGAAAAAATAAACTTCCTACTTTGTTTGTATTTTGAGTAAAGTGGACCTATGATGCACACAAATATTTAGCATGGTTTATTTCACTTACAACAAAAAATACTATTAAAAAAGTGTCAGCTAAAGCTGTGGTTCATACATAAAAATGTTTCCAAAAGACGTCTTAAAAGATGGTAAGTATTATATGGCCTTACAAATTTTATTCTTTAAGTTACACTGTTTAGAAAACTGACAATTATTTCAAGGTTTCCACTGGTAGTCATGGACCAGTCTCCTGAAGCAGGTATTGTGAGTTAAACTGGTCCTCAACCACACTGCAAAATACAGGTAGTATCTAAAGGCAGGTCCACATTGAGCGCGTCGTGCCACGCCGCGCTGCGCAAAACGGCTCTGCGCGCTCAGTGTGGACGGCGAACCGCGCTGCAGCGCGTCGTGCCGCGCAGTTTTCCGACTGTTGTCGGTACATCAAAGGAAGTGGCGCGTTTGCGCACGCTCAGTTTAGATGGGGCTTCGGCTTGCTCCATCTTCAGACCGTGCGCGTGCTCCAACTGGAACACAGTGCGTGCCTCGGAGCAGCGAGGCAGGGCACCGACGGGCACTCCCTCTGTTACAGCTGTGCGCAGGGTGCAGGAGCGCGGCGAGCTCAGTGTGGACCTGCCTTCACATTTCGCAAAGCTTTCAATGTGTGCCAACAACTGTCAGGTTACTAAGACCTAACAGATTTATAGTATCTTTGGACATTGTGTGGATTGTTTCCTTAAGTACATAGCGAATTAGGCTTCCTTTTATGATTTCTACCTCACTCATTAATTATGATGTGTATTTGCTGAAATATGACGGATTTGTTTGTTTCAGCCTTTATGTAGATTTCGGTGGACATCAATAACTTATTCTGTTGGACTGACCTCTAAAAATCTACATAAAAAGATGGACTAAACAGATGATCAAATCAAAAGTGCCATTTTAAAAAAAGTAATTCTGGTATTTGCCATTTTAAAAGAAGCCTTTCAGGTATTTGCCATTTTAAAAGAAGCCTTTCAGGTATTTGCCATTTTAAAAGAAGCCATTCTCATATTTGCCATTTTAAAAGAAACTATTCTGGTATTTCCATTTTAAAAGAAGCCATTCTGATATTTGCCTTATATAATTACGAGAAACCGTACTGACTTAACCGGCGGTGAGGGACCTTGCAGATCATTTCCTGTGAATTCTAGTTGTCGCAAGTCTTCCTGTAGCCCATCCTCCCATCTTGCTCTTGACTGGTCTGCCCCAAGGGTGCTTTTCGTCTAGCGTTCCTATCAACACTACTTGTGGAATAGCGTCATGTGTCATTCTTGCAACATGTCCAGCCCATTTTAGTCACCTAACCTTTGCTTTTTGTAGAACATCGGACTGATACATCACACCATTTTCCTCCATTCTTTTTCTTCCTTCATTGGCCCAAAATTCTTTACCCTGATCTTTTTCTCAAACACAATCAGTTTTTCTCTATCACTCTTGATGGTATTCAATGTTATTATGCCAGATAACAGCATTGGGGCAAATATTGTATTGTATACTGTTATTTTAACTTTTGTTGAGATTACCCTTCATTTCGTGATTGGTTTTAGGCACTTATACAATGTGAAAGAATTAACAATTTGTTGGTTTGCTTTTAGCTGGACATTACTTCTCTGGCTGAATTGTGATCCCAAGTATTTAAAGTTCCCAACTATCTTAAGCTTCATCTCTTCAATTTGTAAATCCCCAGTCATGTTGCAGTTCATCCTTCTGCTTGGTTCCATCCCTTCTATCTTTTCTGAGTTGATTCTCAAGCCCACATTACTTGTACTACTGCTCAGGTCCTTCGCAGTTTTTATCATTTCTTTTTCTGACTCTGACATAGCTGTCATTTCATCTCCATACGCTAGCACTTGCAGATTAAAAGGGAAATCATATACTGAGGTGATAAAAGTCACGTGATACCTCCTAATACCGTGTTGGACCTCCTTTTGCCTGGCATAGTGCAACAATTCAATGTGGCATGGACTCAACAAGTCCACTGTAGAAATATTGAACCATGCTGCCTCCGTAGTCATCTATAACTGCGAAAGTGTTGCCGGTGCAGACCTTGTGTAGCAACTGACCTCTCGATTATGTCCCATAAATGTTTCATGGGATTCGTGTCAGGCACACGCATTGTCCACAATGTTCTTCAAACCAAATGCAAACAATTGTTGCCTGAAGACATGGTACAGTGTCATCCATAAAAAATGCATCATTTTTTGAGAACGTGAAGTTCACGAATGGCTGCAAATTGTCTCCAAGTACTCGAATATTACCATTTCCAGTCACTGAGTGATTTAATTTGACCACAGGACCCAGCTCATTCCATGTAAACACAGCACACGCAATTATGCAGCCATCATGAGTTTTCACAGTGCCTCGTTTGCAACTTGGGTCCATGTCTTTGTGGGGTCTGCACCACACTTGGACCCTACCGTCAGTTCTTCCCAACTGAAATCGAGACTCATTTGATCAGGCCAGTTTTCCAGTTGTCTAGGGTCCAACCAATTTGGTCACAAGTCCAAGAGAACCATTGCAAGCACTGTTGTGCTGTTAGCAAAGGCACTCATGCCAGTTGTCTGCTGCCATAGTCCATTAATGCCCAGTTTCACCATACCGCCCTTAACGGATACATTCATCATACATCCCACATTGATTTCTGCATTTATTTCATGCAGTGTTGTTTGTCTGTTAGCACTGACAACTCTACACAAACGTCACTGCTCTTGGTATTGGCAGTCTTGGCATACTCCTGACACTGTGGATCTTCGAATATTGAATTTCCTAATGATTTCCAAAATGGACTGTCCTGTGCATCTAGCTTCAACTTTCATTCCATGTCCAAAGTCTGTTAATTTTTATTGTGTGGCCATAACCACATCCGAAACCTTTCCACAAGAATCACCTGAGTACAATGCACTGCCCTTTCATACCTCGTGTACACGGCGCGGTTCGTCACAGGGTTATTTGGTAACTGTGATAGCGTTACGGAGATGTTTAGCAAACTCAAGTGGCAGACTCTGCAAGAGAGGCACTCTGCATTGCGGTGTAGCTTGCTCGCCAGGTTTTGAGAGGGTGCGTTTCTGGATGAGGTATCGAATATACTGCTTCCCCCTACTTATACATCCCGTAGAGATCATGAATGTAAAATTAGAGAGATTCGAGTGCGCACGGAGGCTTTCAGACAGTCATTCTTCCCGCGAACCATACGCGACTGGAACAGAAAAGGGAGGTAATGACAGTGGCATGTAAAGTGCCCTCCCCATACACCGTTGGGTGGCTAGCGGAGTATGAATGTAGATGTAGATGTAGGTACTACTGTCATCTGTATAAGTATATATTGCTATCCCATGACTTTGGTCACCTCATTGTAGACAATATAAATCTCTGTGACCCAGTAGGAATTTGCATTATCATCCTCCAAAATGCCAATCTAGGGTCTAAACCAATGCAACATGATAACTTATATCAGACCAAAAAAACAGCTAATATAGCTGACACTCCTCTGGCACAACAATAAAAACTAGTAAACTAGATAAATCAAATTTGTAAGTATAAACTTACCGTGTACCGAGCTCGCCATACAGGTGAAGAGGTTGTCAAGATATTTTCAGCTCTTCTAGGATTTGTAATATCAAAAAACTTCACAGTGCAGTCCTGACTGGATGTGGCAAGTTGATTTTCATGATTGGGGCTCCAATCCAAACCATGTATCTACAAAAACAATGGCTATTAGAAAAACAGATTAGAACAGACTGAAAAATTTAATCCAATGCTTCAATTATGACAAAAGAAACCTTTGATAAATGAGCAGCAATGTATTGCACAGGTGCTGTTCCTTTTCTTTGGTCCCATAACTTGACATCTCCGTCATGTGCAGTGGCAAGGAGATATCTGGACAGACGATTCCATCTCACTTGTGACGCCCCCGCTAAAACATATTATTACACAATTTAACTACTATCTTCACATAACTTACCAAGAGACGGTTAGCACCATCACATGAGCTACACAACCGACAGTGTCAGAGGAAGTGAGGGTGTGGTGGTGGTGGTGGTGGTGGTGGTGGTGGTTGTGTGTGTGTGTGTGTGTGTGTGTGTG
Source organism: Schistocerca gregaria (assembly GCF_023897955.1). NCBI lineage: Eukaryota > Metazoa > Arthropoda > Insecta > Orthoptera > Acrididae > Schistocerca > Schistocerca gregaria. The sequence continues at coordinate 275,288,286 of NC_064924.1, read as the reverse complement.
TGTGTGTGTGTGTGTGTGTGTTTGATAATTGCATCCAACGTAATATCTGAAATACATTAAAAATGGCTTGCAAGGAATTAATGTAGAAGTAGCTGTAGAATACACAAAGTTTTAAAGTGTGTGCAAATGCGCAAACCAAAGTAAGGAAGAAGGGGGAGGGGGAGCATAGATTTCAACCATATTTGCCACACAAACAGCAAATTTCACAAGTATTAGCTTCTATAAGAACAGAGATATGGGCAAAAATTTGTGTGGATAATAGACATATTGTGGGAGTAGTATCGGCCTGCTTCGTCAGTATGTTTTATGTTTTGTGGTTGGGCAAGGCTGAGATGGACAGAGGAGGGGATGGTTAGAGAGAGGGAGCAGGAGGCTATGCATGGGGAGAGGGGGCAGGAGGAGATGGAATGAGAGTTGGGGGGAAGGGGGGAAGGACAGAGAACAGTGGGATAGGGTATGGGCAAAGAGATATGGGTTGAAGGATATGGGAGGAGGAGATGGAGAGGGAAGAGGAGCAGATGGATGGAGATGGGAGGAGGAGATGGGCAGGAAAGTGGAGTAAATAGGCAGAGATGGGAGGAGGAGATGGAGATGGACATGGAGGGAGAGAGGGCCATGGAGGGGGAGAGGTACATTGGAAGGGAGGGGGAGGGGAGGAGTTGATGGGGTGAAGAACAGAGAATGTGGGTAGGAGATGGGCAGAGAGAGGGGGAGGAGGAGAATGAGAGACAGATAGAATGGGCAGGAGGAGATGGATAAATAGATGATGAGGACAATGATGATGATACCTGTTTTGCGGGACACTCAACTGCATGGTCATTTGCACCTGTACAAATGCCCAATATTTTCACTGTTCAGTCTCACCACTTTCCCAAATGATGATGAAATGATGAGGAGAACACAAACACCCAGACCCGGATGGAGAAAATCCCCGACCCATTCGGGAATCGAACCCAGGACCCCCTGATCAAGAGAGAGCAATGCTAGCCACTAGATCACGAACTGCACACATGGACAAATAGAGGTGGGAGGACAAAGTGGACAGAGATGGGGGAGGAAGAGGTGGACACAGGGAGAGGGGAGGAGGTGTGTGCAATATTATTGTTGAACACATATGGGAGTGAAGCCATGGAGAAAAGGTTAGTGTGTGTGTGTGTGTGTGTGTGTGTGTGTGTGTGTGTGTGTGTGTGTGTGTGTGTGTTTTACAGAGTGAGTGCCAGAGAGAGAGACTGACTTTGAGTACTGCTCAATGTACTTAAAAATCTCTTTCACTATGTTGACCTGGGGATGAGATTAGCAGCATATTTTCATTCAAAAATCTCTTATGGCATAATCTTCTGGAGCATTGCAGATACAGTCAGAAATGTATTTATTCTAGAAAGGAATGCAGTAACATTATGTGTGAACAACTTGCACAAAACTCCTCAGGGCCTCAGAAAACTTATACTTACATGGCAAAACATAATCTTATTTGTTGTTAATACTGAGAGTGAACTGAGGATGAACTGACCAAACAAAAACCACAACACTACAAGTAAAAATAATGTCTACTATAGAGAGAATGAGTTCCTACCGAGCCTCCACCTTCCCTCCCCCTCCCCCCATGAACCATGGAGCATGCCTCAACAATAGAGATAGCCATACCATAGGTGCATCCACAACGGAGGGGTACCTGTTGAGAGGCCAGACAAATTTTTGGTTCCTGAAGAGGGGCAGCAGTCTTTTCAGTAGTTGCAGGGGCAACAGTCTGGACAATGGACTGATCTGGAAACAGCCATGCTGTACTGGTACTGTGAATGGGTGAAAGCAAGGGGAAAACACAGCCATAATGTTTCCCGAAGGCATGCAGCTTTGTTGTATGGTTGAATGATGATGGCGTCCTCTTAGGTAAAATGTTCCGGAGGTAAAATAATCTCCCATTTGGATCTCCAGGCAGGGACTACTCAGAAGGATGTCATTATCAGGAGAAAGAAAACTGGCATCCTACGGATCAGAGCATGGAATGTCAGATATCTTAATCGAGCAGGTAGGTTATAAAATTTAAAATGGATAGGTTGAAATTAGATATAGTAGGAATAAGTGAAGTTCAGTGGCAGGAGGAACAAGACTTCTGGTCAGGTGACTACAGGGTTATAAACACAAAATCAAATAGGGGTAATGCAGGAGTAGGTTTAATAATGAATAAAAACAGTAGAAGCGCATGTCAGCTACTACAAACAGCATAGCGAATCCATTATTGTAGCCAAGATAAACACGAAGCCCATGCCTACCACAGTAGTACAAGTTTATATGCCAATTAGCTCCGCAGAGGATGGAGGGATTGAAAAAATGTATGATGGGACAAAAGAAATTATTCAGATAGTGAAGGGAGATGAAAATTTAATAGTCATTGGGGACTGAAATTCAATAGTAGGAAAAGGGAGAGAAGGAAAAGCAGTAGGTGAATACTGAATGGGGGTAAGGAACGAAAGGAGAAGCTGCCTGGTAGAATTTTGCTCAGAGCATAACTTAATCATAGCTAACACTTGGTTTAAGTATCAAAAAAGAAGGTTGTATACGTGGAAGAGGCCTGTAGACACTGAAACATTTCAGATAGATCACATAATGGTGAGACAGAGATACAGGAACCAGGTTTTAAACTGTAAGACATTTCAAGGGGCAGATGTGGACTCTGACCACAATCTATTGGTTATAAACTGTAGATTAAAACTGAAGAAACTGCAAAAAGGTGGGAATTTAAGAAGATGGGACCTGGATAAACTGAAAGAACCAGAGGTTGTACAGAGTTTCAGAGAGAGCATTAGGTAACAACTGACAAGAACAGGGAAAAGAAATACAGTAGAAGAAGAATGGGTAGCGTTGAGAGATGAAATAGTGAAGGCAGCAGAGGATCAAGTAAGTAAAAAGATGAGGGCTAGTAGAAATTCTTGGGTAACAGAAGAGATATTGAATTTAATGGATGAAAGGAGAAAATACAAAAAGGCAATACATTTTTTTGAGATTGACAGGATGTGCAAAATGTCTAAGCAGGGATGGCTAGTGGACAAATGTAAGGATGTAGAGTCGCATATCACTAGAGTAAGATAAGAAAGAAAATCAGAGACACCTTTGGAGAAAAGAGAACCACCTGCATGAATATCAAGAGCTGAGATGGAAGAGGGGAGAGGCGTTTATTAGCGATTGGGAGCTCTAATGTTAGGCGGTTGATGGAGCCCCTTAAGGAAATAGCGGATAGGTCGGGGAAGAAGACCAGTGTTCACTCTGTCTGCTTGCCGGGGGTCTCATCCGAGTGTTAACCTAAGCAAAGAACGGAGCACAGAAAGGTGGAAGAAGTATATAGAGGGTCTAGACATGGGTATTGTACTTGAGGGACATGGAAGAGGAAGTAGATTAAGATGAAATGGGAGATATGATACTGCGTGAAGAATTTGACAGAGCACTGAATGACCTAAGTCGAAACAAGCCCCCGGGAGTAGACAATATTCTTAGAACTACTGATAGCCTTGGGAGAGCCAGCCCTAACAAAACTCTACCATCAGGTGAGCAAGATGTATGAGTCAGGTGAAATATCCTCAGACTTCAAGAAGAATATAATAATTCCAATCCCAAAGAAAGCGGGTGTTGAAAGGTGTGAAAATTACTGAACTATTAGCTTAATAAGTCACAGCAACAAAATACTGACACAAATTCTTTACAGAAAAATGGAAAAACCAATAGAAGCCAACCTTGGGGTAGATCAGTTTGGATTCAGCAGAAATTTTGGAAAAAACAAGGCAATACTGACCCTACGACTTATATTAGAAGATAGATTAAGTAAGAAAAAACCTACATTTACAACATTTGTAGACTTAGAGAAAGCTTTTGACAATGTTCACTGGAATACTACTGTCTTTCAAATTCTGAAAGTGATGGATATCAAGTACAGAGGGCAAAAGCCTATGTACAATCAGATGGCAGTTATAAGAATCGAGGGGCATGAAAGGGAAGCAGTGGTTGGGAAGGGAGTGAGACAGAGTTGTAGCCTCTCCCCAATGTTATTTAATCTGTATATTGAGCAAGCAGTAAAGGAAACAAAAGAAAAATTCGGAGTAGGTGTTAAAATTCATGGAGAAGAAATAAGAACTTTGAGGTTTTGCCGATGACATTGTAATTCTGTCAGAGACAGCAAAGGACTTGGAAGAGCAGTTGAATGGGATGGACAGTGTCTTGAAAAGAGGATATAAGGTGAACATCAATAAAAGCAAAACAAGGATAATGGAATGTAGTCGAATTAAGTCGGGTGATGCTGAGGGAATTGAGGTTAGGAAATGAGACACTTAAAGTAGTAAAGGAGTTTCGCTATTGGGGGAGCAAAATAACTGATGATGGATGAAGTAGAGAGGATATAAAATGTAGAATGGCAATGGTAGGGAAAGTGTTTCTGAAGAAGAGAAATTTGTTAACATCGAGTATAGATATATGTGTCAGGAAGTCGTTTCTGAAAGTATTTGTATGGAGCGAAGCCATGTTAGGATGTAAAACATGGATGCTAAATAGTTTAGACAAGAAGAGAGTAGAAGCTTTCGAAATGTGGTGCTATAGAAGAATGCTGAAGATCAGGTGGGTAGATCACATAACTAATGAGGAAGTACTGAATAGAATTGAGGAGAAGGGGAATTTGTGGCACAACTTGACTCGAAGAAGGGATCGTTTGCTAGGACATTTTCTGAGGCATCAAAGGATCACCAATTTAGTATTGGACGGCAGCTTGGGGGATAAAAATAGTAGAAGGAGACCAAGAGATGAGTACACTAAGCAGATTCAATAGGATGTAGGGTGCAGTAGTTACTTGGGGATGAAGAAGGTTGCACAGGATAGAGTAGCATGGAGAGCTTCATCAATCCAGTCTATGGACTGAAGACCACCACCACAACAACAACAACAACTGAATGTCAGAATGTGGTGGTACAACTCACATTTACTAGGTAACAGCTGATATCAACGTTGTGTAGCACTTCTATAAACTCAACCGCTACTTCATCAGAGTTAACTAATCAAAACCTTAACAGATAAGTGAAGGTGCACCATAATTGGGAAAACTGGGCTGTTCATTTGGTATTGCTCAAATTTATAAAAAGATAAGCTATACTGTACCAAAATTAATATAAAATAAAATGTATAATATTTTTCTCATTTGTTTCGTCAAATATTTGTGTACAAAATTGAAATTATGATATAATAACACCATTTAACAAAAGTCAGGTGGCGCATTTTGAATTTTTCCGGAGAACCTAGGACATGAAAATCAAGGCTATGCATACTAAGAAGACTATCAGATTTTTCCACTGTCTATCTTTGTTTATTCTTCAGACCAAGTAATGTCTAGATCATTTTTAATTTGATTTTGTATTTTTACTACCACTGTAGTCCTTTGTGTTTCTCTATGATGTAGAGAAAAGGTCTGTGATAGGTATTTTTTTGCTTATTGTCTTTAACTGTAAAATGTATCATATTGGTATTAGCCAACTATGAATTTCCTCTGTTTGCAAGGAATAATATAACAGTCACAAGAAATACTTACCCACAGCTGATAAAGATAGGGCAGGTCGCCTCTGATCCCTCACATCCCATATGTGAATGAAGGTATCAATTGAACAGCTGGCCAATAAATTGGGATCAAAACGGTGCCAGTTGAGATCACTAATTACTCTTGTGTGAGCACGAAGTGAATGAGTCTGAACAAGATCACCATTACTCCATGACAATATTTCAACTCTCTGGTTGCTCTGTGAATACAAGAATAAAACGGTAAATCTACACATACCAAAAATCCAAAAATCACCAATATATACAAACACACACACACACACACACACACACACACACACACACACACACACACCAAGTGGCGGCAGGGAAACACACACAAAATGATTTAACTTTTACAAGCTGCCGGCCTGAGTGGCCGAGCGGTTCTAGGCGCTACAGTCTGGAACCGCGTGACTGCTACGCTCGCAGGTTCGAATCCTGCCTCGGGCATGGATGTGTGTGATGTCCTTAGGGTAGTTAGGTTTAAGTAGTTTTAAGTTCTAGGGGGCTGATGACCTCAGAAGGTAAGTCCCATAGTGCTCAGAGCCATTTTAACCATTTTTTTTACAAGCTATCGGAGCCAGTGGCTCCTCCTTCTGGCAGAAGAGTTGAAGGGGAATGGAGAGGGGTGAAGGAAAAGGGCTGGAGAGCTTTTAGCGAAAGGGGAACAGTTTAGAAAAGTCACCCAAAACCCCAGGTCAGTGGAGACTTACTGGATGAGTAGAACAACAATACGAAAAAGATAGACTGCCACTAATCACAAAGAGGAGGCAATGAGTGACAGACAGGCACACTGAACAACAACTGCTATTATTTAGCAATCAGATTAAGTTCTTCATCACAAAAACTCAAACAAAATAAAAGACAGATAGACAGACAAGACAGACACACACACACACACACACACACACACACACACACACACACACACACACGCTTCATCTCGCATGAACATGGTCACTCCTGTTACTGGGCAACAATACCCAATTTAGACTGTGTCTGAGGTGAGAAGCTATCTATGAAGGACTGGGTGGGGTGGGGTGGGGGTGGGGGGGGGGGGGGGGAGGGGGCGTATACTGAAGGTGTTGGTCGACAAGGGCAGAGATTCTCTCTGAGAGGGCACAGTAACCAGCCACAATGAGATATCCTTAGTGGTTGGGTTTAGGTGTGTTAGGAAGCATGTAGATATAGAAGACAGGAGTGTGAGAAATGGTGGGGCTGAGGAGAGAGAGATACTTAGGGGAGTTGATCTGGAATACACCTAGGTACTTGAGGAGGGATTGGAGATATTACTAGATTTCTGGAATGGGGCTAGTGTGGCAGGGACTGTAGATGGATGTACCTGATCGTTGATGGAGTCTGTCTGTCTGGTAATCGCTATGGTTTGTAGTCACAGTTGTGGAGCCCTTGTCGGCAGGTAGGATTATAAGGTTAGGATCAGCTTTTATAGGGTGGATTGTTGTTCTTTCAGCAGATAAGAAATTGGTTTCCATGTCGGGAGATTTAAGGAATGCTGTGAAACAAGGTTTAACATCAGGAAATTCTGGAAAGTTAACAAGGGATGATCTGGGTGCTGTATTGATTTTGAATTGAGTCTGATTGGTTTGTTGGTTTGGATAGTGATGAAAAAGTGTTTTCACTGCAGAGTGTGAGAGAAGGAGAAAAAATCTTTAACATGCACATTATGACTGAATCTGAGAGTGGGACAAAGTATAATGCCTTTAGAAAGGACAAATACTTATGTGAGAATGAGATTTTTGGAGGACAGGTTCATGACTGTGTTGTGGGTGTGTTTAGGCCCTGAGTTCTGTAAGATATTGAAAAGTGAGTTTCTCAGGGTGTGCCAAGTTTGGTACAACTGAATGGAACATTTTGGTGGCTATGAGGCGGTTCACGGGAGGTTTGATGGACATCCTTGTAGTGGCAATGAATAGTGAGGGTCCAGAGCTGGAATACGAGACTAATAGATTGTACAGTTTTTTAAGGTGGTGTTGTGAATGCTGCTATAGTTCCTGGAAGGCAAGAGTTTCAGTCCGGGAGATGGGATGCAGAAATTTGGGACTGCATAGCAGGAGCATTTTATGGATGAAGCAGAGGCAGAGCAAGAAGTTTGGGCCTGGTTTACATGGTTTTGCACACCTAGGTTGATGAGCATTATTGATTAACCAAAATTGAATTGATAAAGGTCAAAACAACCTTTCATGAAATTACAATCTACAGCGGCAACATTAGGAGTGCAATGGAAATTCCACTGTTAAATGCAGAAGAGGAGCAGACAGGCGAAAAGAGTACACTGAAGGCCTCTATGAGGGGGAGAAACTGTCTGACGACATGATAGAAGAAGAAGAAGCAGGAGTCGACTGGGAAGGGATAGGGGATCCAGTATCAGAATCAAAATTTCTAAAATCAGTGAGGGAATTGGCAACAAAATGACTGATCACGTTGAAGTGTCGAATGTATAAGACTGGCAATATATCATCAGGCTTTTGGAAAAACATCATCCACACAAATCTGAAGACTGTGACAACCAACAGGTACGAGTGTTATTGGGCAATCAGCTTAACAGCAAATGCATCCATGATGCTGAGAAGAAAAATATACAGAAGAATGGAAACAAAAATTGAGGAGCTGTTAGATGATGGTCATTAGATGATGATCATTTTCGTTTCAAGGAAGGTAAAGTCTCCGAAGAGGTTGGGCTGACATTGTTGTTGATAATGGAAGCAAGATTAAAGAAAAATCGAGATATGTTCATAGGAGTTGTTGGCCAAGAAGAAGCATTTGATAGTGTAAAATGGTGCAAGACGTTAAAAATTCTGAGAAAAACAGGCATAAGGTGTAGAAAAATAGCAGTAATACATAATACGTACAAGAACCAAGAGGAAACAATAAGACTGGAACACTAAGAATGAATTTCTCATATAAAAAGGGTATAATGCAGGGATTTGCCTTTACTATTCAATCTATAAACCGAAGAAGCAATGACAAAAATAAAAGACAAGTTCAAGAATGTGATTAAAATTCAAGGTGAAGGGATATCAATTATTAGATTCACTGATGACATTGCTATCCTTAGTAAAGGTAAATAAGAATTTCAGGATCTGTTAAATGAAGTGAACAGTCCAATGAGTACTGAATATGGACAGAAGTAAATCAAAGAAAGATGGAAGTAACAAGAAAGAGCAAACATGAGAACAGCAAGAGACATAACATCAGAACTGTGTATCAGGAAGTAGACAAAGTCATAGCACTCTGGTATTTAGGTGGCAAAAAACCCATAACAGATGGAGCAAGGAGGGAATAAAAAACAGAGTAGCACTGGCAAAAAGAGCACTCCTGGCCAAGAGGAGTCCACTATTATTGAAAACAGTCTGAGAAAGAACTGTCTAAGAATGTATGTTCTATGGTAGTGAAGTATGGAATGTGGGAAATCCAGATCACAAGAGCATCAAATCATCCGAGATGTGACACTACAGAAGAATGTCGAAAATTAGGTGGACTGATAAGGAAAGGAATGAGGTGGTTCTGCACAGAATGCATGGTAAACACTGGAAATAAGAAAGGATAGGATGACAGTACATCTGTTAAAGACGTCAAGGAATAACTTCCATGTTACTAGAGGAAACTGTAGAGGAAAACAGAGACTGGAATGTAGCCAGAAAATAACTGAGGAATTGACGACATAAGTTGCAAGTGCTACTCTGAGATGAAAAGATTGGTACAGGAGAGGAATTTGTGACAGGCCACATCAAGCCATCTCTAAAAAAAAAAAGGGAGGGGGGGGGGGTATTGTTTGGGGAAGAAGACAGCTTGGTGCTGGAGATGAGTAATTTAATGGTCAGGTCATTTGAGGGGGGGGGGGGGGAGATTCAAGATTCCATGAGCTAGGCAACAACGCAGGAAAAGTATGAGAGACTGGAGTTCTGGCTAGTAATTGGAAAACCTTTCAGTATTGTCACAGAGTAAGGATCCATGGTGGAAGATAAAAAAATCCATAAAGTTACATAAAATATATGTTTATATCACATAAACCTAAGCAAGACAATCTATGTGAAGTATAGAGGAAAAAAAGGTTGAGACAGTCACTGAAGGGGATTGTGATGATGATGATGATGATTGGTTTCTGGGGCACTCAACCGTGCGGTCATCAGAGCCTGTACAAAGTCCCTATTTTTACACAGTCCAATCTAGCCACTATCAGGAATGATGATGATGATGATGGTGATGGTGATGATGATGATGATGATGATGACGATGATGAGGGCAATACAAACAGCCAGTACCCAGGCAGAGAAAATCCCCAACCCAGATGGGAATTGTACCCGGGACCCCATGATCCAGAGGCAGCAACGCTAGCCACTACACCACAAGCTGCGGAAGAAGAGGATTGTGGCAAAAAAATAAATGGACAACAGCTGCAAAAGGCACCATCGAACTAAATGATCCACTTGTAACCATGTCAACATCAAAACAATATGAACGGAACTCCATAAGCAGGTAATTTCAGGGCAAGTGGGAATTTCACAACTCCTCACCAGTGTTGCAAACGCCCATAGCAGGAAAACGTGGTGCCAAAGCCATTTAACTTAAGACTATAGAGCAATGGAAGGAAGTCATTTGGTTGGATGATTCTTCTTTCTGGCTGGGTTTACATCCCAAGAATGATACAAGGTAGAGGTTCAGTGATGGTTTCGGCAGATATATCATGGGATTCCATGAACTTTATGCTTACTCTACAATATCACGTTACTGCCAAGGATTATATGACCATTTTGGCTGATTAGGTCCATCCTATGGTACAATGTTTGTTCCCAAATGGTGAAGCTGTGTTCCAAGACGATGGGACCCCTGGTCACACAGTCCACATCACCCAGAACTTGTTTTGTGAGCATGAGAATGAATTGTCGCATCTGCATATTATTGAGCTTTTGTCATCTACTTTGGAGAGGGAGGTGTGTGGCTGCTATCTACCTCCATCATCATTAAATGAATTTACAACAATTTTGAAGGAAGAATGGTATGATTCCATTGAAAGTCATACAGGACCTGTATTTATCTATTCCGAGATGACTGGAAGCTGTTTTGAATGCCAATGGGATTCCTACACTGCATTAGGCATGGTAATGTGTTGTGTTTTTGGTGTTTTCATATTCTTGTCCATTCCCTGAATCTAAATTATCTTTTAGGGATACTACTTTAGAATTAACAGTATCAACTGAGCCAACCATTACTCAAGACATTGCAATTTCACATAACTGCACTGTATGCAGCCCATGTTGCAACATACTTCATTATTGAATCAACTAAGGAAGTTCCTGTGTAAAACAATACGCAAAATAAAGAAAAGGCAACAACTCAACTATAGCTGACTGATGTGTAATGTATAAAAACATACAAATGAAAACAGTATTTACACTAGCTTTCGAGCTCTTGCTCTCTCTCTAGTAAAAGTACAAACATTCACACACAAAACCACACAGACTCCCAAATGTACACACCCACAGCCATGCTGAGACTGACTGTTGATTATCGATAGTAGTTGCCTGGGCAGATGGGGAAGTGGAGAGGTAGGTAAGGACCCATGAAGGGAGGAGGGGGTAGCAGGATGGTGTGAGGCATGTGTTTCAACAGGTAATTTAGGGACTAAACAAAAAAGATGTGAAAAGTTCAGTGAGTAGAGCACATAAGAGATCCTGACACCAGCAATCCCTGCACTCATAACTTTTACCTATTCTGCAAACTCCACAAACCTACCCTCACAGATTTTTCCAACTGGTCTTCCCATTTGAGCTTGGTACACTGCTCCCACAGAACGAACTTCCGCTTTGGTGACCAAAACCTCCAAACTACTGTCCGTACCTCCCATCCTGTTTCAAGATAGCATACACTTCCTTCACCGCCTTTCCACAGCTCCTGTCCCCTTACCATAATACTCCTTGCTGATCACTGTGATTCAATGTCCTTTCACACCACCATTCCACACGCCCATGGCCTTGTTGCATGGAACACTACTTAATTGTCATAGCCAACCACATTCTGACACATAATTATTTCTGTTTTGAAGATCAAATCTATGAAGAAATCCCTGGTACTGACATGGGTACTTACATGGTATCATTGTATTCTAACTTATTTATAGGCCATCTGCCAGAATCCTTCCTACACAGTCAACACTCTAGTTCAGATTTAGTGACAACATTTTCATGATCTGGACTCACGGCAGGGACAGTCTTGCTCTTTTGGCAAGAACAGTCTTGCTCTTTTGTCCATAACCTCAACATCTACTCCAAAGTATGTTTCATCTGATATTTCTCAACTCAATGACCAACCTTCCTGGATGTTCTTTTCCACCTACATAGGTTGGAATTGTCCCTCCAGCACATCCTGTGTTCTTGCTGTCCCCATGAACTAAACCTCCACTAACCTGTTTCCAACAGCCTCATTCTAAATTTTCCATTCTCTCTATACCACTCATTCCCTGTCCAGATTGTACACTGCCTTCTCCCACAACTTCACGCCCCTTCATCATATCTCTCTCTCTCTCTCTCTCTCTCTCTCTCTCTCTCTCTCTCTCTCTCTCCCTCTCCCCCCCCCCCCCTCTCCCTCACCCCCCCCCCCTCTCCCTCTCCTCTCCTTTTCCGCCCACTTCCCTTTTCTCTTTCCTCCTTGTCTTCCTTTTAAACACCACCTCCCCTCCCCCCCCTCCTTGACAACCCTCTCTCTAGCTTGTATGAACTCTACCCTCTGAACTCCTTTATCTTGTTGTGCAGCTGTTGAGTCATCTGTCGAAAGCTCTACCTCACACCATCCCACTATAACCTCCCTGCCTCATGCATCCTTTCCTACCCCCTCCCCGCCACCATCTGCCCAGGCAATTGCTATCAATAATCAATTATTAGTCTCGGCCCAGCCACAGGTGCGTGCATTTGGGTGTCTGTCTGGTTGTGTTTGTGAATGTGTACTTTTATTAAAGAGAGAAAAAGAAAAAGAGAGAGAGAGAGAGAGAGAGAGAGAGAGAGAGAGAGAGAGAGAGAGAGAGAGAGAGAGCTCATGTAAGTACTGTTTTCTGTTGCATGTTTCTATATGCCACCCATCAGTCAGCTACAGGTGAGTTGTCACCTTCCTTTATTTTACTTGTTATTAGTAAATCAGATTCACAGTGTTGTCCTCATCGTTTCATCATCATTTGGGAAAATTTGCAGGACTGGACAGTGAAAGGATTTGGAATTTGTTCGGGCACTGATGACCACGCAGCTGAACGTCCCACAAATCAAATATCATCATCATCATCATCAAATATGCCTGTCCCAGCCACCTACTTCTCTGGGACAAGTGACCTGCAATGAAAAATGTCTGCACCAAAAAGTTCAATAACTCTATTGAGCTTAGCTTGCCCCTCGGTCTCCATAGTTCACCATCATAGTACTTTTGTAAATTTTATTACACATTAGCTGACCACATCGCTTGTTGTATATATGTCTCTTAGTTTGCTACATTCTGAAAGCCCACTTCCTTTTGTGTAATTCACCTGTTTTAGGTGACAGATGGTCTGTCCTAGAGGGTTCCACAATTCTCTGCCCACCATGGCTCTGCCTATTAGCTGACACAAGAACACTTATCCGATTAAATGTAGTGTGCACTGTGACCAAAAAATACAGAAGCTGTTTGCATGGAAGGTCTAACAATTCTCACCTGAGGTGGACCAATGGCATGCATGTCATTCTGTTGCTGGCTTAGAGAAACCATAAATACTTTAGACTACCATAGGTATGTAAACACTTTAAATGGAATGGAAATTGACAACATGTTTTGCTATCGGAGAAGTCTGCTTAATGATTGAGTTTTATCTCTGTGGTTCAAAGCATCGAAGGCTGGCACAAGTTTGGTCGCCAGTTCTCCCACTCAGCCTAGCTTACCCAAAACTGTATGATTATGTCCTTATTTCCCAGATTAAGTGAAGAGGAATTTAGTGTCCCGACCAAACACTTCAGAATCTGAGGACACACCACATCTGATAGTGACATTGCCAATTCTGAAATCACATTTAGATTGTCACCACTGGATTGCTGCCAGAGCCTCCCACCAGATCTGGAAGTTTGGCATGGTTTTGTGGTAGGCCAGTAATTTTTTCAATTACACAGTTATCTGGTAACTAAACATGTGTGAACAAGACAGACTAAAAAAACAGTTTATTAAAATCATTTAGTAAATTGAATAGCAGCTAGTCAAGGAGCTTACTGCATCCCAACTCATTTACCAACGGTATGCCCAGGACAAGTGTGAGCACCATCTATTTAGTAGGGTACACTACCACTGCTCATTTCCACAAGCTTTGGTTTCTTGTGAACTAGCAACATGATTTGATGGAGTGGTGATATGACATTCAAGTTCGTCACTGATTACTGTAGTACCAGAATGCTCTGGAATGAGAAATGTCTCATGTACCAAAATAAAGCACCAAAGGCAGCCACAATCATTTGTTTGGTAAAGGCAATGAAAATACCAGGATTTTGAAAGAAGGCAATTAAAAACATCAAGTTAGAAATACAGAAACAGTTGATTTATCAAATCAAACAACATATGACAAGGTCTTTAAACTGTGTCCTGTACCTAAAAGGTACAACACTGCCTACCGTTTTGTTTGTGCAGGTATGACTTCTCTTAGTTCAGTATTGGTACAGTGGATTTTACCTCTGTGAATTCTCTAAGAAACATATTCAGTGATCTATGAAAATCTTTTAATCAATCACTTTTTTTACTATTTTTTTTCTTATTTGCATTTTCACACTCTTCTTTCACAACTTTTAGGATAAGCTCTGCTGCACAGTGTACTAGGGTCGGTCAAAAAGTAATGCCTCCCATTTTTTTCTACTTAAAAAAATTAAGTTAAGTGAAAAATTTGAATTTGGCGCCATTCCTCAAACCTTCTTCTGCAATCCACTGCAGTAGTAACTTTCTGTGTCAACAGGTGGCAGCACAGCAGAAGTTTGTAAGATGGCCGACATCGATGTTCGTTTGAGACAGCGTTGTGTGATTGAATTCTTGAATGCAGAAGGTGAAACGCCCATACGCATTCATGAAAGACTGAAGAAGGTGTATGGTATTGTGACAGTGGATGTCAGCACTGTTAGACGATGGGTTCGTCGTTGTAAGGAAGCTGAAGGGCAAACACCGTTGACTGACGAAAAGCGGAGCGGCAGGCCGGTGAGTGCAGTGACTCCACACAACATTCAGCAAGTTGATGACATCATTCGTGGTGACCGTCGGGTGACTGCAGATGAAGTGTGTCGCATTATTTCTCTTAGTAAAGGCAGTGTGATCACGATTATTAAACAATTTGGGTACTCAAAAGTTTGTGCACGGTGGGTTCCAAGAATGTTAACCGATCAGAATAAAAAGGCAAGGAAAACAATAGCCTCCCAACACTTGCAGCGCTTCCGTTTGGAGGGAGATGAGTTTCTGAAAAAAATTGTGACCGGGGACGAAACATGGGTGCATTTTTTTGAACCCGAATCAAAGAGGCAGTCAATGGAGTGGCGTCACACAAGCTCGCCGAGAAAGAAAAAATTCAAAACTGTGCGATCGGCAGGGAAAGTTATGGCAACAGTTTTCTGGGATACAGAGGGTGTGATTCTGGTTGATTTTTTGGAGCAGGGATGCACAATAAATTCTGTTCAATACGTCACAACCCTCAAAAAACTTAAAGCACGTCTTCAGCGAGTTCGCCCAACAAAATCAATGGCAGATGTTCTTCTTTTGCATGACAATGCAAGACCACACACCAGTCGTCACACCTCTGACGAGATTGTCAAAATTGGATGGGAAGTTTTGCCTCATCCCCCATACAGCCCTGACCTGGCACCATCAGACTTCCATCTGTTCAGGCCACTAAAAGAAGCTCATCGTGGGATTCATTTTGAAGATGAGGAGGCCGTCAAAACATCCGTGCGTCAATGGCTTAGGAAGCAGAGCTGTGATTTTTACCGTGCTGGGATACATGCCCTTGTTCAAAGATGGACCAAAACTGTAGCGATGGGCGGAGATTACATTGAAAAATGACAAAATGATCCTCAATGTTGTGGTTTTCAACCTATGTAATTGCATTTAAATTTCCTGACAATTAAACGTAGAAAAAAAAAAGGAGGCATTACTTTTTGACTGACCCTCGTAATTCTTGACTCATCATCACACAGTGAATCACTTTGAAGTGCGTGCTCCATAGCCCACTTCCAGTTTTCTCATTGGGAAAGCTTTTAAATCCCTTGTCACTCGACTAAATTACTGACATAGTGTGAACCAGTCTTAAGGTAACACTAGGTTAGCAACCCATTTTCTTGTTTATTTGCTACTTGGATCAATTCCTCATTTGTTTATTGCTGACGACCTCTGCACTTTACAACAAGACTGCTCTATTCTATCTTTGAATAGGCTTTATGACAATCTACACACTATCGTAAGTTACAGCACTGCTTCTTACTTTGTAACCTGCTTGTTTCTTAATAAAATTCATACAAGCAAGTCATAAAAATGTAAATTTCCTTCCCATCTACATCTTGAAACAAATATTAATTACAATATTACTAAACTCTTCTAATGTACTTCTTGCTGCTTCTGATTTGAATTGTCCTATTATATTCCCATGGGTTCCTATATGTCAAGTACCAGCTAAACACAAAACTGGGAGAAAGATACAGCTAATCACAGAAAAGAGACAAAATTAATTTAAACTTCAATTACATAACTGAAAGAAACAGATAATGTATTTTATAAATGTTTGTTTACTATATTTATGAAGCTTATCTTTAGTAAGTAATTAATTAATTATTGAATAAAATTATCTACTATACTCACAGATATTGCACATAATTCTTTATTAGTTGAACTAGGATTCCACTGTGCTGCTCCAACTTCATATTTACTGTGTCTAGGAACTTTGTGAAGAGCATCCGATGGATCATTTAAATTTTTAACTGCTAAATATCTACGCCTGAAAATTAAATTACATGATGTATTACAAAACAAATGTTAAATCTATGCTACTGTTTAAAATAATACAATAAATTAATGGGTTGTAAAATAAGAATAAATATAGACAAAATAAAAACAAAATATGTACAACTGTTCATAAGTTAAAAATACCGCTTCAGTTGCAAAGTTCTTTTATTACCACATGACCGGTTTCGGGCTCTTATAAGCCCATCTTCAGGTGTAGTAATTTGGTACTGTGGCCCCCGAACTTTACAATTGAAGTGGTATTTTCAAATTCTGGTACAGTGCTCAGTTGCAGATGTTCCTCCAACAGAACTGTTTGTACAACTGTTCAGTCAGAGCTAATCACAGAACAAGTCTGTCTGTCTATACCCCCCTCCCCCCCCCCTCTCTCCTCCTCCCCCCTCCCACATATGTGTATATATATGTGTGTGTGTGTGTGTGTGTGTGTGTGTGTGTGTGTCAGAACAGGAGAGAGGATATTCAGTCCATCATATAAAAACATAATACTAACAAATGCCCTTAGGTGCATTAAAAATAAAACCGGAGCAAGTTTCTCATTCAAATGAGGACTGATACATTATTTCTACATCTAAATGGATACTCTGCAAATCACATTTAAGTGCCTGGCAGAGGGTTCATAAAACCAAATAATATTGATACACACTGTACCAACAGAGGCGCCCGCGCGCGCACACACACACACACACACACACACACACACACACACACACACACACACACACACACACACAGAGTACAGTATGAGACAACCGGATAACAGTTTTACTTCCCATAATTCAGTGAATCCTTATCTCACTGACTCATGACTATGCTCCATAATAGCAAGGCAACAATACAGAGTAGCATAGTGCACATCTAAGAAAATTGCAAACCCAGAAAGTATGACCTCCATGAATCAAAATGCAATAAATTTGCACCACTAAGACACTGGTTGGAGGAAGTTTGACACAGTGGCATTTCAGCATATCTGTAATTACTGACGCAATTTCTACCAAACTTGGTGCACATTATCACTGTAAAAAAATGACGTGACAGTACGATACAGCTACAACCCTTTGGTCGATGGTGGGGATTAAAGGGATGATGTAAAAGAATAACTCAGGAATGTGTGAAGAAATTTCAAACAAATTTGCTATATACATAACTTCTTACTTGTATAAAACTACTGTGGAAATAAGATACCCCTATTACATCTAGGGATGGGGTGGGGAGAGAAGGAGTGACATGTAAATATATTCAGAAATGACCTACTGGTATTTAGTTGACTTGGAAAACTTTAAAAGTATGAAGCACAATCTGTGTCTTATTTGTGTTGTCAAAGCATGAACCAGGTCACTTTATGTGCAAGGATTAAAGCTGGAAAAATCCATGCTTTTACAAGCTCAATTATATGTTGCATGCTCACAAGTGAGGAAAATTTGTTTTTTCAGATGACGGAAAGGCCAGAAATATTGCATATACCAGCACTTCAACATATATTTTAAACTATATATGAAGGTAGTATCTGTTCCCGAAAGAACAGTTACCGTTGCTGACCGTGCAGCTTTCGCTAGAATGAAATGATAATTAAATGGTCACCCTAGCTGCAAACAGGCATTGATATACTTCACTGGGGACATGTTGAGAATGTGTGCCCCAACCGGGACTCGAACCCAGGATCTCCTGCTTACATGGCAGACGCTTTATCCATCTGAGCCACCGAGGGCACGGGGGCTTGTGCGCCTGCAGGGACTTATCCCTTGCACGCTCCCCGTGAGACCCACATTCGCAACATGTCCACACCACTAAATTCGTAGTGTGCCTAATAGATGTTTGCCCATCACACTCATTACTCATGGCAGATTAATCTACCAAGTCCTGTAAGAGTTTGGGCATAGCGCGTGCATTCGCACAAAAAGGTCACTGGCCGGGATGAATCCAGGTTCTGTTTACACCATCATGATGGTCACATCCGTGTTTGGCGACATCGCGGTGAACGCACATTGGAAGCGTGTATTAGTCATCGCCATTCTGGCGTATCACCTGGCATGATGGTATGGGGTGCCATTGGTTACACATCTCGGTCAACTCTTGTTCGCATTTATGGCACTTTGAACAGTGGACGTTACATTTAAGATGTGTTACAACCTGTAGCTCTACCCTTCATTCAATCCCTGCGAAACCCTACATTTCAGAAGGATAATGCACAACCGCATGTTACAGGTCCTGTATGGGCCTTTCTGGATTCAGAAAATGTTCGACTGCTGCCCTGGCCAGCACATTCCCAAGATCTCTCACCAATTGAAAACGTCTGGTCAATGGTGGCCGAGCAACTGGCTCGTCACAATATGCCAGTCACCACTCTTGATGAACTGTGGTATTGTGTTGAAGCTGCATGGGCAGCTGTACCTGTACACGCCATCCAAGCTCTGTTTGACTCAATGTCCAGGCTTATCAAGGCCGTTATTACGGCCAGAGGTAGTTGTTATGGGTGCTGATTTCTCAGGATCTGTGCACGCAAATTGCGTGAAAATGCAATCACATGTCAGTTCTAGTATAATATATTTTTCCAATGAATACCAGTTTATTATCTGCATTTCTTCTTGGTGTAGCAATTTTAATGGCCAGTAGTGTATAAGATGATGCATGTGCAGGCTGCTACATAATTTCTAGCATGATATAACACTGAAAGATATAACTTTCTAACATGTATGATCACAGGGGATGAAACATAGGTGCATCACTATGATCAAGAAAGCGAAAGACAGTCTTACGAGTGGCAACACACATCTCAAGCAAAGAAGAAATTCAAGTCTCAAACCTCTGCCAGAAAGATCCTTCCACCCTTTTCTGGTATATGAATGGGCCAATTTTGTGACACTATCACCAAAGAGATGAAACAGTGAGCAGTGCCCAGTACAGCGTCATGTTGGAGAATGAGCTAAGGCCAGCAATATGGGGCCGTTGCAGAGGACTTTTGTCTAGATGTGTTCTTATCCTTCACAACAATGTGCCCCCACCACCTCACACTGCCGCTGCAACTCTTGGTATCATTTGGAGATTGAGATTTAGATCACACTGCCTTCCCCTACAGCACTGATCTCACTCCTTACCATATGTTTGGGCTCCTGAAGGATGCTCTCAGAGGACAACAATTTGAAAATGTTGATGAGGTTTAAGAAGCAGTGCACTCTTGGTTGTGGTCACAACAGAAAACCTATTATTCAAATGGAGTAGAATAATTTGAGCAACAGTATGAGAAGTGTATCAAAAAGGAGGATAGTTCTGTTGAAAAATGTCATCTTGTTTGTAACTGTAAGTGAAATATATGCTTTGCAAAAAATAGTTTCCTGTCAATTTTTAAATCATCCTCATAGATTTAACCAAGAACTGATTTTTCAGCCTATATGCAGAGCATTTATAGTTCTGCCACCATCCTAGGGCCTCAGTAGATGGTGACGCACTATGGTTTGCCACTGTGCAGTATTCTTTTGTGATAAAATGCTTTTCCTCTCTGTTTTTAACCTCCTAGGCTGTGCACCTTTGTGTGGTTTCTGCCTGTGTTTGGCTTTGTACATAAGGTGAGTGAAAGTTTTAATTATTCTCTATATACATACATTAACTTAGTTTGAACCCATACTAATTTACAGCTCAGAGACTTGGACTATGACTAGAAGAGAGAACAGGATACAATCCAATGAAATGAAGTTTCGGAGAAGTATGCTATGGAAGACGAGAAGAGACACAGTGAAAAATGAAGATGTTAGGAAGGAAACTGGAGTGTAGAAGTTGACTGAGAAAATGGAAAAGAATAGATTAAAATGGTTTGGGCATGTGAAGAGGATGGGAGAGGGAAGAACACCAAGAAGAATCATGGAGTTCAAGATTGAGGCCAAGAGGCCAAGAGGAAGACCGAGAACAAGATGGATTGATATAATAAAGATGATTTAAGGAGGAGAAACCTGCTATGGAACCAAATTGTGGAAGAAGAGTGGTGGGAAGACCGAGTGAAGTGGCAAAGTACAATTGATACCCCAACCCAACCAGATGTTGGATAGAGGGGAAACAAAGATGATGACGATGATGATGATGATGATGATGATGATGATATACAGTCTCATTCACTAGTATTAATCATAAGCTGATAGAATATTCGTAAGTTGTTATTTAGCACTCCTCATGAAACATGGCACAAACTTGAACAACCCTCCCCCCCCCCAACAACAGCACTATTATAGCTGTCCCCAATACTCTCACGTGATTTTATTCAATGCTGTCATTTTACAAAACATTGATAGTCAAAGAATTACAAAAACTTTTAAAGGATTTTCCAATATTTCAAGATTAATCTTGTTTACCAATTCATCCTCTTCCTTTTAAATTGCTTCCTGGCAGTTTACAACACTTGTTATTTACAGAACACAGTTTTACGGTCACAGGATCATAGAAGATCTTATGTACATTATTTTAAATGTACCAGTTTTACACCTGTTCCCTTCCCACCCCACTTCTACTCTCTTTAACTTTCATTAATTATCATATGTACAATTACAGCTTATGTTTTATTATATAGTTATACCTATTTCAGTAAAAGTTATCCTCAATTCTCGGGAACAGGTTATAAGTAAAGTAACACAACTGTCAGTCTACTATTAGCAGTAATATTGCACTGGTTTTTACATGACCTTATTTTGGATGGTGCTTTAGTTAACTGATGTTTGGGGATTAAGTAGTTAATTAGATAAGGCAATGCAGAATGACTGCCACACATGTATTAAAGATCTTCCACGATTTTCAGTCTCAAATCCCAACTCGCAATCGGGGACTCTACCAATTCTTCTGGAAAGCACCATCATTCCAATCTCGCAGCACTGATTTTTAAGCTGACTGCACGCATTACAGGCTAGGCTCCTCACCATCCCTCAGACTCAGCTTCTGACTCTGTCAAGGTTGTGACATAATCTGTACTTGTTAAAACATAAGTTCTCTTAATTCAGTTGGCATCTTCCACATTTCCCCTCATTTCCTGGATGACTTTCATAAGCACTACGTTAGATAATAATGGTGAAAAGACGCAAACTTGTCACAAACTTCAGCAAGTATTGAACTTCCAGAATGCTTCTCTCTCCTACTTCACACCTTTGTTCTTTTCCTTCTTGTGTGTGCTCTAGTTATGTTTGCTAATTTCCTATTATCCTGCCTTATGCCTTGGGAAAACAACAAAGCTCTCAAATGGAACTGTTAAAATGACAGCACTTTTCTCAAATCCAATGTGGCAGCTATGGTGATGCAAGCCACGCAGCAGTATACGTTTGCCTGCCCAATGACACTCCTTTGACATAACTGAATGCAATCCTTTTCAATGGTTTATTATAGTCTGAGCACTCAGCTTGCATGTCACTTTGGCATATCTCTGCTCTCACTTGACTGCAGACATCCTATTCTAAAGGATTGCATTAAAGGAATGAATTGGGCAGGTGCTCGGATAATGCCACATGGCTAGCGTTTCCACAGCCACTGCATTGGAATTGCGCCTTTACAGTAAATATTTTATCTGCAATAAATATTGTTACTCAAAGGCATGCCTGATTATCTCAAATTAACTCTGAAACAAAGAGTTTCAGTTTTCCTAACAGGATGGCAGAAGGACCTTGAAATGTATATCAGCAGAGAAATTCTTCTATAGTTGGTACTATCTCTGTTGCTTCTCGCTTGTGCAAAGGGATAATTCTACACATTTTCCATTCTTCTGGAATCTGTCCCCTAAAATATATTGAGATGATGATATCCTCCCTAAAGCCTCTACCTTCCAGCTTTCAATACCTTTATAATTGTGTGTTACCATTCTTCTTCCTTCCTTCCTTTATAGTCATATCAATCAGCAACTTTCTCTTGACAGTGCACAAAACAGTAGCTATAAGCTAATATTCATTCTTGTACTATCTCATACAGCATTCCTACACTTTCACTCTAGCTTTCGTGGCATTCTCTCATGCCTCATGAACCATTTCTTTTCGCATCTCAGTTTTTCTCTTAAGATTTCTTCTGTTACCCCATGACTGTATTTCTGCCTATTTGCCAATGTTCCCACCCAATCCTCTTCGTCTTCAGTAATGGATTCAAATTTATTTCTAAAGTGATACTGAATTTTTGGTTACTATCTTAATTGCATAGTCTCTTTGCATCACTGTTTTAAGACTGTGTTGTTTATTATTCTTGCATAGCACATTTCAAACTGCATCCTGCCAATATCTAGCATTCACTCTTCAAAATGATCCACCATCACAAAAGTTGTTAAATGTTTAATTGTGATCTATTTAGTTGATTGTGGAGCTGTCAGGTTTCCATGCTCTTCTGTGCATGTATTTGTAATGGAGTATTGTTGAACAAGTTAAGATTTTGGCTCACTGTTGAACTGATTAACTCTGAGTCCATAGGTATTTTCTTGTCACACCTCAGTTCTGAAGACTCACAGCACAACCCTTACGTTGTATAGCTGGTGTTTTCCATGGTTTTCTTCAGTTCTTCAGAGAAAGTGTTGTTCTCCAAACTTCCTGTCATATTAAAATTTTGTTCTGGACTAGGACTTGACATGGAACCAAGTCACTTGCCAACAGTATTCTTAATGACTGAGCTATACAGGCAAGGTTCACAACCCGCCCTCTGAAATTCTCTCCCACTTTTCAGACTTCACAGAAGCCCTCCTGCAAAACGTGCTGGACTACCTCTCCTGTAAGAAAGGAAATTACATAGAAAAGGCTCAGTCACAGTCTAGAAGCCTGTTCCTCAGTTTCCTTTCTTTCAGTGTATTAGTCCAAAAGGATAGGTGGCAGAGTGTCTGATTAATTTGGAAAGTAAGAGACTGGTACTAACAAAAGTGAAACTGTGAGGGCAGGTCATGAGTCATGTCAAGATGCAGTCAGTAAGAGTACTGCCAAAGAGAGGTTAGGTTCCAGATTCATGTAAGTCTCAGGTACATAGTTTCAATCTGCCAAGAACATTCAAAATGAGCTGATGCTGCTGAGGGTGGAAGATTCAGTCTGGAAGTTTCTGGGAGTGTTATTCTCATCCCCCATTCCTGATTTCAGATGGGATTTGCACATTGATAAGTGAGTTCGAACAGGACTGCATAAAATTTTACTTATTTTATACTCAAATAAGTATTTAAATTCCAACATAGAGATTCTTCACTTTAACTTGGTCTATAATGGTGTGCACAGACCCACAACTCAAGCTTCAGCAATTGCCTACAATGGGAACACAGTGGTAAGTGTATGGTGGGCCACTGCTCCTGCGTCTGACACTCCCTAGCAGTATTTATACAACTGGAATACTATCACTGTCACTTTTTAATGTTGTACTTGTCATGTTTGCTTTATGCCACCCATAATGAACACTATAGAGGCTAAGTAACATCATCATACCTAAAATAACATGAAAATCAATGCTAATGGTCTACACACACCACAAATAGCTCAGTACAGGCAGATGTGGCAGAACATCACTACTGGCTGGAGCATTACGTTGTGTGCTTGTCCCACCACCTGTCTCCATACGTGCTTGACACTACTGTAAAAAGGTTGTCCGTGACATGCAAAGCTTCACACAAGCACAACTTGGTGCACACATGTGGCCTGGAGATCGGCCTGTCTTGACACTGCTCAGTATATCTTGGTCTCTCTAGGAACTATTCAGTACAGCACAAAATTTCATTTAGAAGTGTGATGTGACTTCATTTCTTCTGGCACTAGGTGAGGCACGACTTTCTTCAGTTTGGCGAATTGTAGTGACAGTGCGGTGCAACTGTCACTTTAAATGTTCATGGTATGAAGAAAGTTCAAAGGTCCAGTAGCTACTTACACAAATTGAGGTAGTCTAGTAATCTCCTGTCACAAGAGTCTAGTAATCTCCTGTCACAAGCCTTTAAAAATGGATGGGAATTACAGTCATCACAGACGAAGTGGACTTAGTGAGGGATATTAGAAGAGAATAAACTGCATTAGGGTGTTTGTCGTCCAATCGAATGGTCAGACTTGGCAGCCTTGTGAGAGTAGTCAGACTTCTGCAGGGCATGGAATAGTGGAAGTGACTAATTTAGCCTTGTCTTACAGGCAAAAGTGAGGCTGGCAACCCTTACTTACCTTAATAGCATGTGCATACCAGAGCACAGAAATTATCCACATTCGCCAACAAATGTTTCGAAGGGAGTGTGTCAAACAATACATCTCATGTTTTGTGTTGCGTACTGCACGGCACTAAGAGTTCATGGACTTTGGTTGCAGCTATGAGGGGACTTCACCAGATGATATGGAAGCTCCAAGATGACATATGAGGAGGAGTGTTTCAAATTCCCTAAGCTCTTTGGCATGAAACAAAACGTGAATTTTGAGGAATTCACTGAGTCACTGAAAGATTCACAGGAACAGTTCTCCAAATATTTCCAGGATGCTGACAATCTCATAATTGTTTTTGAACTGTTTTTGAGGCCGTATGTCAGATT
Source organism: Schistocerca gregaria (assembly GCF_023897955.1). NCBI lineage: Eukaryota > Metazoa > Arthropoda > Insecta > Orthoptera > Acrididae > Schistocerca > Schistocerca gregaria. Next base: position 275,263,226 of record NC_064924.1, on the reverse strand, counting down.
TCAAGACCGTATTCACTTCATTTGAAAGTGCCCAGAAGGAAATGATCAATCTGTAATGTAATTCCCATTTAAAAGACCAAATTTTTTTGTGTTGAAAGTGTCTGGGAGATCTACAAGTTTTCCTAGGGAAGAGTTTCCAAGTCTTCATAATGAGTCTGCAAAAGTGGTATCAATTATGATATATTTGTGTGTGAAAGGCTTTGTTAGCATATGAAACTAAAGAAGGCACAATCACATGGCAACAAGAACAGCATATCTGTCTGTATGTCAACAGTTTGTGCCACATATAAATTTTATTATGTCTTCAGTGAGTAAAAAGTAATTAAATAATAGTGTTTTGTTTGTGATCTATGTTATTGAGAAATATGAAATCATACTGCTCGCAAGCCATTCAATTTGTTCCTTGCATGACTGCCCTGCCAAAAATTGCACTGGATCACAATTTCCGCATCTTCCTGTTGAGGGAGCATGACATGGTGTTGGGAGAAGAGTGCAGTCAGTAAAAAAAAAACTGTGTTGTACTTTGGAAGTGTATCCATCAAGCACCATGTGACCTGACTGCTAGTTAGGTAACTGCTTATTTAATGTAATAAAATGATGATCTTTGCATAATAATAATAATAATAATAATAATAATAATTCATGTGGTTGAATGGTCAGGTGCAAGTCTTCCAAGTGGCCGTCATTTTGATGAATTGTGTCTCTAACTTCACCAGTAATCCAAATGGGGAAAGGGCAACTACAGTTTAATGTCGAATCCAAAATGTGTCATTGCTGGAGACTCTTCAAATGACTGAGAGGTGAAGCATGCATTAAAGTCACAATGAAAATTTATGTTGTCCATGTGGGATTCAATCCCACACCCTCTCGGATTCCAGGCATGTACTTTAGCACTAACTGCCAGGCCTAACAGTGATACTTCATGATTTGTTACAGTTTTAACAGGGTCAACTTTGAAATCTTACCTTTGAAAAGTTAAAGAGTTCAATTGTTTTGGTAAAGTTTAGAGTCCAATTGTGTTAGTCAGTAAGGTGATTCTATAGGACAGTTAATGCAGCTTAATGTGCAGTGCACTAGCTTGTGGGACAGGAATGTGAGCTAGACAAGGATTGAATCTGCCAGCTGTTTAATGACTGTTGGTGTGGTACACTAGTCAACTTGAATGGGGTTATTAAGCAGTTTTACACATTTTGAAGGCAAATGCTGAGCTATTGCTTAACCTTCACTTCTGAAAATACAATTCACAAATAGTTAAAAATGTAACACCACATAGAACCAGAGTCACAAACAGATGGTGCACACCACTTCTCTCCCTTATGCTGCCTGACAACTGTAGCACCGAAAGTGCATCTAGCTACAAAATTAAAATAAAGTTTTCCATATCTTGAAAACAGTGCACACCATACCATGGAAGAAGCACTAGTACAGAGCGACAGCAAAATAAATAAATGTACTTTCTGGCCATCTATCTGAGTTATAAATGATACAGCATTTTTCAATATTAATTTTGTTTCCAGTCAACAGATAATAGCAAAATTATAAGCAATTCAACAAATTCTCATAGTGAGACAACTGAAGACCTTGGCTGTAACCAATGATGAAGGACAAGTTGGTTGTTGCGAGAAATTGCCTAGTAATGTTTCAGTAAAGTCTTATATATGTGATTTTCAGCTACATCCATTGTGATTTTATTTTATTTATTTGTCTTTTGTTTTGCTCAAATAAGTAATTGTTTTCAAATATTTCTAGAGTAATAACATATTTTTAAAATCATAACTTGTGTCCAAAATTTTATTTTTGAAAATATGTCAACAGGTCCTTAACTGAGTGCACTTATCACTGTTTACCTTAACAAAACATTATTGTGAAACAGTTCAAAAACACAAATTTAAATGACCCAAATTGTTTCGTCTTCAATAATGATACAGTTTCTACGGGTTAGTGTTATGAAATCAGTATCTATATTAATAATAACTATCAATTGTTCAACACATTTATGGAAATGACAATAAATATGATAAGTGTCAACAAATTTGACAGGTGCATAATTGTGTTTGTGGAATTTTAGTACTGTTATAGTAACTGAAGCCAATGCAGGCCTGTTGAAGGGAAAGTTACCAGGAAAGCACTAAATGAAACAGAAGTAATTCCTTGATGACACAAACTTTACTGAGCCCAAAATATTGCATTTTACTTAAAAGCTGTCACAAGTTTCCCCATGTGAAATTCCCTGATTTTCAGACAAGTTTTAGCATTTTTCCCAGTCAAATTTTGAGATTAAAAAAAATGCTTCTGCATTTCTTAACAGGTTATTAAGCCTCTAGTTTTGAATGAGCAGCAAGTTGTCTCATTTACAGGATTTATGATCTGAAGGATAAGTAAATAGGTTGAGTTGTATAAATGAAAGTCATTTTTAGATGAAGAATTTCTGTTTTTATTAATGAGTTAACTCCAACTTTGAATTAACGGCAATCCCGTAATTGTTGACACTAAATCAGAAAAAAATGAGAGAAGAACATTTTATTCAAGAACTTTTCTTTCATTGCTGCTAGCTTACTTTTTTAGTTGCTTTATTCAATTTTTAAATATACAGGTGGTGAACACACATTGTAAAACACTCATGTAAAAATGCTACAAAAATATCAGTCCTCTTCAAATGCAAGACAAGTACTACCACACATCTGTATGTATGTGATTTATCCTTCAAAACACAAATTTATCAAAGCAAAGGATTAAAGTGTGTACAGAAATCTTTACTTGGCTAAAATTGTTTTTCAAATAGTAGTTATGACAGTGGCGTGTCATAAAATCATAATTTAAAAGAAACTTTTATGGCAGAACCCAATATTTAATTACAATTTATCACTCTGAACTCTCACGCATCATGTTGAATGTTTTGGTTTTAAGGTGCTTATATTAATGAAATGGCATCAAATCACCATACAAATTGTTTGACTCACAATGCAAGAATTTAATATGAACAGAAAACTGTTCATCAGATTAATGTAAATAACAAATTTGAAGTTTGTTGAAACTACTTTTACATCTAAAGAGCTTCCAATCTCAAGAGCAAATGAAAACTAAACAGAAGCCTTGCTTTTTCATTAGGTGTTACAGTATGTGAAACTTTAGTAATTTTTAGCAAACTAGGTAACACTTTAATCATTTCATGTAAAATTCAAACAAATTTTAAGCTGTGACTAAACACACTGCGTGCATAAAATGAGCAGTCACAAGATTCTGGCACTTCAGTCTTAAATGATAGAGGTATTTTTACATAGCTTCAGCAACAATAATTACCAGCAGTCCCAATAATTACCACTGGGAATGGAGGACTAAGCAAGTGGAACAACTATATACAAATGCTAAAGTTATATAACAAGACATAGAGATAAAAATAATAACAGTTTTTCTTAATTTTTTCTCTGCAGTGGTTATCACATATTTTATTATGTGCACTCATAGGAATTTAAAATTTGTACTTGAAGTTAACTTTCAGCAAATACTGAATGTTTAGCTGTCTAACATCATAAACAATCTGACAAGTTGTTAAGGAAGAAAATATTTTTTTTAACAACAAATCAAATCATATAACTACAGTACACATCCTTGTAACACATTGTTTGAAATGACAATTCACCTGATCATTAATACTATTGATTTACTACTATCTCATTTTTAAGTTTTATCTCAAACCCTATAAGTCATTTTTCAAATGATGTAATGAGGACATCGTTTGCAGCAGAGATGACTTCAAAAACTACTCATCAGAATACATCTTTCTTCCCACCCTCCTTAAATTTTTGAAGTGTCTGTTGGGTAAGGACACAAACCTACATTGTTGCATACAATTCCAATTGAATTTGGAAAGTTGAGATAGGTACTGGCAGACTGAAGCAGTGATGTGGGTAATGAAGTGTGCCCGAAAAGGTTGTGAAGTAAGAGGTTCATCCACAAAATGGTTGTGAGACTCCTTCACAACCGGTGGAAATGAAGTAACAAAAGGAACTGGAGCAACAGATGTTTTAAGATACAGTTTGAGATACTGTTTGGTAGAGGTTTGTGTCACACCTTTATGAATTTTGTTTTGTGTGTGTGTGTGCTATCTACATCTGGAACATAGCTGCCTGGCCATTATTTCCCTAAATTAACTGTCAAGAGTCTGGCACTAAATACTACAAGAGCATTTGGAAAAAACGGACACAAACGAGAGCATATAAAACATGTATTCATATCCTGACAAGCCTGGCGTACATATCATCAAAAAGTAGACAGTGGTCTTTTCAGTCACCTTTTTCATTAGGGTTCATGCTTTGGTAACACCTTTGTGCTACCACATACGATTTATGAACTTTCCAGGCAAGATAATGCCTCAGACCAAACATGAAAGAGTTATGTTGTATAATATAAAATTAAAGTTTTAAAAATAAGAAAAGCACTGGCGTACATTTAGTGACTTTTCTCTGTGAAATAATAATACTTTGTATTCTGTCAAATAAATAATTCAAGTCAATCACTGAAAACCAGTCAAAACACCTTTGTGAGAGAAGTGATCTCTTCATCAATTTCACTCAGCACAGCGGCCCTTTCGGCCAATATCCGTGACTTTTTGGCTGCCAGTTCTTTAACTTGCTGAATAATGGACTTCTTCCATTTAGCTCTCTCGGCTTCTCCATCTTTTTCATGTTGCTTCTGGCTTAAAGCCACATCATGACGTTCTCAGGCATTGCGATAGTCCTGAATCATTCTCTTGTTAAAGTCAATCCTGAAGACACCATCAACTGATTTCAGGCAGTCATATACTTGACATAAGGCTACCAATCACAGTTTCTCGGTTGACTATCATACACTCTTTATTAATGGAAAAACCTTGCTCTACAAAGGCTGATCATGGCTCAGAATGAGAACTTTTTGAAGAAAGCTATACAAATGCTGACAGGTGGTATCTCTATCCAATAAGTCTCTCCAAAAATAACCAATTCTCATCTCAGCCCTCTTGTAGTTTGCAGAGAGTCCCAAAACTACCTCCTTATCAAGGAGTTGCACAAATTCTTTATCAACTTCGTCACAGTCCTTAGTACTTATCCGATTCTGTAAGACATTCAAAAGTCTAGCGTTGCTAGTTTTTGGACTGCTATTTATTACACCTGGATCACAAAAGCTTATGTATCTACAAATTCTGCACTTCAAAGGTGACTCTAGAAAGAGGTTGAGCACATTTCAATCAGAAAATTGCTGTACTCAGTCCTGAAAGTGTCTCTGACACACACTTTTACTTTTCTGAACTCAGATCAAACAGCATAACCTAAGTTCTTGTATATTGCACGAATAAGACCAGTTTTATTATCAAGTTTTATGTCACACACACTGATTTCGTGGTAGACAATGCTTCAGTCTTAACTACCAAGGACATCACATCAACAAGTAGAAATGACAAAGCATCGTACAGGAAAGGTACCATAGGGGTCACACATTGGAATTCCCTCAAAAAGAGCATGACTTACCCTGAAACAAAGCTAAAGAATGATAGTTTAGCCAGCAGCAGAGGATATTCAATGTACTTCAACATCATTCAGAAGCTGTAACTGTCTAATTTGATCTTGTGCTCCTTCACTTTGTCCCCATAAATCTTTAGAAAGGAGACAATTTTTACATCCTGGTCGGCCACATGCTCGTTTTTCAGACAGTGCATAAAGCAAAAATTTTTAGGGAAGGGCAGATTTTCAGGTTTATTAAATCTTTTGTCATCAGTTCTCCTTCCAGGTACATTCTTCAACACTTTATAAACTGATCTCAGAAAAGGTACAATGCTGCAGTTAGTCTTCAGGGCTGCTTTCTTGAAACTCAGATTAACTGTATGAAGACCTCATGATTCCTTATCAAAAAAGGTTTATGCACTGAGCCACTGTACTCTTCAGGTCAAGACACAAATCCTTCAAGAATGCCCAATGGACATTAGGCCCATCCATTGATTGAAGCATGTTGGTAAGATTCAGATCAGAAGTTTCCATTTTAAAACTTACATCATACTGGCAGCAGTGGTAAGGCTAGAAAATACTGATGAAAAAATAATGCAATTCAACTTATTTGTTAACTTGTGCCAATATCTGAGAGCAATATCCATTTTCTGCAGCTCAGCCACTTGTTAAGGCTCTCATCAAATACGATTGTAAAAGAAACGCCCCCTTCAAGATCTTCAAAAATATTTTTTCAAAAGTGGGGAACTAATCCACGAACAATACTATACGATGTCTTGGTCCACTGAAACTGCATCTTGCTACCTACATTATCGTTAGGGAACATGACTGGAAACAAAGCAGTCTGCTCTCCTGCGGTAGAAAAGGACACATGATTTTCGACAGCCCACACAGTTCATAAGATTTCTGCCCTCGTAACATCAACCTGAATCAGGTACTTCGAAATACGACCGTGCAGCATTAGTGGCAGTGGTGGAGATAATAATACGACTGTTAGTTCATGCAGCATTAGTGGCAATGGTGGAGGTGACACTGGGCTGCAATAGCTGGAAGGATGACAAACTGACCGTCAACTGTGGGCTTCCCGATTCACCAGTTATTATAATCTTATCAAACATCGAGTGGGCATCTTCATTATGCCCGCTTATCTCACCAGAAACAGGGAGCATGATACAAAAGTATCAGCACCCTGAAAACAATCAAATGTTCAAATAAGATGGTGCCATGACCCTTGTGATACTGCATACCCGACAACCTTTAAAATCCAAAACTTGGGAGATGAAGTTTAAAAAAATCAGGAGGTACAAAAGATCAACAGTTAAGGCTCATTTTTAGTATTGTTCCGAGACAACTGATGTGAGTCTTTTCCTGGGACGTGAAATCTATATAATGGCTATAAAAATACAAATAAAAATACAAATAAAAATGATGGAAATAACCAAAGTGTCAATGCCATACCTGTTATCTGTAGCATAGTTCAACTGTGGTACTGGGTTGGGATGTTTTTTGACCATTTCTCCCATGATTGCGACAATTATTGCTCTTGCGGAGCTGAATTTGTTTTGCTATATTGCTATTTGGTAATATTTTTCTGAACAGATCACTCATATGGTCAGTGCAATTACTTGGCAAATTGTAAACAATGTAAATAATTCTAACACCGAATTCCAATTTTTTCAATTGTTTGTTGTTGTGGTCTTCAGTCCTGAGACTGGTTTGATGCGGCTCTCCATGCTACTCTATCCTGTGCAAGCTTCTTCATCTCCCAGTACTTACTGCAACCTACATCGTTCTAAATCTGCTTAGTGTATTCATCTCTTGGTCTCCCTCAATAATTTTTACCCTCTACACTGCCCTCCAATGCTAAATTGGTGATCCCTTGATGTCTCAGAACATGTCCTACCAACCAGTCCCTTCTTTTTGTCAAGTTCTGCCAAAAACTCCTCTTCTCCCCAATTCTATTCAATACCTCCTCATTTGTTATGTGATCCACACATCTAATCTTCAGCATTCTTCTGTAGCACCACATATCGAAAGCTTCTATTCTCTTCTTGTCCAAACTATTTACCATCCATGTTTCACTTTCATACACGGCTACACTCCATACAAATACTTTCAGGAACGACTTCCTTACACTTAAATCTATACTCGATGTTAACAAATTCCTCTTCTTCAGAAACGCTTTCCTTGCCATTGCCAGTCTACATCTTATATCCTCTCTACTTCGACCACCATCAGTTATTTTGCTCCCCAAATAGCAAAACTCCTTTACTACTTTAAGTGTCTCATTTCCTAATCTAATTCCCTCAGCATCACCCGACTTAACTCGACTACATTCCATTATCCTTGTTTTGCTTTTGTTGATATTCATCTTATATCCTCCTTTCAAGACACTGTCCATTCCGTTCAACTGCTCTTCCAAGTCCTTTGTTGTCTCTGACAGAATTACAATGTCATCGGCAAACCTCAAAGTTTTTATTTCTTCTCCATGAATTTTAATATCTACTCCAAATTTTTCTTTTGTTTCCTTTACTGCTTCCTCAATATACAGATGAATAACATTGGGGAGAGGCTACAAATCTGTCTCACTCCCTTCCGAACCACTGCTTTCCTTTCACGCCCCTTGATTCTTTTAACTGCCACCTGGTTTCTGTACAAATTGTAAATAGCCTTTCGCTCCCTGTATTTTATCCCTGCCACATTTAGAAATTGAAAGAGAGTATTCCAGTCAACATTGTCAAAAGCTTTCTCTAAGTCTACAAATGCTAGAAATGTAGGTTGCCTTTCCTTAATCTTTCTTCTAAGATAAATTGTAAGGTCAGTATTGCCTCACGTGTTCCAATATTTCTACGGAATCCAAACTGATCTTCCCCGAGGTCGGCTTCTACCAGTTTTTCCATTCATCTGTAAAGAATTTGTGTTAGTGTTTTGCAGCCATGATTTATTATACTGATAGTTCGGTAATTTTCTTTGGGATTGGAATTATTATATTCTTCTTGAAGTCTGAGGATATTTCGCCTGTCTCATACATCTTGCTCACCAGATGGTAGAGTTTTGTCAGGACTTGCTCTCGCAAGGCCATCAGTAGTTCTAATGGAATGTTGTACACTCCCGGGGCCTTGTTTTGATTCAGGACTTTCACTGTTCTGTCAAACCCTTCACACAATATCGTATCTCCCATTTCACCTTCATCTACATCCTCTTCAATTTCCACAATACTGTCCTCAAGTACATCACCCTTGTACAGACCCTATACATATCCTTCCACCTTTCTGCTTTCCCTTCTTTGTTTAGAACTGGGTTTCCATCTCAGCTCTTGATATTCATACAAGTGGTTCCCTTCTCTCCAAAGGTTTCTTTAATTTCCCTGTCGGCAGTATCTATCTTACCCCTAATGAGATAAGCCCCTACACCCTCACATTTGTCCTCTATCCATCCCTGATTAGCCATTTTGCACTTCCTGTCGATCTCATTTTTGAGACGTTTGTATTCCTTTTTGCCTGCTTCATTTAGCACATTTGCCTGCTTCGTCTTTTTACCTACTTGATTCTCTGCCGCCTTCACTACTTCATCCCTCAGAGCTACCCATTCTTCTTCTATGGTACTTCTTTCTCCCAGTTCTGTCAATTGTTCCCTTATGCTCTCTCTGAAACTCTGTACAACCTCTGGTTTAGTCAGTTTATCCAGGTCCCATCTCCTTAAATTCCCACCTTTTTGCAGTTTCTTCAGTTTTAATCTACAGGTCATAACCAATAGATTGTGGTCAGAGTCCACATCTGCCCCTGGAAATGTCTTACAGTTTAAAACCTGATTCCTAAATATCTGTCTTACCATTATATAATCTATCTGATGCCTTGTAGTATCTCCAGGATTCTTCCATGTATACAACCTTCTTTTATGATTCTTGAACCAAGTGTTAGCAATGATTATGCTCTGTGCAAAATTCTACCAGACGGCTTCCTCTTTCATTTCTTTCCCCCAATCCATATTCACCTACTATGTTTCCATCTGTCCCTTTTCCTACTCTCGAATTCCAGTCACCTATGACTATTAAATTTTCGTCTCCGTTCACTACCAGAATAATTTCTTTTTTTAATTAGTCAGAAAAAAACATTTTCTCAGTGGTTTGAAACATCACTTTTTTCACTATGTGATATACAAATGTCACGTCAGCAAAGACAAGGTATCTGTATGGTGTGAAAAGTGGCAACTGACCCTAAATTTAAAAAAAAGTGGGGGGGGGGGGGGGATCTAAATGAGTACTAAAAGAAGTCTTGTACTACAAATGTTTAGGCGATATAAATTCAAGAGCTGTTGTCATTGTTTTTGTTGCTGTTGTTATGGCTTCCCTAATGCCCATGGCCTTACTGCTATTGGACACTACCTTTCCCAATGCCTGGTGGAATCCAAACCAACAACCTCTTTCCTAGTCACCGTGACCTACTATAGCCTCATCCACAATTACTTCTCCTTGGAAGATGCTACCTATAAACAGATCTAGGGTATGGCTGTGGGTATCTGCGTAGCACCAGCTTATGCCAATCTGTTCATGGGCCATCTATAGGAGTCCTTCCTAAACAACCAGAATCCCATACCCCTCGCCTAGTTCAGGTTCACTTAAGATATCTTTATGAACTGGATTGAGGGTAAGGCCACAATACCCACATTCCTCCACAACCTCGACACCATCTCCCCCATTTTCTTCACCTGCTCATACTCAACTCAAGCCACCTTCCTAAATGTTGACCTCCACCTCAAAGATCCCATCAGTACCTCCATCCATACCAAATCTACCAACCACCAGCAGTACCTCCACTTTGACAGCTGCCACCCAATCCATACAAAGAAGTCCCTTCCATAAATCCTAGCCACCCATGGCCATCACATCTGTAGTGATGAGCAGTCCCTTTCAAAATATACCAAGGGTCTCATTGAGGCCTTCACAAGCCATAATGACCCTCCCAACCATATCTCTCCAGTCATCCAACACCTCCCAAAGTATCACTGCCTGGCCATAGAGAAGCATTTCCCTCATGACTCAGTACCACCTGGACTGGAGCAACTGAACTATATTCTCCACCAAGGTTTTGACTCCTCTTGTCATGCCCTGAAATGAGAAATGTCCTACCCACTATCCTTCCCACAGTGGTATTCCGCTGCCCACTGAACCTACACAATATCCTCATCCATCCCTAAACAACCCTTGTTCCCAACCCCTCGCCTTATGGCTCATGTCCCTGTAATAGAACTTGTCAAGTTCTGGGAAAAAGGAATAGTCAATGATATTTTTTTATTATTATTTTGAGCTTTTCTCATTACAGAGGCTTATCTCCAACATAATAATTTACTCGGAAATTACAATACAAAGAATAAACCTTCTTAAACTATATTTTCAAAATATTCCTCCAGGTGTTTCTATCTCGTGTGTCATCTTCCTCTGTGCCCATTCTCCTCATTGTGCGCTGTACATTTTGGATCCAGATTGTCATAGGTCGTTCTCTTCTTCTTCTCCCCTCCGGTTCCCACTCCAGTATCAATTTTGGTATTCTGGTTTTCTCCATTGGTCATACATGCCTGTACCACTGTAATTTCTTCCTATCCATTACGTCATATATTCTTCCTTTTATTTCCATTCTCCTTATTATTTCGGTGTTCCTTATCTTTTCTTTCTTGGAGATTCTTGCCAATCTTCTCCAGAAGTCCATCTCTAGAGCTTGTAATTTTTTAATGTGCTTCATGTTAATTGTCCAGTTCTCCAATCCATACAGAACCACACTCTCTAATATGGATTTGTATATTAATTTTTTAGTTCTGCTCATTAGATTCCTGCTCCATAAGACTGAGTTAAGCATCCCAATGACCTTCCGTCTGCTACTAATTCTTTTATTGATTTCTGACTCTGATTTTCCCTCGATTTCTAAAATGGATCCCAAATAACAGAAAGTGTTTATCTTTTTGATTTTCTTTCCTTCAATGTATTGCTCATCTGAATCATTAGTCAAGTATTCTGTTTTTTGGTAATTAATCTTCAAACCCCAAGTTTTGTATGCTACTGCTAGTTGATTGCACATATAATTAGCATCCTCTCCATCTTGTGCTACGACTACGTGATCATCAGCAAACAATAAATGATTTAGGTAAACTCCACCTCTTAGTTCTAATCCCATACCATTACTTTTACAAGACCATGTTCTGAGGCAAATATCTATATAGGTTTTAAATGATGATGGTGACATGAGTCAGCCCTGTAAAAGGACTTTGCTTGTTCTAAATTTCTGTGAAAATTTATTATCAACTTTCACTTGGCAAATACTATCTTTATACATCTGTTATATTATTTTAATCAAGGAATGATTTATGTTTGCCATATGTAGTGCTCTCCAAAGTAATTTTCTTGGAACAGTATCATATGCTTTTTCTAGATCTATGAAAATTAATCCTATATATTTTTTTTATTTTTCCCTATGTTTCTCCAAAATCTGTCAATGTGAAAATATGGTCCACACATGATCTACCAGTTGTGAATCCACATTGTTGTTTTCCAGTTTGTTTTTAATTACTTTCACAAAAATTCTCATTAATGTGTTTGTAACAAATTCCTCGATAGTTTGAACAAATTTTGCAATCCCCTTTCTTAAATATTGTACTAATGTAACCTAGCTTCATCTCGTGGGGTACTGAATCTCCATGTATCATTTTCTTGAAGAGCTTTGTTATCAGTTTCACAATTTTGTCACCACCATATTTCAGACACTCCAGATTGATACTGCCTGGTCCAGGTGATTTACCATTCTTTCCTGTTCTCAATACCTGAAGTACTTTATTTTCGAAAATCAGGATCTCATCATCTTCATGTCCTTTTTCTTCCACGGTTCCTTCTTCTAGACGTTCTTCTCTGTCACTTAATAATTTTTGGAAATACTATTCCCATTCCTTTTGTGTTATCAGTTGGAGATTGGTTTTGCTTTTTGTATCCTGTCGAAGCCCTTTTAATACTGACCATGCTTCTTTTGCTCTCCCCATGCTTCTTTTACTCTCCCAAATCCTAATTTGCTATTCACCGTGGCACATGTTGTTTCCCATGCTTCATTTTTTGCCATACTTATTTTTTTCATCACTTCATTCTTTTTTTCCTTCTATATTGATCTTGTTTCTTTTGATTTATCATTCAACCACTGAAGGAACGCATTTCGTTTCTCTCTACGAGGACCTCTATTTCCCCTGACCACCACTCTGCTGCACAGTTGTGGTTGCTATCTTTTTTCCCCAACACCTCTGTTGCTATTATTTTCACATTAGTTTTTATATAGTCATATATTTCCTCTGTACTTCCTACAAATGATTCAAGCAGTTTCCTTTCCATCCTGGTTGCAAAGAGTGTTCTGATACTTTCGTCTTGTAGGCTGTCAATATTAAAAGGTAAATTTTCATCTTTCTCAGTCTGGTTCATCTTATTTATTTTACTTGTATCATTCCTTGTATTCTTCCCTGGTCAGAAAGACTTCATTTTTACTAGATAGTTGTCTGATCCACACAGGGCTCCTCTATAAGATCTGACATCTACTGCCTTGAAACTACTAGTTTGCCTAATGATAATATAATCTATTATAGAACGAAGTTCGTTAGCGTTCTGCTGCCAAGTATATTTATGAATGTCCTTATGTTTGAAAAATGTATTGGTAATTTTTAGATCAAATTGTTCACAAATTGCAATCAATCGTTCCCCATTGTCAATATATTCGTCCTCTCCATCTTTTACTACTATTCTACGGGATTCTCTAATTCCTACCCTTCTACTGTCAATGATAAGGGAAGTATTATTTGATGCAAGATTGTTCATCTCCGAGTAAGAACTGCAACCTACACTCTCATGAATTTGTTTAGTGTATTCATGTCTTGGTCTTCCTCTATGATTTTTACCTCTGCACTTCCCTCTGATGACACCTTGAGGCCTCAGAACATGTCCTACCAACCGATCCCTTCTTCTAGTCAAGTTGTGCCACAAACTTCTCTTCTCCCCAATTCTACTCAGTAGCTCCTCGTTAGTTACGTGATCTACCCATCTACTCTTCAGTACTCTTCTGTAGCACCACATTTCAAATTCATCTATTCTCTTCTTGGCTATACTATCGTTCATGTTTCACCTCCATACATGGCTACACTCCATACAAATACTTTCAGAAAAGATTCCCTTACACTTAAACCTATGCTCGATGTTAACAAACTTCTCTTCTTCAGAAAAGCTTTCCTTGCCATTGCCAGTCTACATTTTATATTCTCTCTACTTCACCCATCATCAGTTATTTTGCTTCCCAAATAGCAAAATTCATCTCCTACTGCGAGTGTCTCATTTCCTAATCTAATTTTCTCAAAATCATCTGATTTAATTAGATAACATTCCATTATCCTCATTCTGCTTTTGTTGATGTTCCTCTTATATCTCCCTTCCAAAGCACTATCCATTCCGATCAACTGCTCTTCCAGATCCTTTGCTGTCTCTGACAAAAGTACAAGTCATCTGCATAACATCAGGGATAGGCTACAACACTGTCTCACTCCCTTCCCAACCGCTGCTTCCCTTTCCTGTCCCTCGATTCTTATAACTACCATCTACCCTAATTCCCACTAGCCACTAGACAGGCACTCAAAACCACCAGATTTGGTGGGTAAACCACTAACCTGGCAGCACTGGCACAGTGACAAAAGACAAATGCAAGTCCAAACAGAGCACAAAACTAGACAATATGAGTATACATTCTACAAAATGCACAGCAAAGAGGAAAAAGTACAAAAGCACGCGACTTTGTGACTTCCACAAACACCGAGAAGTACATCGATTAAAAAGAATAAGAATAAAAGACTTTGCACAAAGGGCCAAAAACCGAAATGATGGGTTTTCAAAACAATAGTCTTAGGTTTGATGAACATTAACTAAGACTCGGGAGAAATAATGATACTATCAGGATGCAGGAGGAAAAGCTGAAAATCGGGAGGCTCTCACCTAAATCAGGACAGTAGGCAGGTCTGCACTATGAAGGGGAAAATAGTGGTTGTCAATACATGGATATGTCCGGTTTCAGAATGCAGGTGTGATGAACAAGGGATTAATGAAATGAACCCCCTCGTCTAAAATGGAAGCAATAACAACACGAACATCAGGAAAGCATGGGGTGAGGTGTACCTTTCCAGTCCTCCCTCTTCCCTGAAAAACCAGTATCATGTTTTCATAATGAGCATAAACACTTGACATTAGAAAAGGATAGGTTACATAAAGTTGTGAGAGAGTACGTCAAAAATGCCAAAGTCTGTTGGTCACCTTTGAGCACCACTCTGTTGGCGAGGTTTCCCATCTCGCCTGATGTTTTGGTTCTCCTCGCTTACCTTTCAAAGCATTGTTCGAATACCTTTTTAATGGCCTAATGCAGAACCAAAACAGCAGAGTGAAAAATAATGCAGTCATTGAAATTAAAATCACATTAAGGTCAGTGAGATGGTGTGTATGAGCCTACGCATCATGTAACAGTTGTAGCACTTCACTTACTGAGGACTGATGAAAAAGACAAATGTCCCGGGTCTTCTTGGCCACCGCGAATACCTTGGAATGCTTAGCTCCTTCCACATGGCTGATTATGGCCATCTTCCCTATGCTGCAGAGAGCAAAAGACTTTCTGCTTACTGTGCAATATGCCTGGAATTCTGATGTATTGTGGGCCTTGATGCCCTCAGACCTTGAGTCACTAAGCCATTCAGCATTGAATTTCACCTTGCTTGGTTTCACCATGATACACTATTAGAACACTATGAGCGTTGCCAAATGACTAAGGATGAAAAGTTGTTAGCTGAAATCGCTCCAGTAACAATCAAAAGCTGGTGCACCTTCAAAGGTGATATGCCACACAATAACAGATTTTCCTGAGAAGCCACGGAAATTTTCAGCAGATTCTTTGATACCTGCATCTCCCGCCTGTGTGTTGAAGGAGGCTAAACCTTGAGACTGTGAGAATAAAATATTCACAAAACCCTCTTGCCTTAGAAACAGTCCAAGATATCACAATGTGATTTTGGCAGATGACAGCACAGAATTTTCTTATCTACTGCGTTATGATTTAATTTTTTTAAGTCTTCGATAGCTGCTGAAATGAAAATTAGTGTGGCTTCGTAAAAAGATAAGTTAAGAAATTAAATGTTTGATTTTATTCCGAAAATGTGATTTTTCATAAAAATTTTACTTAAATTGACCATATTTCCTCATTTAATAAACAACTGTTTCCGGATTCTGTCATAACTGCAATTGCATTAGGATGTTAGTGAGGTGACAATGTGCGAACACTGCTTTTTATGCCAAAGGAAATGAATTTTAACAAGGAAATAGCAGAAATGTAGCTGTTACTTGAAATTCGCCACTTTTGAGTGAGTGGTTTTCACGTGACAGCAAATTTGAGTTGTTACAAATATAATGAAAGGGCTGGACCAATGAAGCTATCGAAAAAAATACAACTGTAGTGTGAAACATCTGGATTGTGAAAACTGACACATGAATGCTACACCAAAAATGTAAAAAATAGGACATACAAAGAGATGGTTGAAAAATTTCTAAACAGTATTGCAACTGTGGATCACAGTGCTGTTATAGAAACTAAGCTACAAAATTTGAGATGAAAAAATTCTTCATTTGTGTGATCATATTGTCCATGGCTGCTTCATAATAACTGAAGGAATTTTTAATCTATCTCTGAAGCTATGGTACGAGAAACAATAGTGCCAAATGAGGGAAATATTAAAAAAAACTTGCACACAGATGGCATTTTCTGACGCGAGCAAAAATCTTAAGTACTAATATCAACGTCTACTGTAATGGACTGTTTTTAGGTGGAAAAAGCAAACCAAATGGAGTTCCATTAGGACCACTGGCAGTATTTTATTTCAATGAAACGTAACATATTTGGTGACAAAAATACATGTTTCCCTGGAGTCTCAAGCACATTTAAAATACCTTCACTGATTTGAGAAATAACCTCATAAAAAAGTAGGTCTCTTGAAGAAGTGTATAAGGTGGGGAAGAATTGTGTAAACCAACACCATAGGTGGTACTACGTTTGTTATTGTCAGTTATTACCCACTGTTTTATGTCTATTATTTTACAGGTACTGTGAGATTTTTCTTTCAAGAAATATATGAGTACATAGCTTGCAACCAGTAAGTGACTGCCACAATTTTCTTCTTCTTATCGTCCTCACTTTCTAATGCATAAACTACTTTCATAGGTTCAAAATATACAAGAATAAATGAAACATCCATAAAATGCCACACTGTACAATGAAATTGTATTGAGATAGTCGCAATTCCTGAAATCCATCGCCTGCGGCCTCTGGCCTGCCCAGGGGCAACACAGTCCTGGGTCCGTGGATAAACCACGAAAATCTGCCGCATTACACCACACACAAACAGATCCAGCCTGCAGGCTGATCGGAGAGACAAGATCTGAAGGGCAGGGCCTGCACGTTTATGGGAAACAGTGGCCTTCAGATTGACAGGCCTGATCCATTAGATACACCCAGAGAAATGGCCTGCAGTTTTGGCCCATTGTAGAAATCCATTTTTGTGTGGTGTCACAGACATCACGTTGATAAAATGAGTAGAGAGATAGTATGATTGTGGTTCGATGAACCCTCTGCCAAGCACTTAAATGTGAATTGCAGAGTAGTCATGTAGATGTAGATGATGATGATCAACTGATGCAACAGATAACTGGTGTGAATGCTCTGAGAATCAATAATAACGAGAATAGGTAGCAACTCACTAAAGATGACTGCTGAGCCACAGAGAGGTAAGCAGAAAAGACAATACATTCTCACAACTAAATTTTCAGCCACAGCCTTTGTCTTAAAATGTGCGCACACACACATTCAAAAAATCACTTAGACACAACTCATGCAAACATCACCATCACCTCTGACCTCTGCATCTACAGTCTCAGAGAATCAGGTCCAAACAAACCACCCCCCATGTCTCCCTGCCTCTCGTTGGCAGCTGCTAGGCTAGTGGCAAGAAGTGGCGGCAGCACTGACTGCAAGCTGAGCCGAGTGGCAGGAAGGGGAGAATCAGTAAGAATGAGGGAATAGGGAAGTGGTGCATGTACTACGCTGTGACATCTCAGTAAACAAAGCATTTCATCTACTGAGGTAAAAAATGAGATTTTTCCTGTGTTTTTTCCAATTTCCCTGAATTCCTTGACACGTTTGAAATTCCCCGATTTCCAGAACTTGTAGCAATGCTGGATTTTTCCAGGAACACTATAAATTAAAAAAAGATACAGCTAAGGACTATATAATACCTATATATTTTTGTTCAAAACTTAATTTTTACATATTTCCTTACACTGCATTTCTAACTTTGTAAAATCTCTCTGCAGCATTACCTCCTTGAAACTTCTTCGTGTATTAAAACTCTGAATCACACTCAAATCTGGAGCAGTGCATTTCATGGGCAATGCTCTTACCAACTCTGTTATCCAGGCTTTAATTTGGCAATACCTGTTTCCTATGTTCTCTTTATTTCTGTGCTGCATATACCCAGACAACTTACTTGCATTTGCTTCCTCGAAATCTTCTTCTTCTAATTTCCTTGTTCAATAGCACATATTACTATCATTACAGAAAATTTATTAGTGTATCAGGTGCTAAATTATCAACTGCAAAAGTTTTAAAACTTGTTCTGCACTTTTCTTTTATTTCCTCAATTTACCACAATAAGTCTCATTTTATGAAACTGTTCACAATTAAAATGAAGCTACATACATCAATATCCAAGTTCCAGGACACAAAACAAATAAATCTTGGAATACTGAAACAGTAAATGTGATTAGAAGTTTGTGAGCTACAGTAGTAATGCTAGCAATTACTAAACGGCTACATTTTTTGTCTTTATTAATTATAATATGACAGAGCGCATGCAAGTTATTCAGAAAATTATTATCCATTTTAGTCTTTTGACACAAAAAATTTCACTAATAGCATCTACAAATAACTCATCACAAAGTTCCTGTCTATTGTCAACATTACAATTGGAGAATGGATGTACTAAGTGATACCTATGAATTTAATTAGATATTGTTACGATGATGTAAATACAATAAGGTACACAGAATGTTAAGATTTCACAATATATTAAAATTGTACTTTGCCATGCTACATAAAATTTGAGTAATGTGGTGCATCCAATGTTTCTGTAGATTTGGGACCCCTACTTTTCCTCCTGTATATTAATGACTTGAGCCTGAATGTTGATACACACAAAACAATGATATTTGCTGATTACACAACTGTACTCCTCAAAGGAGAGAATACAGAGGCTGTGCAAAAAGCTGTGAACTTGGCCACTGAACAAATCAGCAACTGGGCTAAAATCAACAGATTAACTATCAACACCAAAAAGACAGCTTCCACGAACTTTCACAAAATGCAAATTCCTCTCAGCCATTTGTCACTGTAAATAATCAGACTATAGATACAACACTGTTTTCAAATTCCTGGGTCTGTGGGTTCAAGATAACCTGAAATGGAATACACATACAGGAAACATAAATGCCAGGATTTGTACTGACTGTTATGCATTGAGTGTATTGAAAACATGTACTAGCCTGAAAACATTAACCAGTGCATACTACACTTACATACAAGCCCACCTAAAATATGGTGTAATATTCTGGAGAAATGCTCCAACTGCTCTGAGCACATTCAAAATCCAGAAGAGAGCAATGAGGATTATTACTGGGAACAAACACAGAGACTCCTGCAAACCCATCTTCAGAAAGTTGGAAATCCTTACACTGCCTTGCCTCTACATTCTTGAGACTCTAAAATTTTTCAGAAACCACATAGAGCCAACTGACCCCAGAGTCATAAAAAATAATAAAATACATGAACACAAGACCAGGAAAACTGCAAACCTGCATCTTATACATACAAGCTTTCCACATGGGCTTCCAACTTTTCAACAATCTTCCCACTAGTATTAAGTCCATCGAAGACAACATAAAATTTAGCAAAGCCGTGAAGTCATATTTGTTGTGGCACTGTTTTTACTCTGTAAATGAATACTTAGAACAGTAATCTTGCTGTTTGTGTTAAATTGAAAACAATTGAGCAATATAATACATTAGAATACTATAGGCCTATGTTAATATATGTTAACAATGTTAAATGATATTTTCCAACATCTGCAACACACTGTGTACCATCAGATCACACGGAATAGATAAATAAATAAAGAAGTGACAGAACTGGTTGCAGAATTGCTCAGCAACATTAGTAAATGAGATCTGATGAACACTGTGTGCAGTTAAAAATCTTTGCTCCCTCTATCAGGACTTTTAATATCCATACATATTTTTTTTAAAAAAAATAAAAAAAAATAAAAAATGTGTGTGTGTGTGTGGGGGGGGGGGGGGGGGGGGCGCGCACACGCGATTGGTTGGTTGGTTGGTTGAATTGGAGGAGGGGGTCAAAACAGTGAGGTCATCGGTCCCATCGGATTAGGGAAAGAAGTTGGCCGTGTCTCTTCAAAGCAACCATCCCTGCATAAATCAGGACGGCCGGACGTGGGTTTGAACTGTCATCCTCCCAAATACGAGTGCAGCTTGCTAATCAATGCACCATCTTAGGTTTGGGAAGGGTATGTTAGCAAAGTTTATAGGTATCAGTGTAGTGGGTGGTGGTGGTGGTGGTGGTGGGATCACTCATGGAAAAATTCCTGTAGTAGTTTATGTTAGAGCTACACCTTTTTTAGATTGAAGTCAGCTGATAAGTATACCTGCTTAAAGGAAGTCCCTCTAAGGGCTTACCTTCACAGGATATAACATTTCCAAGTACAGAAGGAATTAGCATATTTCATCACAATATAAGAGGTATTAGAGATAAAGTTAGTGAACTGCATATAGATGTTGACTCTAAAATTATTGGTATATCAGAGCACCACTTAAATAATTTGACAATTTATAGGCTACCTTTATCAGGATACAGATTATCTGGCTGTTTTTCAAGGAGTTCCTTGCAGGGTGTGGGAGTGGTTATGTACCTAAAAACAGTATTTCATTTGAGTCCACAGACGTATCACAGCACTGCACTTAACAGATATTTGAATGTTGTGCAGGGGCAGCTGAATTTAGTGAAATTAAACTTCTAATTGTTGTTGTTTATAGCATTTCTGCTCAATCGAGAGAGGATTCTTGATTCATTTTGTAGGAAGTACCAGAAGTTAGTTATTGTGGTGACTTCAATATACATTTTGCATATGATGGTGCAAGAAAAAGGATGTTGGTAGATCTCATAAACTCATATGATCTGATGTAGACTGTGTTTCTTCCAACTAGGGTGCAGGGGAACAGTAGTACAGCCACAGACAACATTTTTATTCATTCTTCTTTACTAGATGGGCATTCTGTTAGTAAAAGGGTGAATGGCCTTTCAGGCCATGATGCACAAATTTTAACACTAAAGGCTTCAGCACGCAAACAAATGTCAAATTTAATTACAAACTATGTAGGAAAGTTCATCCAACAACAACAGAGAGTGTTTTAAACTTTGTCAAGGAACAAGAGTGGCAGGATGTTTATAGTGCTGATAACATAGACGACAAATATAATGCTTTCCTTAACACATCTCATACTCTTTGAGAGTTGCTTTCCATTAGAATGTTCTAAATGGGATATTAGCAGTAATAGGCAGCCTGAGTGGCTGACTAGTGGGATAAGGGTATCTATTAGAACAAAGCAGGAATTATATCAAAATGTTGGAAGTAGTCACAATCAAGCTACAGTAGCCCATTACAAACAGTACTGTAAAGTGCTTAAAAATGTTATTAGGAAAGTGAAAAGTGAAGAGTATGTGGTATCCAAATAGAACAGTTAATTCAGAGGATAAAATTAAAACCAAATGGTCAGTTGTGAAGGAAGTGTCTGGTCAGCAGGACAAGGTCGATGATATAAAGTCAGTTCGCAGTAAAATATTTCTGTTAATGATAAATCAGATATATGTACAGTATTTAACAATCATTTTCTGAGCATTGCTGGTGAATTAAATAAAAATTTAGTTTCTAAAGGGAATCACATAACTTTATTGGCAAATGCCTTTCCGAGATTGATGTCTGAAATACTCCTCTGTGAGACAGACAAGAAGGAGATTAAGTCAATAATTAAATCACTGAAGTCTAAGGACTCTCATAGTTATGATGGAGTGCCTAGCAGAACATTAAAGTACTGTTCTGCACATGTTAGCCCTGTATTTAGCCACATTTGTAATTTTTTCTTTAGGAACGGTCAGTTTCCTGAAGGATTAAAGTACTCAGTAGTGAAGCCACTTTATAAAAAGGAAGAAAGGGATAATGTAAATAATTTTAAACCTATTTTATTCCGTCTGTGTTTGTTTAAGTTATTGAAAAGGCTCTGTATGCAAAGATAATCGATCATTTTATATTACACAATTTGCTGTCAAATGTACAGTTTGGCTCTAAAAGTCGTTTAACAACTAAAAACGCTATATTCTCTCTTCTGATGATGTAAATAAAATAGAAAGAAACTTCCACATGGGAAAAATATATTAAAAACAAAGATTCCAAGACTTACCAAGCGGGAAAGCGCCGGCAGACAGGCACATGAACAAAACACACAAACACACACACAGAATTGCTAGCTTTCGCAACCGATGGTTGCTTCTTCAGGAAGGAGAGGGAAAGACGAAAGGATGTGGGTTTTAAGGGGGAGGGTAAGGAGTCATTCCAATCCCGGGAGCGGAAAGACTTCCCTAAGGGGAAAAAAAGGACAGATGTACACTCGCACACACACACACACACACACACACACACACACACACACACACACACACACACACACACATCCATCTATGGGCGAGTGTACACCTGTCCTTTTTTTCCCCCTAAGGGAAGTCTTTCCGCTCCCGGGATTGGAATGACTCCTTATCCTCTCCCTTAAAACCCACATCCTTTCGTCTTTCCCTCTCCTTCCTGAAGAAGCAACCATCGGTTGCGAAAGCTAGTAATTCTGTGTGTGTGTTTGTGTGTTTTGTTCATTGTGCCTGTCTGCCGGCACTTTCCCGCTTGGTAAGTCTTGGAATCTTTGTTTTTATATGAGCTGAAAATGTCATGATTTGGTAAGAAAGAAAGTCAAAAGCATACAAGCAACAATGGCAGGTCCAAGGAAACAACAAATGTAAAAGTAAGTTGCCAATGAGGGTGAAAAACAAGGATTGACAATAAGTAACAGAGACTTGTTTCAGTAGCCTAAATAACTAACTGTTTGGATACAAAAGAAAGAAAAGGCACTGTTACACCCCCCTTTGTTCTGACCACTGATGATGGGTGTTACTCATTAAATCAAAGACATACAATGACAAATGTTTTGCGGTAGTTGCATTTACTAGACATGAATGAATTGTGTGTTTGCATAACTATGGACACTAAGCATACAAAAGAGGTATTGACTCTAGCTTTTACTGCTTCAATCACTGCTGTGGATTTATGTTTGCACACAAGTAAATCTTTTTAATTTAGCAAAATCTCCCTGAGAATGCTGAAATTACATTTACTTTGCTTGTCCAGTTGATTAAAGTAGCAAGTTTAACTGTGCAATAAGATCAACTTGAAGGTGGCGTATAGGAAATACTAAGTAGTGCCACTTTCAGGTATATGGATGTGCATGCATTAAACGCAACTTCCATCATTTTAAAGGAATGGATGTTTTCAAATGAAGTCTACTGCTGTATCTGCAGCACTTACCCTGCCAACAAAACATAAACTCCTGTCCAGTCTACAGCCATTGCACTCGCCTGAAACAATAATCAACAGAGAGATAAAGCAAAATATATAAAAGTCCAACATTTTTAAATAGACAAGAGAAAAAAAGGAATGCCTATATAATAATTGCTGATATTGTAGCTACAAGCTGACTTTCTGTATACTGTCTGTAGTAACAGAAGCAACAGAAATTCAGTTGTCCTTATGAACGCATGCTTAATGCAACCTCAAGTTTGGCACACAATGCACTTTATGAAACACACTAGTATACGGTCACTAGAACGATTCCATATAATAAAATCATGCTCTACAGTTAGTCAATTTATTTGTTATTTCTCCGTGTGCTCCACAACTGTTTCTTTAATTAACATAAAAGCACTCTGTAGAGTTTAATTTAGTCCATTACCAGTTTAAGCTCTTCAATTAAGTCATATTCAAGTGGTTCTGAAAACTGTGCTAAATATTTATATGTGTATTTAACACATATGAACATCAATCCAATATACATGGTAGTTTTCAGAACCTCTTGAAAAATGCCTTAATGGAAAAGTCAGATCTGGTAGTGGCCTAAATAAAGCTCTACAGAGCAACTAGAGTGGTTTTACAATTTATTTGTATTGCATTTACTTATTGTAATGGTTCATTTCCATGTCTCTTATGCCAGTGTGAGGAACATGTCAAAGTAGAAATGTTTCAACTAGATAGAAAATATAACAGAGTACTGACATAATATTTCACATATTTCAAGGACTGTTTTTTATTTTCCATTCTTTTTAAAATCCTAGAGTAAAGTACTTTGTCCGTATCTTTTCAAAAATTACTGGTCTTACCAATTAAACACATCTTTACATTTTTAAGAGCACATAACTATCTTGTAAACATTCAAAATTACATGGTATTAAGTTTAACACTTTTTATATCAGTGTATTTTACACCTTTCTGGGGAATAACTGAAGCATAATGCAAATCAGATTTTGTTCCTGTATTGTAATCATGGGTAATTTCATTATTTTCATAGTGCATACATCCCCAATAGTTGAATTGTTCAAATGTTAAGATGGATAAATGTATTGGGAAATTGTACTGAAGTGTACAACAGGAAGTTGTTGGATGACTTTTTCCTTGAGATAGAAAATTTTCTTTTACTTTGATAAATTACCCCAAATACAATACTATAATGCATAATATAGTGCAAGTAACCAAAGCAAGTAGAGGAAATTAAGTTTCCAGGTGGGTAAGAATTCGGAACAGCAGAGCAGTAAACACTTTTAACCACTGACCTATGTGTACTACATACATATCTTGTGGGATTCTGTGTTTAGCATAGAAATTGTTGGAGCAAGACTTCTTCAGATTTACTGACAGGAAGTTTACTTTGAACCACATAAGATATTCAAACACCCACTAGATCAGTGGAAGATTTGTTGCATATTATAATACTAGTGTAATCAGTCAAAGCCAGACATCATCATAAATATATCTCAAAATATCTTATCAGCTTCAAAATAAATTTGCTGTCATTAAATCTGAACAAATCTTACCTCATGAACTTTTATGTTGAACACAGAATGCATCTACTGCTCTGAATTTGCCATGCAACCCCCCCGCCCCCCCCCCCCCCACACACACACAAAGAGAGAGAGAGATGCATTTCTCGGTAGATCCACGGAGGGCTAGACAGAAGATTACAGAAGCATCCGATTCCACCCATCCAGGACATCATCAATATGGCAGAAATGGCCATTTTCAGCACCTCCAATTTGGTGCCTATGACATCACAACATACACATGGCACCAAACACGAAAATACGTATAAATAAGACAATAATCTCTCCCTCCAAAAATACAATCAAATTAACAAAACAACAACACGACCCAAATCACAGAAAATGATGACAAAAACGAAAACAAAATTACAATATTCCGCTACACCAACAAAATCCACAGGAATCAGACACTTCCCTTTACCTATATAGTTCAACCGCAACTGTCGATATCACAAAAACAACACCGATCAACTACAAAAATTGGAATTGGACATTTCCACAACTGTCGATACCACAAAAGCAACACCCGTGACTACATAAATTGGAATTGAACGCTTCCCTTGGCCTATGTACGTCAACCATAGCTGACGATACCAAAACACCAACACCTACAGCTACGAAAAATAAAACCAAAACCACAACACCTCAAAAAACCAAAAATGACATATCCCTACAGATATTAAAACACAACCAATACACCAATAATACATTAAACATCACAACTCGATAAGACTGGACTAAAAAAAGAAAATTACTTACCACCAACAAATTCTACTGCTGCAAATGAGGTCAGCCACCACACACACACACACACACACACACACACACACACACACACACACACACACACCACCACCACCACCAGAGGACACCATCAACCACAAAAAACATTTACAAACAACCAACTCATAAACTCCACACTGTAATGATGTCACATACCACAGCACCCTTACATCATGGGTCAAAGCAGATCAGTGTCCAATTCCCCAGTCAGGCCCTACCTCTCAAACCACTTAAATGTTCTCATATGAGACAACTGCCTGCTTCCTGTCTTTTTTAGACAGTTCCCAACTGCTCCTCTGCCACCACAGTGACATGCTTTGTCCACTTCTAAGTTGTGAGCCTCACAAACATCAACTTTGGAATGGCCATAAAACATACTGGCACCATCTTTTTGTTAAAGGTTTCTAGCACATCATTCATGAGTGAGAATAAAGCTTCAGGTGTGGAGGTATCTTTCTTAACACTTGACTATCTTCTGTTGGTAATGTCAAAGTTGTCAAGATTGTTCACAATTCTTGCACATGAACCATCCTCAATGGCTTGACATTCTAGCCCAAAGAAGTATTAAATATGTGATAGTGCTCTTAATTACTCTGAACAAAATTTAGGAAGTCTATTAGAAAAATTATTTACACTTGCTGGTGGCCGTTTGCTTCTTAATGTTTTTTTTTTTTCTTTGTGTCACTTCCTACTATATGGGTTGTGTCTACATGTTTACAGACATCAGTTTCAAACATAAAAAAGCTCAGCAATCTAAACGATTTGCCATCATCTTCGCCAGAAGATGATGGGTACGAAACTCACTGAAACGTTGTGACAGGACAACAGCACCACTTGGCTGATAACCTGAAAAGAATTCATCAGTGGAATACGTCGAGAAAGACTGCAATCGCATACATCATCAGCAATGTCATGACCATTTATGTTACCTACAAAATTCACAGTTTTTGTTATATTTGTTTGTATTATTTACGTTCAAACAGTGTAAACTACTTTGTGGAACACCCCGCATGTATACACACAATATTCTGGTCATGACATCATCAGATCACTGTCCAAGAGTGCTGAGTCATGCTGGCATCTGTTACGGAGTTTGTAGTGTGAAAGAACTGCTGTTGCATGTACAGAGGCGATAGAAATTCAAAAGTACAAAACCATTTTTAACAGAAAAGAATAAGGATTGTAATTGTCACTGCTTGACAACTTGAACATTTTGTACCTTCATGCCACACACATTTCTTAGCAACTAACCTCTATCCTGTTTCATATAATCCTCTAGAAACAAGCAATGGATAACACAAATGACAATAGAAAAACAATACCAAAAGAAAAACTAACAAATTAACAGGACTTCCATAGGGATAAGAAGTTTTGGTTTGAGGAGAAAAAAATAAAATAATTAAAGGCTAAATATACCCTCAAAACAAATCAAATTAAAAAAACTGAAAACTGTATATCCACTCACAAGAAAACAAAAAATAGCTATAAAAATAAAATATTAATAAAAACAATTCGCAAAAACCAACATAGGATGTCAAATGTATCATTTCCATTTGACCTCTACAGGTGTAGTATAAAACGAGATCAAATGCCTCCACCACTGCCTCTGTTGCAAGTAATATATGTCTGTTTCCAACCAATAGCGCAATTCATAGCATCAATACCATGAATAAAAACAATCTACTTAAAGGCGTAAATTCACTTATCTTGGTCCAGAAAGGATTCCAATATCAGGACTACATATTTTCAATAATTTGCAGCAACCACAAAAAAAACTTGATTCGAGATAAAGCACAGTTCAAACAGAGTTTAAAAGACTTCTTGATATGCAACTCCTACTCTGTAGATGACTATCTTAGCAGGGACTGTTAGACCAGCTTAAGTTAACATGTCCTTAGATTTCAGTTTTGACAGCACCTGGCCACAGCAGTCAAGATTATGTATGATAAATTTATTAAAAGTGCATAACTGTGTTTCATTATTCTGACAGAGTATTAATTCTGTAAATATTAGCAGGTCCAGTTTACTACATAATGTATTCTCCTATTTTCTCCTGCCAAATGATCAGAGTAGTGAGAATTATATTTAGAAGTTTTATGTTTTTTTATGTTATACTTTCTGACTTGTTCTAAACTCGTGAAAAACATTTCATTTTTGGGTATATGGCACAAAAACTGAATCTAATCTACATATTGCTCCAGTAAACAATGGCTCACCAGGTACGATAGAATTGGGAAACTGCAAGATTGGGAACTTGCAAGACAAGCCATTAGTCCTAGGAGCAGGCTCTAAAATACAAATAACTGTAAACAAATTACTTTCCACACAATTATTGATAAAACCAGCACACACAACAAAGCTAATACAACCAACCCCAAAAACAAACTAACATCTGGCACACACAACAAATATAGGACATACAAACAAAACACATGAATGACATCCATAACTGAAATCTACAAACAAAAACTTCATAGATGCCGTTTACATAACTTATATTGTTACACTTCAAAGACTATACCAATGGACTGTGTTGTTCATGAGATCTAAGGAAATGTAAACAAAAGTCATCCTAGCCTATAGTGACAATTCTAAATATTAAGGAAACTTATGAACAGTGTGTGTTCTTTGTGCCAGGAGAATTAAATGCTGACACTGATGTCAGGGTGGCACCAAAAGATCTTAACTTGAGTGCCACTCTTGACACTACTGAGAGATTAAAATGAACCAATTGAGAAACGTGCAAAAGGTGAACACTGAACAACATGAAAAATGGATAAGGACTATATATTCAGGGATGGAACTTCTCAAAGGAAACAGCTCAGAGGATGACTAGGAACAGCTGTGAATTAGGTGAACAATAGTCAGGGTGAGATTTCTTAAAGAAGACAGCTTAAAGCAAACACAGCCATTATAAATCACAAGACTCACTACAGGAACAATAACAGGTTATCATCTGTGAATCAAAATCTGTGAGTATGGGTTGTGAGGCATAGAACCTTTTCCTACAAAAAGCAAACGTTCCGGGATGGTACACAGTTTTAATCTGCCAGGATGTTTTAAATCATCAAACACTCAGCTACAGAGTGAAAATTCATTCTGGAGGTATGAATTAGCTAAATTTCTTAAATGGTGGAGTACACATACTCAATGTGTGTCATAGCCCCTTCTGAGATGCCAGAAAACAAATGACACTGAACAAAGGATATCCCTTTGAAAAGTGATGCAGTCAAGTAACTGCGACAACAATACACTACGACTGTCCCATGTATGTCACCACTGATCCACCGCTAGGATGAGAAAGATAAGTCTCCTCACCATCTTGTTGCCTACATCAAAGGCAAAATTTGATTGGGGTGACAAACTGATCGTTAGGGTATACCAACAAATAGCCCATACTACAAGGTGACAATTCTTTGTTGAATTCATAGTTGCATGCGCAGGACTGAAAATATTATATTTATTAATGTTAACACTAATCATGTATTATAAACTGACTTGGTCCAAATCATTTCAAAATAAGAATTCAAATGACCTACAGAACATGTAACTAACTCACTAACAATTCTAGAATTTGAGCAAATGACAACTATTTGGTGTGGATGTTTTTCAACATCAAATGACATATCTATGTCCAGCTGCTGTGGTGGCAGGAAAAGCAAATTCCTGGTTGAAGAACAAAAGCACACTCTCCTGTAAGTTGTCGTCCAGGGAATAATTATTCTGTCTTCCACTACTCCTGTAGCTACCTAGGAAGCCGTAGCAAGTGTTGTGTTAAGTGATCCCATAACTGGCTACTCTAGCATCGTCTGGAGTCCTACTGGAGATGCAACAACTGAAAGGGCTCCATTGACGCACAAAAATGGCAAATGTGTTGTTTTTTGGTGACTGGGAAGAGATCGGATAACTGGTGCCTTCGATACCACTTCCGGTAAAATTTATGAACTACAACCCACTTGGATTATTTACAACGTATGTACACAACAAACATCAAAATACTTGGAGATTTGTTTGTCATCTAATACACGTTTTCTGAATATATCTTGCAATTTCCTTTTTTTTGCGAAAAGTGCATTAAATATGGTAAAGGATTAAATATGGCACGAACGTACACATTTGTGGACGATACAAGTCAAACTGTGATAATAACCTTCAGTGTATAATTATCTCCATGATCTTACATTTGAGAAATAAAAGCTGGTCACAATAAAAATTAACTTCACGTTGATGTGTTCAAATACAGAAGGTGTAAGGAAGCTGGAAACTCAAGGACGAGGAAGAGGATATATACAATCATCAAAAACCAAATATTGGTAACATCAGATCGCTACCTTGCAGAAATTATTGAAAGCAAAATATGGCGCACATTTACTGAAATATTACCTGCAGGTCTCTGTGCTCCGATACGGTGAATTCGCTACTCCAACGTGCGGCCATTGTCATCTATGGTTAGGAACTATGACCGATTACTTTAATAGTTATGCCTGACAACACCGACTTGTCACCGATATCAAGCGCATGCTGACTAATAATACGCTATATGTTCACTGAAATACTGATGCTGACTGAAACAAATTGGCGCTCCAAGCAAACAGTATTATTTTCATATCGGAAAATAGTGTTTCTGTGCATTTCTACACCCTCTTCAACACACCGCAAAACTCCTTAGACAGCCTTCAGCCACTCTTTGTCAACAAAAACAATTTCGAAACCCAAAGACTTTCGCCTGTACAGAGATAAAAATCATCACTTGCCAAATAACATCCAAAGATAATACTAAAGAGTTTCTCTCGTAAATGTCTGTATATGAATGTTTGTGTTTGTTTATTAAGTGAGCAGTGGAATGAAACACGTAGTTTGTAGAACATGTACTGACGAATGGTGAAGAAAAAGCGCCCGAACACGGTGAATATCTTAGTAACAGGCCGTTTTTTTTATAACCTTTGACATGACGGAAAGATCGCAGCGTACCAACAAATTAATATTATTGTAAAAGACAAGAAAGACGTGACTATTTAAATCACTATAGTGCACCGAAACTTATAATGTCATCGACCAGTCATGACAACAAAATGCAATTTTTCTTGCAACTTTTGGACCATAACAATCGTCTAACAATAGGAAGTGATGATACAACAACTCTTCAACAAAGTATTATGTTTTAGTGTACACTTATGCTATTGTGTGTGTTGTATTACTGGAAGATAAATGTAAAATGGTTGCTATCTGGATTTCTCAGAATTCTACTTTAACATCACTGTGTAATTAACATAATTAGGGACACCATCATAAAACTTTATCATCATCTTACTAAACATCGTCGTTTGTATCGTCCGAAATATTATACATTTTAATTTTTTGTGTTTGTAAGTGCATCTGCACTAATCCATTAGCAGAACAACCATTGTTTCAAAACATTGCTCCTAATGTGGAAGAAACAGAGCTGTAATTATCCATTTTTTTTGTTTGCTCGAGGTATGTTATGACTCTTAACTGATCTCTTCAGGTTACCGTTTCATGTTCTGTTGTTATACTCTTCGCCCCCCCACCCCCCCACCCCCTGGAGTTACAGCTCCCCTAAGAGACAAGTTCATGTTGGGGCCCTTGTGCTATTGTCAAGTTCAATTGCACCAGTAACCAAATAATTCTGCTACAGCCACTGCTCTATTGTTACTAAGATCTTTTTTTAGAGTAAATTGGCACTTTGCATCATGAAGTAATAGATCCGCTGGTTCTACTATGTGAGCAATTTGGTCCCCAGAGAGAAGAAGCCGAGCAAGGTGGCACAGTGGTTAGCACACTGGACTCACATGCTGACGCTGAAAAGACGGGTCTATACTTGGCTCGAGATGATTCAGTTTGGACAAAATTGTCATTCCTCTGGTTCCCAGGGGGGAGAATAGATCTTACCATTCTCGTTGATTTGTCCTTGTCAGTGGGGCCTGAAAAAGAGAGAGAGACACTCTGATGGGGGATTAGTAAAACTTAGTTCTTCAACTGAACTCACATTTGGCAGGATTATGATTTAAATGTGTTGTCAATTCTGATTTATGCTTTCCGTAATTTCCCTAAATCGTTTTAGTCATATGCTGAGATGGTTCCTGAGAAAGGGCACGGTTGACTTCCTCCCCATTCTACCCTAATCAGGTGGGACCAATGACCCCACTGTTTGGCCCCTCCCCCAAATCAGCCTACCCCTGCGAAATACACCCTGTGTCCACTGTAATGTAAATAATTAACATTGCTCAGTAAAGGCAGAGCTCATAGAGCACACTCTTCTGGTGGGGCTACAGCATTTTCCAACCTTCAATCAAAAGACATTATTCCTTGTTCTGATAACAACACAATGTTATGTGATCTATAGGTGTAATTACTTGTGACCTGAGTATCTTAAGCTGATGTGCTATTAATAATATGTATTTGTCCTTTGATCATTTTCTGCAGTTTATGTTACATTAGTCATATTCATAGATTTAAGCGTCAGGAAAACGTTTCTGAAAGTATTTGTGTGGGGTGTAGCCATGTATGGAAGTGAAACATGCACGATAACTAGTTTGGACAAGAAGAAAATAGAAGCTTTCGAAATGTGGTGCTACAGAAGAGTGCTGAACATTAGATGAGTAGATCACATAACTAATGATGAAGTATTGAATAGAATTGGGGAGAGGAGGAGTATGTGGCACAACTTGACAAAAAGAAGGGACCGGTTGGTAGGACATGTTCTGAGGCATCAAGGGATCACAAATTTAGCATTGGAGGGCAGCGTGGAGGGTAAAAATCGTAGAGGGAGACCAAGAGATGATTCAGTAGGATGTAGGTTGCAGTAAGTACTGGGAGATGAAGACGCCTGCACAGGATAGGGTAGCATGGAAAGCTGCATCAAACCAGTCTCAGGACTGAAAACCACAACAACAACAACAACAACAACAGAATACAATTTTTTTTTTTTTTCATTTGTGAAGTGCACAATTTTACTTTTTTGTACATATAAACCAAGTTACCAATATTTGCCGCACTTCGAAATCTCATCAAGACCTAACTGAATATTGACATAGCTTGTTTTAGACATTACTTCACTATAGATATTGCTATTAATACGGTCCGCAAGATCATTAATATGAAATGTGAACAGCAAGGGTCCCAGCACACTTCTCTGGGGCACACCTGAAGTTACTTCTACATCCAATAATGACCCTCCATCTAAGACAGCATGCTGCATCTCTCCATACCAAGAATACTCTGAATCTTCTGGCATAATTTGTTAGCAGTAGGTTTGATCAACATGTGAGTATTAAGGAGGAACTCAAATGCTATCCCTGGAGTGAAGATGATGTTCTTTCATGATGCAGTGTTGGGAAAATTAAGAGAACTGTTGTTTGAAGTTGACTGCAAAATGTTTCTATACCGCTGTCAATGCACATTTCATCCAATATAAAAAAAATTAGGGCTTATACAGTGCCATACGGTTATTTTTATCCTGCTGCATCTGCAAGTGGGGCAGGAAAGGAAATGACTTGTAGTAGCAAGAGGTACCTTCTGCGGGTCAACAGAAGTGTCCGATCCCACGCGCGTGCTTTGACACGTGACATAAGGGTATTGTGGTGTGTGACATCATGACGGTGCGGAGTTTGGTTTGTGAGTGTGATGTGTTTGTAGATGTCGTCGTGTTGTGTTTTGTTGTGCCCTCTGGCGTTTGTGTGGTGTAATGAGCTCAGTTTGCTCTTGTTCATTATCGAGAATTGTTCTCGGCTCTGTTTGTAGTGGAATTCGTTTCAGTGAGTTAATGATTTTGCGTGAAGGTTACTTTAGTGTTGTACGTCATGTGGTAATTTTAGTACAATTAATCGGTTGTTGTTTTTTGTTCGGGAATGGATGTGACAGACAAAATTAACAATGCGCGTCTCAGGAATATGATGGGGAACAGTCCTTTGAAACTGATCAGGTTTAATTGCCGAGGTTGTGAAGTGCTCTATTTGTGGCGAAGAAATGAAGTAGGCTAAAGTTCCGGCATCTCGGACCAGGGACGTTTATATGTGGTGCTGTTGGAAAGACGACATTTGGCGTGGTACCTCGTTCGAGAAGTCTAGGTTGGGCACGGTCAAGATTGTATTGGTGACTTTTGTTATAGATCCCCACACAGTTTTTGCGTGCATGAGGCTGGTGTGAGTGAGAGGAGTGTGCTTGATTGGTTTTCTTTTTGCCATGAAGTTTGGAAAAAAGGAAGTATGGGAGGGGTAAGTCTGTGGTTGGTCTCTGGGTGTGGGGGGCTGTTTTTCTGGGGGGGGGGGGGGGGGGTTCTGAATGTGTTT
Organism: Schistocerca gregaria; assembly: GCF_023897955.1. Classification (NCBI taxonomy): domain Eukaryota; kingdom Metazoa; phylum Arthropoda; class Insecta; order Orthoptera; family Acrididae; genus Schistocerca; species Schistocerca gregaria. Next base: position 275,229,302 of record NC_064924.1, on the reverse strand, counting down.
TTAGGGTTGTGGAAGAGAGGTCTAAGGCAGAATTAGTGGAGTTAATTGAGGAGTACATGGAACTGGGGTCCACGTTAGTTTCAGATGCATTTTCTTCGTATAGGGGGCTGGGTGAGAAGGGATTCCATCATTAAGATGTTAACTATAGCTTAGAGTTCAAAAATTATTAGGCAGGGACTTGCACAAATACAATAGAGGGGATGTGGGGGCTGTTAAGTCAGTTCTTGGGAGGGGGAAGAGGCACTCTTCCAACCTTCAGTCTCATTTAGATGAGTACTGTTGGTGAAAGAGTGTCCCTGAGGGCTATAGTGTTTTTTGGGTTTTTTTAAGGGCCAAAAGTGGTTGGTTAGGGTGGTTTGGGTAGGCGGCTGCGGCTCAGTGTGTGTTGGGTGGTTTATTTCGTGTTAGAGGGTTTGTGAGAGGGGGTGGGGGATGTGTTGGTTTGTGTTTTAGTTGTGGAGGATCTAATCTATATTGTTGAAGTTGTTGTTGAGTTGTAGTGTGTGATTGAGATTTTTTAATGTTGCATTTGGTTTTGGTTTTGGTTGGTTGGGGGGGGGGGGGGTTTGAGGTGTGGGTGGGTCGGGACTTTCTTTTGGTTGAGTATTTTTTGTTGGTTTGTGTGTGTGTGTGTGTGGTGTGTGTGGTGGCTAACCTAATTTGTGGCGGCAGAACTTTTTTATGGTATGTTTTTATTGTTTTGTTTTCAGTGTGTGTTGTGTGTTGGGGTCTAGGGAAGTGTTTTATTGAAATGTGTGGCTGTGAATGTTTGTATTGGTATCGTTTGATGTTTTTGAGCTATATAGGCCAAGGGAAGTTGTTTGATCCTAATTTATGGGATCGGGAGCTGCTGTTGAGCTATACAGGTCAAGGGAAGTGATTGATCCCAATGTGTGGCTGTGAATGTCGGTATTGGTATCGGGAGTTGTTTTTGAGCTATTTAGGCCAAGGGAAGTGTTTGATCCTAATTTATGGGATTGGGAGCTGCTGTTGAGCTATATAGGTCAAGGGAAGTGATAGATCCCAATGTGGAGTGGTGTATGTTGGTATTGGTATCGGGAGATGTTTTTGAGCTATATAGGCCAAGGGAAGTTGTTTGATCCTAATTTATGGGATCGAGAGCTGCTGTTGAGCTATAGAGGTCAAGGGAAGAGTCCGATTCCAGATGATATTGTGTTTAGTGGTATTTGGGGAATTTTGTGATGTCGGTTTTTTTCATCATTTTGCATGGTTTTGGGAAATACGGAAGTGTCCGATGTCGCCTGTCTGCTTTGACCCATGGCGTCACAAATATGGCGGAAACAATCATAAAAAACAACCAAACGACCACGATTCCAATATGGCGAATATAAAGTCGATACGTACACATTATGAGGACGAAAATACATCGGAAAACAAACACACACACACTCACACTCACACACTCTCTCTCTTTCCACAAATTAGCCTAATTACACTAACGGGACAAGTGCGGGAAATGGGGTGTTTTTCTGTGGAGGCAAACTAAATAGAAACAAATTTAGACACCCACCCCCATACAAAACACACACGACGACGAAAAACAACATCACAAAACTCCCCAAACACCACTAAACACAATATCATCTGGAATAGGACACTTCCCTTGACCTATATGGCTCAGCAGCAGCTCCCAATCCCTTAAATTAGGGTCAAACACTTCCCTTGACCTATATAGCACAAAAACATCTCCTAATACCAATATCAAAATACACAGCCACACATTGGGATCGAATGCTTTCCTTGACCTCCACACTGTTAATTTTATCCGTCATATCCATTCCTGAACAAAAACAACAACTGATTAATTTTACTAAAATTACCACACGATGTACAGCGAACAACACTAAATTAACCTTCACACAAAATCGTTAACTTACTGAAACGAATTCCATACCCGAACAATTTTGGATAATGAGCAAAAGCAAACTGAGCCCATTACACCACACAAACGAAAACCCTGAACATACCACCAGAGAGCACAACAAACCACAAAACAATGACATCTACAAATACGCCACACTCACAAGCCAAACTCCACGCCGTCATGACGTCACACACGACAACACCCGTACGTCACAGGATAAGCCGACACGTGGGATCGGACACTTCTGTCGACCCTGGTTTTGTATGGGGTTGGGTGTCTAAATTTGTTTACATTTGGTTTGTCCCCACCAAAAAACCCCCAATTTCCCGCACTTGTCCCGTTAGTGTCATTAACCTTTTTATGGAATGTGTGTGTGTTTGTTTTTCGATGTACCTTCGTCTTCATAATGTGTACGTAACCACTTTATATGCGCCATTTTGGAATCGTGGTTTATGATCATTTCCACCATATTTGTTACGTCATGGGTCAAAGCAGACGGGCGGGATCGGACGTTTCCTTATTTCCCCTTCTGCCATGCACCATACGGTGGCTTGTGGAATATGTATATAGATGTAATCTCTGATTATGTAATATGCATTATTTCTGATGAATCTTTTAGCTGCCTTTTTAACTGGTTGTGTTTTAATAATTATTTTCATTTCTTAAGGCAATTTATAATATAATTTTATTCAGATGTAGATGTAGAAGATTCCAAGACTTACCAAGCGGAAAAGCACCGGCAGACAGGCACATGAACAAAACACACAAACACACACACAGGATTACTAGCTTTCGCATTCGCAACCGATGGTTGCTTCTTCAGGAAGGAGAGGGAAAGACGGAAGGATGTGGGTTTTAAGGGAGAGGGTAAGGAGTCATTCCAATCCCGGGAGCGGAAAGACTTCCCTTAGGGGAGGTATGTGCGGATGGATATGTGTGTGTGTGCAAGTGTACACCTGTCCTTTTTTTCCCCTAAGGGAAGTCTTTCCGCTCCCGGGATTGGAATGACTCCTTACCCTCTCCCTTAAAACCCACATCCTTTCGTCTTTCCTTCCTGAAGAAGCAACCATCGGTTGCGAAAGCTAGTAATCCTGTGTGTGTGTTTTGTTCATGTGCCTGTCTGCCGGCGCTTTCCCGCTTGGTAAGTCTTGGAATCTTTGTTTTTAATATATTTTTCCCATGTGGAAGTTTCTTTCTATTTTATTTACATCATTTCTTTACAGTATACCAACTACTACTTCTAGTTATATCCTTATTGCTCTTTTCTGCAGTTTAAAAATTGTATCCAAATCTTGTGCCTTCAATCCCCAGAAAAGAATCCCACAGCTAATAACTGAGTGTACTTAAGAGTATTATGCCACCACAAGAATTTGCTGTTACAAACCTTAAGAGTGAAACATACAGATGCCATTCTCTTTGCCACCATCTTTTGTGTATTCATTCCATGTTAATTGACAACCAGTATTCAACTTAGTGCTTGGACCCAATCTATAAATTCATAATCTATGCGTAATGTGACAGAATTGTGTTCCCTATTTAAGGTGAAATGCATACTGTTTGTTTTCTTTGTGTTAATTTATTACATTCTGCCCAGTTGTAAACATCCTTGAGAGTTTCATTTTCTTTCTCTTATGGAAGTTCCACTACTTTATTGGTGTCTGTGATGTTGCTATCGCCAACAAACAGAACTTTTTCTCCATGTCTTAGACTGTTTTAAAAGTCATTGGTATACAGGGTGTTTTAGAGGAATGGTAAATATTTTATATTTTATGAGGTGTTAGTATAGATGAATTGCAATAAAAATTCCTGTATAACATGTGTTGAGTTTTTATCGAGTATAGAGACACAGCTGAGTTCAATGCATTTTCATTTCATGTGTTGGTACACCAGTTGCTATGGGCATATTTATCAAATGTCAGCAGTAGAGTGTTGATGTACATGTTGTGAAGCTGTGCTTTAATTTACATTGAAGTTTCCATTGTGATTTGTTGGCCAAATCTACTGTACTGTACCAAGTAAAAATGCTGCACGTATTTACACATGCCGAGTATGCCGACAAGGTATTTCTGTATAGCTATTATAATAGAAATCCTACTGCTGCTTGTAGAGAATATGGCATACGATGTCCTAACCGCAAACTACCAGATTCAAGAGCGTCTACTCATGTGTTCAAAAGAGCGTCTACTCCTGTGTTCAATACCATGTGTGACACTGTTATAGTGCCCAGCAATTGCTTTGCATCTGAATATGTAAATGAACAGACTGTGGATGAAGTAGAAGACATTATTCAGTTGGTAGAACATAGTATTTCAACAAGTACATGCTGAATTTCTGCACGTGTTGATGTTCCACATACAAGAGTTTGGCGGACGTTAAGTATGCACAGGTTCCACCCCTATCATTTACACCTCATCCAACACCCTTGAGCAGGAGATGAAGGTAGACAACTGGAATTTTGTCATTGGAATTTGAAAATTGCTGGTAATCCCATGTTTACTCCACTGATGAAACCACTTTCACTCATGATGGCACACAAACACTTGTAGTTCACATCAGTGGTCTGAAGAAAACCCACAAGCAATTGTGGAGACACATTTTCAAGAATACTTCCCTGTAAATGTGAGATGTAGTGTGATAGGCAACCAGTTGATTTGGCCTGTATTTTACCGCACCGCCTTGTAGAGCCACATTATCTACACTTTCTTGAAAAAGAGCTTCCAGCATTATTGGAAGAGATTCCTTTGGGTACGAGAATGTGTATGTTCATCCAGCATGACGGGGCTCCGACAGATAGTAGTCGTCAGCTGACACATAATCTAAATCTTACATTCCCTGGAAGGTGAATCGGTAGACATGGGTAATTTTCTTGGCCACCAGTGTCCTCGAATCTTAACACCTTTGGATTTTTGCCTGTGGGGGTGACTGAAAGGCGAGGTCTACAAGGAAAAGGTAACCACAACAGTCAATTTGGTTGTTCAGATTATTAGTATCACAAACCTCATAAAAGAATGCAAAGACGACCTCAGAAGAGATACATGTAGTGTTATCAAGAGAGAACGAAAGTGCATTGAAGTTGGCTGTGGAATTTTTGAAAATCAACTGCCAATGTCCTCCTTTGTCATTACTTTAAGTTTGTTTGGTTAACATACTAACAGCTGTATCTCTGTACTCAATAAAAATTATATATGGAATTTTTTATTTCAGTTCATTCGTACTACCCTCTCCTAAAATATTTTCCTTTCCTTCTGAAACACCCTCTATATTAAGAACGGAATTTGACCCAATTCATTGCCCTGAACACATATGTATCAATGGTTGTTATAGCAAAATTTGTCATTAGCAGGTGTGTGAACTATATCTACGTTAAACACGCTGTTTTCCACTTAGGAATGAACCAATTGTTTTGTATTCCTCTTACATATAGTGCTAGCTTGTTTAGTAGTATTTTGTGGTCAACAGTGTCAAAAACTGAGGACATGTCCAAGAATATCCTTGTAATACAGTTATCCTTGCTAAGAGCACAAAGTACCACTTACGTGAATTCTGTAATAGCCAATAATGTGCTTCTTCTGATTCAGGAACCAAACTGTGCTTCGGTAAAAAGATTGTATTTCTTCATGTGACTCATTATACTGTCTCAACAGATGGTTCAATCATTCTTGAGTATGCAGACAGTAATGAAACTGACCTGTAGTTTTCAGTACTCTTCATATTACCTTTCTTTCATAATGGCACTTCTTTTGTGTTGTCATGACCCGACATGTTGAAATATACTAACATTGAATTATGCCATCAGATTGGAGATGATTTGAGGTCATCTGCATCTGTACTCTGCAAACTACTGTGAAGCACATGGCAGAGGGTACATCCCATTGTACCAGTTATTAAGATTTCTTTCTGTTCCACTTGGGTGTGGAGGGAGGGCAGAATGATTGTTTGAATGCCTCTGCACATGCAGTAATTATTCTAATCTTATCCTCATGATCCCTGTGTGAGCTATATTAGAGGGCTGTAGTATATTCCTGGAGTCATCATTTAAATATATTCCTAGAGTCATCATTTGAAGCTGATTGTTGCAACTTTGTTAGTAGACTTTCTCAGGACAGCCTATGTCTGTCTTCAGGAGTCTTCCAGTTCAGTTCCTTTATTATCTCCATGACACTCTGACATGGATCAGACAAATCTGTGTTCATTCGTGCTGCCCTTTTCTGGATACGTTCAGTATCCCCTGTTACCACTATTTGGAATGGGTCTCACACCCTTGAGCAATATCCTAGAACTGGTTGCACAAGTGATTCATAAGCAACCTCCTTTGTAGATTGATTGCACTTCCCCAGTATTCTACAAATAAACCGAGGTGTACCACCCGCTTTACCCTTGGCAGAGCCTATGTGATCATTACATTTCATATGCTACTAAGTGTTACACCCAGGTATTTGTCTGAGATTCCAACAGTGACTCATTGACATTATAGGATGTACGTTTTTTTTTTTTTTTTTTCCATTTTGTGAAGAGCACAATTTTACATTTCTGGACATGTAAAGCAATTTGCTAATCTTCGCACAACTTTGAAATCTTATCAAGATCTGACTTAATATTTATGCAGACAGTACTTCGTTATAGATAACTGCATCATCTGCAAAAAACCAGTTGTTACTATTAATAGTGTCTGCAAGATCACTAATATACAACATGAATAGCAAGGGTTCCAGTGCACTTCCCTGTGGCACATTTAACAATGACTCTCAATCCAAAATGATATGCTGCATCCTCCATCTGTTTCTGGCATGTGAGCAACTATGTGCGAGGGTGAGATGGTGATGGAGGTCAAGCTGAGTTTTTTTTTCTCTCTCTCTGTGTTCGGAAACAGTACAAAATGATAAAGATGTCAGGTTCGGGAAGTAGGTATGGTATTAATATGGAAATGAGACTCTGGATAGGCTTTTGATGTGCTTTTAATGCTTCTTTGCATATTTACATGGTCATGTTAAAGCACACAAATGCTAGTTTTAACATCAGTCCTGGGACCTGCTTGATGTAAATGTAAAACTCAGATGAGGCTTGTAATCCCACATTATTATTAGATTTGCCAACCAGTTACTAGAACAAATGGTTGCACTGCTCTCACACACTATTAGGAGTACAATATGTACAGTAACGTCTGAAGATGGTGTTTAAGATTAGCCAGTTCCTGTTGCACATCACGGTGAAAGTATGAACGAAATATAGATAAATGTTGCTAAATATACAAAGGAAACCAGTCTAGAGATATGTGTAGGCAAAAGTACAAAGGAAACACCTAACCACAGTCTAGCAATACCACACATTAATGTAATAACTACAATTCGTTTTTAGTGTACAGACTTAATTGTGCATGATTCTTCTCACCCACATAGTTCCTGCTGTCGACTTATGATCATCTGAGGTGCTGGTTTTGATGTATAGTGGGGCTAAACTTTGCTGCTAGCTGTAACTCTCATCTGTTTGTTTATTGGGACCTGTATTTAAGGTGTTTGGACTTGTTTGCATATAGATTGTACAGGACTGTGTTTCCTTTTGCATTCAGTTTGCAGTCAGCGAAGGTGACGTCAGCAGTTTTTTCAATGCATACAACCACATACCCAATTGGCGAAAGCGACGTGAACTGTCTGGACCTAAATCCAAGTTTCCAGGGCTTACTTCTAATATGTATACCTGAATGATTTTTGTAATTTTTATAGCCATCTTTCATGATTTGGGTCTTTATGCCATGCATTTGGTACTCTGACTGAGCATGAACTAAAGTACTCATTTATTATATTTGTTAATGGCACTTGTATGCTGTCTGTGCATGCTTTCAGAATATAGACTGGAACCTCAACTATACCTGCTGACTTTGAAATTTTTAATTTCAGTATTGTTTTCCTGACTTCAGACTCTTGTTGTGGGAAACATCGTCATTGTAGTCGCCACGTAAATCACTATTGCGTTTTTGTGCTACTTCTAATTTATAAATTAACCTAAAACATCAAAATAAAGGTTTTCGTGGAACTACTTTAAAAAAAATCTAAAGCCATACAATTATAGTGCTCTGTAATTGATGTAATCTTGACCTAATGGTCCCTACTGGAATGGTACAAAAGGGGTTGTAATATATTCTTATAGTCATTCAGTTTCATTGTCATATCTGTAACAGTCTTCTATGGATCAAACAACACTGTGACCATTTGTGTTGCCTTTCCTTGTTCACATTCAGTACCCCCTGTTAGTTGTGTTTGTTATAGGTCCTGTGGTCATCATATACTAATTTTTTATTTTTGTTTTTTATGAAGTGTACAATTTACATTCCTGAACGTTTAAAGCAGGTAGCCATTCTGGGCCCACTTTGAAGTTTTATCAATATCTGATTGAGTATTTGTGGAAATTGATCCAAAAAATACTTCATTACAGATAACTGCATCATCTACAAACAGTCTGAGGCCATTATCTGCAAGATCATTAATATCCAGCGTGAACAGAAAGGCTCCTGACAGACTTAACTGTGGCACAACTCCAGTTACTTCTAAACCTGTTGACTCTCCATCCAGGATAATATACTGTGTTCTCCTTACAGAAAAATTCTCAGTTCAGTCACAGATTTCTCTTGATACCCCATACAATAATACTTTTGGTAATAACCACAAATGTGATACGGAGTCAAATGCTTTTCAGAAACTCAGAAGTCCTTATCTACTTATCAAGGCAGTGGCCTTGATGTGTGGCTTTCAGCATGTGATATGACAAAAATGCAAGTTGTGTTTTACATGATCAGTGTATTTGAAATCCATGTGGTTGACTTGGAGGTGGTCATTTGGTTCCATTTGGTTCGATATACCTTATTACATTTGAGCTCAGAATATTCTACAGCAAATGGCTGTCAAGGATAGTGAAGGGAACTTTTGTGGATCACTTTTGCTACTCTTCTTGCAGACAAAAGTGACTTGTGCGTTCTTCCAACCGCTGGCTGCGGGTTTTTGTTTGAAGAATCTGTGGTAGATTATAGTTAAAAGAGGGGCTAAACTCACTTGTTAATTCAATATAAAATCTGACGGATTCTATCAGGCCCTGGAACTTCGTTCAGTTTTCATGATTGCAGCTGTTTCTCAACACCACTGACACTAATATCTATGTCAAACAATGGAAAGTCGAGGTTGGAATAACAACTATATTACAAAAAGGGTAGATTGCTACTCACTGTATGGAGGAGATGTTGAGTTGCAGACAGACACGACAACAAGACTGCTATAAGTTTAAGCTTTCGGCCAAAGGGCCTTCTTCTGAAATAGAAGATGCACACACACATATTCACAAAAGCATAATTGACACACACGTGACCAGTACCTCCAGCTGCTGTTGCCACACTGCGAATTGCAGCTGTACCTGATGGAAGCAGCAATCTGGTGTGTTGTGTGTGTGTGTGTGTGTGTGTGTGTGTGTGTGTGTGTGTGTGTGTGTTGTGTGTGTGTGTGTGTAGGGAGGGGAGGGCAGGGGGTAAGGAAGAGGCTCGGGGCAGGAAGTGAAGTGGGGGCGGTGAAAAGCTGCTTGTGGTAGCATGCAGGGACATTGTGGGAACAGGGTATTGCTGCTAGGTGCAGTCAGAAGGGTTTTGTGTGTGTGGGGGGGGGGGGGGGGGGGGGGATAGCAGAAAAGAAGAGTAGTAGAAGAGAGTGAAAAGACAGTGGTTGCATTGTTGGTATAGAAGGCTGTGTAGTGCTGGAGGGGAAGCAGTGAAGGAGACAGGTAACTGGAGGACAGGGACTAGTGAAGGTTGAGGCCAGGAGGACTATGGGAATGCAGTATACATTCTAGGGAGAGTTCCCACCTGTGCAGTTCAGAATAGCTGGTATTGACAGGAAGTATCCATATGGCAAGGTGGTGAAGCAGTCATTGAACTGCAGCTCACTATGTTGAGAAGTATGTTCAGCAACTGGGTAGTCCACCTGTCTCTTGGCCACGGTTTGTTGGTGGCTGCTCCTTGTGGACAGACCGCTTATAAGTTGTCATGCCTATGAAGAAAGCAGCACAGTGTTTCCTGCGTAGTTTGTAGATTATGTGGGTGCTTCTATATTTTGCCCTTTCTTTGGTGGGATAGGAGATGCCTTTGACTGGATTGGAGTATGTAGTGATGGGAGGATGTATGGGACAAGTCTAACATCTAGGTCTCTTGCAGGGATATGAGCCATGAGGCAAGGGGTTGGGAGCAGAGGTGCAGTATGGATAAACAAGAACATTTCAGTGGGCAGTGGAATACCACTGTGGAAGGAGTGGGAATGATAGTGGGTAAGATATTCCTTGTTTCAGGATATGGCGAGAGACAGTCAAAAGACTGGCAGAGAATGTGATTCAGTTGCCTCCATTCTGAATGGTACTGGGTCACTACAGTTCTCGCTACAGTTCTCCTTTGTGGCCAGACACGGGGTGTGTGGGAAGTGGTAGGTGACTGAAGAGAGAAAGCAGAGATCTGATTCTGTACAAGGTTTGCAGGGTAATTTCGGTCTGTAAAGGCCTCGGTGAGATCCTTAGTATATTTGGGTGGAGAGGGACAGCTCATCACTATGAATGTGATCTCTGTGGCTAGGCCGTAAGTGGGGGACTTGTTGTTATGGAATTTGTGGCAGCTGTCAAAGTGAAGGTGTTAATGGTGGTTGATAGGTTTGATAAGGATGGAGATACTGTTGTAGCCACCTTTGAGGTGGTGGTCAACATTGAGGAAGGTGGCTGGGTTGAGGATGAACAAGTGAAGTGAATGGGGGAGAAGGTGTTGAAGTTCTGGAGGAATGTGGACAGGATGTCCTCGCCTTCAATCCCCATTGAATCTAAAATGGGTGAGGGGTTTGGGATACTGTGTGATTAGGAACGGTTCCTGTAGATGGCCCATGAATACATTGGTATAGGATGGTACTATGTGGGTGCCCATTGGTGTGCCACAGATTTGTTTGTGGAAGATATCTTCAAAGGAGTGGTGATTATGGTTGAAGGTATGGTTGGTCATGGTGACCAGCAAAAAGGTTGTAGGTTTGGCGTCAGTTGGTTGTTGGGGAAAAAAATGTTCAGTAGCAGCAAGGGCATGGGCATGGGGATGTTAGTGCAGCGTGGGGTTACATCAGTTGTGATAAGCAGGATGCTATGTGGTAAAGGAACAGGAACTCAGTAGAGGAAATGGTTGATGACTTTTATATAGGACTGTAGACAATGGGTAATAGACTGAACATGTTGGTCCACAAAAGAGGAGATTCTCTCTGTGTGATACAGTATCGGGTAAATGAAGCATGCAGGGTGATTGGGTTTATGAACTTCAGGAAGCATGTAGAGGGTAGGAGTGCAGGGTATGACAGGGGTGAGGAGGAAGATGGACTCAGGGGAGAGTTTCGGGAATGGGCCTGAGGATTTGCAGTGGGTCTGGAGATCCTGTTACATTTCTAGAATGGGGGTAGCTGGATGAATCTAACAGCTGGCAGAGTCCCTCAGCCATGTAATCCCTATGATTCAAAACCAGAATGGTGGAGCCTTTGTCGACTGGTAGGATTATACCGTTGGGATCAATTTGTGGGTGGTGGATGGTGGTTCTTTCTACAGATGGTTTCCATGGTGTGGGATTTGGGCAGTGATGGAGAGGCCAGGTTTGAGGTTAAGAAATAGTGAAACATTAACAGTGGTAAATTGGGGGCAGTGGGGGTGGATCACAGTTGGCCGGAGAAGTGAACTGAGTCAGCCAGGGTTCGGTATTGGTTTTGAATTGAGTCTGATTGGTACAGCTGGTAACAGTAAAGTGTTTCCACTGTAGGGACTGGGATAAGGAGTGAAGGTCCTTAGCAAGTCCAGCATGATCGAATTTGGGAGTGGAGCAAAAGGCAAGGCCTTTGGAAAGGACTGAGGCTGCTCTGGGACTGATACTGCTGGAGGAAAGGTTCATGAGTACATTTCACATCTGTTTACCGTCTCAGTTCTGTATAATGGTGGTGCGGGTTTCTGAGAGTGTGGTAAATATATTAAGTCTGCAAGGTGGAGTTTCTCAGCTATAGGGGGATGTGGGGGAGGTTTGGAGGCTCTTATGGAGGTGGTGGATAATGGTCGTCCAATGTGGGAGTAGGAGATGAACAGCTTGGAAAATTTTTTGAGGTGGTGTTGTGCATGCTGCTCTTGTTCCTGCAGCACAATAATTCAGTGTGTGAGATGGGATGCAGGAATTTGGGATGGCAGAGCATGAAGATTTTATGGATGGAGAGGAGGTATTGCAAAGAGGCTTGGACCTGATTTACATGATTTTGCTGGATGAGATTGACGAGGGCTATGGAATGACCGAATTTGAACGAATAGAGGTGATTGTGGAAGGAGGTGTTGCAGCCATAGAAGGTAATTTGATTATCAGGCTGTTTTGGGGGATTCCATGAGCTTGGCAACAATGTGGGAATAGTGTGTGGGACTGGGTTCTTGGTCGGGGTAGGGAAACTTCTGTGTATTGGTGCAGATGGAAGATCAAGGATCCACTTTGGGGGGGGGGGGGGGGGCGGCATAAAAATTTGTAAAAAGACATAGGAAAAATCTCACAAAAATGACAGAACGGATGAAGAATGGGGAAAAAGGTTAAATCTGAGGGAGTAGGACAAATAGTGAAAGGCAAAACTAAATTGAAATTGACATGAAAACACAATGTCTTCAGAGAGTAAAGTGAATAAAAAGTAACAGTTTGATGCAGATCGGTGGGTGGTTGGGTATGTGTAAAACTGGATTAAGTGAGGTTAGTATGTGGATGTTGGAATAAGGAGAGGTTGGGGAGGGGGGGGGGGGGCTGGTAAGTTTGAGGTTCAACAAGTTCATGTGGCACAGGAATGTACAGAAATTAACAAATGAAAATATGTGAGAGTGAAAAGTCCAGGAGTAATTATATAGCTGGGACAAATATAGAGAATTGATATTCCATACTAGAATTTCCATTGTTTAATTTTCTGTTTCAGAATTATCGTTTCAAAAACTTGTTGGGATACTTTCAGAATTTTTCTGATTTCCGAACTGGTGGTTAGATAGATGGGACCTAAGAGTACAGATTAAATTTTACGGGTCTTTCCCTTTTATATTGCATCATTGTGCAGAACTATATTTCATTATGCCACCACATACTTTTATTCACTTGCCATGATGACATTTATTGAATGCTATTGTATCATTCTTCTGCCATCTTGTCTGATCATTCAACATCACTCTTTGCCGTATACTACCCCTGTTTCATATATATCTCTTAAAATACAATATTTAGTGCACTGTATGGCTATTTTTATAAGTAGATGTCCTACTTACCTCTTTCAGCTGCATACGTATCATTCTAGTATATACAGTCTCTTTTAATTGCCTCCAGACGTGTTCTTCAGATTTACCAGGCATTTACATTTTTTAATTTTTAATTTGTTTTAAGAAGTTTTCATTTGTGAGTGAGTGATCGAGCAGTTTGTGGTTTAATTGTAGGCATAAATTAATGTTAATGACACTATCAAGGAATTTGTGGGTTGTTTCCTTTGGTTTGATAGGTGATAATCTTTGTTTATGGTTGGTGGGTATAATGGAGTTTCTTTTAAATATATAGGTGAAGATTTTTTCAGTACCATATTTTGATTTGAGTTTAGGTTTCTTGGTTTCAAGGACTTTGTTCTTGCGATAGATGTCAAGTGAAGTCTTCAATACCAGAATTTGCAGTGAGGTATATTCATTTGTTGGTATTGTATAGTTTGGTTTATCTAAAGGTGAAAATACTGAACTGTGCTCTTTTTTTCGTGGCCTTTATATAATTTTGGCAGTATTGATTTGTGCATATTTTTTGTTGTTTCTTCTCACCCAAAACCCCATAATTCTTGTGAGTGTCCCATTAGTTTCATGTTCTTCTTCAAATTATGATTAAATTTTGAACTTGTTTGCATTTCATAATTATACTGTATCTATTACATTATTGTCATAGTATTGGATGGAGGTGATATGGTTTTTGTCTGCCATCTTGATGACATCATGGGTCAAAGCTGACAGCCAGTATTGGACATCATGGCATTTCTTCTTTTAATAATGTAATTATTTGAGGAGTGCACAAAGAGTACACAATTAATAAATTGTACTTAATGAAATGGTCCCCTCAGAACCATGTTTGTATAATTTTCCTGACATATACTTAACAAAAACATCTCCTACTCTGTCTGGAAGACATTGCTACTTTCTGTTGCTATATTCATAAAAACATCTTCCAGATTTAGTCAATTACCCTCTCGCAACTGGAGCAGCATGTGAAGAAACTTACAGATTTGTAACTACAATCTACAGACTACCACAGACTAAATTACTAACTAGGTGCAAAGCCTCTGCCTCCACACTTTTTTTTCTTTGCAGCCCCCCTTAGCTCTATTTTCTTTAATTCTATGTGTTTTTTTTTAAGTTACCTAGTGGAAAATTGTTTGTATGTCTCCTGATTTAACTGTGGGCTTCTTTTGCTATCAGAAGAAAATTTTCATTGAATTTTTCTCTGAGAATGTGGCATGTGAAACTGAAAGCACTATTTATTCAATTATGTGTTGTCATTCAGTAGCAGATAGAAGAGCTGTGTAAATCTTCGGAAATAATAATATAAAATAGTCAATATTTGTGACATATTTTAAGATATTAATGTTTTTATTTTATTTCAAGCCTCTTGGAGATGACAGTGCCTCCAACAGTGTGAGTGGCTCCGCTGTCCCAAGCCCTGTCACTGTCACTCATGATGCTGTAGAAGAAGGAAAAGAAGATAAAAAGCCTCCTGTTTTTAAACATCCAAATTTCCAGGTAAGTGAATGTCAGATGTTAGTGACTCACTTTGTTATTTGTGAAATTGTGCAAATTTAAAAATCCAAGCACACAATAGCAGCCAGTCTTCCAAATAAGGTACCAGGTTTTTTTTGCTCCTAGATAACACAGTTACAATGTACCAGTATTTTATGACATTTGTAAAATGAGATGAATTGTTGTTTTAGTGAACAGTAATATCGTTGTTTTCTCCCTGTATTTGTGTTCATGGGCACTGCTATACCAGCCAAACAGTATTGTTTTGTTTCTAAGAAATTTTATAAGAAAATAAGTGTTTCCTGGAGAAATTGTTGATCTCATTAACAAACAAATAAGAGCTTGAGAAGTTTTAATTGGTAGTCACCATATATTATTTTTGGTTTACTCTTCATGATGCACATCCAAAGGCTCAAGTTTTACAGGCAACAGCTGACTTTTATCAGGTTTGAATTGATGATACCGACAGTAAGACATGTGCAAGGTTTTATCTACTAGGTGTGAAAAACGGTGGTCCAGGGGTGGGATGGAATCAACTAACCACATAGGATTTCCCGTCTAGGCATTTGTTTTAGATGTTAGGATCCTGATGGTGATGATATAAGAATTTACCAAGGAGATGTCTGCAGAAGTTGTTTTTGGTTTCTTTAAGGCCTGGGTATAGTCCCAATTAAGGATTTTCTCTGAAGACTGTTATCAGATCCCACATTTTTCTTTTATTTTATTTTTGACTACTTAAAAATAGCTGATAAAAGTAAATATATCACACTATCTGATTATAATTGTGCTGTGTACGACTTTGATATTGTAGTATCTGATATGCTCCCCCCCCCCCCCCCCCTAATCAACCATGGACCTTGCCGTTGGTGGGGAGGCTTGCATGCCTCAGCGATACAGATGGCCGTACAGTAGGTGCAACCACAACGGAGGGGTATCTGTGCCAGACAAACATGTGGTTCCTGAAGAGGGGCAGCACCCTTTTCAGTAGTTGCAGGGGCAACAGTCTGGATGATTGACTGATCTGGCCTTGTAACATTAACCAAAACGGCCTTGCTGTTCTGGTACTACGAACGGCTGAAAGCAAGGGGAAACTACAGCTGTAATTATTCCCGAGGGCATGCAGCTTTACTGTATGATTAAATGATGATGGCGTCCTCTTGGGTAAAATATTCCGGAGGTAAAATAATCCCCCAATCGGATCTCTGGGCGGGGACTACTCAAGAGCACATCGTTATCAGGAGAAAGAAAACTGGCGTTCTACGGATCGGAGCGTGGAATGTCAGATCCCTTAATCGGTCAGGTAGGTTAGAAAATTTAAAAAGGGAAATGGATAGGTTAAAGTTAGATATAGTGGGAATTAGTAAAGTTCAGTGGCAGGAGGAATAAGACTTTTGATCAAGTGAATACAGGGTTATAAATACAAAATCAAATAGGGTAATGCAGGAGTAGGTTTAATAATGAATAAAAAAATATGAATGCGGGTAAGCTACTACAAACAGCATAGTGAACGCATTATTGTGGCCAAGATAGACACAAAGCCCATGCCTACTACAGCAGTACAAGTTTATATGCCAACTAGCTCTGCAGATGATGAAGAAATTGAAGAAATGTATGATGAGATAAAAGAAATTATTCGGGTAGTCATGGGTGACTGGAATTCATCAGTAGGAAAAGGGAGAGAAGGAAACAGTAGGTGAATACGGATTGGGGGGAAGAAATGAAAGAGGAAGCCTTCTGGTAGAATTTTGCACACAGCATAACTTAATCATAGCTGATACTTGGTTCAAGAATCATGAAAGAAGATTGTATACATGGAAGAACCCTGGAGATACTAAAAGGTATCAGATAGGCTATATAATGGTAAGACAGAGATTTAGGAACCAGGTTTTAAATTGTAAGACATTTCCAGGGGCAGATGTGGACTCTGACCACAATCTGTTGGTTATGAACTGTAGATTAAAACTGAAGAAACTACAAAAAGGTGCTAATTTAAGGAGATGGGACCTGGATAAACTGAAAGAACCAGAGGTTGTACAGAGTTTCAGGGAGAGCATAAGGGAACAATTGACAGGAATGGGGGAAAGAAATACAGTAGAAGAAGAATGGGTAGCTCTTAGGGATGAAGTAGTGAAGGCAGCAGAAGATCAAGTAGGTAAAAAGATGAGGACTAGTAGAAATCCTTGGGTAACAGAAGAAATATTGAATTTAATTGATGAAAGGAGAAAACATAAAAATGCAGTAAATGAATCAGGCAAAAAAGAAAACAAATGTCTCAAAAATGAGATGGACAGGAAGTGCAAAATGGCTAAGCAGATATGGCTAGAGGACAAATGTAAGGATGTAGAGGCTTATCTCACTAGGGGGTAAGATATATACTGCCTACAGGAAAATTAAAGAGACCTTTGGAGAGAAGAGAACCACGTGTATTAATATCAAGAGCTCAGATGGCAACCCAGTTCTAAGCAAAGAAGGGAAGGCAGAAAGGTGGAAGGAGTATATAGAGGGTCTATACAAGGGCAATGTACTTGAGTACAATATTATGGAAATGGAAGAGGAATGTAGATGAAGACGAAATGGGAGATAAGATACTGCGTGAAGAGTTTGACAGAGCACTGAAAGACCTGAGTCGAAACAAGGCCCCGGGAGTAGACAACATTCCATTAGAACTACTGACGGCCTTGGGAGAGCCAGTCCCGACAAAACTCTACCATCTGGTGAGCAAGATGTATGAGACAGGCGAAATACCCTCAGACTTCAAGAAGAATATAATAATTCAAATCCCAAAGAAAGCAGGTGTTGACAGTTGTGAAAATTACCGAACTATCAGTTTAATAAGTCACAGCTGCAAAATACTAATGCGAATTCTTTACAGACGAATGGAAAAACTGGTAGAAGCGGACCTTGGGGAAGATTCTGCAGAAATGTTGGAACATGTGAGGCAATACTAACCTTACAACTTATCTTAGAAGAAAGCTTAAGAAAAGGCAAACCTACGTTTCTAGCATTTGTAGACTTAGAGAAAGCTTTTGACAATGTTAACTGGAATACTCTCTTTCAAATTCTGAAGGTGGCAGGGGTAAAATATATGGAGCGTAAGGCTATTTACAATTTGTACAGAAACCAGGTGGCAGTTAAAAGAATCGAGGGGCGTGAAAGGAAAGCAGTGGTTGGGAAGGGAGTGAGACAGGGTTGTAGCCTCTCCCCGATGTTATTCAATCTGTATATTGAGCAAGCAGTAAAGAAAACAAAAGAAAAATTCGGAGTAGGTATTAAAATTCATGGAGAAGAAATAAAAACTTTGAGGTTCACTGATGACATTGTAATTCTCTCAGAGATAGCAAAGGACTTGGAAGAGCAGTTGAACAGAATGGACAGTGTCTTGAAAGGAGGATATAAGATGAAAATCAACAAAAGCAAAATAAGGATAATGGAATGTAGTCAAATTAAATCGGGTGATGCTGAGGGAATTAGATTAGGAAATGAGACACGTAAAGTAGTAAAGGAGTTTTGCTATTTAGGGAGTAAAATAACTGATGATGGTCGAAGTAGAGAGGATATAAAATGTAGACTGGCAATGGCAAGGAAAGCGTTTCTGAAGAAGAGAAATTTGTTAACATTGAGTATAGATTTAAGTGTCAGGAAGTCGTTTCTGAAAGTATTTGTATGGAGTGTAGCCATGTATGGAAGTGAAACATGGATGATTAATAGTTTGGACAAGAAGAGAATAGAAGCTTTCAAAATGTGGTGCTACAGAAGAATGCTGAAGATTAGATGGGTAGATCACATAACTAATGAGGAGATATTAAATAGAATTGGGGAGAACAGGAGTTTGTCGCACAACTTGACAAAAAGAAGGGACCGATTGGTAGGACATGTTTTGATGCATCAAGGGATCACAAATTTAGCATTGGAGGGCAGTGTGGAGGGTAAAAATCGTAGAGGGAGACCAAGAGATGAATACACTAAGCAGATTCAGAAGGATGTAGGTTGCAGTAAGTACTGGGAGATGAAGAAGCTTGCACAGGATAGAGTAGCATGGAGAGCTGCATCAAACCAGTCTCAGGACTGAAGACCACAACAACATCATCTGATACGCCCTGTGGGACTGTGGTCATGATAGATAATTGTTATTACTTTTATAGATAAGCTTTGTGCAATATGCTCTTGCTGAAATTTGGGATTCAGTATAATCTTTATTGCAAGTTATCCTTAGTGCAGTGATATTACTTTGTGCAGTACATTACTGTATCTGTCATCTGTATCAATTCATTATTATGCAGCAAGCTAACCTCTGTTTCAATGATATCAATGTGTAGACAGTGACACAAAAGAAATAATTTCGTTGTGTTTTCCAAAATTGCTTTAGAAAGGTTAGGAATGGGCCATTCGAACAAGTTGATTTTGTGTGTTGTAATAATCAACCAGGCTGGTATACAAAATATAATTCTTGCGCAACATGGTTCTGTATTCAACATAACACAGAAAAAAAATATCTTATTCGGAAAAATAACTTAAAAGAAGCTTTGCATGTGAGTAGAACTGTCTCTTTTGAAGAATCATCCATGATTGTGTAACTATTGAAATCAATGAAGGTTGCACTCTGAAGTCAAAGAATAAACAGAAATTGTCAGTGCTGAAGCACAGCATGTCCGGCAGCTGATTTGTAGACACTTTGACACCCACAGTAAAAACAGAAACACACAGCACTAACGCAGCAGATGGAAATCTTCATCACTACATCAGCTGCCCCAGGGGAAGCAAACCATCCTCCAAAAAACATGTGGTCCATATCTTGTTGTGCATTCTGGATGCGGATCTGCCTTTGTTAGTGCTGATGCTTGCCAATGAAACTGGCTCCATCATGCATAAGTTGGTTCCATCCTGCATCAGTCAACAGTACAGTTTGTAACGTGTGCATTGGTTTGACTTGGTTGATGGAATGTGTAGAGGACTTGCCATTTACTGTAAGAGATGGTGCGGAGCTATGTAAGATGGTTGCAGAGAGTGATTAACATGAACTGTGCATAGCATTATGTCCACGCATGTTTCCAAGTCACGATGCACATAGTTGGGTGCTGTACTGTGTTTAAATGCTTTGCATGGCAAATGCATGCTTATGTTATCGCAGCCGACATGTGTAGTCTGGCTGGTCTTGATTAGAAGGCTCCAGGGAATTCACAAGTGTTTCAGAGACCAAGTAGGACAATCAGTGGAGCTGTCATCCAATTAGTTTCATGACATGTCAGTGCTGCTTTTAGGGAATGGTGCCGATGTTCAGTAGTGCCGTTGCTCGCTGGGTGATAACTTGTAGTTTTGTGATCAAAAGTGCTGCAGAATTTGGTAGGTTGGATAAATAGATTAGATTAAAATTGGCATCAGCACTCCATTGTGAAATGTATCAGGAAACCAAAACGAGTTACCCGACTTGACACAAAGGCAGAGGCTAGAGTTTGTGCTGAAATGTTGTCAACTGGCACTGTTTTCAGTCGGTGAGTGAAGCATTGTTAGAAGATAGGGTTGTCTGTTTGACGAAAGTAGATGGCCTACATCGTCGTTATGTACATGTGCAAACTGTGAAGTTGTGTCAGGGAAGTCTCACACTGGGGCAAGCACGTGATTAGATACATTGCTGCATTGGTACTTGATGCGCGCACCAGACATTCCAGGCCAAAGAAGTTGTTTTGAGACCAGGCGAAATGGTGACATGATGCCAGTGTGGCACAAGTTGCGCAAGCTGCCAAAGGCACCTCTGTGGAATGTAGCTGGTGAAAAGTGATAAGGCTTTCCACTTTAGATATCGCAGTACAACTTAATATGTGCACCAGGAACGTCGACTAGTTGCATCTCTAAGGTTGATGATGCGTCACTGAAGAGACTCCGGAGTTCTTGGTCTGTATATTATGTTGTGCCTTGACGAGTTGTGCGAAATGAATGGTGGTTGACAAACTGCTGACGCAAGAAAGACAACCAGCTACCACATTGTTGATGGCCAAGATACGCTTAATATGGGTACTGAACGGGATGAACGGTTGTATTGACATGGTAAGCAACTGTGTCATTTTGTCAAGAGGCATAGGTGAGAGGCTTACGATCTGTGAAGATGGTGAACTCTCTGGCTTCTAATTGTGGGGAAAAGCACATTATTCCTAATTGTGGGCAAAAGCACATGATTGCCTCATAGACTGCAAGAAGTTTTCCATCATTTGCGCTCCATTTTCCCTGCAATGGCAGCTGGTTATCCGAATAGAAAGCGACTGACCACCATGCGCCAGCTTATAATTGTTACAAAGCTGCACTGATAGCAGTCTGGCTTGCATCTACTGCTAAAGTAAGGGATGCATCCAGTTCAGGGTTGCCAGGAACATGGCATTTACTATGCCCTGTTTTAGCACTTTGAAGACAGAGTTCATTGCATCTGTCCACAGTATCAGGGTATTTCATTTTGCTTTTGGACCAGCAAGTGCTGCAATCAGTGTTTTCTGTAATTCAGCTGAACACTGCAAATGGTGATGGTAAAAATTCAGTGTGCCCGAGAAGCAGCATAATTCCTTAACAGTGTTTGGAACATTTGGTCCTGATATCTTAAGAATGGCTTCTAATTTTTCTGGCAATGATTGTGAGCCTGAAGAAGAAATTCGGTGGCCCAGAAAGTTGAAAGACTTTGGTTAGGTGTTTTTGGTGCTGTCCCACAGTGGCCGAAAAGACAAGGATGTTGTCTAGACAGGTGAAATGGAATGGTGACCATACAGTACTGAGTCAGTAAACCTTGGCCATGATTGTGCAGCCTTGAATAGGCCAAATGTCATGAAAATACCCTCAAATAAATCAGATGGTGTGATAAAGGGTGTTTGATGGCTGTCCTCTCCTGCCACAAGAATTTGTATGAAGGTCTTAGTCAAGGAGACTGGACTTGGTTATGTCATGTAAAGCATAACTGTAATCCCACAACAGGGATACTGGATACTAGGCTGGCACTGTCTGAGCATTAAGTGGTTTGTAGTGACCACACTTCTTACGCACAAGATGGAGAGGAGATGACAATGACATACTTGACAGTAGGGATGGCAGTTATTGCTGAGACAGTTGGTTTTCAGCGGCACAAGATGGAGAGAAGATGATCATGGGCTACATAACGATAAAGAAGGCAGCTATCGCTGAAACTATCAGTTTTCTGTCATATCATTTTTTTCCATGCCCCATTAACTGGTTTCAGAAATACCAATTTTAGGTTTTATTTCTATTCTCTCTTTCAATAAACTTAAAAACTGAACAAAGATTGAAAAAATTCGACTGTCTCAGTTTCAGGACAGAGAGAATCAAAATATTAAATAGGCAAATAAAAGAAAATTTAGTCCATCCACCATTCGCTGCTTTTCTCGAAAAATAACAAGTTGCTGAATAAAAAAGAAAAGAAAAACACCAGTATTGTCCTATTGATTCAAATTTTTTTTGAACTCTGCTAAGAAATCACATTGTAATTGGGGTTCATATGATTATTTGTAAGTTACAGATAGTCAGTGCTAAATGGTGAAAACTGAGGCTGAAGTGTTAATTTCAGGTGCCATTTCCTCCCCCCGCAACCTGAGTCTAACCTCTTATTAATGGATGTCATCCCGTCGTCGTCAGTGACGGATGGTAACCTGGTGGTATGATTGGCTCTAGCCCATTCACCTCCCATTTGTGGGTTCTGTGCTCTCCGTCGGAACCGGGTGTCCCTTTGAGGGCTTCCTGTGGCATCTGCACTTTTCTCCGTACAGATATAGTTAGTGCTTGGATCCCATTTCATACCTAATTGGAAGCAGTTGCCGTTCAGATCCCCTTGGACTCAGCCATCATGGTTTGCAGTATCGATCTCCTTCCTGACAGCCATCTACATCTGCTGCACTAACTGTCCTCTTTCAGCAGCTCCTCCCCCTCTTCCTCCTCCTTGGAGATTTTAATGCCCATCATCCTTTGTGAGGCAGTGCTTCTTCATCTAGTCAAAGGGCTCCTTATTGATCAACTCCTTGCGGACCACGTCCTGTGCCTTCTTAATGGTGATTCCCCTACTCATTTTGGTGCCACATTGATACTTTCTCTGTCATTGATCTTTCTCTCTCTTCCCCTCCTTTTCTTCCTTCCTTGCAGTGATCGCCATACATTGATCTCTGTTGATTCTCTCATGCCCTTTCCGCCTCCTGCTGACCAGGTTACCCCATTGGGCTTTCCATCATGCTGATTGGCCTCTGTAGACCTGCCAGGTCGTGTTTCCACCTCCTTTGTCAGTGATCAGTCCGATAAGATAATCTGCGCAGCCAGCGTTGTCATTCCCCACTTGACGGGCCCCCGTTTGCCATCAGCCAGTACCATTGTGGAGCATGGCCATCACCGACACTATCCGTAATCGTTGTTGTGGCTTGCAACGTCTTAAGCGGTACCTGTCCTCTACCAGTCCTATTACCTTTAAACTTCTTTGCACCAAAGCCCATTACTTAATCAAACAGAGCAAAACGGTGTGCTGGGAACACACTACATCCTCCAAGGGTGTCAGGGGCAGTCTCTTCCATTTCAGCCCTTGCCCTTCCAGGTGACCTTTGTACAGGTCATCAATTCTCTTGGAACACCTCGCAACCTATTTGGCAATGGCTTCAGTACCAGCCTTCCTCCTTCAGAAACAGTGGACTGAAGCTTTCCTGCTTATGTTTTACCCCTTGTCGGAATCCTACAATGAAATGTTTACTAATTGGGAGATTCTTGTGGTCCTCTCTTTTTCCCACAATCAGCTCCTGTCCTTGATTCCATCCATAACCAATTGTTTCAAAACCTCAGTCCTCTACAAAGCCACTATCTCCTGCAGGTGTTTAACTGTATTTGGCTCCCAGGCATTTTCCCCCCTCAATGGAGGAACAGTAATGTGGTTCCTGTCCTTAAGCTGGAAAGGATCTGTCGCCCCTTGATAGTTACTGGAATGAATAGTGGCTTGTTGGCTTATTTGTGTCCTTGAATCTCAAGACCTTTTGTATCCTTACCAGTGCTGCTTTCAGGAAACCACAGTTTGGCAGGCCTTTCCTCAGTGCCACCAACTCGTCGCAGTTTTCTTTGACCTCCGTAACATCTAAGACCCAGCTTGGTGCTATCACATCTTCCTTACTCTCCGTGAGTGGATCTTCCAGGCCGACTCCCAATTTTTATTCGCCCGTTCCTGTCCCATCACTCATTGAAAGCCCAGGTTGGCACTGTTCTCATCTCTCCACGGAACCAGGATAAATGGTGTTCCACAAGGCTATAATCATTATTAATGGACTTGGGGCCTGTGCTGAACCATTGACCACACCTGCTATATACAGGGTGTTACAGAAAGGTATGGCCAAACTTTCAGGAAACATTCCTCGCACACAAATAAAGAAAAGATGTTATGTGCACATGTGTCTGGAAACACTTAATTTCCATGTTAGAGCTTATTTTAGTTTCTTCCACCTATGCTCAATGGAGCACGTTATCATGATTTCATACGGGATACTCTACCTGTGCTGCTAGAACATGTGCCTTTGCCTTTACAAGTACGACACAACATGTGGTTAATGCACAATGGAGGTCCTGCACATTTCAGTCAAAGTGTTCGTACGCTTCTCAACAACAGATTCGGTGACCGATGGATTGGTAGAGGCGAACCAATTCCATGGCCTCCACGCTCTCCTGACCTCAAACCTCTTGACTTTCATTTATGGGGGCATTTGAAAGCTCTCGTCTACGCAACCCCGGTACCAGATGTGGAGACTCTTCGTGCTCGTATTGTGGACGGTTGTGATACACTACGCCATTCTCCAGGGCTGCATCAGTGCGTAAGGGATTCCATGCGACGGAGGGTGGATGCACGCATCCTCGCTAATGGAGGACATTTTGAACATTTCCTGTAACAAAGTCACGCTGGTACGTTCTGTTGCTGTGTGTTTACATTAATGTGATTTGAAGAGAAGTAATAGAATGAGCTCTAACATGGAAAGTAGGCGTTTCCGGACACATGTCCACATAACATATTTTCTTTCTTTGTGTGTGAGGAATGTTTCCTGAAAGTTTGGCCATATCTTTTTGTAACACCCTGTATGTGGATGATTTCTGTGTTTGGGCTAGCTCCCACTTGGTGGCCTCTGCAGAATGAAAGCTCAGGGTGCCATCCGGAGTGATTTCAAATGGATACTCTTGCACTGTTTTCAGCTCTCTCCCCTTAAGTTGAGGGTACTGCATTCTGTTGGCATACTACAGTCCATCCTTATCCGGAGATCTACCCTAATGCCCATGCCTGACCATGGTCCCCCAGTTCTGTTTTTTTGTGTCTTCTTTTTAACAACAAGCTTACTTGCTTGCCCTCTATCCATTATGTGAAGTTTGGCTGTTTACATACACTCGGTGTCCTTCACTTCCTTAACTGCATGTCTCGGGACGCAAATTGTTCGACCCTTCTCTTCCTCTACCAGGCATTAGTTCTGTCTCACCTGGACTATGGTTGTCAAGTTTATGGACCAGCAGCCCCTTCTACACCGCTCCTTTTGGACTCGTTTCACCATCGTGTTATCCATTTAGCCACAGGTGCCTTTTGCAGTAGCCCTATCAATAGTCTTCTGGTTGGCCCAGGGATCCCTCCTCTTTTGATTCAGTGGTCCCGATTTCCTATGCAGGGTGTATACGATCCAGGAAAAACCTAGGAATTTTTCAGAATTACGGTAATTTTTCATTGTTTTAGTTTTCAGTTAGATTTTTGTGCTTTTAGCTGGTAAGAACAAATATTCCAACAAAGGATATTAATGTACCCCGGTACAGCAGAATAACACTGCTGCAATAAAACATGAACAAGAGGGGAAGAAAAAAGAAAATAAAACTTAAGGTGCAAAGAAAATGCACCTTTTTTTCCCCTTCATCAGTCTACTGACTAGTTTGATGCGGCCCGCCACGAATTCCTTTCCTGTGCTAACCTCTTCATCTCAGAGTAGCACTTGCAACCTTCGTCCTCAATTATTTGCTTGACGTATTCCAATCTCTTGTCTTCCTCTACAGTTTTTGCCATCTACAGCTCCCTCTAGTACCATGGAAGTCATTCCCTCGTGTCATAGCAGATGTCCTATCATCCTGTCCCTTCTCCTTATCAGTGTTTTCCACATATTCCTTTCCTCTCCGATTCTGCGTAGAACCTCCTCATTCCTTACCTTATCAGTCCACCTAAATTTCAACATTTGTCTATAGCACCACATCTCAAATGCTTCGATTCTCTTCTGTTCCGGTTTTCCCACAGTCCATGTTTCACTACCATACAATGCTGTACTCCAGACGTACATCCTCAGAAATTTCTTCCTCAAATTAAGGCCGGTTTTTGATATTAGTAGACTTCTCTTGGCCAGAAATGCCTTTTTTGCCATAGCGAGTCTACTTTTGATGTCCTCCTTGCTCCGTCCGTCATTGGTTATTTTACTGCCTAGGTAGCAGAATTCCTTAACTTCATTGACTTCATGACCCTCAATCCTGATGTTAAGTTTCTCGCTGTTCTCATTTCTACTACTTCTCATTACCTTCGTCTTTCTCTGATTTATTCTCAACCCATACTGTGTACTCATTAGACTGTTCATTCTGTTCAGCAGCTCATTTAATTTTTCTTCACTTTCACTCAGGATAGCAATGTCAGCGAATCGTATCATTGATATTTTTTCACCTTGTATTTTAATTCCACTCCTGAACCTTTCTTTTATTTCCATCATTGCTTCCTCGATGTACAGATTGAAGAGTAGGGTCGAAAGGCTACAGCCTTGTCTTACACCCTTCTTAATACGAGCACTTCGTTCTTGATCGTCCACTCTTATTATTCCCTCTTGGTTGTTGTACATATTGTATATGACCCGTCTCTCCCTATAGCTTACCCCTACTTTTTTTCAGAATCTTGAACAGCTTGCACCACTTTATATTGTCTAACGCCTTTTCCAGGTCTACAAATCCTATGAACGTGTCTTGATTTTTCTTTAGCCTTGCTTCCATTATTAGCCGTAACGTCAGAATTGCCTCTCTCGTGCCTTTACTTTCCCTAAAGCCAAACTGATCGTCACCTAGCGCATTCTCAATTTTCTTTTCCATTCTTCTGTATATTATTCTTGTAAGCAGCTTCGACGCATGAGCTGTTAAGCTGATTGTGCGATAATTCTCGCACTTGTCAGCTCTTGCCGTCTTCGGAATTGTGTGGATGATGCTTTTCCGAAAGTCAGATGTTATGTCGCCAGACTCATATATTCTACATACCAACGTGAATAGTCGTTTTGTTGCCACTTCCCCCAATGATTTTAGAAATTCTGATTGATTGTTATCTATCCCTTCTGCCTTATTTGACCGTAAGTCCTCCAAAGCTCTTTTAAATTCCGATTCTAATACTGGATCCCCTATCTCTTCTATATCGACTCCTGTTTCTTCTTCTATCACATCAGACAAATCTTCACCCTCATAGAGGCTTTCAATGTATTCTTTCCACCTATCTGCTCTCTCCTCTGCATTTAACAGTGGAATTCCCGTTGCACTCTTAATGTTACCACCGTTGCTTTTAATGTTACCAAAGGTTGTTTTGACTTCCCTGTATGCTGAGTCTGTCCTTCCAACAATCATATCTTCACATTTTTCCTGCAGCCATTTCGTCTTAGCTTCCATGAACTTCCTATTTATTTCATTCCTCAGCGACTTGTATTTCTGTATTCCTGATTTTCCCGGAACATGTTTGTATTTCCTCCTTTCATCAATCAACTGAAGTATTTCTTCTGTTACCCATGGTTTCTTCGCAGCTACCTTCTTTGTACCTATGTTTTCCTTCCCAACTTCTGTGATGGCCCTTTTTAGAGACGTCCATTCCTCTTCAACTGTGTTGCCTACTGCACTATTCCTTATTGCTGTATCTATAGCGTTAGAGAACTTCAAACGTATCTCGTCATTCCTTAGAACTTCCGTATCCCACTTCTTAGCGTATTGATTCTTCCTGACTAATGTCTTGAATTTCAGCCTACTCTTCATCACTACTATATTGTGATCTGAGTCTATATCTGCTCCTGGGTACGCCTTGCAATCCAGTATCTGATTTTGGAAACTCTGTCTGACCATGATGTAACCTAATTGAAATCTTCCTGTATCTCCTGGCCTTTTCCAAGTATACCTCCTCCTCTTGTGATTCTTGAACAGGGTATTCGCTATTACTAGCTGAAACTTGTTACAGAACTCAATTAGTCTTTCTCCTCTTTCATTCCTTGTCCCAAGGCCATATTCTCCTATAACCTTTTCTTCTACTCCTTCCCCTACAACTGCATTCCAGTCGCCCATGACTATTAGATTTTCATCCCCCTTTACATACTGCATTACCCTTTCAATATCCTCATACACTTTCTCTATCTGTTCATCTTCAGCTTGCAACGTCGGCATGTATACCTGAACTATCGTTGTCGTTGTTGGTCTGCTGTCGATTCTGATTAGAACAACCCGGTCACTGAACTGTTCACAGTAACACACCCTCTGCCCTACCTTCCTATTCATAACGAATCCTACACCTGTTATACATTTTCTGCTGCTGTTGATATTACCCGATACTCATCTGACCAGAAATCCTTGTCTTCCTTCCACTTCACTTCACTGAGCTCTCCTATATCTAGATTAAGCCTTTGCATTTCCCTTTTCAGATTTTCTAGTTTCCCTACCACGTTCAAGCTTCTGACATTCCACGCCCCGACTCGTAGAACATTATCCTTTCGTTGATTATTCAATCTTTTTCTCATGGTAACCTCCCCCTTGGCAGTCCCCTCCCGGACATCCGAATGGGGGACTATTCTGGAATCTTTTGCCAATGGAGAGATCATCATGACACTTCTTCAACTACAGGCCACATGTCCTGTGGATATACATTACGTGTCTTAAATGCAGTGGTTTCCATTGCCTTCTGCATCCTCATGTCGTTGATCATTGCTGATTCTTCCGCTTTTAGGGGCAATTTCCCACCCCTAGGACAAGAGAGTGCCCTGAACCTCTATCCGCTCCTCCGCCTTCTTTGACAAGGCCGTTGGCAGAATGAGGCTGACTTCTTATGCTGGAAGTTTTCGGCCACCAATACTGATTATTTATCAAAATTTAGGCAGTGGCGGGGATCAAACCCGGGACCGAAGACGTTTTGATTATGTATCAAAGACGCTACCCCTAGACCACGGGTACCTGCTAAATATACAACAACAAAACACATTGTTCATACATGCATTTGCCAACAGCAAAATGTGTCAAAGGCTTTAGGAAGACTGCAGGGTTTCAGAACAGCAAATTGCCTCCAGTGAGCAAGACGTCACAAATGTTCACATTAGAGTCGTTTGAGCAGTTGCGAAGGGCTCATGCGCATGCACAGTTGAGTCGCATATGAGAAGTACCTTCTCCCAATGTGACTGCAGAAGTGTGGCTGTTAGCTGTGTAAGCAGTAGCAACAAACAGCCAGATGATACCCGGAAAAATTGTACTGGCGCGCCCAAGGTGCCAGATTGACACATGCACGACAGGCAGGGCGGGGCAAACGGGGGTATCTGCCCCGGGTGGATATTTGGATATTTCAAGGGGGAGGGGGGCAGATTCATATTCACGAGGGGGGGAAAAAGAACCTTATTTCACAAAGCGCCTAGCATTCAGTGCACGTTGGTCCATCGATTATTCATATGATTTGGAACACATCCCTGTCGGTTTTTGAACACATTCTGTGTTGATTTCTGAATAAATCATAAGTTGATTTTTGAATGCATGCATAGTGTACATGATGTCTCTGCCAGGGGCATATCCATCGCTGCTAGAATAAACTTACCTACAGACAAAAGTGGATGGGGCTATACGAGCTTTGCGGAATAAAGCCAAACGGGTGAATGCCAATCGCTGTTTGTTTATGTAGTTGACTGGATTTGCGAATGATCAGTATTGTTATAATTACTAGCGAAAGCCTTGGATTCAGATTACCAGAGTGAAAATAAATGAATAACAGGAGTAACAGGTAACAAAGATTACATGTCATCTTCTAGGTGTATTCAAGAAAATGAAATTTTGACAAAGTTTTTGGCCAGACTGCTACATTATAAGTAAGGGCTAGTCGTATAGTCCCCAGCTAGCAGGCACTACTGTTTTGGGAGTAGTGCAGAAAATGCATTGTATGAACACGTAATAACGCCTAACCGGAGAATAAACGCAGGATAACTAATCCGGTGATTGTGGCAGGGTTAGTGAAGTTAACTAGAGAATAAGTTTTGACACTGGCAGGAATAGTTGCAGAATTAGTGATTACAAGATTGTTTACTAGAACGAGGAAGGAGAAGAAACTAGGACATCACACAAATTATGGAAAAATATGACAATTCCAAATTTATATAAAAATTTCATACTGCTACTTTTTGACCTCATGCTTGAGAAGCTGGAGTGTATGATGAAATGTGAAACTATTTCCTAACATAAAACTTTTTGCTGGTTGTAGGCCTAATAGGCAGTTGATATTGGTACTTCATGCATTATATTCTGTCATGTCATGAAAATGACCATTTGTTACAAAACAGTCTCGTCTATTTGGTGTCTACTACAGTTGCTGCAATATTAGACAGGCCTCAGCAGACAGTGACAAAATACACCCAAACAGCTCGAGAAACCACACCAGTCTTGTGTACTATTTGTATTAAACAGCTTTTTCAGTATTAGACAATGACACTTCATTTTTTCATGCAGCAAAACGTTTGAAAAACTTTGATGAGGTAATAGATTTATTTGCAGAAAGGAAAGCATGCCATGTAAAGCCATAGCAAGATTAGAGAGAGAAAAATGCTAGGATTTCAGGATTGAAGAAATGTGTTCTGTCTTGCTTGTTCCTTGTCTTTACTGGTTTTATGTATCCTATATTTAATTTTATGTCACACAAAACAACAATAAAGAATGCAAATTTTCTGAAGAGTTCTATTTTCGGAAGGGTTCTTGCTCTCGCGGTTACAAATAATCCCATCATCCAGTATTAATTGAGAGTATTTTTTTAAAAAAAGAGAGAGGGAGGGGAGGGGGGGGGGGGGGCAGGATTTCAAACTGGCCGACTGGGAGCGGGAGGGCAATACAGGACATTTTAATTTCCACTGTCAGGAACGTATTTTGATGGCATTCATTACAATAATATACACATTTGAACTTGACAGAGCGAAATACAGTGACCTGCGATAGAAGAATGCTGTATGAAGAGGTGTGGCATTGCATTTTGGTACAGTTAAGACCAAATAACATGTCTTGAATTTCCTCGAAGACATATGTTTTATGTATCGGACTCTTGAGAATGATGTCCACTACAAAATGAACATTTTTTTAAAAAGTGGATTTAATTTTTGGCATCCTACCTCAAATGCTGGAGGAGGGTTGAGTCACCACTCTAGTATTGCCCCGGTTCAGAAATACCATAGATCTGGAACTGATACACAGAACAAGCTGAGTTATAGTGGGCAGGTGGGTAGTCTCCGCATGACCCATGTTTACATTTAGTGATTTTGCTGTTTCCTTTTCGTTTACTGCTCGCAATTCAAGTGAAAACAAAATGTACTATCAAGCAAATTAAAATTCACATAATTAGGAAGGCTAAAATAAGTTATTAGTTTCAGATTATATTTTATTTCCACATTTCTGACAGTCAAACATTAATCACCTTGCAGAGTATGAAGTTATTTTTGTCAGTTTGCTAAAGAAATTTGGCTTTTATTAATCTTTTCCGCTGAGGCAGTCAATTTATTTGAAACGAAGTATTTAATTCCACACTATTGGCTAGTTTCAACTGTTTGCTGCATTTCAAGTGCACATTTTCGTCTTCTACCATGTCTAGCATTATGCCATAATAAAGAACCAAACATGAGATTAATACAGTACTGCTACTCTAAGAAAATTTACGTCTGAATCTGGACATACGAATGTGAACTTGAAGCCGAATTATGCATTTTAGTACAGTTCTCGAAATTCCGATGCTTTTGGATCATCCTCTGATGTCTTGTTTCTTTTATGACATAATGTAAGATATTTTAATGCTTTACACATAGGAACATACAGACTTCCTACGTCGTCATAGCTGCGCAAGTGCAATGACACCTGTCATCTGGTGCTCTCTGACAACTACAGAAACAAACCTATTTCTAACAGTTTGCGGGAAAATATTGTGATTGGCTAAAGTATTACTTTCAAAGTGAATTTCCTTTTACGCAAGTTAAACAATGTGCGATGAATTTCTTATATCACAGAGCGTTTGACTCTCATTGAAAAATCAACCCTTTGAGGATGACCATTAGAAGAATTTCGAGCCCTGACGATCAGACATTTATGTCATTATTAAAAATTTTACTGGAACATTTGTGTCATGTATCTTAAAGTGTAACATGCACATTATATGTTACAACTTAGATTCTCTTGCAGCTTATTAACTTTCGAGACCAATGTTATATTGAAAGCTTTTCTTGTAGCAACACTATGTATATTAATTTAAACCATTAACTCTTCCTATTTGTGTGGTCGCACTACTTAATAGTGATGTTGCTATTGGCTGACTATATCATGTGTCCTAGGCTCAAAATATCTGTCATCATTGGCTGGTGAGATCACATGACACGAGCTATGATTAGCTTACAAAAGCGAATCACCATCTCGATTTCAATGCGTCAGAAAGTAACATGCAGTGTTTGATGGAATTAGAATTTATACTTTTGTAACACAAAAATATGAGCCGTACATGTTGCTGCATATCACAGATCTTTGCAAAATGCGTTTCATTTTGTAAAGTGCTGGGAAATTCTTCGCCGGTGTATGAAACCATAATGATCCGATGGATTTATAAGTTTTACAGTTCTGCGGAAAAGTATACTGTCACTTAACATGGAAAAAGCGTATTTTCACCCAGGAGAAAGTGTATTTTTAACTGGAAAATCAGGGATTTTTTTTTCCTTATATGCATATACACCCTGCTATGCCATCACATCACATCCTTCTCCTGCTCACCCCTCCTTTTCTCTTCTTTTTGCAGCGTCAAGCTGTTGCCCGCCTGCCATTGGATGCATTTACAATTGGACTCCGCCTCGCTTCTCTGTGCCATGACTTCCATCTCCCCTCCTTGTCCTCTACCCCACGTTCTTTCCCAACCAACCCCTCCCCCCTCCCTTCTCGTTAGTTCATCGACCACAGATTTGGATGGATCTCTTCCGGGGTCCGAAAGACTCCATCACTCCAGTGGGGTTCCATTGTTTTTTCCAAACCCTCTTACGAGAGTTTCAGGATGCCACTGGTTTTTTACACTGACGGCCCTAAGTCAGCTGATCGTGTGCAATATGCCTTCATGTCTACTGTTGGCACAGAACATCATCTCTTGCCTGCCACATGTGGCGTGTTTACTGCAGAATTGATGGCCGTCTATCGGTCCCTCTGTTTTATTAGACAATCCTTCCTGAGTTTTGTTACCTACAGACACAATGAGTGACTATCACTCGTCATTTTCCTGTGACCTCTTTGTCTCTGCCATCCACGACCACCTCGCTGATCTTGGTGATGCTTCTTTTTTGGTTGACTTCCTTTGGGTTTCTGGCCATGTAGGTATCCAAAGGCAATGAAGTTGCTGATCATCTGGCTTGGAGAGGGGGCATCTACAACCCCCCCCCCCCCCCCCCCCCCATTCTCCATGACCCCTCCGAGGGCGGGTTTGTGGCTCTACATCAAATCCCTTTTTGCTCAGTCATGGGCTGACCCTTGGGAGGCTATACCCCTGTCTAATATGTGATCAGTATTATGCTGGACTGCCCCCACCTTTCGGCCCTTTGCGTTAAATATGCCCTCAAACATTCCTTGTCTCAGGTGTTAGAGGACAACCCTCACATGGTTACATTGTTCGTCAGTTTTCTTCACAATAGCAGCTTGTATTCTCAGGTATAAGTCCTTGACTTTTCCACTGGAATTTGAGCCCTTGACCTTGCCTCCACATCTGACAGGTTCTCCCTTCTTTTTATCTGCATTTTGGGTGGCCTGTTGCGCTGTTTTGTTTCCCCTCTTGATGTCTCTCTTTTTTTCCTGTGGTGTTGTTCCCATTGTATCATGATAATGGTATTGTGTGGATGCCAGGGGCAGGTGCTCCACTGCACGTCGCGTTTCCAGAGCACCCGTGCTCTTCCCCCTCCCCTTTTCCACCCCACCCCCCCATCCCCATCCCCTCTGACTCTCCCTCCTGTTCTTTCCTCTTCCTGCTGTCCTAACATCTCCTTTCACCCTTTGTTGCTCTTTATTCCTTCCCCTTGACTGAACTGAGATGTTTGTGTGTTTCCTCCCTTGATTTCTCCCAGCCCATATCATCATACCGAGGGGCTCGCTCTTTGGTCCCCTCCCCTAAGTCAACCAACCATTCAGTGAGGACAGTGAGAAATTATCATATAGTACAGGTGGGGTAAAGTTTTGCACACTGCATTTACCTTAGGCTGTGACACTTGGCAACAGGGATGTTTTTGTCTCAGCAGTGTTATACCAGTTCTTATGCCAAGTGTTTGCCTCTTATTTCCATCGACATTGTTGTTAAAATAGCACTAACTGCCTCTCCCATTTTCTATAATATTGCAATACTTCATAACAATTCAAATTTTACAAATAAAAATTTCTCCTTTCTTAAAAAAATGCTTGTTCAGGAACAAAAAATTTTTAGGACTATTGCAGTGGCTTATTGATATTTTGGCATTTTTCCTCGTTTATTAGTAAAAGACAAAAAAACACTAGTTATAACAAAGACCACACAAATACCAAAAAATAATCATTATTCAGAACTAAAATACCAGTATCCCGTCCATACTTCACAGGCAAATAATACCTTCCTTCGCAGTGGACAGAAAGTTGGGAGATAAAATGTAGGTCAAAATTCAATAGGCAGGTCATTGGTAATCTTAACACGGAGAACAGTGCTATGACTTACCTCTTTAGGAACTCCAGGAGATTGCATGAAGGCTGGAAACTGCAATTGCCTTATCTGGCAGTAGGTGGTTGTACAGCAGGAAGTCGGCTCCAGTTATCGCTTCCATGGCACCAGCAATTGTAAAGTCCAATGCAAAGGCAAAGCACAATCCCAAATCTAATTTAGTTTGCTGTATACTGTATGTTGATATCAAAGAATTGTTTGCCACAGACAAGCAGAACAAAGCCAACAGTTGACAGTTGTGCAACAACTGTGGTGTAACAAGTTGTTCCACCTCTTCCTCGCAATCAGATGAACTGTGTTTGTGTAAAAACATTGTGTAGGTAGTTAAAATGAAGAGGGGAGTGTTTCCCCTGAAAAATCCATTTTATAAATGATGATAAAGCTGTTGACCCTGATTTATTGAAAGTCATAACAGAGTGAAAGGAGGCAGCACAAGTCACTTTGTTTTAACCTGGTGACATATTGCTTTTGCATAGACTTAGGACATATTTATTGTAGGATGTCAAATCAAACACCTGCTGACTAAATGATCACTGTATCAAGCAGAAATCTACAGATACCAGTATTTGAATGCTGACCCCTATTTTGACCAGAACTGATGTTGGAAT
The DNA here is from genome assembly GCF_023897955.1 of Schistocerca gregaria. Taxonomy (NCBI): domain Eukaryota; kingdom Metazoa; phylum Arthropoda; class Insecta; order Orthoptera; family Acrididae; genus Schistocerca; species Schistocerca gregaria. The sequence goes on along the minus strand of NC_064924.1, from coordinate 275,194,039 downwards.
CTCCCTACACGTCAGTCAGGGGCCTGAAGATGGTGTATCATCAAAAATGGTAGCCAAATAAAATAACAGTTTGGAAATTAGATGGTTGAAAGGTGTTTGATTTGACATCCTTTAGTAAACAGCCAAGTCCCATGACCATCTCTAAAAAGATCGTCATACAGAGATATTTATTGTATGTTGCTGCCAGCAGTGAAATGAGAGGTATGTGTCAAGTGGAACAGGTTTTACAGTATGAGGGTATTCTGTCTAAGATACAAATTATCACAGAGTAGTGTGCACTGAAACATTTTATGGCTGGAGAGCGACAAAATACATTGGGTAACTGGTGTGTTAGTCGTCAAAGCTGGAAGTTTGTGTTGTAATCTGCCCTTGATGGGTTATGATGATACCTTTCCTTTCTACAGAAATATTGGAAGGTGAAGGATTTATGTCCCACATGCATACCCAAGAGATCTACATCTGCAACTTGGTCTGTCCTTTGCAAACCACAGTAAAGTGCATGGTAGAGGGTATTTCCTGTTATCCATTCAAGTGTGAAGCGAAGAAAGAATGATTGGTTGAATGTGTCTGTGTGTGCTGTACTTATTCTAATCTTGTCCTCACTAGCGCTGTGTGAGCAATATTTAGGAGGTTGTAGGATATTCCGAGACTCATCGTTTAAAGCCAGGTGTTGCAACTTTGTTAGTAGACTTTCTCGAATTAGTTTACACCTACCTTCAAGAGTTTCCCAGTTCAGTTTCTTCAGCATCTTGGTAATACTCTCCCACAGGTCAAATATACTTGTGACCATTCAAGCGACTCTTCTTTGTATATTTTCAATTTAACCAGTTAGTCCCACACATTTGAGCAGTATTCTGGAATGGGTCACATAAGTGATTTTTGAACCATCTTCTTTGTAGACTGATTGCATTTCCACAGTATTCTACCAATAAACTAAAGTCTACCACCTGCTTCAGCCACAGCTGAGCCTATGTGATCATTCCATTTTATATCTTTTCAAAGAGTTATGCCCAGTTATTTGTAGGAGTTGATCAATTACAGCTGTGATTCATTGATATTATAGGATGCTATGTTCTTTTTTTGTTTTGTGAAATGCACAATTTTACATTTCTTGACTTCTAAAGCAAGTTGCCAATCTTTGCACCACTTTGAAATCTTATCAAGATCTGACTGTATATTTATGCAGCTTCTTTCAGACAATACTCTTTTATAGGTATCTGCAAGAAGTCTGAGGTTTCTATTAATATAGTCTGCAAGGCCGTTAATATACACCGTGAACAGCAGGAGTCGCAGCATACTTCCCTGAGGCACTCTTGAAGTTCCTTTACATTTGGTGATGACTCTCCATCTATGATAACATTCTGCAACCTCCCTATTAAAAAACCTACAATCCAGTCCCAGATTGTATTTGAGACCCCGTATGATCAAACAACGTGTCATGGTCACCGATACCAGTATCAGTTTGGACACACTCAAAGATGTCATGTCTGTTGCCATGATGGAATAAAACTACGAACATGCTTGAGCACAACATTGGGATTTTTTTGTTTTTCAGGTGAGAGGAGGTCCTGGATTAAGCAATTGGTTCAAGAGAATGGCTTAAATGTTACTTTTAAAAAGCAGACTCAACCTTGAGGTTTGATGAAATCGATGGGATGGATAGTGGTTGTGAAACAGTCAGTAGCGACACCCCAATATTCATCCAGGCAAACAAGGCTCTGGGCAGACATTTTCTTACTTACCTGCTCATAGGACCAGTTACGGCAACTTTATTTCTAAATAACAAACAAACATGCAAAATATCTGTCCCCCTGCAGGGGGTGAAACATCAGTACTATTGTGTAACCACTTATTCAATCTTTGTAATTTTGTACTTTTCTTAAGTGAATTTTTCCTTTTGATACAGTTAAATAATCTTCAAGTGAAAATAATATACCAGTGATAGGAGCTAATACATAACCAAACAATGCTGTTGTAAAGCTTGAAATTATGTCAGAGCGAGTAACTTCTTGTATGAATGAAACAAAAGCACTGAGATTAATAGGGGTTCAATGTTAAAATGTGTAGTAATGAGTCATATTGTTTTATGCCCTGGCCGAAGTAATCTTTGTTAAGAGAACTCTTGCAATATTTAATCACACACCACACATTAAATTGTGCTACAGTGTAAAACTAGTATTTGTCTTATTAAACATAGTTAATTGCTTGTAACTTTAAGAAGTTTTGCTTTTTTTCCCTATGCCAACAAACCTGAAAAATATAAATGTGTTACTGTAAATAAACAATTGTAGCATATTTCTAAAACTCTTTGCGTCTATTCTGTGTTGTCCAGGATTCAGCAAGCTGTTGTTTGCTTCAAATGGCAAATTCTTTCAGTTGCCTGTAACCTCACTGGAAAATGAATGTTTGCCACAACTATCACACACATTTATTTCATGGGAGGTCCCACTAAAAATCACTTGCCACTTGTCAGTGTAATATAGATTGCTGTCTTGCTCGCATTTTGCTGTCATATACCTGAAAAGTGTTAATGTACTACTACTGCTTTTTAAAACATTCATATTTCCTTATATGTAGACTTTAAGCCTGACTACTGGTTCTTTGCATGCTTGGTTGTCTACCTGCACATAATACATTGTATACTTGTGCAATATTATACATTTTATTTCTTAGTAAAACTATATAATTTGTGTCATAGAAGCATAGCAGACACCCATCCTTATGAAGCAATATTAGAGCCTCCTCCCGCAGTAAACCAAGTGATGTGGTGCAATGTTAAATCATGGGGCTAATGTCCTGGAGGATAGCTGTTCAAATCCCTGACTTGTGATCCAGATTTGGATTTTTCGTGCTATTCCTAAATTGCTTAAGGCGAATGCCTAGATGACTGCTGTGAAAGCACACAGGCGATATCTTTCTCCAGTGTAGGTATTTGCTGTGTTTCTAATGACCTCATCATCAAAGGGATATTAAACTCTAATCTTCCTTCATCTACGTCTACATACATAGTCCACAAGTCACCATATGATTTGTGGTGGAGGATACCTTGTACTACTACTACTACTACTACTACTAATCATTTCCCTTCCTATTCCACTTGCAGATGGAGTAAGGGGAAAAATGACTCTCTGTATGGCTCAGTATGAGCCCTAATTTCTCTTGTTTTATCTTTGTGATCTTTACAGAAGATGTACATTGGTGACAGTAGAATCCTTTTGCAGTCAGCCACAAATGCATTTTCTAAACTTCCTTAGTAGTGTGTTGCAAGGAAAAAAAAGAAAAATAGGTCTTCTTCCCTCTAGGGATTTCCATTTGAGTTCACAGAGCATTTCTGTAATATCCACATCTTGATTACGCCTGCCAGTAACAAGTCAGGCAGTACGCCTCTGGATTTCTCCGACATCTTCCTTTAATCCGCCCTGATATGAATTCCAAACACTTCAGCAGTATTCAGGAAAGGGTTGTACAAGTGTCCGATACATGGTCTTGTGTATTGATGAACTGTTCTTTCATAAAATACTCCCAATAAACTTGAAGTCGACCATTCACCTTCCATACAACTTACCATATGTACTTGTTCCATTTTATATCATTTTTCAGTGTTACATCATGATGTTCCTTCCTTCCTTCCACTATAAAGGCATAGGATTTCCATGACTAATCTTGTCTGTTAGTTTCATTGTTGTAATACAGTGGTAAAGGCACTTGTTGTGTCATTTTCAGTGTTAATTGGCCAGGTGGCAGTGATTACACTTCCTCCATTGACCACAAAAGACAATGGTCTGTGTTTGAGTCTCAGTTTGACAAATAGTTTAAATATGTCAAGAAGTGCTTACTTAACCACAAAATAAAAGATTGATTTTCCATTATCTGTTTTTTATTACATGGGCTTGTTAGTCCACAAATAATAATGATAATAATAATAATAATAATGTGGAGTTGATAGTCTCCCATCGGGCACCTCCCCAGGAGGGCGGATAGGGGAATGCTCTCCAGATATGGAGGGTACCGGGTAAATAAAACACCAGGGGTGGCCCAACACTATCAACCGAAATCCACTAACGTCTGCCTGGTATCCAGTGGTTAGGGGTCACGTCTGTTCGCCTAGATGGTGCGGCTGCAGCAACCTTCTTGATCTCAACAATCAAGTTGTATTCCTCATGATCTTTCCTCGGAAGGACCACCACCAAGTTAGTTTTCAACTTGAAAACCACACATGATGATACCACAAAGAATGAATCCACTACCCCGGGCACTAGTCGCAAGGCTGGCTGTACCTGGTCATCGGATTCCGGGGGACCAGGAGCATCATGTTATGCCTAAGGTTGAGAACCAGATGATGTCCAAATTAGTACACACAAAACAAAGACACTTCATCGGTACACTTAATACTAATACTCTTTTCAAACTGGGCAAGATCAAACAACTTACAGACGTGTTGGAAAAATTCTAGATCAAAATCCTTGCAATCCAGGAAACACGATTTACAGTCGAAAACTATTTTGATACAGAGAACTACAGGATCTACAAAGGAAAACCAGCAGTTAAAACTAATGAGAAAGGACTCAAACAGTTTGGCACAGCATTTGCAGTCCACAAATCTATCAGCGACTCTGTCATTGACTTCCAGTCTGCCTCAGAACGTATATCAACGCTCTCCATCAAATCGGCCATCAAAGCATATACCTTGAACAATGTGCACGCACCCACAAATAACTATAACAAGAAGAACCGCCAGAAAGTGGATGACTTCTGGAATGACCTTGAAGAGACGACAAACAAAATTGCCAAACACCATGTAATAATCTTGTTAGGCGACTTTAACACACAATTAGGTAAAGAGAAAAAATACAGGAAAATCACCAGAATCCATACAACTCACAAGAGAACTAACAAGAATGGGGAAAGATTGATAAGCTTTTGTGAAAATTTCGGTCTCGTAATTATGTCAACACAATTCAAAAAACCCAACAAGAAACTGTATACTTGGAAGTCGCCCAACACAATGTTGGGTGAATTCCAGATAGACCATGTGGCCATCTCCAAGAGTAACACAGCAGAAATTCTGAATGTGAAAATGGAAGAGGATTTTTCGACTCAGACCACATCTTCTACAGATGAAGACCAGATTACAACCCAATAGAAAAAAGCCAAAACTAAACAAAGTGCTGAGACCAGACCCCGAATACATAAAACTCAACAAGGAAAACATCTTACAGGAAATTAGTCAGACAAGCACCACAAGCTGGACAGAACTTGTGGACGTCCTCAAATCCGCGATGAAATTGCGTCAACCCCGAGAAGGAGAAAACGTGATGGAATATAATATGTGACCAAGCAATAGAAGAAAGGAGCAATGCCTGGAAAAACTTCAATAGTCACAAAACATCAGAAAAATGGCAACAATTTCTAGTAATCTGAAAACAAACATAGAAAACTATTCGGAGGAAAAAAAGGAATTATGACAAACAGCGACTAGATGAGATAGGAGAAGACTTTAAGAAGAACAACACCAGGAATTTTTATAAGACGTTAAAAGAACGTATTGCAGGACACCAGCCGCCCAATCTTTGCTTCAAGAAACCAGATGGTTCACTAAAAACTAACACGAAGAATAACTGCCAAATCCTCGCAGGCTATTTCAACAAACTTCTCAACTGCGAAAGACCTACAGAGGATGTTCACTACGAGACATCTACACCAAATCCTGACGCTAAACCGCCAACCATCAACGAAATAGTAAAAATTATCAAGACCCTGAAAAACAATAGAGCCCCAGAAGAAGATGGAATTATTGCAGGACTGTTTAAACTAAATGATGAAGAATTAACAGGAAAAATTCACAAAATCATATTAAACATTTAGGAAACAGAACAGATCCCTTCTGAATGGAAATGCACACTCATCCATCCACTCCACATAAAGGGGGACAAAACTGAACCAAATAATTACAGGGGTATCTCACTCGTACTGGTCACATATAAAATCCTATCAAAACTTCTCATGAATAGATTAGAAGAACAAGCTGATCCACAAATAGGAGAATACCAGACTGGTTTTCGCAAGGGACAATCATGCATGGAGCATATCTGGAATCTGAAAATGATTCTCCAGATGACAAACACCCGAAATACAGTGGTTACTTTTGTAGATTTTTAAAAAGGCCTACAACTCAATAGACAGAGTAGTGCACTGCAAGATGCAGGTAGAATTCACCAATGACAGAAAGGCAAGAGCAATCATTCGGGAAACATTAACTGACACAGTCTCCAAGGTTAAATTTATGGGGGGTGTCTTGGAAACATTTGAAATCCAAACTGGAGTGTGACAGGGTGACGGACTTTCACCATTACTCTTTAATATCATTCTTGAAAAAATTATCAGGACATGGGAAAAAGAAGTCAAAGGAATCCAAATTGGCATTATAAAAGATAATAGATTCAATGTGAAGTGTTTAGCTTTTGTGGATGACCTTACAATCCTCACAAATAATAGAATAGAAGCCACTAACGCCATAGAGAAGTTACACGAAATTGCACAAAGAACTGGCCTGCAAATCTCATATGAGAAAACCCAGTACATAGAAAGAGTGCCACAAGACAAATTGCCTATTGTGACAACCCATGGGAAAATCGTACAAGTACCACATTTTAAGTACCTGGGAGAAATCATCTAGCCATCAGGGATCAACCTAAAGGCCAATGAGGAAAGAATAAAAAAACTACAGAAAACACATAAACTCACGTGGAACTATTATAACAAAAAGTCCATATCCATTAACGCAAAATTGAGGCACTACAACACTGTCGTACTTCCGGAGGCACTGTATGCATCTGAAACAACACAAATAGGTCGGCAAACTAAAATCAAAGAAATAGAGAAACAAGAAAGGAAAATTCTCACGAAAATTTTTGGCCCGATACAAGAGCAAGGAATCTGGAAGAAGAGACCAACATCAGAATTATATAAATACACAGACAAGATTACGGATACAATAAGGAAAAGAAGAATGCAGTTCTGCAGACATATCCACAGGAAGAATGAAAACAGAATTTCAAAGCGAATTCTTAAAGTCATCAACTCAGGCAGGGGAAAAACAAAATGGATAAAAGAAGTTGAAGACGACCTCAGACAAGCTCACATAACAGTAAACAATGCAGAAAATCGAACTGAATTCAGGAACATCGTCAAAAAACATAAACTTGACACCACAACACAGAAGAGACCAGGATGCAAATGGACAGTGGAGCGAAAGAAACAACACAGTGAACACATGAAGAAAATTTGGGCTCAGAAAAAACATAAACAATCATCATAAAGGAATTCAAGTTCAAATGCTCTCTTAAATGGGAATAAACGAAAATAATAATAATAATTTTCAGATTATAGTCACTGTGACGTTAGAAACTTTTTCATTGATTCGTTTTGTTAAATATCTTTTACCTATTGTGTGTACTTCATCTTTCATCTTTTTTAAAAACCAGTTTTCCATAAATTTGAGGGTATAGCCTTGGATTTTCTGTAATCTATAAGCGCTAATGTAGTATCTGTTTTCAGCATTCTAGCAAGAGCAGCAACAAGAAGAGAGCCTGGAGATCACTCAAGCAGATCATTGCACAGGAACGAATGCTTCCATGGGGAGATGATTATATCCATTGTAAGTACATTTTACCAAATATGTTGGCCTAAAACTCATCTCCCGTTCGGAATTTTATTATTTGTATAGTGAAATGCTAAATCCATATTGAAATAAGAAAATGTTCTCTACTTTATTGAAGTATCAGCTCCATAGGAAATTTATTTAAGGGCAATAGAAGTAGATTCATATAAAAACTTCAGTTCCTCTCACTTCTTTATCACTTCATACTTTCCCACCTTCTTTTTCTCCCCATGTTGTCTTTTCCTTTGTTCTGTCAATGTTGTTACCCATTTCTATTTGTTTTACCTCGAGAGGCTTCTAAATTTGGTATTTTATTCCTTAAAAGGTTTATTTCTGTAAGCCACATCATTGGTGATTTCTTTTTCCAGAAATTTAGCAGTATTTGTTTCATTAGCCAGTTCTTTGTGTAGAAGTATTCAAAGAAGATTAATCTTCACTTTACCATTAATTGTGATATTTTTTCTACACTTCCTTAGATTTCCTTGTTACTTCTCATTTTCCAACCATCTGTTATTTGTATTGCACTCATCTTTCAATAGACTCTATTCTGTTCACTTTATGTTGTAGTTCATCATTAAGAATTCACATAAATAAGCATTTAGGGCTTCTCACTGTGCTGTAGTGTTTTAGTTGTGTATTTTTCGATATCTTTCCAAGATACAATTTTACCTATTTGTGTATCTCTGTATTTAGGTGCAACCCCCCGCCCCCTCCCCCGACTGAATTTTCCGAGACCAGTTTTATTTGCTAGAAGATTTGTTTGAGTAAGTGCTTCTGTCAAATTTTGTGAAAGTATTGCAAAAACAGGCAGTTTACCTTAATCCCAGTTGATTCCCTTCCCAGAATTATTGCTTCAGTTTCGTGATTATAACATAAGCAATAATTCTGGTAAGTGAATCAACTGGAATTAAGGTAACTTGCCTGTTTTTGCAAACAATTTTGCAATGCTTCCACAAAAGCACTTGGCTGTTCTCTTCTCGAATATCAGTGTTTATTTCAAATGGCATAAATTTAACTTTAGATATCATATTTGTTAGAGTTTCTCTAACTACATTTGCTAATTTGGATTTAACACTAAATTCTATAGTTATTTTATCTGTTGTTTCTCTGTCTCCAGAATCAAATACTTTCTTGAAATCAATAGATGATATTGTTACTGGCCTTGTGGTTATACCTAAGTGGCAAGTTACTGATTTTAAGCTGTAAATCTGTTCTGTCCAGGATATTCCCTTTCAAAAATGGCCTTTGATAATATTTTGTATGCTACTGGCAGAAGTGAGACTCCTCTGTAATTGTTGATATTTTGTCTACTCATTTATAATCTTTGGTTTGGATCATTTTTGTAATTCTGCTGTAATGGAATCCTTACTTATTTTGTTGTCCTTGAGTGGTTTTATGGCTCCATGAATTTTTAGCTCTCTTGGTGGGAAATCTTCCTCAGGATTTTCTGGTATCACTGAAAATTCTAATTTAAGTTTTGGAACTGGACAGTTCAAGAGCCTGTCAAAAAATGTTATTGGCTTGTGTGTCTACACACACACACACACACACACACATACACATACACACACTGTGTTTACCCACGTATAAGATGGCCCTGAATATAAGATGAAACCCCTCCCCCATCTTTCTTACGACACTCCTAGAGAAAATTTTATTTTTAATATAATCTGACTGATCAAAATTACAAACTGTTTATTGATATAAAATGTCTCCCTAAAAGAGCTAACATTATACCTATTCTAAACATATGCCATTTATTGTTTGATAATAAAAGGAGAAATAAAATAATAAAAAAGAAATGGTTTACTTAATTTTTATTTTCACTTCTTTGTTTGCATACTATCTCTGTGAAATCAATATTTTTAATCATCATCTTCCTCACTGGTCATCACCAGTATTATTTATAAACATACTGTCATTTCTTTGTTTCTGTCACTCCTCCCATTGTACGATGTCTTCTGGGTCATCCATAGCACTCTCGCCATTAGTCGCCTTTCTTTAAATATTGTCACATTTTTAAACTTTTGTCACTTTTTTCAACCTTTTTAGGAAGAAAATTAGTTATTTACATTTGTTTCCAAGTTTCTGTTTACACGTCCTTTCACTGAACTTTTTGGTATGCTCCAATCATGAAAGCAGATAAAATCTAACCTGAAGAGCTTCCAAAATTTGAGATGCATTGTTCCTTTTATATATATATATATATATATATATATATATATATATTCCAAGACTTACCAAGCGGGAAAGCGCCGGCAGACAGGCACATGAACAAAACACACAAACACACACACAAAATTACGAGCTTTCGCAACTGGCAGTTGCTTCGTCAGGAAGGAAGGAAGGAGAGGGAAAAATGAAAGGATGTGGGTTTTAAGGGAGAGGGTAAGGAGTCATTCCAATCCCGGGAGCGGAAAGACTTCCCTTAGGGGAAATATATATATATATATATATATATATATATATATATATATATATATATATATATATATATACACACACAGAATTACTAGCTTTCGCAACCGATGGTTGCTTCTTCAGGAAGCCTGTGCCTGTCTGCCGGCGCTTTCCCGCTTGGTAAATCCATGTGGAAGTTTCTTTCTACATCATAACAAAGATTCCAAGACTTACCAAGTGGGAAAGCGCCGGCAGACAGGCACAATGAACAAAACACACAAACACACACACAGAATTACTAGCTTTCGCAACTGATGGTTGCTTCTTCAGGAAGGAGAGGAAAAGACGAAAGGAAGTGGATACCTTCCTAAAATCCTGCCCCGAAATGAGATCCATCCTTCATGAAATCCTTCCCACTCCACCAAGAGTGTCTTTCCGCCGTCCACCTAACCTTCGTAACCTCTTGGTTCATCCCTATGAAATCTCCAAACCACCTTCCCTACCCTCTGGTTCCTACCCTTGCAACCGCCCCCAGTGTAAAACCTGTCCTATGCACCCTCCCACCACCACCTACTCCAGTCCTGTAACCCAGAAGGTGTACACGATCAAAGGGAGAGCCACGTGTGAAAGCACCCACGTGATTTACCAACTGACCTGCCTGCACTGTGACACTTTCTATGTGGGAATGACCAGCAACAAACAGTCCATTCGCATGAATGGACACAGGCAGACAGTGTTTGTTGGTAATGAGGATCACCCTGTGGCTAAACATGCCTTGGTGCACGGCCAGCACATCTTGGCACAGTATTACACCGTCCGAGTTATCTGGATACTTCCCACCAACACCAACCTATCCGAACTCCGGAGATGGGAACTCGTTCTTCAGTATATCCTCTCTTCTCGATATCCGCCAGGCCTCAACCTCCGCTAATTTCAAGTTGCCGCCGCTCCTACCTCACCTGTCTTTCAACAACCTCTTTGCCTCTGTACTTCCGCCTCGACTGACATCTCTGCCCTTACTCTTTGCCTTTAAATATGTCTGCTTGTGTCTGTCTATGTGCGGATGGATATGTGTGCGTGTGTGTGTGTACGAGTGTACACCTGTCCTTTTTTTCCCCCCAAGGGAAGTCTTTCCGCTCCCGGGATTGGAATGACTCCTTGACTCCTTACCCTCTCCCTTAAAACCCACTTCCTTTTGTCTTTCCCTCTCCTTCCTGAAGAAGCAACCATCGGTTGCGAAAGCTAGTAATTCTGTGTGTGTGTTTGTGTGTTTTGTTCATTGTGCCTGTCTACCGGCGCTTTCCCGCTTGGTAAGTCTTGTAATCTTTGTTTTTAATACATTTTTCCCATGTGGAAGTTTCTTTCTATTTTATTTACATCATCATTATTAAGATTCCAAGACTTACCAAGCGGGAAAGCGCCGGTAGACAGGCACAATAAATAAAACACACAAACACACACACAGAATTTCTAGCTCTCACAACTGACGGTTGCTTCTTCTTTCCTGAAGAATTTCTAGCTCTCGCAACCGACGGTTGCTTCTTCTTTCCTGAAGAAGCAACCATCGGTTGCGAGAGCTAGAAATTCTGTGTGTCTGTGTGTGTGTTTTATTTATTGTTCCTGTCTACCGGCGCTTTCCCGCTTGGTAAGTCTTGGAATCTTATTAATGATGATGTAAATAAAATAGAAAGAAACTTCCACATGGGAAAAATATATTAAAAACAAAGATTACAAGACTTACCAAGCGGGAAAGCGCCGGTAGACAGGCACAATGAACAAAACACACACACAGAATTACTAGCTTTCGCAACCGATGGTTGCTTCTTCAGGAAAGAGGGGAGGAGAGGGAAAGACGAAAGGATGTGGGTTTTAAGGGAGAGGGTAAGGAGTCATTCCAATCCCGGGAGCGGAAAGACTTCCCTTAGGTATATACTTACCAAGCGGGAAAGTGCCGGTAGACAGGCACAATAAAATAACACACACACTCACACACAAAATTTCGAGCTTTCGTAACCGGCGGCTGCTTCGTCAGGAAAGAGGGAAGGAAAAGGAGAGATGAAAGGATGCGGGTTTTAAGGGAGAGGGTAAGGAGTCATTCCAATCCCGGGAGCGGAAAGACTTACCTTAGGGGGAAAAAAGGATAGGTATATACTCGCGTACACACACACACACACACACACACACACACACACACACACACACACACATATCCATCCATACATACACAGACCCAAGCAGACATTTTTAAAGGCAAAGAGTTTGGGCAGAGATGTCAGTGGAGGCGGAAGTGTGGAGGCAAAGATGATGTTGAATGACAGGTGAGGTATGAGTGGCGGCAACTTGAAATTAGCGGAGATTGAGGCCTGGTGGATAACGAGAAGAGAGGATATATTGAAGGGCAAGTTCCCATCTCCGGAGTTCGTATAGGTTGGTGTTGGTGGGAAGTATCCAGATAACTCGGACGGTGTAACACTGTGCCAAGATGTGCTGGCCGTGCACCAAGGCATGTTTAGCCACAGGGTGATCCTCATTACCAACAAACACTGTCTGCCTGTGTCCATTCATGCGAATGGACTGTTTGTTGCTGGTCATTCCCACGTAGAAAGCGTCACTGTGTAGGCAGGTCAGTTGGTAAATCACGTGGGTGCTTTCACACGTGGCTCTGCCTTTGATCGTGTACACCTTCCGGGTTACAGGACTGGAATTGGTGGTGGTGGGAGGGTGCATAGGACAGGTTTTACTCCGGGGGCGGTTACAAGGGTAGGAGCCAGAGGGTAGGGAAGGTGGTTTGAGGATTTCATAGGGATGAACCAAGAGGTTACGAAGGTTAGGTGGACGGCGGAAAGACACTCTTGGTGGAGTGGGGAGGATTTCATGAAGGACGGATCTCATTTCGGGGCAGGATTTTAGGAAGTCGTATCCCTGCTGGAGAGCCACATTCAGAGTCTGATCCAGTCCCGGGAAGTATCCTGTCACAAGTGGGGCACTTTTAGGGTTCTTCTGTGAGAGGTTCTGGGTTTGAGGGGATGAGGAAGTGGCTCTGATTATTTGCTTCTGTATCAGGTCGGGAGGGTAGTTGCGGGATGCGAAAGCTGTTTTCAGGTTGTTGGTGTCATGGTCCAGGGATTCAGGACTGGAGCAGGAAAGAGGGAAGGAGAGGGAAAGACGAAAGGATGTGGGTTTTAAGGGAGAGGGTAAGGAGTCGTTCCAATCCTTGGAGCGGAAAGACTTACCTTAGGGGGGAAAAAAGGACAGGTGTACAGTCGCGCGCGCACACACACACACACACACACACACACACACACACACACACACACACACACACACACATCCATCCGCACATACACAGACACAAGCAGGCATATATATTGTGCAGTTGTTCTTAGTGCCAAATGTTCCTCTATTACAAATGCTTATTTTTTTCCCAAGTTCTAACATTAGAGTTTCTTACTGTTCCATTTACGTATGGAGTGCGAGAAGAAAGAACCTGGTTATGGCCTTATAAAATGAAAATATGACAAAAATGGCACCCTGAAGATGTGTTTCAAGCAATAATGGTTGTCATGGGTAAAACTAAAACTCTAAATGAGCAGAAAGATGTTTCAGTATACCAAAAGTCACACTCTTTAGAAAGGTGGCTAGAAATGATATAGATTAAAATACTTTAAAAGATGAAAAATTAAGTAGAAAACCTGTTCTTCCCTAAGAAATTGAAAATTATCTTGTTGAGTATTGACTGTTGACGCAAAAGAAGTTTTATAGACTCACTTGTAATAATGTGAGGTGAATGGCTAATCAGTTGGCAGTAAGAAATCAAATCACCAATTTGTTCACTTATGATTTGGCTGGAAGGGCATGATTCGATCACTTCATGAACAGACACAAGAGTCAGCTTTCAGTAAGAAAGCAGGAATGAACATCACTCTCTCATGCTACCAGCTTTAACCGAGAGAGTGTCATGAAATTTTTTGATCTTCTGGAAACCAAATACTCTTAAAGATTGTTAGTCTCCTGACTGGATCTTTAGTGTTGGCGAGTCTGGTTTTAGTCTATTGCAAACAAAAATTCCACATGTAATTGGCGTGAAGGGTAGCAAACAGATAGAAGCCCTCACTGCTGCAGAGAGGGGAATTCCTGTGACGATCATCATATGCCTGAGAGCAGGTGGTAACTTCGTGGCTCTGATGATTTTTTTCGCACCAGTTGGTCATGCAGATTGATGAAAGGTATATCTCCAGGAGCTATTGGAAAATGTCATCCTTAAGGCTGGGTACAGACCTATTTATTCACTAAATGGTTTACCCACTTCATTAAACATATGAAACCTACAACCGAGTACCCAATCTTGCTCACATTGGATGGACATTAGCCTCACACCAGGAATATAGAATTCTTACAAAAGCAAAAGACAATCATGTAAACGTTATCTGCTTGCCACATCACTCTACACACAGACTACAGTGTCTTGATAGGACTTTCTTGAGCCCCCTGAGGACACACTACACTGAGCAGATTTGACAGTCACTAAGATCAGGTAATATGGATACCTATGAAATTGCTGAGAAGTTCGGAAAGACATACCTCAGAGTCTAAAGTGGTGCAGTAGCAGTCAATAGATTCAAATTCACCAGCATTTATCCTCTAAACAGAGGTATTTTCACAGAAGCTGATTTCATTGCAGCTGAACATTAAGTAGAACAGTTTGCTAACTGTGGTGAAGCACTTTATGATGGTGAAAATGATGACCTACAAACTTTTGGAATTGATGGCAGAGGCAATTCAAAGGAAGCCCGGGGGGGGGGGGGGGGGGGGGGGGGGGGGAGCAGACAGCAGATCCATCAACATCTGTAGGCTATGTCAAGTCACAACACATCCAATCCCAAGTTCAAAAAAGAAAACATCAGGCAGAGGTCGGAAAGCCCTTGTAGCTATTATCACAACCAATTTGCCCTATAAAAACTCTTTGAATTGTTCCACAGACAAGAAACAGGTTGAACTGAACCTACAGAAGAAAAGGCATAAATTCAGGTACCTCCCTCGTATAGGCCTAACAAAAGTCACCAAGACCAACCAGCAAAATGTCAAAAAGATCTACAAGGGAGGATACTGTTGACTCCAGGAAATGAGGATGAAATTTGTAACAAGGGAGAGGAAATAGAACTATCTTCTGGTAGTTCAAACCTGATGGAATCTGTTGGGAAAGAAGTTCCTGAAAACGATGATCCAGACCTTGTGGTGAGGCATTTAAATAGTCAAAATCTGGAGAGCTTTGGGTTCAGTGTGCTATGTGTCAGGCAGGAGTGGGGTCATATGTTGTACAGAGGGTGTGAGACTGAAATGTTCATTTGCGACTTTTGTTCATGAAGAATTGTAAATTGTGAATCCTAATTGTTGTTTATAGCTCATAAAAATAATTTTACTACAAATTTATACTGTAATTTGTGATTTTTTTCCATTTGACTTCAAAATTCAGTTTTATAATATAATTAATAAAAATATAACTAGCAGTGTTTATTTTATTATTTATTTTAACTGAGTTTCATATTACCACCCCATTTCAAATTGCTCATGATTTACAGAAAGTTAAAAAGAATTTATTGTAATTATTTAACATGTTCATTTTTCATCAAAATCATTATTGATCCTCTATAATAACACAGGTGACATTTTTGACGGAACAGCCACATTTTAAATTCAGTAACTTGCTTTAAACAAAAAAAAGTGTTCCCCTGTTATATTATATTATTATGTTATGAAAGTGTTGATTGAACACGTTGAGGATTGCATAAGCACTGTATTCATTACATTGAATTATATTGTGTAGAATATATCAACCATTAAAAGTGTTTTCCCAAATTTTATACCAAAGACCAAGAGTACATATTTTTCTCTAATTTGCATAAATTCTTCAAACCAATAAATATCTTGTAATACACACTTTCTAAACTACCTATGTTCTTCATAAGTGTCCAAACTACCTCCATACCAAATTTCATTGTAATCAGTTCAGCAACTTAGTCTTAAAAAGGTTAAAGGCAAACAAAATTTCACATTAATACTATTGGTATGGAAGAGTGGTTATACATTTGTAAAAACTAAGTGGTAATTTCCATGGGTAGTAAATAAGTGAATAATTCTATATGTTGTTTTACAGTTCACATATATAAAATCTATTATATAAGTAAGCATGTACGGAAGTAAACAGTTCACAAAAATTCAGTTTATACCACTTTTCTTTCACACAGATGGTAATATAGATGCACCACCATCATTCAAGCCTTCTAAAAAGTACTCTGACATATCTGGATTACTGGTAAGTATGTATTTATTTTTGAAAAACAAATACTACATCCAAAGCACTTTGTTTTAGCATTAAATAGATATATGTTACTATGTGGCATTCTCATGAACCTCACTAAATTTGCTAAAGACCAAAGATAATTGAGAATATTAGAGTCACTGGCTGGTAAATGTTACAGATTGCCTAGAAACATAAAATGAAAGTTAAATTAATGATGACAATTCTAGACAATATTGTAAGCATATCTTTTCACATATTCTGAAGAAAATTGTTTCTTCTTTCATGTTAACAAAGACTGGAATACAATTTACTTTACACTCACATTCAGGGTTAATTTCTTAATTGGTTTTGAGCCCATTTCACTTTCTTGGTTAGAAACATTATGTTAGACATTGCTTTCACGAAAGTACTAATAACAGCATTCATAACAAAAAAAAATGGTTTGTAAATTTATAATGCACAAAGAAAGAAAAAACGTAATCTACTCTTAATCTTTACATTACAACAACTTGTGATGCTGGAAAATAAAAGGAAGAAAAAATTTCATTAGGTGAATGTGTTTTCCACTTTGCAGTATGCTTAAGATATAAAAACAAAGTAATTGCATCGGCTACAGAAGTGGAAGGTCCCCCAATAAATTCCCCGATTTTCTAATTTTTTGTTTTATGGTTGCAGTCAGTGAATCTTAACAATATTAGCAACTGCACTTTATTTCCCCCCCCCCTAGTTCCAGAAATGCTAATTACACTCATTGGCCTTTTTGTTTGGTCAACTTCGCAGCTGCCTGCTCCATGTCTTTTAAACGCAAATACTAGACTATCAAGAAACAGCACAACTGTGGAAACTTTCTTCGTACTACTAGTGTAAGACGTTCCAACATACCAGAATATATTTGGCAATAATGTGATGGTCAGTTTGCTTCCTGGAGTGTTAGGAATTATCGTACTATAATAACTTGGTGTTTTGTTGTCATTTTGGTTTGATATTCTGAATGATTTCTCAGTTAAGGGGTGATATCCAGTTAGTAACTTTACGTTTCTAAGTCCAGGAGACTCAGTCGAAGCAGAACTACTACCAGTCTTCGCGTTTGCATTCGGAATCATCCACTTTAGCCATTACTGGAACAATGAAGGAGTATTGAATGATGCAGTTGTTCGCTAGCAGGATGAATTTTGCTTTAGGTAGCAGTTCTAACATCCCTCAAGGCAAAATTTTTACCTCTTCTCTGACAGTAATTGATCTGAAGGTGAAAAACTTACAGAATTACACAGCTGTTAATACATGTATTTCTCTTCTTCTGACAAGATAATTTTTAGCTTTCTGTGAATACACAATTTTGCTGTCTAATGTGTGGCAGTGTATAATTTGTTAAGTGGGTTTCATTATACATCTACCCCTCTGTTACATTTCCATAATTTTGTGGTAGTGTTGTAACATAACTTCTCTGACTGTGGACTGCATATAAACAGTCTACTTTGAGGCAAAAATATGGAAATAGACTTGTGTCATAAGCTTATGCTTGTACACTATAGTCGTAGCCACAAGGCATACAGCATTCCATTCAAATGGGTGGGTGCAGGCTGCCTGGTGGCTACTGTCTGCTGAATCAAGGGGGAATTCTCATGCAAAAAATCCTTCTGATCAGGACAAAATGCCGCAAGCTCTCTGACAGAAATGCTTGCAAAATGTTTAACTATGAGCAGGGGGTAAGTCTGATATTACACTATCATATTTCTTTGACAAAGATTTGATCAACGATATGATCAAGTATTCATCACATTTGTTTGACAAAGATATTTGACGTGGTGCTAGAAAGGGTATTACACTGTCATCATATTTTTCATCAAATTTCAAGATGACGGACATCATCATCTTATTATGCACTGCAGTTGCTACTACCACAATTGCACGGTATGTGTGTGTTTGGAAGAAAAGTGGCGGAAAAAAAGGAAACATATTTGAATGAAGTCATAGGTATTATGTCGAGATACTAAAAGCATTCAGCAAAATGTGTTACGTGAGCTTCTTGTGGAGGACATAACATACACTCCTGGAAATGGATAAAAGAACACATTGACACCGGTGTGTCAGACCCACCATACTTGCTCCGGACACTGTGAGAGGGCTGTACAAGCAATGATCACACGCACGGCACAGCGGACACACCAGGAACCGCGGTGTTGGCCGTCGAATGGCGCTAGCTGTGCAGCATTTGTGCACCGCCACCGTCAGTGTCAGCCAGTTTGCCGTGGCATACGGAGCTCCATCGCAGTCTTTAACACTGGTAGCATGCCGCGACAGCGTGGACGTGAACCGTATGTGCAGTTGACGGACTTTGAGCGAGGGCATATAGTGGGCATGCGGGAGGCCGGGTGGACGTACCGCCGAATTGCTCAACACGTGGGGTGTGAGGTCTCCACAGTACATCGATGTTGTCGCCAGTGGTCGGCGGAAGGTGCACGTGCCCGTCGACCTAAGACCGGACCGCAGCGACGCACGGATGCACGCCAAGACTGTAGGATCCTACGCAGTGCCGTAGGGGACCGCACCACCACTTCCCAGCAAATTAGGGACACTGTTGCTCCTGGGGTATCGGCGAGGACCATTCGCAGCCGTCTCCATGAAGCTGGGCTACGGTCCCGCACACCGTTAGGTCGTCTTCCGCTCACGCCCCAACATCGTGCAGCCCGCCTCCAGTGGTGTAGCAACAGGCGTGAATGGAGGGACGAATGGAGACATGTCGTCTTCAGCGATGAGAGTCGCTTCTGCGTTGGTGCCAATGATGGTTGTATGCGTGTTTGGCGCCGTGCAGGTGAGCGCCACAATCAGGACTGCATACGACCGAGGCACACAGGGCCAACACCCGGCATCATGGTGTGGGGAGCGATCTCCTACACTGGCCGTACACCTCTGGTGATCGTCGAGGGGACACTGAATAGTGCACGGTACATCCAAACCGTCATCGAACCCATCGTTCTACCATTCCTAGACCGGCAAGGGAACTTGCTGTTCCAACAGGACAATGCATGTCCGCATGTATCCCGTGCCACCCAACGTGCTCTAGAAGGTGTAAGTCAACTACCCTGGCCAGCAAGATCTCCGGATCTGTCCCCCATTGAGCATGTTTGGGACTGGATGAAGCGTCGTCTCACGCGGTCTGCATGTCCAGCACGAACGCTGATCCAACTGAGGTGCCAGGTGGAAATGGCATGGCAAGCCGTTCCACAGGACTACATCCAGCATCTCTACGATCGTCTCCATGGGAGAATAGTAGCCTGCATTGCTGCGAAAGGTGGATATACACTGTACTAGTGCCGACATTGTGCATGCTCTGTTGCCTGTGACTATGTGCCTTTGGTTCTGTCAGTGTGATCATGTGATGTATCTGACCCCAGGAATGTGTCAATAAAGTTTCCCCTTCCTGGGACAATGAATTCACGGTGTTCTTATTTCAATTTCCAGGAGTGTATTTACGACTGTATGAAAGTGTAGTATTTGCTCAGTAAAGTGGCTTCTCGTGTTGCAAAAGAGAATACTCTTTTGAGAAATGCTATATGTACAGAAGACAGGCAAACTGTGACACTGGGATTTCTTGACATAGGAGAGAGCTACTCTAGTTTACAATACAACACTCGAATATCACATTGCCGTGACCGCTATGGTCACAGGTGCGAATCCTGCCTCGGGCATGGATGTGTGTGATGTCCTTAGGTTAGTTAGGTTTAAGTAGTTCTAGGTTCTGGGCGACTGATGACCTCAGCAGTTAAGTCCCATAGTGCTCAGAGCTGTTTGAACCATTTATCACATTACACATTAACCAAAATAATTCCAGAAAGGTGTGAAGCGATATATAAAGCACTGAAGGGGGAATATGTGAATGTAAATATATGGGCTATGAGAACTAATTTTTATTTGAATAATTTAATTAATGGAATTAGTGTTCCAACAACTACAAAATTAATAAAAAGTATGAAACAGATGAAGTGCTTTTTTAACTTGTGGCATCTAGAGTTCAAGAATAAACAAAATAGAATGGACAGCTAAGAAAGAATTTTTTATTTTCTGTTCTCTATTCTGGCTTGCTGAAAAGGTGCCTGAATGTTTCCAGATGTAGAGGTGGATGGTTGTAGCTGTGATTGTGGACATGAAGTCGCCTGCAACGTATTCCACTTGCCCGTCAACACACAATTAATAGCATGCACTGTGCCTCTTGCTCACCCCCACTCTTGTCGAGGCAAGTTTATTAAAAAATAAAAAAAAGAGTGTCGAAGGAACACACCAACTTTGAAGCCATATTTACAGACACACTACAGAGACGTCAAATAGCTGTAGCAATACCAGCGCTCCAAGTGGTTACATTTCACATTGCAAAGAACAGAAGACGAACTACTTTTATGATCAAATCTACAACTGGGCCCTAGATTTGATCGTATTTATTTCATGACAGGCATTCCCTATGACACCATCAAATTTCTTTGACATAATTATTTGACATATCAACTTTGACAAAGAAATATGATATTGTAATTTTGGCCTAAGAAAGTAAACTAAATTATCCTTGCAGCTCCATCAGACAGGTGCTTTTAGCAGATGAAATGCAGTTTAAAAAAATACAGGATGTCTATGTTTCTTCACATTACTTTCTTGAGCATGAGAGGCCTGGTGAATTGGTGGTTGTACAATATTCCGTGAATAATGCCAGGGTCCACCCTTGTTTGGAATCCTATTTAAATGTGATGACTGCTCCAACCAAGATGAAAATCATTTTATACTATACCATGATAGGGACGGAAGTCACAGCAAATGAAAACTCTAAATCTTACTTACAGATGAAACTTAGCTTTTATGTCATTATTAAAAAATAAGAAATGAAAAAGTGTTTTTAAACGTTTGTGAACAGATGGCTCTACACAGCTATTAATTGGTTTGGTGTGTTTGCTAACCTTTGCTGTTATTAAAATTAAACATGCATTTTTCTTTTTGTTGGTGGAAACATAGGAAGCAGTGTATAGAAGTCCAACATAAATATAACCATGATAAGGTCAGGACACAAATGACAGAAGTCCGTGTTTGTTGACCAACTGGTCAAAGTTAATAAGTAAGCTTATCATTTTGGCAAAACTTGGTGCTTTGAGTTGTCATTTCAAATAATTGTGCGTGTTAGTATTAGGTTCGAGTGTGTTATTGTGATATTTTATTTTAATAAAATGCCATTTTTGAATCAACTAGCTGCAACAGTGATGTTCACACTCATTTGTCGAATTTTTAGTTGTGGGCATTTATGTATGGCAGTTATGTATAAGAAGAAGGTGTTCCATATGTTTGACAGCACCCTTTGAAAGAATGTGATCCAGATATTCAGTTTCCATCTGAAAAAAAACTTTGACTTTTGCAGCACTTGAGGCCTCCTGCATGCAGTTTTGTGAACAGGATACAAAGGTTAGTGAGAAGTTCCTGTCTTGAGGGACCGATGACTATGACATATCAAGATAATTTGCACAACACGGTACACCGCTTGTTAACTGTCGCACAAATCTCTGAAAAATGGCAGGGGGTTCTTGCGATGCCGGAAGGCAGGCGTATATATCGGTTTTACCAGAACCGAGTGTTAATGACTCTAATTTGTTTAGAGGTGTAATCAAGATGCAGCTGCAGCTATAATTCTGCAAAATCAATTTTCGAAAAACACTCACTGCTTACGAACTTCGCGAGAATTTTGGCAGTGTGTGGTATTGGGTAGCAATGGATTATGAATTAGGCATTAATAGTGATGTAAAATACCTACATAAATGAAGTGCCCCTGCAGGCATATGAATAACCACTAGAGGCATAGCCCACTGTTTAGAAGGGACTGGTTCAGTCATGCCCAGGACTTGAAATCTGTACAATTTCTCCTTGACAGCCTGTCACTGAGCAAAAGGTGTATACCAAGCACAACAAAACTTGGGAATGCCCATAGGTTTAAAGGGTGATGTGACCCTCGTAGCCCTTTGCGGTACCCAGTCCAGGTGGAAATGGAGACCTGAACTCGCGGCAGAGGTCATTCAGTACCTAGACTGGCATGCAGCCGGGAACAAGATGTGCAGAATCCTGAATGTGAAATCTAAAAACTGTGAATGGTTCAAAACCAAATACGTTGCACTGTTGACTGCTGTGATAACTCTTGTGACATGCTGATAGACAACATTGACTGTGAACTGGCCTGGAACAAGAGTAGCTGCTCGCCATAACCAACCAAATGATTATCTGTTTAGGAAATATTGATACGACCAAAGCGATTATAGGTTTCAAGGTTCACTAGACATACAGTGGCCCTGTATCGACCTAGAAACAGAATGGTTGTAGCTGAGTTTGCAGCATAACAGATATTGCTGAGTACTCTGAGCTCATGGCAATGTACTGTGGACTTCTTTAAAACTCCAGCCAACGATGGAGGACTGGCTGTGCAGGCTGCTGTGGTAAACAGCTGCCACATGGCCTTCTTTATGACAAGCTGCACACCGAGCCTGCTGGTGCGGGCAGCAACTGTGGGCACGCACATGGAAACATCAGGACCTGAGGGCAACCGGCGTCAGCAGGAGGCACTGTCTGACTGTGAACCCAGTGAGCATGTTGAGGGTGTTCTGAATGATGCCTTTTCTGTGAAAACTCGCACACTGATGTGATGTCCTCAGAATGTTCCATCATAGCCTGAGACACCTCAAGCAATAGCCAAATCCAGCGATGTACCTCCGTGTCAGGAGCAGAAAAGACAGCAATGTCATGCACTGGAGAATCTGCATAGAACTGTTGACGATGTGCACAGATAAATTTGCATGTGCTACTTAAATCATGGAGGCTAGCCACTCACGCCTGATAGGACTGGTCTGGCTTCTGACAGGAAGCAATGGTGTAGCTTTACTTAAGAAAGTAAGTACTGAGCAAGTCACCTATTTTAGGAAATGACAATGCTGCTGAGTCCAATAACAGAGCACTTTTTCAAAGCAAATGAAATGTTTTGGGTTCAAGTCAAGTCATCAAGTCTTGACATTTGCAGAGTGGGTCATCTACCTGAAATGGTGCGATATGTTGCTGCAAACAGCACGCGTATGAGTCCCAATCTTTCTTCACTTCCAGGGATGGTGGAAAAGCTGGGGGAGCACACGGGCGTGCAGAGGAAAGTTGTGGAGGGTGTATGGAGTGTGGAAATTCCTAACCAACTGACAAAGCAAATCTAAATGTTGCTGTTGTGACAACTGAACCAACACCGAATCCAGTGTAATTGTAGAACAGGTGCGCAGACAAGATAGCCTTATCATCAAAACCTGTACTGTCTACAGTTCTTCATTAACAACCACAACAACAACACATAGTTATTTACAAGTGCAGTGAGTTGAGCACCAAAATTACTCAAGCATAAGAAAACATTGACTGAAAAATACAAGTCCGGGTAGAGTCTGATCACTTGTTCTGTTGTCCTGTAACAATATGTAGCTGTCCAAGTCTGCAAGTTGAATCTTCACGTAGCATGGCTGATGCACAAAAGGGTGAGGCCGCACTGGTGGCGTGCCACTGGGAAGACTCGTTCATTAGTGGTTCTGCCAAGTGAAACAGGCACCCTCATATTGCCTTCTCATGGGCAGTGCTGAGTATGAACATTGCGATCATGGTGGCGACATATGTTGGTGTGCTGCCATAGTTTTGTAAGTTGTAGCATTCACTTTTCATTTCAGTGTGATTGTAGAATCTGCTGGAGACCATGATTTGAACTATACAGAGCAGTAAGAACCTGCACAATGGCTTAGCGATAGAAAAACTACCTAGATTGTACTAATTACTTCCCACTTCTTGTAGTAGCAAAAAGCATACTCGCTGAACTACATTACCTATTTCCACTTGTCCAGGTATTGCGCCATTGCGGTCCTGAAAACCATTTGTTACATTCATCTAGTTTTTAAGAGGTCTGATAACGATTGCTCTAG
This sequence comes from Schistocerca gregaria, assembly GCF_023897955.1. Lineage (NCBI taxonomy): Eukaryota > Metazoa > Arthropoda > Insecta > Orthoptera > Acrididae > Schistocerca > Schistocerca gregaria. The sequence continues at coordinate 275,169,717 of NC_064924.1, read as the reverse complement.
TATGAATGCTTTGTTAAAGCGTTTCCTGTCACAGTTTTTTCTGTACATGCGTGTTAATCTCAGCTGCCACTTCCACAGCAGTTGTCTTTTGTTAGTTTACTTGCGTGAAATTTAAATAGCACAAAACTAATTTTATACCTCGTATTGGATTTTATGCCCACAAAAATTTTCCACGTGCTTCTGTACTACAACATGAGATTGCCATCCTTTCCATGTCAAATAATCCCTCCCATACAGCCTTGGCATTCGAGACAAACGGATTTGTTTAGATGAAGACTCTTTACAGCAATACACCCCTGCTCTCACCTCAGCCTTCACTGGACGTGATTATTCCAACAGCCCAGTTCACAAGCAGGTTTCCTAGGCCATGACATCCAATCCTGGTACTGCTGATCCCCCCCCCCCCCCCCCCCCCCCCAAAGAAAAAAAAAAGGCACATCACTTCTCTCTCAGTATTATTCAGGTCTTGAATGTATTAATCAGCTTCTTCGACAAGGCCATGACTTCCTAAAATCATGCCCTGAAATGAGATACATTCTGTCTGAGATTTTGCCGACTGCACCTAGAATAGCTTTTCAGCACCTTCCCAATCTCCACAACATCGTTGTCAGACCCTATGCTCCTTCTGCACCCATCTCCCTACCATATGACTCATACCCCTGTGACTGTCCCCACTGCAAGTCTTGTTCTATACGCCCTCCTACCACCATATACTCCAGCCCTGTAACTGGCAAAACATATACTATCAAAGGGAGAGCCACCTATGAAATGATCCATGTCATATACCAGCCATTATGAAACACTGTTAGCCCTTTTACATCAGCATGACTACAAACCAGTTATCAGTCAGGATGAATGGGCATAGGCAGAGGGTGTACACCAACAACACACAGTAACCTGTTGCAGAGCATGCTCTACAATATGACAGTCATGACCTCAGTGCCAGTTTCACCATACACGCCATCTGGATTCTTCCCCCAGACACCAATTTCTCAGAAATCTGTAGGTAGGAAACAATGCTACATCATGTCCTTGGTTCTTGCCACCCACTTGGCCTTAATTTATGTTAATTCCTTCTGGCTCAAAATTTCTTCACACTAGATACTCCTTCCTTCATTCCAATTCAGTTTTCTACTACTTTTATTTTCTAACCTGTCTTTTTTCCCTGGCCCCCCTCCCACCTCTGTTACATACAACACACTTAGCTTTTCACTCTTATTCACTCTTGCATGATGATTTAGTAGTAATCGCTGTCTTCTGTATTACCCTGTCTTCCACCTTTAAGCTCTCAGGTTTTCAAATCTCATCCAGTGCAATTCCCAACAATCAGTCTTTCCTTATCATCCCGTCCGGTAAGTCTCTCCTGACCGGGCTTGTGGGTGACTTTTTTGGACTGTACCCCTTTCCCTAAACCTATCTACTCCTTTTCCTTCACCCTTCTTCCTTTCCCTTCGACTCTTCTGAACTGTACCCCTTTCCCTAAACCTCTACAGTCCTCCTCAACCCTTCTTCCTTCTCCTTCAACTCTTTTGCCAGAAGAAGAAGCCACTGGCTCTGACAGTTTGTAAAAGTTAAACCTTTTTGTGTGTGTGTGTTCTCCTGCCACAATGATGTCACTATCTTTAGAGAATAATAAGAAAAACTTGGATAGATTCTGTAAATTAGTAGTAGTTTAAGTACTTAAGATTATGCAAAATGTGTTTCAATGATATGATTTTCTTTATGAACTATTGTAAATTATCACACTATGCAACTGTTCTTGGAATATCTCCTGTACATTAAATAAATGATTAAATTTGTACATAATGAGATCATAACTTTATGCTTCCGTGAATCAGATGTCTGGATGACTAACCTGGCAAAGTTGCTCTTGTAACACCCCCTTATCTGCCCAAATATGTATTCTACATTCATAAGATTCCACAGCTAAATTATTTGTAACATCAATCACCTGAATTTTGAGAACTCATCAATTAATTATTAACAGAAGCACTATTGTACAACTTGACTTGTTTTTTATTACTACATTTTTGTCATACAATGCCATATCACGAGCATTTAAACAACTGTTTAAGAGCAATGTATTGTATATTGTATTGTATTGTACTGTATTGTACTGTACTGTACTGTATGGAACTGGGGACCTAGAAACGACGGTGGGGCTTCATCCGTGCCGTAACCCTCAGTGGTACACAACCCCACAACAGGCTACAGCATTCCCCTCACCTCACTGTCACCCCACACCGAACCCAGGGCTATAGTGTGGTTTTGCCTCCAGTGGACTGCCCGGGAACGTCTCACACCAGACGAGTGTAACCCCAATGTTTGCGTGGTAGAGTAATTATGGTGTATGCATATGTGGAGAAAGTGTTTGCCCAGCAATCGTCCACATAGTGTAACTGAGGTAGAATAGGGGAAACCAGCCAGCATTCACCAAAGCAGATGGAAAACTGCCTTAAAAACCATCCACAGGCTGGCCGACACACTGGACCTCGGCACTAATCCACCAGCACGCCTTCCTGCCCGGAAAGCAGTGCATTAGACTGCACAGCTCACCGGGTGGCCTCAAGAGCAAAACTTGTATAGAAATACAGAGTGCGTGCTCAAGAGTAGGCACGATAATGCTTCGTGAAAGTATACGCAAAAGTACTTGAGCAGAAGTGATGCTGGTGCAGAGCATCTGTTGCCACATGTATATTCCTGCACAGCAAAAGTTACTTTCTGTTTTATTGATGCAAATGAATGTGTTCCCCTGTACTATGCTACATTTATAAAGCATAAGTACATATCTTATTGATACAAATGGAACAACATGTGCTACCAATACGTTCCAAAACACCGCACATTAAAACAGAATTTTTCTGCACCTCATACTATTGCTCTACTGGTGACAGACAGGTAGGGTTAAGTGTCTTGAGAAACCCTTGAGCTAGGAACCATTTATATACCCTGCAGAAGGATGGTCCTGCTGTCACTATGCTACAGTACAGGGTGTCAAATTTGAATACTACCCACTTCCTACAGCTTAGGCAAATGGAGCAAATCAGTTGGTTCTTTCTGCATTAGATATGGTCTATGGTGTGCTTTAAGGGGTTCTGGAAGCACCAATTAGTTCACTGGCAGTTCCTGAGAAAACCTGAAAAAAGTGTTTTTCGCCATTTTCTCACGGTCAGCAGCAGATATCTAAATAACTAACAGCAGCAAATTCCTCAAACTTTAAACAGTGTATTGTCTATAGACATTTACCTCGATGTGCTATATTCTTGTTTTAAAAAATTTTTATACGTTATCGAGAAACATCCCAAAAACTTGATTTTTAGGTACTAAAACTAAGCTGCTGATTCCTAGACTGCTACGCGTAACAAATTGCCTTAATTTTTATGATATATTCCTTTGCCTTAATCTTTAAGGTTTCAAGTTACCCAATTGTCCACATAAAATAGGCACATAAAATTGGCCGTGAGGGAAAAATATTGTTTATCAAGTGAGGTAGTATGGAGAAATATGCTTGAAGTTTCTCTATTATCATCAGAAGAATTGGGCAAAGGGTTTTAGAGATTCCAGGAATTTCAACAGGTCAGCCACACCATGAGTCCATATGGCAAAGCTGTCATCAGTGTACCTAAATCAAACCAGGGGCTTCAGGCTTATGGATCCCAGGAAAGCCCCCTCCAAGCGACCTATGAAAAGGTTGGCATAGGAAGGATCCATCCTGGTTTCTACAGCCATACACCTGATCTACTTGTTCGTCTGCTCCTAAAATGTGATGTAGTTGTTGGAAATTATAAAGTTGATTAAGGTGATTAAGAAGGATGTTATCAGTTTGGAATGGGGTAGGCATTGACTGAGAATATGTTCAGCATCAGACAGACCATGTACATGGGGTATTTGTTATAGATGCAGATGGTGTCAGTGGTGACAAGCAAGGTGTGTAGTATTAGTGGGACGGGCATAGATTTCAGACAATTCAACTGGCAATATCACTCACTTTGCAACCCAATCCCAAAACCATGCCATCAGCATACCTGACATTCAACCTTGCCTTGAACGGTTCTGACCATGATCCCAACTTGATCCACCACCACTACTTCAAAATCAATCCTTACAAGTTTTCCAAGAATTCCTCACATCCAGCATTGCTGCACAAACCTTTCTTGGGTCCGTACAACATGACCCTAACCTATCCTCTGCAGAACTCTAGGCCCTATGTTCTCAGCAGACAAAGGATCTACCACTGAGGTACTTGACCAACCGTAGTACATTAGTGAAGGTCTATGCCAGCTGTCTGACACCTCTACATACAACATTCGCCATCAAGATCCCAATCCTGTGATTCAAACTAAACTGCAGTCCCTCATAAGAACCTCTACCCTTCACAAGGACTTACACCTCAGTTCATAGAACTTCTCACCCCACCCAAACCACACACCCCCCACCATTTATCTTCAACCTAAAATCCACAAACCTAGTTATCCTGGGCATTATATAGTTGCTGGCTTCAACGCACCCACTGAACGTATACTTAGTTGATCAACACCTGCCACTTATAGCACAAAGACTTTCCTCCTGCATCAAAGATACCAACCATTTCCTACAGAGTCTGAAATTTTGCCTGCCCCACTCCTACCACACACCTTGCTTGTTACCACTGATGCCATCTCCCTCTATACCAACAGTACCCATGTACGTGGTCTGTCTGCTGCTGAACATTTTCTCAGTCAAAGTACACCTGATTCCAAACCTATGACATCATTCTTGCTCACCTTTAGCAACTTTATTCCTTCCATCAATTACTTCACATTTGAGGGCCGTACATACAAACAGATCAGTTGTACAGCCATGGGAACGCCCCCCCCCCCCCTCCCCCATCTTTCTACACATGATTTTCTGTGAACAATGGATGAAAGCCAACAGGCAGTTTCCGTGCACATTTCTGGAAAGCACTCTGTTGACTGACTGTTGACAAAGGTCTAGGCATATAGGGTGGTCTCTCAAAGATGTGGCTTGCTTGATGACATTTTGATTAATAGGACCCATTACTCTGTCCTAGACAGTGAGTGTTTATCAGAGACAAAGTTAATGTTAAGAGTGCCCCTGGGAAATAAAGATGGACTACTACTATTACCCATGTAAATTTAATCTGTGACATAGAATGTGCAGCAAAGATAGCTTGCAGTAAACGCAAGTTAGTTAATACTAGTGGAGAAGGGAAACATTCATGTAATCCAGAATGAGATTTTCACTCTGCAGTGGAGTGTGCGCTGATATGAGACTTCCTGGCAGATTAAAACTGTGTGCCCGACCAAGACTCAAACTCGGGACCTTTGCCTTTCGCGGGCAAGTGCTCTATAACTGAGCTACCAAAGCACGACTCACGGCTGGTACTCACAGCTTTACTTCTGCCGGAATCCGTCTCCTACCTTCCAAACTTTACAGAAGCTCTCCTGCGAACCTTTCTTTCAGGAGTGCTAGTTCTGCAAGGTTCGCGAGAGAGCTTCTGTAAAGTTTGGAAGGTAGGAGACGGATTCCGGCAGAAGTAAAGCTGTGAGTACCGGCTGTGAGTCATGCTTTGGTAGTTCAGTTGGTGGAGCACTTGCCCGCGAAAGGCAAAGGTCCCGAGTTCGAGTCTCGGTCGGGCACACAGTTTTAATCTGCCAGGAAGTTTCAATCATGTAATGTTCAGAAACATTAGGATTAGTGATATGCTCCTTCACTCAGTCACATTGACTAAATATTTGGTGCCACATTAAGAAAAACATGAAATGAAATTAACTCAAAATGCCAGTTGTAGAGAAAGGTGAATGGGCCAGTTACAGTTTATTGAAAGAGTTTTTGTAAAATATAGTGTTCTTATACAGGATACTGCCTACACAGTGCTTGTGCAACCAATTTCTGAACACTACTGTTTGGGATCCCAGATTGGATTTAAGAAAAACGTTAAAGCAATTTTGAGGTGCATTTTTAGATTTGTTACCACCCAGTTCTATTGGTTCGAGAGGCTACCAAAATGTTCCATCGTGGGTGGAGATGAGAAACTTAGGATAGGAGATGATTGTGATTTTGTGGAAGAGGAAGTTTAGCAAAGTAGCATTTTCAACAGGCTGCAGAACAGTTCTAATGCCTTCAGTGTTCATTTCACTTCAGAACACTATAAGGAGATTAACGTTCATATTAAGGCACGAAGAAGTCTTTTTCCGACTTGCTACATTTATGAGTGGAATGTAAAACAGAATTGCAATTGTGACTTGAAATCGCGCATGATGTATGTGGCCATTGCGACTAACCCAATAAACATGTATAATGCTGATTGGTCACTAATATCAGATCTTGGGGGAGGAGGGGGGGGTCCACAGATATGTTGTATTGAATCCAAAGTCTCTATTACGTGTTTTGATCATGGCCCATTATCAGACAGTCTGTTAAAAAATGACCAACACAGTAAGACAAACCAAGTGACAGACAAACTTACAGAATACACACCATTGTACATAATAAGAAAGTTGCATAAGCACTAACATATAGCGCACAAGATTTCACAGAGAAACAGTCAAGTGTAATGGTTGAATATGAAAACGAAAGTGAACAAATCATGCTGACCAGAGTGAAGCAAACTAAAAGCCTACCAGACGGCAGGCCGAACTTAGCATTCCAAACAAAGTCAACTACAAAAGAAATTACAGAATGTAACAAGAAGGCTACAGTTAGCCATGTGTAACAAACAAATATCATAAAAAATCACAGTATTAATGGTAACAACCCATATTGTACAGTAAATTACCTTAAAATACATATTTATTAAATGGCAATAACAAATCATTTCATTAATTTATACAGACTACATGATTCAACCTTGACTGAAGAATACAAGGTATGGAGCAAAGAGGATATTTTACACAAAAAAAAATTATTTTTCTGCAAGTACAAGAATTCAAAATTATAGTCATATAATAAAACCATAGGAATAAATCATTAAAGCATTCATAAAAAAAACTGCTACACAACAGCATTTTGCACCCAGGACGGCATAGAAGCAGTCTTTGCACTCATTTTTAAGAATGGAAAACAAAATTATATTTCACACAATAATTGAAACTGATGAAAGTCATTTTTTTTAGTAAAGATTTGATAGTTTGTTCATAATTTTTAATTGGTGCCCTCATATTTTTGTGTTCACACTGATTTTATAAGCAAGGATGTCCCACTGTGTTTCAGTTATTGTGTGGAATATATTTTGGTTTTTCTGTCTTAAAAATGAGTGCAAGATGCTGTTGTGTAGCAGCTTTTGTACGAGTGGTTTTATGGTGTATTCCTATGGTTTTTTAAGTGACTTCAGTTTTGAATTCCTGTACTTGCAGAAAATAATTTTTTTTGTAAAATATCCTCTTCCCTCCATACCTTGTATCTTTCAATCGAGGTTAAATCATGTAGTCTGTATAAACTAATGAAATGATTTGTTATTGCCATTTAATAAATATGTATTTTAAGGTATTTTACTGTACAATATGGATTGTTTCCATTAATACTGTGTGTCCGCAGCTCGTGGTCATGCGGTAGCGTTCTCGCTTCCCACGCCCGGGTTCCCGGGCTTGATTCCCGGGGAAGTCAGGGATTTTCTCTGCCTCGTGATGACTGGGTGTTGTGTGATGTCCTTAGGTTAGTAATGTTTAAGTAGTTCTAAGTTCTAGGAGACTGATGACCATGGATGTTAAGTCCCATAGTGCTCAGAACCATTTGAACCATTAACACTGTGATTTTTTATGATATTTGTTTGTTACACATGGCTAACTATAGCCTTCTTGTTACATTCTGTAATTTCTTTTGTAGTTGACATTGTTTGGAATGCTGTCACGAACCCGCTCTACTGTTCAGGAAAAGTTATCTCCATAAGGACACCGTTACGGTGCGGCTAATGGCTGTGTAGTAATTTAGTAGAGCTGGCCATGATGTCTCCTTTGTTGATGCTGCTGAGTCTGCATTGTCCATGTGGCTTCTTGTTGTCTAGGCAATGATTCCTTTGCTGCTCTGGGTCCAAGAAAAGGTACGGGTTTTTAAATTATTACTGGACTATCCATGGTTTCTTTGTATCAAAAACACACATTTATTGTCAAAACTAGACACACAACTACACTCAACTGCGGCCAACACTCAAGTGCCGAAAACCCGTTGTAGACCAAAGATCACGGTCATAAGCTACAAAGAACATACAATTCCAATATTGATTATTGATCGCAACATCTAACTTAGTATTATCTTAAGCAAAAGCTTTTTTAACACAACTTTAGTGTATAATAAAATAAAATGATGTCTATTTGTCATTTCCATTACAATAGCCCCCCAAGAATTTTGTAAGTATGAAAATGCGAACAAAATTCTGACACCAGAATAATGGAACTGCCAAGAATGATTTTAAATAAATTAAAATTTTTAATAGTACTGTTTCCTTTTAATTATGCTAATACTGAAGTTGTTGTACTAAGTAGAGGAAAACATACAATTTTTAACCTTAGAGTAAATGAAATACAAAAGAAGATTCACAATTTTCACTTCGAAGAGTCCATAATGTTGTAGCACTTCACATGAAACCATTGAAAGACTGTAACTTTTAACTGCAGGCTTGTTTTATTTTCTTTTGTTGCCCACTTTTCGCACTACTCACAGTCTGTCCCACATTGTCCATCTGCACATAAGTGACTTCTGTTAAAAGGTCTGATTTCTGCTTGTCCTGCAGTGAGTCTGTTTCCAAAGCTTAGCTGTTTGTATCGCTTCATTGACTATAACGCCATGTTATCTAAAAATCACATACAGAGATCACCTTTTGGTTACAAAATGTTTATATGTAAGTACATGGTTAGGATACATAGTTAACTTTCTGGTAATGTTTATCTAGTGGGAGAAGTTTACAGTATCTGTCTGATTAATACTATACAGATATGAACTGGTCCAAAAAAAGATTCTTTAAATACTAATAACTTCAATAAACATGTAATATAAATGCATTAGCATATTGGGTGTAAAATATCTTATCACAAAGACATTACTCCAAGGATTAAAAAAAATTAAATTGTTTTCAAAAGAAAAGTTACAGGCAGTTTGTTACAAGGGTTTTTATTCACAGTAAAAGTGCAAAGGTAGAATCTTAGATGAAAGTTTTAGAATGGTATGAATCTATCAAAATAAAAAAATGTTACTGCCTATGCATTTGCAGTGGTTGAGAGAGAAATATACAGTAATTCATGTGGTTTACTGAAAATGATTGTCTCCTTGTAGAGTTGGACATTTCAAGCACTTAAGTGTGTGGTAATTAGAACTCTGCCTTTAAGAGTAAAAAATTTAAAAAAAACTTAATTGTTGCAAGACAGATTTAGTGCTGATTAGTGGCTTGCATTTTAAATGATGTCTTAACAAGTGTGGTGTGAGAATTACACAAATTATCAAAGATCAATCAAATTGCATAAACATACAGAAATATCAAGAACATGGCAAGCGTATTACACAGAAAATTCGTTGCAAACTCTTCATACAGTGAATACATATTAAACAAATAATAAACATTTTCAAGGGCACAAAACTGTATCAAAATTAGACAATTTTTTATATACAAAATTTCCAGTGAAAAACTTTTGTTGAGTCACCTTTTCACTTTCTCAGACTAGTATTATCCCTTTTGTTTATACAATTTCAATGAAACAATATTCCTTAGCCTGAGAACTTTCCTGGATTTAGGATACACCAACCGGTATGCATCTACAATCTCAAATGGACCCATGTATATATCAAAGAATTTCTTTATTTCAGAAGTTAGAATTATTGATTTCTCATGTGATTTTACTAAAATATAATCTCCTACTTTAAACTTGGTTGCTTTGATCTTGCCATCATGTCGTCTCTTTCTAATTTCCCCGTTTTATCATTGTTTCTTTGACTATGGCTTCACGTTCATGCATAGTCATCATTGTGCATGGTGGAAATTCTACGAGTTCAGTGATAATGTTGTCTGGTTTTAGATGAAACATAATTTCATAAGGTGAAAATCCTGTGGAAGTGTGCTGCAAGCTGTTCATAACATCTCCAAAGTCTCGTACATGGTCGTACCATGTAGGATGTTTATGACTGCAATATGTACGACATATACGCCCAATCTCACGCATATACCTCTTAGCTGGGTTTGACGATGGATTATATACATATATTTGAACATGTTTGATTCCCAATTGATCAATGAAGGCTTTCCAAACTTTTGACAAAAACTGAGAACCGTTATCTGACAAGATTGCTTTTGGTTTCCCAACATTTAAGAAATAGTCTTTTTCAACTTTTGTAACTATCTCTTTACCTGTGGCTTTTCTGACAGGATACAACTTGATTAGTTTAGAAAATACATCCACCATGACAAAAATGTAGCAGTGGCCACTCCTACTCCTTGGGAACGGCCCATAGAAATCAACAGCGACTAAGTCTAGAGGTTGTGCAGGAATAATGTTTTGCATTTCACCTTGACATTTTCTGTTCCTTACTTTGACTTGTTGGCACTTATCACAAGTTGACAATTCTTTTCTAACTTTCTTGGCCATATTGTAGAAGTATATGTTTTCTTGTAATTTCTGCATACACTTCTGTATGCCACAATGACCATAGGTCTCATGAGTATATCTAATTAACCTCTTAGCTTCCTACTCAGGCCAGCATAGTTTCCAATTGTCCGTGTCTTCGTCAGTTCTCCTAAACAGAGTACCTTTAAACACCTTATAGTACTTGTCTAATTTTTCATAGTTCTTTTTCCCTAAACAGCTCTTTACTAATTTCCAATTTGCATCACGGTTCTGGCTCCTCCTGATTTTATCACACAGTGATCTAACAACTTTTTCATCTGTGATCCCTTTAATATACCTCATTTTAAACTGTTTTTCTTCATTCTGATCAAAAATTTCTGTTTCCCCTCCTAATGTTAGCCTTGATAGAGCATCTGCAACTATGTTGTCAGTGCCTATAATATACTTAATTTCAAAGTTGAATTGTTGTAAATACAGTGCCTATCTTGTAAGCCTATCATGATAGAGCTTGCATTCCTGTATATAGTGTAAGGCTTTATGATCAGAGTACACTATTACCTTATGTCCAAGTAAATAGGTCCTGAATTTTGAAAATGACCACTGTATGGCTAATAGCTCTTTTTCTGTTACTGTGTAGTTCTTTTCATGCTTCAGTAACATTCTGCTTGCAAATGCAATTGTAGCATGAACTGTCTCCCCATTGACTACTTTTACTTGAAATAATTCAACACCTAGCCCATAATCACTGCTGTCAGTATGTAAACAGAAAGGTAAATTGAAATCTGGTCTGTGTAACAGGTTCTGGTTATTCAGTTCCCTTTTTATTATGTCGAAAGCCTCTTGACAATCTTTACTCCATATCCAAACAGTGTCCTCCTTTAACAAGTTACTTAGACAGTGTGTGTTTAAGCTTTGTTTACTTACAAATTTTCTGTAGAAGCCACATAGCCCATAAAATGATTTCAGTTGTTTTCTGTTACTGGCTATAGGAAATTCTGCAATAACTTTAATTTTGTATGAATCAGCCAAAATTCCTTTTTCTGTTATGACATGTCCCAAAAATTTTAACTCAGGTACTGCAAATTTGCACTTTTCTAGTTTTAGTGTCATTCCCCCGCTTCTAAATTTCTCACACGCCTGTCTTAAAAGCACAACATGCTCATTCCAATCTTGTCCAGTTACTAAAATGTCATCTACATAAATCACTAATTTGGATACAAGTTCCTGCCCAAGCACATGGTCTAAAGCTCTAATGAATTCTGCGACCGATGAGTTCAAGCCAAACGGGACTACACAATACTAATAGCAACGACCATTGTACAGAAAAGCGGTGTATTTCCTAGATTTGGGTGCCAAGGGTACTTGGTGAAAGCCTGAGGTTAAATCTAGACTTGACAATAATTTTATGTCCTTGAACTTGTGCAACAGCTCATCAATGTTTTCAGGGTGGTCTGTTTCCCTGTATAAGATCTTGTTTAAAGGCCTGGAGTCAAGAACTATTCTCACTCCTCCATCCCTCTTTGACACAACTACCAGCGGGTTATTATAAGCACTGATACTCCTTTCAATAATGCCACACACTTCCATCTTATGTAATTCTTCCTCAACTGCTGTACGTTTTGCTATGGGCACACCACATGGTTTTATGAAAAATGGGTCATGTGGTCTTACTTGCAAAGTACATTCGTAACCCCTAACTTTCCCTGGAATGTTGCTAAAGACATCACTGTATTCCCATAACAAAGACTCTAGTTCCTGTTTTTGCTCATTGTTTAGACCGCTAGCTTCAGAAATCTTTGTGCTTACCAGTGTGTTGAAATCTACTTCACTTAAATCCAGCTCTGTTATGTGTTTGTCAACATATCTTTTCTCCTTTACAAGATTTATAGTGTTAAATTTATCATTACACAACACTGTATTTGATCTGACAAACTCGGTGGAGATACACCCCCCATTTGGTGTTGTTATGATAAGTTTTTGTCCTCCCCAGTCAAATCTTGCATCTACACTCCGAATCCATGACATCCCAAGAATACAGTCCTCACTGAGGCCTGGTATAATTAGGCATCCATGTGTAAATGTGACTCCCTCAATTATAAAAGATAATAAAGTTTGTCTTTTGGCAGTTTTACTATGTTTTCCTGTAGCCCCTCTTATTTTCACTCCAATGCCTGGCATTTCGATGTAATCTTTCTCACATTTCAGCTTTTTGCTTAGAATTTCAGATATTCCTGACACCTGACTCCCTGTGTCTATAAGGCACTTGCCTTCCCAGGTACCAACTTTTGCTCTAATGAATGGACTACCTATGTCATCACCTTTTTGAGGCTGAACGTATTCATACAATAAATCATTTAGAATTTCACTGAAACAATGACTTTCTGACTTACAAGTACCTATATTACTGTCACCTTTATTATCTACGCTCATAACATTAACACACACATCATTAGCACTGTCACTTGCATTGATAATTTCATTAATCCAAATATTTTCACCCATATAACATTGTTCACCACTAAGGTATTTATCCTTCAGTTGTTCAACAATAATATGTTTAGTGTTTTTCCACCAATCAGGATATAAAATTTGAGACATATTAAGAATCATTTTTCTAAAATTGCTATCATTTTTAATTGCATCACTATTTAGCCACATATTATAAAGAAATAATTCACCTTTGTTCATTGCAAATGGTAGCCCACTTGCACAGTCAGTTTTACTGTTCAGGGAATCTTTATCAACTGCCCAGGTTCCTTCGTAAGATGTTGGATTACAGAGCCTATTGGTTGTGACACTGGCGTTAACACTACTTAAACTGTTAATAACATCCTTGGGTACATCTACAACATGCATATCAGTTTCTCCCACAACACCTAATGCCTCCATTTCCTCTTTCAAACAAACAAAATATTTTTCACCATCATCAATGTATCATTAAATCTTCATTTTCCCAAATACTACAATCATCAACCTCTCTCTCCCGAAAACTTAAAATGTTGCTTTCACAACCAAGTGTTTTTAATTCTTTGCTCGTTAAATCAGTGTCAACCATTTGTTCACCTGGTTCCTTCATCAGTGCATAATAAACCTAAATCATTTAAACCGTTCAACTGCTGCTCCTCTGACAAACTACAAGCTTCTGCCCATTCATAAAATTCAACTAAGTCAATTATTTTCTCTGGCTCTTTATTACAACCAATGTGTTCATTCTTAACAGGTACTGTGTTTAGAGGGTAGTACACATTCATAAGATAACTACTCATTACTTGAGACGTATCTCTTGGTGCAACGTAGTCACTGTTATTGGTCCATCTATTATCTATGCTTTTCGCCCCTACCTTGTGGACCGACAATGGAGTGCATGCTAGTTTTTTACTTCATGACTTCCCATAGCATTTTGACTCCTGGTGTCACTATGTTCACGCCAATTCCTGTTTTCAGACTCCCTGTAATTACTTCTGTTCCAATTGTTCCCATATTGTCCTCTTGAATGGAAATTATAGTTTTCCCTTGAATGGAAATTATTATTAATATTGTGACTATTTTGTTCCCTATGATGAAAACTATGGTTGTTGGGCCTATTGTTTTCCCTCCTGTTAAAATTAGTGTTTCTCCAACCATAAGCCCCACCTCTTTGTGTGTGATTGAAATAGTTTTTTGGTTTCCCCACTTTGTCTGTAATCCTATCAAGTTTGTCCACATAGTTTAGAAATTGCTCAGTGTTGTCATCTCGTCCATACACTAGGTCCCATTGCACATCTGTTGGCAACCTTCTCTTTAAAGCATCTGTCTGTGTGAGCTCATCAAAAGGTTTACTCTAATGTACAAGTTTCTTCTGCTGATTCTTACAAATCTGTTTCATAGTCCACTGTGTTTCTCTGTAATTTGGTCCATTCAGTAACTCGCTCTTTATCCTGGCTTGTTCAGTTTCAGACCAGAACCGTGTTAAGAACTCAATTTCAAATTCGGCATAAGACATGTCCATAGAAAAATTTTGATTGCTCCATGACAAAGATTCCCCCTCCAAAAATTTTTTAACGAACTTAATTTTGAAACTTTCACTCATATTGGGCAAAACATTGTCTCTTCAATTCTGCAGAAAGTCAACAGATGCAAACTACACTCATTAGAAAAGTTTTTAACTGGAATATTGGATAATAAGGTACATGTGTTCATTGAAAAATTTTTGTTAGCTACACCATTGCTAAATATTTCAAACTTCTGGTTTAACTCTGATACTGCACTTTTTAATTCATTAACGTCTGTCTTAGTTTCAATCTCGTGGAGTTTTACTGTGTTACTGACTGTTTCCACTTTATCATTCACAACATTTAGTTTCGAATCTACTCTACTTTCAAGATCTACTGCCATAGCTTTTACATTCACACAAACTGTATCTATTTGACTATTAACATTAACAAAACACTTTGCATTTTTCTATCTGTCTGTGACCAGTTCATTTTTTACAGACTGAATTTTGTTATTCAGACTAGATTTTACATCTCCCACTTTAGATTCTACCGCCAAAATCTTCTGCTAAGTTTCTTGTCTATCTTTTATATATCGTTGCGAAGTTTATTACCCCAAAGTAAGACATTATCAAATTTTTTGTTCATAGCTCCTTCCAGACGCGACACTTTCTGATTTATAACCCGAAACTGTCCGCAACCGTCCGATTCATGTTTTGCAATTGTTCTTCATTAGCTTGTAAGCAGCCTGCAACAGTCTGATTTAAAGCTAACGATTGTTCCATCATTTGTAACAGTGATTTAATGTCTGACGTCTCACGTTCTGATGAATTAAGACTCTGATCCGCTTCTTTGACTGACTCATCTTCTGTTTTTATCGGCATGTCTACATCCGCAAAGACTAACAAATTTTCACAATCCTGCTCGGATTCAGCACCACTTTCCTCTTTCACAGTGGTCATTTTCGTGAAATTTCACACACAAAATAATAAAAGGAATAAACAGCACTACACAGATGTACTTATCTTTTCAGCCTGGGTCCTCACTCGTGTAGTCAGTCCACTTTACTGTTTCGTTTCGTCTCCCTTGACTTCCATGTATAGCACTTCTTCGTACCACGTGGTCATTAGACTGCAAAACAGATTTCGTCAATCCAGTACATATAAATGTCTTAATCCCAGAAAAGAGCCTCCAGTTGTCACGAACCCACTCTACTGTTTAGGAAAAGTTATCTCCATAAGGACACCATTATGGTGTGGCTAATGGCTGTATAGTACTTTAGTAGAGCTGGCCATGATGTCTCCTTTGTTGATGGTGCTGAGTCTGCGTTGTCCATGTGGCTTCTTGTTGTCTAGGCGATGATTCCTTTGCTGCTCTGGGTCCGAGAAAAGGTGCGGGTTTTTTAATTATTACTGGACTATCGAAATCATGACGCAGTATTCCATGGTTTCTTTGTATCAAAAACACACATTTATTGTCAAAGCTAGACACACAACTACACTCAACCGCAACCAACACTCAAGTGCCAAAAACCCGTTGTAGACCAAAGATCACAGTCATAAGCTACAGAGAACATACAATTCCAATATCGATTATTGATCGCAACACCCAACTTAGTATTATCTTAAGCAAAAGCTTTTTTAACACAACTTTAGTGTATAATAAAATAAAATTATGTCTATTTGTCAGTTCCATTACAATGCTAAGCTTGGCGTGCCGTCTGGTGGGCTTTTAGTTCACTTCACTCTGGTCAGCATGATTGTTCACTTTAGTTTTCATATTCAACCATTGCACTTGACTGTTTCTCTGTGAAATCTTGTGCACTATATGTCAGTGCTTATGCAACCTTCTTATTATGTACACTGGTGTGAATTCTGTAAATTTGTCTATCACTTGTTTTGCTTTACTGTTTTGGTCATAAAGTATTTTTGTGCTCACAATGCTTTTCAACACATTGTCTGATAATGGACCAAGCTCGAAACACGTAATAGAGAGTTTGGATTCAATACAACATATCTATGTAACACCCAAGATCTGTTGTTAGTGACCTGTCAGCATTGTATATGTTTACTCTACAAAAGAAAATTTCTAGCAATGGCGCAAAGAACGCCTTGTCATGAGCTGTAAAGTGGCTTGCAGAGTATGTATGTAGATGTAGATAATCTAATCCGAGTGAAAGATTCAAAAGTTTTCCTTTTCCCCCACCTTTAGCTCGTTGCATAGATAATGTGTTTCTCTATGGTTTTCCATTATTTTAATCATCTTAGCTTGTAATAAGTTAGAAAAGATATTATATTCTACGTTAATCAGTATTTCAATTTTTTATTTTTATTTTTTATATATAACACTACAGCAGCTCTTACTGACAAAGTGTTATATTAGTCTGTTCTCATCTCTTTTTCTTAGTGTGAGAATATACATTTGATAAAAGAGCGTGATGATATAAAATTGTTTCTTCATTGCAGTGGAAACTCCAGAAATGAATAACAACAATATTATGTAAACGATAGAGTGCTGCTCACAATATGGAGATGTTTGAGTCACAGACCAGCACAATGAAAAGACTGCTATACATTTTAGCTTACATAACACAGTCCTGTGTTTGTGAGTTGTGTTCATGTGAAAATGTGTGTGTTTTCTACTTCCATAATATTTTTCTTAACGTCGAGGAAGACACTGAAAAAAAAATCCAAAAATTAACTATGAACTTTCAGACTTAATATGCATTTACTCACGTAATTCATTTTTAACTGCTCTTGGAACTGTTTTCATTGGAGAAAAAAACTATTATTAATGTAAATTGTTTATTTTATTAACACTATCTTGATCACATTTATCTTTACTTTGTGGAAGTACAATTATCTTGTTACATTCTCAAAAGTTCACAAAATATTGCAGAAATTTTCTTTCCTGCATTGACGGAAATATAAACAAATTTACTGGATTTGCATGGGGATTCGCATGGGCACTTACATGCCAGTTTGCACTCAGTGTCAGTTTACTATATATACTTTTGTGTATGCTGTAACATAGATTTGCTTTGATTACTCTTCCCTAGGGGCTAATAACACAGTGAGTAAACACCTGAAATAACTTTTTGCATTTGTTATAATCAATAGGAATGTTTAACTCCATCTTACTGCAGAATTCCACACACAAACTGGCAAATTTTTAAGCAGAGGATGTAGGTTTTATGTGTCTTAGTATTTAATTCTTCTTTTAAATCACTGCTGAGGTTTCTTTATTCCTTGTATCACATGAACATTTTATAATCCAGGCACTGTCACACATTTAAAAAAGAACAAACACATTTACATTTTTTTAACATACTTTTTTGTTTTGCAGGCAAAATACAAAGACCCACAGACAAAGTTGCTGTATGCCAATGCAGAAGAGTTTTCAACTATACGCAGTTTACCAATGGACATAACAGCAGGATACCTTTCATTACGCAGAGCAAATAATCCAATGGGATAGAAACATTGGACTCAAGCATCAAAATAAAAGCTCTAGTTTAATGAAGTTTTCTTTTAAAAATGTATAATTTTTATATTAAAATCTGAAAAACTGGTTAGTGTTTCTTTCTCTGTTTCCCTTTTTAATGTCAGAATATACCATTTAATATCAATACGCGTATTGTTAGTGAAAGTTGGGATGCATACTAGTAGTATTTGTGTTCAAGAGGAACCTTAACTTATATTGAACAGTAACAACTGGAGCAAGCAATTTTCTTCATACTGTGGAATTATGGAGATAGTGTGGACATTTATTGGAGCACATAGCCTTTGTTGGGGAACAATTGGAGAATGAATTTTAAACATCAAACACAGGCAACCTATATCACAGAGATTACATAACATATCATTAATAAGTTATAGATATAATGCAATGCTGAAGCAGTGTTTCAGCAATTCTCCACATTCCTCCCCACACTTCTCCAAATTGACAGCTATGACCAGCTGGACACATCTATTGAGTGGCTTTCACCTGTGGTCACAAGCCTGTGTATGGGATTCCATCCCTGCCTTCTTTCAGCTCCTGCGCTCTTTTGCCATCTTCCGCAGGTGTTTTGGAAGATCTTGTTCTCCTTAGGGTATGATATCATCGACTTGGAGGACCGAGCGAGGTGGCACAGTGGTTAGCACACTGGGCTCACACTCGGGAGGACGACGGTTCAATCCCGTCTCCAGCCATCCTGATTTAGGTTTTCCATGATTTCCCTAAATCGTTTCAGGCAAATGCCGGGATGGCGGCCAATTTCCTTCCCAAACCTTCCCTAACGCGAGCGTGCGCTCCATCTCTAATGACCTCGTTGTCGACGGGACGTTAAACCCTACCCACCACCACCACCACCACCACCATCGACTTGGAGTCTCGCTGCTCTTCCATTGAGTGTTTAACTTGGTGGAAGCTACACAAGAGCATACATTCTCCCATTTGATTTGATTTTGAGAGGGAAGCTAAAACAGCTTAGGTCTAACCTGCCACCGCCCGCACCAAAACCGAGTTTATTGTGTCGTATCGCCCCATGTATATCTAGTAAAGCCAACCAGTGCCCTTAAATAGTGCAAGAAGTCCCTTTACCAGCTTTTTGTTAGACACAATTTCTTCAGGTCTAGTTGTCCCGAAGATTCTGTATCTTTTGCTCTCCAATGCCATGCATTAAAAGATTAAATGTGATGCAGTTTCTTCACCCTCATCACAGATCCTACATTTGGGGTCTGCTTCCATTATACCCATTGTGTGTAGGTGTTTTTTGAAATTCTTATGGTCAGTCATCAGTCCAGTCATGAGTCTGATCTCTTTCCTGTTCAATTCCAGGGTTAGAGATCTTTTAAAACATGGCTTGGGCATCATTACCTTACCATGTTTTTGTTTATGGACATCGGTCCAAATTCTACGTACAGTTTCCTGAGCCAGTTCCGTAGTTCTAGTTTGATCATAGCCTTGTTGATAGTCAGGATGGGTCCAATAAATGGGAGTCTTTGCCCACATCCTGGCCAATCTGTAGGCTTGTTCATTGCCACAGATCCCTGAGTGGCTAGGGACCTGCACTATACACCAAAGCCCTGTGGCATTCTTTAACAATCTTAGATCTTGTTGCAGGAGCTGCCAGTGATTTCAGGGCTGCCTGGCTGTCTGAATAGATGTAAATGTTATGGTCCCCAATGACTTGGTCTGAAATTTCGACCTATCGGTGAACCAAACAATGTCCCCCATACGGTGTCTTAATTTTTTTTTTCTTTTTTTTTCCACTGCTCCCTGCTTCCAATTAGTATATTGCAAGGCTTGTTGAAGCAGTTGGGAGTTGTTATATAGTCAGCAGGCATTTCCCCAGCCATTCCGATGTTTACCTCACTCACTATGTTAGTGTTTGATTCTTGATATCCTGGTGAGATCCAGTTATTGCCAGTTTTAAGTCTTTATGCCCCAGCTGATGCCTCCATCTTGACCCAAATGTGTAGTGGAGGCATGTCCAGCATGGCTTCCATACCAGTGGTTGGTGTGCTGCTAATTCTGCCTGTTATGGCTAAGCAGGCCAGTCTCTGCACCTTAGCAATCTCCTTAGCTGCAACCTGCTGTTCTACCTTCTTCCACCATGGCCCCATAGGAAATCCTAGGTCTAACCACTGTGGTGTATATCCAGTGCATACCTCTGGGTCTTAGGCCCCAGTTTTTACCATAAGCCCTTCTGGTACTTACTAGAGTACTTTTTGCCTTGGAGAAAATACTCTTAATGTGAGGTGCCTGCGTTAGTTTCTTATCTAAGGTTACCCCTAGATATTTAATTATTCCCTTCACAGGTAGAGTTTCATTGAAGAGCTTTAGATTTCAACTTGAGTGTTGGATATGCCTCTTCGTAAATGGCGCCACTACAGTCTTCTCAGGATTAACCGTCAGATCCTGTTTAATGCACCAATTTTGCACAATGTCCAATCCTCCTTGTGCCATTTTTCTAACTGTGTCAGTAAATTTGCCAAGTATTACTATTACAAGGTCATCTGCGTATTTTTGGCAGAAGCATTGTCAGGAATTTAGTTCGTCAATGAGTTTGTTCACCATTAGATTCTACAATAAAGGGGACAGAACTCCTCCTTGTGGGTAGCCTCTAGTGGTGTTAATTAACATCTTTTCATTCATCATGGTAGCCTCTACCTTCCTTCCCGTAAGCATGGCCCTGGACTACCTACATATTGTGGTCCCTAGGTCATGTATCTGTGCTGCCCTTACCATGGAATCGAAGGTTGTGTTATTGAAGGCCCCCTCAATATCCAGGAAGATGCAGAGGGCTATTTCTTGGAAGTGAAGTGCTTTCTCCACCATCCCTATGAGTTGTTGGAGAGCTGTCTCGCGTGATTTACCTGGTTGATAAGCATGTTGGTTTGAATGTAGAGTGGTCCTAATTACATTAACCAGTTTTTCCAATGTTTTGAGAATGAAGGAGGACAGACTGATTGGTCTCATATCCTTGGTCTTGATATGATCAATTCTCCTTGGCTTTGGAATGAAGACAACCTTCACTGCCCTCCAAGCATTGGGAATGATTCCTACTGCTAGGCTACCTCTGAATAACCTGCATAGAAATCTTTCGAGATTCTCTCCTGTCTGTTGCAGCAGAGCGGGAAAAATTCCATCTGGCCAGGTGACTTCAACAGTTGGAATGTTCCCACCGCCCATTGGATTTTATTGAAGTCCACACACTCCTTGGCTAATTCCCAGTCCTCTCTTCGAGTGCACGAGAACCACTGTCTCTCCAGGATCACATTCTGGTCTGTGTTGTCCGGCAGAGCATATTGTGGAAAGTGAGTTTTGAAGAACGGTTCCAGTGTCTCATGTGCTGTCTTAGTATATTCCCCATCCTCCTTCCTCAACATATCTCCTAGATTGAATGGTACTCTAATGAGGATTCTGTGATCGGGCTTGAGCAGCTGTGCTCCCCACTTTCTCACAGAATGCCTTCCAGGATGTTGTCTTTGCTTGTCTGATTGCAAGGTTATAGTTGACCAGGGCCTCACGATATTTTGCCCATTGTCCTGTACATCTCACAATGTTAAACAGTCTTCGTACCTATTTTCTTTTAATTTCCAAGTTATTATTCTACCAAGGCACACTCCTATTTGTGCACTTCTTGGTGATTGTGCAGTTGTCCTGATATCAGGTACCTATGGCAGAGATAACAGCCTCTGCTACATCCTCAAACTCTACTGGATTGCATATCTAAGTTTTAATTTCCGATAGCCTAAGTCAAGGTCCCTCCTATATGTCTCCCAGTCTGTTTTCCTGGGATTCCTATAGGTCATATCTGTCTGATTCCCGTTTCTACCTTTAGTGTAATCTAAATGTGGTCTGATGAGGATGGCTCTAACAACACATGCCATTGTTTGGAATAGCTGCCGACCATCATGGAACCAAAAGTTATGTCATTTACCTCTTCCCTTCTGCTATTCCTGAATGTAGTTTCATTGCCCCTATTCAGGACCTCCAAGTTGTTAGCTAAAAGAAATTCAAGAAGCTACTCATCTCTACTGTTGGTGTCCTTGTTGCCCCACACTAGGTTTTGGGTATTGGCATTTCATCCCACCAACAGTTGGGCACCTTCCCGATGGCAAGCCTCTACCAATCTCCTCACCTACAAAGGAGGAGGAGAACTGCCTTCGTAAGGGATGTATGCTGAGGCCAAAATAATTTCCCTCGTGGTACCTTCCTCACATTGCTGCATTTTAATGGCCACTAGGTCGCTGGAGCTGAAATCCATCATTGGCATGAAAGAAATTCCATTTCGTACATAGATGCATGTTCTGGAGTTTCTTAGATTTCTAGCATAAATCAGCTTACCTCCAGTGGCACTGAGGTCCAATATGCCCTCTTTATATAAGTAGGGTTCTTGTGTCAGGGCCACGTCCACTTCCTGCCTCCCCAGGCAGCTCAAGGCAGCAGAGGCCCATTTACTGTGCTGCAGATTAATCTGCAGCACCTCCAGTCTACATCTTGCTGCCATCATTGCCTTTTGAGGTCTTTGAGAACACTGACGGTGACCTTCAAGAGCCCTAGAAACAATTTCAGGTCCTGCTCTCGCATTGCCTTCAGGGACCTCTCTCCAACCTCGACCACCAGGGTTCGTCCTTCCAGTACAACCTTGTGGTTGATCATTCTCAAGCCTTCTGTTAAGACTTTTGGGTTCTGAGCCCCTATTTTCTCAAACGGAGTCTTAGGAGAGACATCCTTAAGGATCTTTGGTACCCATATTGATATCTTTGCAGTCTAAAGAAGTTCTGCTGCCGTCTTGATCAGCAGCTTCGCATCTTCCCATGGGCACGGGGAGATCATGGGCACCTTGTCCTTAAGCCATTCCTCCGTGTGTACCCCCTCACAGACAAAAATGAGGGCACCACGACCTAGAAAGACCCTCCTGAAGTTGGGTCCTGGACCACTGTACAGATTCCTCCTGCAGCGAGGTGATGGCCACCAGTGGATAGCCTTCCTGGATAACTGCCATCTTAAAAAACCAAGACTGCAGTACTATAGGTCTGTTTCCCTATTTCTTGCCTCAGTTTTTTCTGGGTCAGTTATTCAGGGAGGAGGGAGTCAGATTCCTCCCTTATCCTCTTGCTACCTGTCTGTGACGTTGTGGGGGTGTGCACATCCCCTTCAACCTCAGATAGTTTTTCCTTGGTAGTTTCAGGTTCAAGTCCCTTTGATTCCCTCCACCTGTCTTTAGGAAGCCATTCTTTCCCTTCGTTTTTCCCCTGTTCCCTGAATAGTTTCCTCCTCTGGGCCCCAGACAAGGCTTTATCTTGATCTGGTCCAACTTCTCGGTTACAGTTCCCACTTCTGGCTCAGGTCTAGACCCTGATTAAGTAGTGGAAATTGCTTCCATTGCTCCTGACCCCGATGTTTGGGTGTCTGAGGTGTCAGTTTTCCCCTCAGTTTGTTTTTTCTTTATTTTCTTTAATTGTGTCCATATTGGTTCCATGAGACCTGGGGATCTAAACGCTCCACACCACAAATACCCCATGTGGTGTAAGGCTACTTAACTCAGGGAGGTCACCCGGTATCCCTGAGGCTCAATTCGCGACACATCTTCCCAGGTGCCACACGCCCCTCGACATGGATCGTATCACACCTTGGTTTGGAAAGGGGATTGGGTAGGACTAGGAGTGGATGAGGAAGATGGGTTGTAGTGGGACACTCTTAGTCTGATCCATCGGCTGAGGCCTTTCTGGCAGTAGGTCCTCTACCTTCGGCATAGCCCTCAGCTTCACATGGATACGCAAGCCTCTCCATCCGCACGGACAGTGCTTCGTCATGGTGGTGTCCCTCGGAGATGTACATTGTCCCTTACTCCAGCATTTCCAGAAAGCTGCTGCTGTTTTTTCATGGAGTTTGGAGTCTCTCATCAGGTCTGCTGTGGTCAGTGGCTCAGATCCAGTGGGTAATAACATAAATTTCTCCCTCACGAGAAAGTGAGCTGGAGCAAGTATTTCATCCTCAGTTTGAGAAAGGGGCCTCGAGTTTAAAAGTGCTTCAGTATTCGTGAGTAGTTTGTAACCCTTCTTCATCTATAGTCGAGCATCTGAGTAATTTTTTGAGACATCTTTACATTTAACTGACCGATCTCTCCCAGTTTCCTCCCCACCCAGAGCCACACATAGAACTATGAATTTTTATGTTATGCACTGTTGAGCAAGTTATTGGTGAGTATTATCAGCAGGTATTGGCCACACTTCCGTTATTTTTGTGGTGTTTGGAATGCTGTGTCAATGAAGAAATCTTTGTAGTGCCAATAAGAATTGGTCTGTAAATGAGCTGTGGACTAGCTGTAGGTGGACTGCCCTAATCATAGTGCAGGTAAACACTGTCTCATTTTGCACAGGTATTTCCTACTTCGGTGTATAAAGGTCCTGCAGAATCGACACTGGTTGCTTGGAAGGATCTATGTTCTGTTACTCAGTCAGCTGGTAGTGGAGTTTCCATTTCTAGACTGATGACACTGTGCACTATTGTACATGGAAGGCAGCAGTGAATGATCTTTATCGTATGGTGGGTGTGTGATATCCAAAAGGAGGTGCAAATCTCCGAAAGTACAATTTAACTCCAAGATGGTGCAAACGAATGTGTGTACGATTGAAAGGTTTTTGAAATTATGGTTTCCATCTAGAAAAAGCGGACGGCATTCCTCTATAGTTAACTTGGCAGTCTGTAAATGACCACTGAGATGTAACAACCATACTGTAATCATCAGTGGAGACTTTAATTATCCACAATTAATTGGGAAAATTACAATTTTGTTAGTGGTGAGTGTGATAAGGCATCCTGTGAAACTTTACTAAATTCCTTCTCTGAAAAATATGTAGAACATTTAGTGAGGAATCCAACTCATGATGGAAATATATTGGATCTAATGGCAACAAACAGACCTGACGTCTTTGAGGAGGTCCACATCAAAACCAGTATCAGTGACCATGACGCAGTTATGGCAGCAATGTTTAGCAAAGTACAAAGGACAACTGACACAAGCATACATTCAGTATTGTATCAGTGACCATGACGCAGTTATGGCAGCAATGTTTAGCAAAGTACAAAGGACAACTGACACAAGCATACATTCAGTAAACTAGACAACAAATGGTGGGGATTGAGATGTTACGTACGGTAATATCAAACACAACATTAAGTATTCGCTTGTTTATAATGAATTAACTTTACTTTGATCATGTCGGTACAAACACATCCGCTCGAGTACAGAGTTCGGAACACACTGCACTCAACTGTTTTCAAAGAAGTTCGTTCTCAAAGATCGGGCGGTCGACTCTTGCAGTCGATAATCGCCACAGAGCCCCCGCCGGTAGTTTGGAGCACGGTAAGGATGATGAGGGGCGTGTGTGCACCCAGCCGGCTGATGGTGCAGGTGCGCGTGACCGATCGTGTCATGGCAGGTACTAGTGCGAGGCACGATCAGACTGTTTCTCGATGTCTTGGTAGACACGACCAGCAGAGGGAAGGAGGAGTGGAAGGTGTCCACAGGTTGACTGTGCCATGCTGCTGATGGTACGGTGGGAGTGTGTCGGTGGGGAGAACATCGTCGTGCAAAGGCCCTGCGGCGCAGCGGGGTTTCGATCCGATCAAAGGTGCGGAGTGCGTCGAAGATATGATGTATTGCCAAAGTATTTGCCGGCGAGCGCCATGGTAAGTGCAACGTGTCCGGTAACACTTTGTTATTTGCCGTATGACATAAAGGAGCAAGCATGCTGTGGCTTAACGGGTTGCGTAAGAGATGCTGGATGAGCAACACACACAGTAATGACGGAGTTATATACGTATTTGATGTCACAGAGCAGGGAAGAAAACAGCAAGCTGCACATGATTGACCTTGGCAGCAGATGACTTCGGTGTAGACGGAAACGTCACATCAGAGTCCGTGGACGGTGAGTGTGTTACAGCGGTAGATAGCAGGATGCTCCATGCGGAGTTGACAGTGTCGGTGTTTTGATGTGTGAAACAGCCGTGATCAAAGGTTGGGGAGCGTGGTCGTGAGCCCTGTACATGAGGCATAGCAATGGCGAGAGGTGGTGGAAGGCGGACGTGGTCGGCGAAACCATGGTCGGAGCGGGAAGGCAATGAGATGTAATGTGAACGTGAAGAAGTCAAATCGGCGGATTAACTACTGGTCCGTGGCGAAGAGGCAACACAGTTTGATGGAACTGGAGCTGCATGTGTGCTGGCGCTGTGGTCAAGTCGTAAGGCTGGAAGCTGCTCGCGCGAAACTGCTGCACGGTCGTGTGTCAAAGCGGAAAGATGCTCACTTGTCAAAGCAGAAATGGCAGATGTGTTGGTCGTACATTGCGGAGGTAGTGAAGAGGGCGGCAAAGCAAGCAGCACTGGAATGTGGCTGCTTATGTTGTGGTACAGAAACGAAGTGTTTGGAACTACCAAGGAAAGGTGGCAGCGGTGTAAATAAGTTGCTTGTATCATATCAGTAACATAGAATTTCCACTTCCAGTGTGATGATGACAATTGTGACATCTGGGACTTAGATCCATGTAGCGTGATGTCAGGGTATTATTTGTAGCTGGAAGTAAAGGCGAAGGCTCGTCAGCAGTCAGACGCAGAACAATGACAGGAGCATCTCGTTGCATGTCATGCTCGGTCGGTGTCGGCTGCAGCATGTGTAACTGATCTTGTACCAACAAGTTATATGTCGCAAATTGCTAACATAGCTGTTGCAGTTCTTAAGGTGAAAATGTATGTCGTGAAGCAGTCTGCTGTGTATCACTGAGTAAGATGGTGTCGAAACCAGAATCTGTCTCTATCAAAGGGTAACCTGGCATACAAGCAAGGTCGGCGGCACAGCATTGATGTAACAGTTTGAGTAGAAGAGATCGTGTATGCGATTGTGAATGTGAAACTCAGTACTCGGCGATGGCGGAGAGAGAACACGTTCACTGCTGTCTACTGCTGATATGGCTGCAAACGTCTTCTAGGGTGGGGTGAACAAGTTGCGAGCGCGATCGAGTAGTGAACAGCCAGGCGGTAAGCATGCATGGTGCCAGCGAGTTGTTGACACGGTGCGGGTGTGGTAGCCGTGTTGGGATCGCATGTCGCACAGCTGTTTGTTTTGATTGGGTCGAAGTCAATGAGCCAGCAGGCAGTGGCCGTGAAGTCGCCGTCGATAGCACTTTAGCAGAGTCGGTGCTCCTCGGGTGCTGTGTAGAGGGAGACGTGACACATCCATTGTTGCACTGAGAAACAGCCGGCATTGTCGTTGGTGTAATTGGTGCATTGTCGTTGATCGGTAGGATGCCCTTGATGAAATTGTTCCTGAGAATGCGAACAGGCATGCGATTTAGCCGTAGTTCGGAGTTTGTGCAAACTGTGATTTGCAACATAGTCCCCGTTTGTCGCAGTCCTTTGTTTGGCATGATTGTTCGTTATTGAAGCACTGCACAGAGTTAATGCATTACACAAAAGCAAGTCAAAATTGTCCAAATTAATCAGCAAAAGAGAACTGCACTGTCCAAAAGTGAAATTACTGTTGTGTTCAGCGGGTTTCGACGGACGACGTGTGCGCCTCAATCACATTGTCACTGTATGAGAAGCTGGTGAAAGTTACCAAAAAGCAGGATTCACACAAGAGTCGGCAATTTACACACTAATTACACTTCCTGTACACTGCATCCAGATGCGGCGTGATGTGAAGTCGATGGACGTAGAAATCCAACAAACGGTTGCTGCATTGTTTGTCCATGGCGATGTTCCAGTACACATTTTTGGCGGCGTTCGTGAGCGTCGGGGACCGATATTTTACATACGGTAATATTGAACCCAACGTTAAGTATTCGCTCGTTTATAATGAATTAACTTTATTTTGATCATGTCGGTACAAACACATCCTCTAGAGTACAGAGTTCAGAACAAACTGCAATCAACAGTTTTCAAAGAAGTTCGTTCTCAAAGATCAGGCAGTCGACTCTTGCAGTCGATAATGGCCACAAAATCAATAGTGTTATAGCTCAATGAGGAACTTGAAGCTTTCATCACAGCCCCTCTTCTAACTATAATCTATTGTGTATCCCTCGAACAAAAACCATGCCCAGTTCTTGGAAAATGGCACAGGTCAGACACATCTACAAGAAGGGTAGTAGAAGTGATATGCAAAACTACCATCCAATATACTTCACATCAATTTCTTGAAGAATCTTATAACATATTCTTAGCTAAAATATAATGAGGTATCTTGAACAAAATAAACCTCCTCAACGCCAACCACCATGTATTTCAAAAACATCAGTCATGTGAAACCCAATTCACACTTTTCTCACATGACATGCTGAAAGCTTTGGATCAAGAAACAAGATAGATCCAGTGTATCTTGATTTCCAAAAAGCATTTGACTCAGTAGCATACCTACACATATTGTCAAAAGTATGATCATATGGGATATCAAGTGAAATTTGTGATTGGATTGAGGACTTTTTGGTAGGGAAGATACAACATGTTATCTTGGATAGAGAGTCATCGTCAGACGTAGAAGTACCCCAGGGAAATGGGTTGAGACCCTCTTGCTGTTCATGTGGTGTATTAATGACCTTGCAGACAATAGTAAAACCAGGCTTTTTATAGATGAAGCAGTTATCTATAATGAAGTACTACCTGAAAGAAGCTGCATAAATATTCAGTCAGATCTTTATAAGATTTCAATGTGTTTTAAACATTGGCAACTTGTTCTAAATGTTCAGAAATGTAAATTTGTGAACTTCACAAAACAAAACATGTAGTATTCTATGACTATAATATCAGTGCTGGAATTGGCCAACTCATACAAATACCTGGGTGTAACACTTTGTAGGGATATGGAATGGAATGATCACACAGATTCAGTCGTGGGTAAAGCAGATGGTAGGCTTTGGTTTATCCATGGAATAGTGCGGAAGGGCAATCAGTTTACAGGGGACATTGCTTATAAATCACTCGTGTGACTGGTTCTTGAATATTGTTCCGTGTGTTGGGCCTGTAGCAAATAGAACTAAAGGGGGATATTGAACATCTACATAGAAGTGCAGCATGAATCTTTACAGGTTTGTTTAATCCGTGGGAGAGTGTCACAGAGATACTGATGGAATTGAGCTGGCAGGCTCTTGATGACAGATGTAAACTATCCCATGAAAGTCTATTAACAAAGTTTCAAGAACCGGCTTTAAATGATTACTTGAGGGATATACTACAACCCCCTACATATTACTCACATAGGGGTTGTGAGGATAAGATTAGAATAATTACTGCACACAGAGAGGCATTCTATCAGTCATTCTTCCCAAACTCCATACTACATGAACCGAACAGGAAGAAACCCTAATAACTGATAAGTGGAATGTGCCCTCTGCCGCACACTCCTCATAGTGATTTGCGGAGTAAGTATGTAGATGTAACAAATCTTCATCCAAAAATGGGTTGAGACTACTCCTGTAGCTGTAGGTAGTATAACATTTTCCTACACACACACACACACACACACACACACACACACACACACACACACATTGTGTTTGTGTTGTATAGTGTGACAGAGTCGAGCTGTTGTGATTTCTTCTGTTGGCAAATTCTCCATGTAAGTTCAACTTGAAAGTCAGTTTTATTCTGAATCAAAAATGTGGAATGTGACCCATAGTAGTTTCCAGTAGGAGCTAAAATCTTTTAAATGCTAGAACATTTCCACAAGGAGGACCTGTGGATCCAGAAAAATATTTTTAGTTTCTGGTAAAGAGGCTGGTGCTAGATATTCATTCAGCCAGACAGTGCACTGTAGCATAGGCAAAGTCAACTGTGCTACCATGCATCCATTGTAAGTAGGATCTGAGACACGGTTCCTCTTGATAGATCATCCACAGGTTTGTCTTTACCTGGACTGTGCTTCCACTGGAGTATGGAGAGGTTTACTTTTGAATTTCTGTTACTCTTATGCACAAAAAGTTTTCCCAAGTACTAGGATTACCTTTTATCCAATCAAGTGTCGCCATGCAGTCCATCCAAAGAGTTGCCATGGTAGTATATATGTTGGTAGCCTTGGAGTAGTAACGCAGAAATCTCATTTTTATTAACGCTGCCGAGAGTTCCAGTAGTGGCAACATAAGATTCTTCATGTGTGCTAGTCTACCTTACTACACATTAGTGGAATGTGGGCTCTACTATTAATGGTTGATCTGATATATGAGACTGCACTGTGTTATCTGTCGTGTCACTGCCAGACACCACTCTTGCTAGGTGGTAGCCTTTAAATCGGCCGCGGTCCATTAGTATACGTCGGACCCGCGTGTCGCCACTATCAGTGATTGCAGCCCGAGCGCCGCCACACAGCCGGTCTAGTCTAGAGGGACTCCCTAGCACTCGCCCCAGCTGTACAGCTGACTTTGCTAGTGATGGTTCACTGTCTACATACGCTCTCATTTGCAGAGACGAAAGTTTAGCATAGCCTTCAGCTATGTCATTTGCTATGACCTAGCAAGGCACAATATTCTGAATGTATTCTGAACAGATAATATTGTGAATCATGTACCGTCAAGAGCGACGTCCATCATTAATGGATTAAAGTTAAGTATCAAACTAATTATGCCCAGTTTCTGGATTCTCATTTCTTGTCATGTTCCAGACCTCACGTCAGTATAGTTCTTCCCTCTTCACGCCAGCCTGCGTGAGCTAAAACGTATGCATTTCGGCCTCCACTCGTAACATGGTGTTGGCTCTTCTGCTAACACAAAATTATCTATATGAAGAACCACAAAAGACATAGGTGAATGTGATCCCAGAGTCTCGTATTCACCTTTTTACAGAAGTGTGATAGTTTTTGAAGTGCTGACATCCAAATAAGCCACTGAGCAGATGCTGAAACAGAAGTTCTTTGAGCACTGACATTGTTGTGTCCCAGACATAAACTACCAAATGGAAAGTTGGAATTAATTAAAACTTAGAAGATTTGTCCTGAAAAGAATGTGAAAAATATCTCAGCATAATCATTCATGTCCAGATTCGTAGCTAAAGTTAATCTCCCATAAACATTATAACAGTAACAGTGTCGTGACTGAGAGGAGACCTGCTCCATACTCCAGGAAGCCCGCCAGATGACTCCCCTTCCAGGCATGACGACACAACTTAATCAGGTGGGGCTGCATCCTTACCGGCTCCTTAGACTCCAGTGGTATGACTGCTGCATCTTTTGTGGCACCCCACTGTGAGCACTTTGAAATATGCTGCGCTGCTGCTGCTGAAGCATTAGCACATGGTGCTCGAAGGCGGTGGCCGCGTCTTAGGTGTGGCGACTATGCTGTATGAACTTACAGCACAACACCCTTCCTCCCCGGATCTTCTCGGCACCACAGAATAAGGGCACCCAATGATGCAGTGAGAGGAAGGAGCCCTACAAAAATGACATTCAGGGTGCCCACCAACAGGAATGACACTGGCAGCAGGACCCTCGAAGACATCCATCGGCTACATAGACATCTGCGTCTGACGCATGATCTCTGCCGGTGGCTGCAACTGGGTCTACGACCGATCGACCAGAGGGAGCAGCACCTGGTGCGCCACTACTGGAATGGAGTAGTACACACTGCCAACTAGGTCCAGGATGGATGGGCACACCACTGTGACTGAAATGAAGGGGACAGAGCTGATTAACAATACAGCGGAACTCACTGTCAGCTCCCCAAACAACATACTGAGCATGGCCTTCCGTGCATACTACAGTACCAGGAAGCCGTGCTGGCCGATGATCATGGAAGGAACAGAAGAAGACTGGATCCCCTAATCCATAACACTGTGAACGGTGCCCTGAAACATGCTGTGGGGGACACAGGGACAGCAAATGAAGTAGCGCACGGTGAGGCTGCCCGTGGAATAACTGCTGGAGATTTTCTGGTGGCAGGAAGAGAATGGTAGGAGCCAAGAGAGGTGAGGCATGCTTGCTCCCTGGACGTTGTGCAACAAAGCTTGGTCATCTGAGACTTAAACATGCAAACAAATATTTTGCCTTGGCATTTGACTGTGGAGAGAAACGAGCAGTTGTCATGTGCATAACCCCATTGGCTTGAACTGCGAGCCATTGTCACTGACCAAAGTTTCCGGAAGTCCTTCAATACAGAACACAGTCTGTAGGGCCCGGATGGTTGCTGAGCTTGTAACTGATGACATCAGAAGGACGAAGGAAATTGACTAAAGGCGTCAATGAGCAGAGACCATCGGGTGTTCCAGAAGGGACCCAGAAAATCGACATGAACGTGTTGGCATGGTGCTGAAGTTTTCGACCAGCTGAAGAATTGCTGCTTGGGCACTGCCTGGTTCTCAGCAAAAGCGCGACACTGTCCAGTCGTGCATTCGATGTCTCGATCCATGCCAGTCCAAGAACAATGCTGATGGGCGAGTTACTTAGTTCTCACTACACCCCAATGTCCTTGACGAAGCAACTGCAGCCAGCCGTTGTGGCCCAGCAGTTCTAGGCGCTTCAGTCTGGAATTGCGCAACCACTATGGTCGCAGGTTCAAATCTTGCCTCAGGCATGGATGTGTGTGATGTCCTTAGGTTAGTTAGGTTTAAGTAGTTCTAAGTTCTAGAGGACTGATAACCTCATATGTTAAGTCCCATAGTCCTCAGAGGCATTTTGAGGCAACTGCAAAAATCTTCGGTGAGTCATTCCGTCAAATCAACACCCCTATTTTACCTCACCCTCTTAGATTTTGCTGAAAGTTGGTCTACTTATAGTGGGCACTGAGACTAAGAAAAATACCAAATTTCAATTTTTTTATCTTAAACCATTCCTGAAATATGGCTATGTAAACTTTTCAAAAACCAGCCAAAAATGTGTGAACAGACTTTTTTTTAATTGTCCTAGGAGCTGCCCTAATTGGGCTAGAGAACTGGGAAAGATGTCATTTTGCAGCATTTTTCATGCTCTTTCCAGTGATAGACAAAAAAAGCTTCTAATTAATAACCTTTTTAAAAGTGGTAATTAATATTTTTATTTAATTTTTTTTACAAAAAGTACATGATTGAAAATTTTCAAAATATTTCCATAACTACTTCATACTATTGTAAATCACATGGCAAAATATAAATGTGGGATGATGGTGGGTTCATTGTTAAAAAAAATTATTACGGACTCTTGTTTTTCACTAGCGGCCCTAGTTTGACCAAATTGTCCTTTAACAAACAGGGATTTCTTTAAAATATACTAAAAGGTAATTAAAAAAAATATTAGAAGTATCAAAAGATCACCTTATTAAACCAAAACTAATCAGCATATTTTATAATTAAGTTGATTGCTTATTTTAATTTCATACAACTTCACTAACAGTATATTAACCGATATAACAAAAACAAGAAATTGAGCTTTTAACTACAAACTGAAATAATGTATGAATAAGTACAAGTATTTACATAACAGTTCTGGTCCAAGATGTTTGAAATGGAACTATTAAACAACTTAAATACGTAATGCTTGTTTTTGAGTAACAGGTATGTGTACATAGCTAAATTTAACACAATAGGTACTAACAATAATTTTGAAACAACTTTCTATAAAATATACATTAACACTAACCTGAGACAAAAATTAAGTTTTGAGTTGAAAGCAGTTTCCCAATAAATTGTCTTGGAACTTCACATATTACATTTTAATAAAGCTGACTGGGTTTGGCTTACATCACTTTCATTAAGAATGTATGTTGTCCCTGTCAGAGTAAATGGATTCACTTTTGTGAGAACATCCACAACTGACACACACAGGACATCTGCATGTGCAGGATAAGAGAATGACTTAGCTGGTCCACATTTCACTACATCAAGGTCTTCGGTTTTTTTTTTTTTTTTTTTTTTTTTTTTCCTTCCTCTCTCTCTAAAATGTATCCAAGCAACCAGTTTCTGCCATATACAGTGGTGACATAGCCTGATGCATCTTGTAACTTCAGTTTGTCTGGTGATGTAGTTACTTCCCTCTCCCAACTCTGCATATCACCTGAGAAGTATTTGACTATTAATTTTGATGTAGTGTTGGGAATGAAAGCGTGAAATTGCTGTGTTCCTTTGATTGTCAATGCCTCCTCAAGTCGGCTTTTTAAGAATATTTCGGAAGCAGCGTAGTCTTCTTGAGTGGAATATGCAAAATCAACATTTGTGATATTATCTACTGCCCACTCAAATAGATCTCGTGCAGTTTGGATCTGATTTTGGTATGGCCTTTGCAAACTTGTATGAGCTGCCAGTCTCTTTACTGAACCCCCTACTCCATCACAAGGCCCTTTCCCATGTGCTGTGGCTGAAAAGTGCCACTCAGCTATTATGTTGAAGTCTTCCTCATGAAGGCAAAGGTTCAGGAAGTTTTTCTTATTTTTATAGTGAGCGGCAGAACCGTCAGAATAATAGTATATCTTTCTTGGAATCTTTTGAAATTTATTTGTAAGACATGAAATTAGCTTCTTTTGAAAGGTGTAAACCGCAGTTGTATTGTGCTCCAGGCAATCAGAAACAATGAAAAAGCTCATATGCTCAATTTTGTCTTCCTGTTTGTAATATATAACAAAAGGATGAATGGTAATCTGTTGTCTTGTCCAGTGGAAACTCTGAGCTTCATCCTGTAGAACTATACAATAATTTTCTGAAAAATCACATATGACAACAAATTCAGATTCCATAAGGTTTTCTCTTGTGGAGTTAAGGAATGTTCGTTGTTGCTTGGCAATGAAGTCATGCCGAATCAAAGTCGACATCTTACTACAAAATAAATCTATGAATTCTTCAGAAGTTTTCTGAACAATTTCCAGATTACATCGGTCAACTGACATCCACTGTCAATTAAGTTTTCATGAAAAGAGTCTTTTAAAATTTATGTATGACAGTTTCTCCTGGGCAGTATTCACAGTTTCCTATGTTGTAATCAACTGATGATGGGTTACAAAGCACTGACGTACTTCCTTAAAGGTCAGTTTGGTCAAACTAGGGCCGTTAGTGAAAAACAAGTGTCTGGAATAATTTTTTTTTAACAGTGAACCCATCATCATCTCACATTTATATTTTGCCATGTGATTTACGACAGTATGAAGTAAATATGGAAATATTTTGAAAATTTTCAATTATGTACTTTTTGTAAAAAAATTAAATCAAAATATTAATTACCATTTTGAAAAAGGTTAATAATTAGAAGCTACGTTTTTTTGTCTATCACTGGAAAGAGCATGAAAAATGCTGCAAAATTACACCTTTCCCAGTTCTCTAGCCCAATTAGGGCAGCTCCTAGGACAATTTAAAAAAAGTCCATTCACACATTTTTGGCTGGTTTTTGAGAAGTTTACATAGCCATATTTCAGGAATGGTTTAAGATAAAAAAAATTGAAATTTGGTATTTTTCTTAGTCTCAGTGCCCACTATAAGTATACCAACTTTCAGCAAAATCTAAGAGGGTGAGGTAAAATTTTTATTTAAAGTGTGTTGATTTGACATGGAATGACTCCGGTGCAAAGAGTGATGATGATTATACGTGTCTGACCATTATCTGTGTGCAGGAGGAGGACCCCTGAGCAACTCGACAAGAAGTGACAGATGCCAAAGGAATGGCGAACAACAGCCTGAAGAATTGACAACCTCGAAGACGGCTATTTGTCCCAAACATAATGGAGAGTCATGGCAAGGTCAGAATATTTTGCTGACTCTTGAGCAAATAAGTGTGGAATCCAGTGAAAATGCTTGAAGGGCTGACTGTTCTGCATCTTCAGCTTGGAAATGCACGGCATTTGAGGAATGGAAGGCTGCATTCTGTCCTACAGGGAGCCTGGTGAGTGTGTTTGCATTGACGTGTTTTCTGGTAGCATGAAATATAAATGTTATACAGATAGTTGGACAAAATGAGAGACCATCACTGTAATTTTGTTGCCTTCTGATCAGGTACCTCTTTTGTACATTGAACAAGAATGTCAATGGCTTGTGGTTGCCGACTAAATAGAACTTTTTGACTATACGAGTAGTGATGAAATTTAGTCACACCATATATGATCTCTAATGCCTCTTTCTCTATCTGAGAATAATTTTGTTGGATAGGTGTAAAGACCTTAGACGCAAACATGGTGGGGCATTCTACACCCTCAACTTGGTGAGACCAGGCCGCAGCTGTTCCACAAGAACATGCATCAGTTGCCAAAAACAGCGGCTTATCTGGATCATAATGCACAAGGCACTGATCATAAAGAAAAGACTGTTTAAGGCACTGAAATGCCTGGTCACATTCTTTAGTCCACTGGAACAGTATTCCTCTATGGTGAAGCCTTTGGAGCGTAGCACTTATCTGGGTGGCATCTGGGAGAAACTTGATGTAGCAAGATGTTTTGCCCGTAAGTGCACGGTGTTCAAAAACATTTATAGGTGCAATAAGACACTAGATGGGTTCCAAATGATGAAGACTGGGGCGGATATTCTGCCCATTTATTATATGTCCGAGATACACAACTTCAGTGGCAAAGAATGTACGCTTGCTTCTGTTGCAATGCAAACTGGAATTGGACAAGACCTGAAATAACTGTTCTAGGTTTGATAAATGTTCCTCAGGAGTTCTACCAGACACAACAATGTCATCTAAATAGTTTGAGCAGGATGGAACCTATGCAACCAGCTGCTTGCGAAACTTGTTGGAACATAGCCGGGGCAGACACCGACGCATACGGAACATGAAACTGAAAGGGTCCCACATACATATTGACAATCATAAACTGTTTGGAAGCATCATCCAGGGGTAGCTGAAGGTATGCTTCTGTGAGATCAACATTGGAAAAATACTTTCCTCCATTCAAACGGTCCATCAAATGTTCAGGATGAGGGAGTGGGAATGAATCAGCAACGGTCTGCGGATAACCGTTCCCTTGAAGTCAGCTTAAAGCTGTAACTTTCCAGTCTGTTCCTATATCATTACCACTGGTGATGCCCACTGAGATGCTGAAATAGGCTGGATGACATTAATTTCCTGTATCTTGCACAATTCAGCTGCAACAATGTCCGTAAGAGCTTGCATTACTGGCCAGGCTCCGTGAAACTAAGGCTGCGCATCTTGTTTAAGAATGATATGGGCTTTGAACGCCTTAGCCGTACCAAGTCAAAATATCTGTCACAAAGTTTTGCAATCTGTCCTGAAATTGCTGTGGGGGTACATGAGAAGCTACTTGAAGCACATTGTCCACAAGAAACCAACCAGTTTGAATGTGTCCATACTAAAAGTGTTAGGTGAATCAAAAGATGCCAACACCATAAAAAAACCATGTGTGTCTGACTATTGTAGCACACAGACAAACTACAAGTACCTAAGACTGGGATCGATGCTCCATAGTGTGCAGACATAACTTTGGTACTGGGAAACAACTGTGGGAAACCGAGGAGCTGATATGTATGCTGGTTCCACAAGGTGACAGTAGCTCCGGTATCCAATTGCAACATAGTAATGAACAATTTGCTTGCAGTCTTACTAGACTGTAGAGAAACAGATGTCAGCTGTGATGTAATTTTGCTCCAAAATCACTGTGACATACCCATCGATGTTGTGTACCTGACTTGACGTGTAAAGTGCTATTATATTGCTGTCCACATTAACTACAAAACTGATGGTCTGATCTGAACCATTGCTGCCTGGCATTGACAAAAACACAATTCAAAGCATTGTCTAGAGAATCACCATCGGAGTCTACACAACCACAACCAAGTGGGTCAGAGGCAGGAGGTTGGAGCCCAGGACCTGCCATGTCACCTGTGGTAGAAGGGATAAGTTCCGATACTACTCTCTACTGACTAGTGTGTGGTGGCTTGTGACACAATAAAGATACAATGGGCAACCGAATCCACCTGTGGAAGTTCCAGCCCAGATACTGAAAATGCATAGACATAGTTAGGGCTGGGAACCACTGAATTAACCTGAACACTATTATAAGAGAGAATACCGATATCCATATGCTGCTGTGTGCAATTAGGCTTACTGGATTAACAAACAATTGAACCATGATCCCATTTCCCACATGTAAAATATGGAGCACTACGGAATCGATAGTCCTTTCTTTTATGTTGGGTGCCACTCTGTGTACAAGATTTATTGCCATTAGTACAGGATAGAAAGGAAAACCCATACACAGTTCAAACTTACTTATACGAGCTGCAGTGCATGCAATGCGTGCACAGAGTATTTGCTGCACTGACAACAGCTTTGTGTGTGCTAGAAACGCACCTTGTACTATCACGCAGCACATGACACACAAATTCTAAAAACATGTCCTGTTCCATATTGAAAGTAACTTCATGACTGTTGATAATGTTTAGCACGTCCTGGAGGGAAGGATTTTGATGCTGTAAGATAGCTGCATGTATTGTAGAGTCTGACAAGTTGTGCACAATTACATCACACCACATTTGATCATTGAAATTTTTACCACAGTTGCAAATAAATCGACACTGTCGTAACAACCCTTTTAGTTCTGTGACCGTCTGACGAGTCGACTGATTGGAACATATACGTAGAACAAAAATTTGAACATGCAGCTGCTACTACCACTTGTTCTTCAAAATAACTGTCTAGCAATGAGGAGATACAGTACATTGGCAACTGTTCAGGGCAGATATGGAAAAAATTTTCTGTATCTCTTTTGATGCTTTATAGATGCTGAGATGTGCCTCCAATTGGTGTTTATATACATCCCATTCCTCTTGCTGTAGGCCAAACTGATGGAATGGATGTATGACTGAAACTGGTAGTGTAGGCTGCATTCACTGTTGCTGCAGCTGAGTATTCAGGGTGACTGTTTTAATGGCACAATCAACTTGTTGATTTGCTGAGCCTGCAAAGTACGAACTTCAGTCGTGGGAACAACAGAAACAGGTTTTTGTTGTTATCTCAACTTTTTAACAACTCTTATGTGATGACTGCCTCTAAATTTACTATCATGAAAACTAAGAACAGGAGGACACAATACTCAAGCAACAGCAGAGAACCACAAAATATGATCTGAGTGCAGAACGCTGTACTGAAAACTGAATATCTAAATACCACACAAGAAGAGAAAAAAAGAACACAAACTAAAATAGCAGACACAGAAATATTATTAGATCATTGACAGATGAATAAAAAAAATTCCAAATCCCTTAACTTGTCATCAGAGAAATGAGAAGAAGCCTGGGAAATTTGTTGTGTCCCAAGTATAAACTACCAAAGGGAAAGTTGTAGTTCATTACAACTTAGAAGATTAATTCTGAAAACAAGGAGAAAACGTAATCACTCGTGCTCAGGTGCATAGCCACTTGCACAGTAACGGAATCACGACTGAGGGGAGACCTACTCCATACTCCAGGAGATCCACAGATGGCCTCCTCTCCCCATTCTAAGCTGTGATGATGCAACTTAATCAGGTGGGGCTGCATCCTAGTTGGCTCCATAGACTCCAGTGGTATGACAGCTGCATTTCTTGTGATGCTCCCACTGTGAGCACTTTGAAGTATGCTGGGTGTATGAATGCACAGCGCAAAAGACACATTTCCCCAGAGAAAGCGTGAACTATTTAGGAACAGACACTCAACAGTAAGATTCTATTTTCTCCCCTAACGCCTGTATAGTAGGGATAGGAAAAAAAAACAGGTTAAAACTGATACTGGTATTTCAGTTTAGAATAATCAGAATTTTTGTATATTTGTTTAGTCTCAGTTATAACAGGTTTTATCCTTTTTTTATTAATAACCAGGTAAAAAGACTAGAGTATCAATTTTTAACAGCAGCAGTGCCAAAATTTTTGGTTTCAAAATAAAACTTTTGTAAAAACAAGTAATGTTTGTTCTCAAAATTTCCATTGCTTTGAAAGATTGCATTGTTGCAGCATACTAATAAAAGTCGATACAGCATTGCTGAGACAATAATGTACCTGATGTGTGGTGGCCTATAAGACAGTACGCATGTACATGCAGTATACAAGTCTTGGCCTCACCCAGTCGATAACATAGTTTCTCACTGTCGTCCTCATCAGATGTATTACAGAAATGTACCATCTCTAGTTTGTAAATAATTTATGAAGAGGGGTAGGCGTAAAATACAAAGTGCCATTTGTTTTAAAGTTTAAAAATGGGAGGGGCACAACAAACTTGACGGAGAAAAAAATCCACCATGTTCCATGAAAGAGGAGGTAAATTTCATTGATTTATCTATAATTTTATTGATTTGCTATAAACGTGGGATAATAAGTAAACCCTTAATCTTCTGGTTGCTTCAGGATGAAAAGTTGACACCATCCCGAAGTGACGATACAGGGAAGCCATGAACTTGAGACATTTCTCTCTTGTCCCTGCACCCATCTTTTCCATGGCAACCTTAGCTGGAGACAATGTGACCGATTTCTGCCACAGGCTCAGCCACATATTAATTGTGATCTCGTACCCCTTCTACTCCAACAGAATTTTTTAATCTTTGTTCGAAGTGTACGGTTGTTCCTGAAGTAACAGCAAACTGAAAATCAGTTATTTCAGAAACCAGTTATGTTTGAGTGGTTTTAACACTCAGGTTGAACTTGAGACAAAAAAACCAGTGCAACCGAAAACTGGTTATTTCAGTGATAACTGCCAACCTTACTGTAAGGCCTGGATGTGCTTGTTACATTCAATAAATGTTAAAAGTTGAGAGCTTGCAGGGAGTCAGATGTTAAATGCAGGTCGACCTCCAGGTAATCTAGATGTGCCTGAATAATTATGCTCTTGTCACCATAATGAATATGCAAAATTTCTTTAGTCTACCAAATCTTGTGTTTCCCTAGAAGGTAGCACCTAAGAAACAAATGCTATTAGCAATTGACAAGTTATTGTCTGTGTTGATGGAAGATTGAAACTGTTCGCAGAAGTGAGCCCATTGCTCGATGTTACCACAGAACGGCTCTAGCTTAATCTGTGGCAGTTGAAAACTGTTACAGGAGAAACCCCTTAAATTGTCCTGACAGCTGTGACATTTGAAATTCTTCCCTCAGTACCGCATTTTGCCTTCAGGATTGCTCATTTCACTGAACCTGTGTATTCTTAGCATGCTGATACATCGGCTTCATAGTCTACCTCATTGAGTAGGTCTTAAATACTATTATACAAGGGTATCAATTATTTTCTATAAGAAGTGGTTAGCAATCACAGTTAAGTCAACAATCAGCCGCCTTTAGTGAATTAGCAGTCTAGTTAAAAGTTGATTAAGTCTCTTCAGTAAATTGATTCCTTAGGATGGATAGGATGTGTGACTGCTGTGTACGGACGCAGGAGGAGCTGATCACTCTTCGCGAACAGCTGAACGTGTTGATGGCTGCGGTCAGCTGTCTTCAGGCTGCTGCCTCGGAGTGTAGCGGCAGTGGGGAGTCTGGTGCGTCGCAAGGTACACCCCAGGTGTTACATGCTTCACCCACTGTCCCTGCTGTCGAGACATTTTCGCGTGTACCGGGCGTGGGTGGGCCACCCTCTCCCCAAGGGGAGTGGTGGGTTCAGCGGCGTTCGTGGCGCACGAGGCGGAGAGTAAATGTGGAGGCTGGCCGAGTGGCATCGCCCGCTTTGCCTGTGAGTGGACATGTGGCTGCTCCTTCAGCAAGGTCCGAGCAAGCACATGGGGGGAGGGGTTTATTAGTTATTGGGAGCTCCAACGTTAGGCGGGTGATTGAGCCCCTTAGGGAAATAGCAGAAAGGTCGGGGAAGAAGGCCAGTGTTCACTCTGTCTGCTTGCCGAGGGGTCTCATCCGAGATGTGGAGGAGGCCCTACCGGCGGCGATAGAGAGCACTAGGTGCACCCGACTGCAAATTGTTGCTCATGTCGGCACCAATGACTCCTGCCGTCTGGGTTCAGAGGTCATCCTCAGTTTGTACAAGGGGTTGGCGGAATTGGTGGAGGCGGAAAGCCTCGCTCGCGGGGTGGAATCAGAGCTAACTATTTGTAGTATCGTTCCCAGAACCGATCGCGGTTTGGAGTCGAGTGGAAGGCTTAAACCAGAGGCTCAGACAATTCTGCGGAGAGCTGGGGTGCAAATTTCTCAACCTCCGCTATCAGGTGGAGAAATGTAGGATCCCCCTGAATAGGTCAGGCGTGCACTACACGCCGGAAGCGGCTACAAGGGTAGCAGAGTACGTGTGGAGTGCACATGGGGGTTTTTTAGGTTAGAAAATTCCCTCCATAGGCCCGACGAGACGCCTCCTGAGACGTGGCAAGGTAGGAGTAGGCAAAATGCAACAGGGAATAACAATATTAATATGCTAATAGGAAACTGCAGGAGCGTCTATAGAAAGGTCCCAGAGCTGCTCTCATTAATAAACGGTCACAACGCCCATGTAGTACTAGGGACAGAAAGTTGTAAACAGTAATGAAATCCTAAACTCAGATTGGAATGTATACCGCAGAGACAGGCTGGACAGTGAAGGGGGAGGCGTGTTTATAGCAATAAGAAGTGCAATAGTATCGAAGGAAATTGACGGAGATCCGAATTGTGAAATGATTTGGGTGAAGGTCACGGTTAAAGAAGGC
This sequence comes from Schistocerca gregaria, assembly GCF_023897955.1. Classification (NCBI taxonomy): domain Eukaryota; kingdom Metazoa; phylum Arthropoda; class Insecta; order Orthoptera; family Acrididae; genus Schistocerca; species Schistocerca gregaria. Next base: position 275,127,166 of record NC_064924.1, on the reverse strand, counting down.
TCTGACATGGTAATTGGATGTCTCTATAGGCTCCCGGACTCAGCAGCTGTTGTGGCTCAGCACCTGAAGAATAATTTGGAAAATATTTCGAGTAGATTTCTCCACCATGTTATAGTTCTGGGAGATTTTAATTTGCCGGATATAGACTGGGAGACTCAAACGTTCATAACGGGTGGCAGTTACAAAGAATCCAGTGAAATATTATTAAGTGCTTTATCTGAAAACTACCTTGAGCAGTTAAACAGAGAACCGACTCGTGGCGATAACATATTAGACCTTCTGGTGACAAACAGACCCGAACTATTTGAATCAGTTAATGCAGAACAGGGAATCAGCGATCATAAATGATTTCAGCCATAAATAGAAATATTAAAAAAGGAGGGAAGATTTTTCTGTTTAGCAAAAGTGACAGAAAGCAGATTACAAAGTACCTGATGGCTCAACATAAAAGTTTTGTCTCAAGTACAGATAGTGTTGAGGATCAGTGGACAAAGTTCATAACCATCGTACAATATGCGTTAGATGAGCATGTGCCAAGCAAGATCGTAAGAGATGGAAAAGAGCCACCGTGGTACAACAACCGAGTTAGAAAACTGCTGCGGAAGCAAAGGGAACTTCACAGCAAACACAAACATAGCCAAAGCCTTGCAGACAAACAAAAATTATGCGAAGCGAAATGTAGTGTGAGGAGGGCTATGCGAGAGGCCTTCAATGAATTCGAAAGTAAAGTTCTATGTACTGACTTGGCAGAAAATCCTAAGAAATTTTGGTCCTATGTCAAAGCGGTAGGTGGATCAAAACAAAATGTCCAGACACTCTGTGACCAAAATGGTACTGAAACAGAGGATGACAGACTAAAGGCCGAAACACTAAATGTCTTTTTCCAAAGCTGTTTCACAGAGAAAGACTGCACTGTACTTCCTTCCCTAGATTGTCGCACAGTTGACAAAATGGTAGATATCGAAATAGATGACAGAGGGATAGAGAAACAATTAAAATCGCTCAAAAGAGGAATGGCCGCTGGTCCTGATGGGATACTAGTTCGATTTTATACAGAGTACACAAAGGAACTTGCCCCCCTTCTTGCAGCGGTGTACCGTAGGTCTCTAGAAGAGCGAAGTGTTCCAAAGGATTGGAAAACGGCACAGGTCATCTCCGTTTTCAAGAATGGACGTCGAACAGATGTCCAGAACTATAGACCTATATCTCTAACGTCGATCAGTTGTAGAATTTTGGAACATGTATTATGTTCGAGTATAATGCCTTTTCTGGAGACTAGAAATCTACTTTGTAGGAATCAGCATGGGTTTCGAAAAAGACGGTCGTGTGAAACCCAGCTCGCGCTATTCGTCCACGAGACTCAGAGGGCCATAGACACGGGTTCACAGGTAGATGCCGTGTTTCTTGACTTCAGCAAGGCGTTTGACACAGATCCCCACAGTCGTTTAATGAACAAAGTAAGAGCATATGGACTATCAGACCAATTGTGTGATTGGATTGAGGAGTTCCTAGATAACAGAACGCAGCATGTCATTCTCAATGGAGAGAAGTCTTCCGAAGTAAGAGTGATTTCAGGTGTGCCGCAGGGGAGTGTCATAGGACCGTTGCTATTCACAATATACATAAATGACCTGGTGGATGACATCGGAAGTTCACTGAGGCTTTTTGCAGATGATGCTGTGGTGTATCGAGAGGTTGCAACAATGGAAAATTGTACTGAAATGCAGGAGGATCTGCAGCGAATTGACGCATGGTGCACGGAATGGCAATTGAACCTCAATGTAGACAAGTGTAATGTGCTGTGAATACATAGAAAGATAGATCCCTTATCATGTAGCTACAAAATAGCAGGTCAGCAACTGGAAGCAGTTAATTCCATAAATTATCTGGGAGTACGCATTAGGAGTGATTTAAAATGGAATGATCATATAAAGTTGATCGTCGGTAAAGCATATGCCAGACTGAGATTCATTGGAAGAATCCTAAGGAAATGCAATCCGAAAACAAAGGAAGTAGGTTACAGTACGCTTGTTAGCCCACTGCTTGAATACTGCTCAGCAGTGTGGGATCCGCACCAGATAGGGTTGATAGAAGAGAGAGAGAAGATCCAACGGAGAAAAGCGCGCTTCGTTACAGGGTCATTTAGTAATCGTGAAAGCATTACGGAGATGATAGATAAACTCCAGTGGAAGACTCTGCAGGAGAGACACTCAGTAGCTCGGTACGGGATTTTGTTAAAGTTTCGAGAACATATCTACACCGAAGAGTCAAGCAGTATATTGCTCCCTCCGTCGTATATCTCGCGAAGAGACCATGAGGATAAAATCAGAGAGATTAGAGCCCACACAGAAGCATACTGACTATCCTTCTTTCCACGAACAATACAAGACTGGAATAGAAGGGAGAACCGATAGAGGTACTCAGTGTACCCTCCACCACACAACGTCAGGTGGCTTGCGGAGTATGGATGTAGATGTAATTAAAGCCTCATTTCTAGACATGGAATCACTAAATAAATTTATTTGGATGAGAAAACTAGCAACTTTGGAATGCTACATTCCTCTTCTACATGTTAGCTTGGAGAGACAATCAGCTGTTTCAATATTCATGACAGTAGTCTGGAACCTTCCATACTGTCCTTATCACTAGTTGTGCTTCTTACACAATAATTTATCCTTGTATGTTCTACTCATCTATTACTTCAACTACTGGTACGCAGATGGTAATGTAGAATGTTTCAGTTATGAATACAGACAACAGAATTCCCCAATGCATAATGATTTAGCTAGGGGCACGGATTACACTTCGAAAGATCCCAGCATCTAGTCACTTGGAATCAATGCACGCTTGCTTGATGTGTCTTGGATGTACCCCGTAATTCTGAAATTTCTGGTCCATGTCACTGCCTTCTGGGTTTTTACACCAGAAAATGCTGAGGAACAATTAAAAAGTGAATTTTTTAACATGTCATTAACAGTTCATAGATATAATACAATGCAGAAGCTTTATTTCAGTGACTCTCCACAGCCGGGTCCCCCCACCCCCCCTCTCTCTCTCTCCAACCTACCTCCCCCCCCCCCTTTCTCTCCCCCCCTCATCCCTTCAATTTCAATACTAGAGTAATGTATACATATTGTCCACAACTGGTAAAATTTAATACATAAAAAAATGTTTGTGTGGCAGTGTTACACCGACGCTGCAGATGATGTTAAGGACTAGTTTAGGCTTCTAAAACCATTGTGCCCTGTGGAATAGTGTTAAACCCAAGCTACACGGGATTCAAACATTTGTTTATCATAACTTCATAAAATAAAAAGACAGGCAACCACTCACCTACAGCTTACCGATGTGTGCACAGAAACATATAACTGAAAACAGTATTCGTACTACCTTTTGAGCTCTTGCTCTTTCTCTATCAACAGGACACATAATCACACAAACCCCCACACAGGAAACCGAATGCACACACCTGTGGTTGCAGTGAGACTGTCTGCTGATTATCGATTTTTGAGAGCAGTTGCCAGGTACATGGAGTTATGGAGGGATAAAGGAAGAATTCATGAGGCAAAGAGGGGTAGTGGGTTAGTGGGAGGCAGGTCTTTCAACAGATGGCACGGATGCTGCACAAGACAAAAGGATTTCAGTGGGTAAAACATATAAGAGAAGGAGAGAGGAAAGAAGGAAGCGGAGACGAAGAGGCAAGCGGAGTGGGAAGAGTGTCAGGAGGGGGGGAGAAAGAGGCAGGGAATGACCACCTGAGAGAATGGGAGGGGGAGGAAGAGTGGTAAGAGAAGACAGTACACAATCTGAACGTAGGATTGATATGGGCAGAAGAGATAAGGAATAGGTAAGACAAGACAATGGGAAACATGTTAGCTAAGGTTTAGGCCAGGAAGATTGGGAAAGTACAGGATATGGAGGAGGGAAGTCTACACTCTTGAACAGCCACTGCCGAACTGTAACAAACCACTAAGTAGACCTTCCTCACACTATGTTGCTAGCTCCTCCTTGCCTAATGCATCCTTCCCTTTGTCCTCCACTGTACCCAGCTAACTGCTCTCAGTAATCAGTACACAACATTCAGTCTCACCGCAGGTGTGTGCATTTGGGTGTCTGTGTGTGTACTTTTGGTAGAGAAAGACCAAATGCTCAAATATGTGTGTGTATTCTGTTTTCTCTTGTATGTTTCCATATACCACACATCAATCAGCTTTCAGTGAATGGTTGCCTTTAATTTATATATTATTCCATTCAAGAATTTCCATTGTTGTACATAGCCAATTCAGCTTTCTTCCATCCCACTCCCTTTTACTACACTACTGTCATTCTTCAATTATCTACAACTCATTTGTTATTCTGAAATAAATTTGTGTGTTCTCCTCCTCTCTAGTGCCTGCCTTCAAAACACATTCCAGTATCTCTGTTGCATACTCTGTATGCATGCTGTTCTTACAGCCCACTATGCTAATTAGTGCCATTCTAAAATTCTCTGCTCTTGCCGCCAGAGCCCCATTTTGAACATTCCAGTGCTCTTTTAACACCATTTTCCACCAGCAGTATGGGCTGCCGAACTTGACTGTTAGCCAATTAGAAATATCTATTTATGAGTGTAGCAAGTACTTCCTGCTTCTTTATATAATTTTCTGATTTTTTCTCCAACTTCCCACATCGGACCTACACAGTACCTACCTTTTATTTCCATTATAACACTTCAGCGATGAACTTTACACCTTCTTGTTTCCATCCCTTTTTACCCATTTTTTCATCCACTCCTTTTGCCTTCCAACCGTGAATCCATGCTCACTCTGCTTCTGCTAGTTCCATAAACTCATCTTTGCCCTATCAAAACTCCAGTCACACATCCCCTTTCTAAAATCTTATCTGGCACATAGTATTCCACAAATGGGCTTAGCTTTAAAATTGGCATCTTAGGCTGTCAACCATGATGCTCCAAGCACCTTCACAATTTCCAGTAGTCAGTCACAACCTGATAAAATGTCATAGCTATTTCAGTCTTGCACAGTACTCTGTAAGAATGCCTTGAATCCAATTGCCGGTCTGACCCGATACTCCATAATCTCATTTTTTTCATTTAACAGCAATACGGTACGGTTTCAAATGCCTTTCTGAATTCAAGGAACGCGGCATCAGCCTGAGTGCAGTTGTCCACTGTGCTGTGGATCTCATGGAGGAACAAAGCGAGCTGAGTTCCACAGGATCTCCTGTTTGCGGAATCCATGTTGGTATGAACATAATTTTTTTATCAAAGAAAAAGTAACTTATGGAAACAGAGTTATGCCTTTCAACTTTTGCTTTGCTACCCTCAATTTCAGTTCCTGTCTCATCTATGGACTGGACACTAACGTTTGCGCCACTAAAAGCCTTTACATATGACCAGAATTTCTTTGGGTTTTGCGAAGATTATTTGACAATAGTTTTAATTTCTTCAGAAGTGAGCCATCAAAAAAACCTTTAGTCACATATCATCTATACGCTCGTGTCCTGTGCTGGGAATTACAAGTTCCTTATTGAGAAATGACACAGGTCTAGCGCCATACATTGTGCCTATTGAGATCGTTACAGTAGTGAACAGACACACAGTATGGGTCACGTACGGCAGGTAGCATTGGATGTCTGAGTGTGTGTAGCTTCTGTGCGATCTGGTAGAGATCACTAGCTAATGGACACTATTTGACCTGCAATCAAAATACTGTCATTTTTATTTGCTGTTCCAATTGTTTCATTTTCTATTTATTAATTACTATTATAACTATGATTTAGTTGTGAGAGTGAATAATGAAAGTGAAAAAAATGTGTTATCAGGGTTACTACAAGTTCTGGAAATCAGGGAATATCAGGATATTTTAATTGTATCAGGGAAATTTTAAAAAAATGCTGGAAGAGTCTCGTATTTGCCTCAGTAGATGAAATGGTTTGTTTATGGAGATGTCATGCATCGTCGCTGGCTGAGTGCAGCTGAGTACATGCGCTGCTTCCGTGCTCCCTTATTCCTGCTACTTCTTCTCTTTCTACCATTCTCCTCAGCTTGCAGTCATGCCACCACTTCTTGCCGCTAGCCCAGCAGCTGCCGCAGGCCTTGCCCGTCGGATCTAGTCTCACCTATCTGTCCCCAAGCCAGGTCTATCTGTGTGTGGCGCAATGTGGCGGACTTTCATGGAATATGCACACACCCAGACTATGGGTGACAGATTTCAGGAATTGCGACTGTCTCACTAAAAGTACATTGTACAGTGCAGCGTTTTATAGACATTTTATTTATTGTAGTACAATTTGACACTTCAAAATTAGTTTATATGTCAGAAAGTATGGACGATAAGAAGAAGAAAATTGTGGCATTTTGTGCACTATGTACTAATACATTTCTTGAAAGAAAAATCACACAACACCAGTAAAATAATAGACATATCACAGTGGGTAATACTGACAATAACATCAAAGAGACATACATGGGTGTTGGATGATTTAAACTATTCTGTAGTGGCTGTTTGAAGAAATACTTAACAAGAAGTGGTTTTACTTTGGATGCAGAGAGATACAAGTCCTCATACATGTATTTGGTTTGAAGTTTTGTAAACTGTTCTGATAAGATGATTTGTTTTGTTTTAGGATGCAAAAACAACTAGGGTCATTTGCCCCATGCCACTTAAAAACTGGGACTCTGAGAAAGGTTCATAAAATACACCAGAGAGAAATGGAGGTCCTGAACTAAAGATTAAATATCCTTTGTCATATTGCTATAACGGTTAAAAAGGAAAAGTAAAAAAGCTCCACAAAATAAGGGCCCAAGGCATTGGGCTATGAACATCATCCCGCATGATTAATATGACTCCTCGATGAGATGGAATGCTGTCCTCGGTGGAAGGTCAAAGCAGAACAGGTAGAAATGCGAGATCTCAGAGCTGTCGTGAGGATGCTATTTTGTTTCCTGGAGACAGAGAACAAGTGGACACTGCATTTCCAAGAGCAGCCATAAGTCCTCTTTGTTGGATCGAAGGCCACGAACATTCCATTAGAGGAGTCGTCATGAGGAGAGGGAAGGAGGGAAAAAATGAAGGGGCTCGGCAGCTGCCAAATGCCAGCCTCCTAAGACTCACTGCCACAGGGCACAGACGCTGGAGGATCCTGCCCCATGAGTTATACAGAGGCGTTAGCATTCTCTTCAGCTTGTGGATTCCAGGGAGGAAAAACTGTAGTCAGTGAGCACTGGCAACACAGAAATCAGCCTGGTGAGGGTGGTATCACAGGGCAGCACCATCAAAGAGGATCTCAGAGTCAACAAAGGAGAAGACCGGTTGCCTTTATTTGATTTCTTGGAGCCTTTCTGTTTGGCAGAGGAAGACTTGGATGTTTGTTGGCTGGAGGGACGTAAGAAGTCTTTACAAGAGCATTACTTCTGTCCTTTCCAGCCTGCCAGTTGTGTAGCTGGTGACTTTGCCCTGTGAGGCAAAAGTTTGGTGGTTTGTGCACAGCTGGAGGAGGGGACGGGGATGCTACTGACATTGGGCGATAAGTGAGGAAAAGAGTGCATGTGGACACTAAGCATGCACTACCTTTGTCATCATACGCAACGACATCCTGACCAGAGAGGTATGTTTGGATTTCTGCCTAGGTCACAGGATCGAGCAGCCTAGTGTAAGTAACACCATGGGAAGAATTCTGCATTTGATAGGTTTCAACAAGAACAGGACACCCATGGAGGAGCTGCAAGTAGTTGTGCTTGGAAATCAGGTGCTATCTCCAAAAGCAAAGTGCCATTTTATAAATGACAGAAGGTTTTCACAGGGCCAGCAATTGCTTCAACACTTTCTGAATAATAAACAGGTTTATCATATCAAAGGATTGTACATGAAACCATGAGAAACCATGGTGCAGCTGGGAGGGTCTTTGAATTGTTAGCTCCATTCCATTTATGTGTAATAGATGTTGACTGTGAAGATGATTGGCTCATTGCGAGAAAATCTCCAAGATTTCCAGCATCTCCGATGATGCGCTGCCGACACGACGTTTTAACACGAGTAGTCTTTACTACTAAGACATTCCTACAGCTGAGTCAACTTAACAAAATCCTTGACATCTGGGAGTACTTTTGACAGCTCTCAACTGCAAAGCACAGATGACTGCAGGCGAAAACAGCCACTTATAGAGCTACGAAGAGGCCTTGCCATAGAGACATTTACGAAATCGTGTTGTAGACATGGGAAGCAGTTGTGCCCAGCATACTAGAAATATTATTTATAATCCAATTCTGAGTTAAACAAACATTACAGAGAATTTGTATTTTGCATGCTATAGGGAGCAGTCAAATAAATATTGAATACCCACCACAATGGGCCCATGGAATAGTCCCGAACTCATAGGCCACAGACAGAACCACAACCACACCCACTATGCACTTCGTTTTACGACAAACTGACGTCCATGAACGTCTTTCATTTGGTTTCCAAAGATGTGAAAACCACACAGCAAAACATCTGGACTGTATGACTACTGATTATTCAGTTGATTGACAGCACTGTGCATTACAGAATGTGGACTAGCTGCACTGCAGGTGGACAATGCATCCTCAATAAGGCATCCGTTGAATGACTGAAGCTTGCATTACAGAAAATGGAACAGCAGCATTACAATCTCACAATGAAACATCCTACCAGTAATTTATCATAGATCACTTGAGCCATGAAACGCAGCTAATGACTGAAAAAAAAAAAAAAGCACAGGAAGACCGTAAAACAGAACCACACAATTATAGACCTATATCGTTGACATCAATCTGTTGTAGAATTGTGGGACTTGTCTTACACTCAAGAATTATGACGTTTTTGGAAAGTGAACATGGATTTCGCAGAGATTCTGCGAAACTCAGCTCGCTCTGTTCCTCCGTGAGATCCATTGCGCAGTGGACAACAGCGCTCAGCTTGTGCCTTGATATCAGTAAGGCAGTGACACCATCCCACATTGCCATTTAATGAAAAACATGAGCTTACAGAGTATCGGAGCAGACTTGCAAGTGGATTCAAGACTTTCTTGCAAATAGAAAGCACGTTGCTCTTAACAGAACAAAATTGACAGGTGTACAAGTAATATCCAGAGTACCACAGGAAAGTGTGATACGACTGTTGCTGTTTACAATATACAGGGTGTCCCAGCTATCTTGTCCACCCAAAATATCTCTGGGACAATAACAGCTATTGGAAAACGACTTTCACCGGTATCAATGTAGGGCTGGGGCCCATGAATGTACATATTTGGTAACATTCTAAAACGAAAGCATATATGTTTTTTAACACAAACTTATGGTTTTTCTTTTTTTAAATGAACCTCCTATATTTTTTCTTCAGCAATCCATAGCATGACAAAGCACATACACAATGGCGTTGATTGCATCGCATTATTCCCATTACATCCCGAGATATTAAGACGCGAAGTTGACACTTGAAACACTCGACATGCGGTGCTAGCGCACGTCCTGAGGCTCAGGCGTGAACCCCATGCTGTCTGTAATCGCAATGTGATTGACATGTGTAATCCCACCTCCACACTTATAAAGAGGTCCGAAACGAATAATACGGTCTGCTGCCACCAACTCTCATAGGCACATAATGGTTTCACTCTTGCACGTTTTATGTATCTATGTGCACAATATGAACCAGTTACCGGTCGGTGTACACCTGTCAGGTTGTCTTATTTATCCTGCACACCCAAAACAATGTTTATCTAATGTGTTATATTACCCATTGTGCCTGTCGCGCAGGACCTGACTCTACCTAGTCAAGTGTCCAATGTAGTTCCCACTACTGCCACAGTTACCACTTCGCCTTGTTTATGATTTGCGACCCATGCAAACTCCTGTACTCCACCACCCTCCGAGCATCCCATTTGTTGTTGCTTTGGCGTGCATTACACCGGTTGCCAGTGTAGTCGTGCATCAGAGAAATCTAGTGACGGCACAGAGGTAGTACACATTGTGAATAAACGTTGTGTTGTGGAACTTTTAATGTACACATATGAAGATATGGTAGAAATGCTGCGGATCTATGGAGAATGTACATTGACGGGAAATACGTTACGAGATTGCTTGTTTGTTGATAGTACTGTTAGCGAACATTATGATTATTAAGTTAATATGTCTGTTTTCTACCCTACTCTACATACCTGTACTGTACCCTGTTGTAGGTGGACGAAATGCTGTTCAGACAGAACGACTGTACAGAAGACGATTCCCTGACAAGCCATCGCCTTCGCGCCGGATGTTTGGTCGTCTCACATCTTACCTATGTGAAACGGGAAGCTTAAATCCAAGACCTCGACATCGTCCTAGAACCTGCACAGATGAACGTGCTGAAGTTGCTGTGCTCGCTACCATAGCTGAGAATCCTCAAATCAGCACACGTCAAATTGAATGTGAAGTTGGTGTGTCGAAATCAAGTGCACAGCGTATTCTTAAACGTCATAAACTTCATGCTTACCATGTTCATTTACACCAGGATCTTCATGGAAATGACTTCCGCAATAGGGTAACATTTTGTTGGTGAGCTCAGCAAAAACTTCTGACTAATCTAAATTTTTTTGCAGATATTCTCTTTACCAACGAGGCATCATTCTCCAACAAAGGAATAATATGAGGAATATGCATTATTGGTCCGCAGACAATCCAAAATGGCTCCGTCAGGTAGAGCATCAACGTCCGTGAAAAGTTAATGTTTGGTGTGGGATTATTGGAGATACCATTATCGGACCTTCCTTTATAAATGGCGCCCAAAATGGCAGACAATACTCCAGATTTATACGACACAATCTTCCTGTTCTCTTTGACACCGTACCTCTGAACTGGAGAATGGTCATGTGGTATCAGCATGACGGATGCCCTGCACATAACGCCTTACGAGCACAACTACTTCTGAACCGTAAGTTCCCTGGTAGGTGGATTGGACACGGTCGCCCAGTTAGGTGGCCTGCCCGATCTCCGGACCTTACACCGCTGGATTATTTTCTTTGGGGAGCAGTGAAGGATGCTGTTTACCAACAACACCAGAGGACATGAAGCAACGCATTATTGATGCTTGTACAGCCATCAAAGAGGAAACAGTAGCACAAAGTAGGGCATCTTTCATCCGCAGAGTGACTCTATGTATGCAAGCCAATGGGCATCACTTTGAGCATGAGATGTGAACGCTACGTTTAGTATGTAGTGCTGGTATCGCAGTGGAAGTTTCTACAAAGGGTCATTTTACCCAGTGATGTTAAGAAACATTTGTTTGCAACAATTTGTTATTTAACGCATTAGATAAACGTAACATTGATAATTATGTGATAATAAAACTAATTGGTTAAACATATTTACATTCATCTTCTATGTCCTACCTGAACTTCCCAAATCAAAACATTTTTACCTAAACAACGGTAAAACTTTTAGTCTACTTGCTTGTTTCACTAAAACCATCAACATGAATTTTACTATTATGAGTGAATGATTAACTGTCACTTGCATTATATCTACAGTAAAGTAAAGTTTTAACATTGAACGGCATTACCTTTTTAGTAATGGATTAACGATAAGCGAAGTTAACTTTGTGACTAACGTTGCGGTACACAGATATGTTACAGAACCGCATTACCCCTAGCCTATGGGATAAATACCTGCTGGAATGTACGACGTTAATGCAGGATGGCACCAGACCGTATTATTTGTTTCGGACCTCTTGATTAGTATGGAAGTGTGATTACGCATGTCAATCACATCGCGATTACGGGCAGCATGGGGTTCACGGCTGAGCCTCAGGACGCGCGCTAGCAGCGCATGTCAGGTGTTTCAAGCATCAACTTCGCGTCTTAATATCTTGGGATGTAATGGGAATATTGCGATGCAATCAACGCCATTGTGTATGTGCTTTGTCATGCTATGGATTGCTGAAGAAAAAATATAGGAGGTAAAAAAAAAGTTTGTGTTAAAAAACCACATATGCTTTCGTTTTAGAATGTTTCCAAATATGTACATTCATGGGCCCCAGCCCTACATTGATACTGGTGAAAGTCGTTTTCCAATAGCTGTTATTGTTCCAGAGATATTTTTGGGTGAACAAGATAGCTGGGACACCCTGTATATAAATGATATAGTAGAAAGTGTCGAATGCTCTTTAAGGCTATTCGCAGACGATGCAGTGGTTTACACCAAAGTAGCAACACCAGAAGACAGTAAGAATTTGGAGAACGACCTGCAGAGAAATGATGAGTGGTGCAGGTTTGGGCAGTTGACCCTGTAACATATTGCACATACATAGGAAAAGAAATCCACTACTGTACAGCGACACTATTGATGACAAACAGCTGGAGACAGCATCTGTAAAATATCTAGGCGTAACTATCCAGAACGACCTTAACTGGAATGACCACTTACAACAGATAGTGGGAAAAGCAGAGACTAGACTCCGATTCATCAGAAGAATCTTAAGGAAATGTTTATCCATGAAAGAATTGGCTTATAAGGCACTTGTTCGCCCAATTCTTGAGTACTGTTCATCTATCTCAGATCCCTAACTGACGAATACACTCATATTTTTTTGTAAACATTAAGTAGAGCCCCTCCACGTTCACACATGCCTGGTGATCATTCAAAAAGATGTCACCCCTGCTTTGGCTAGTATCTAAAAGGAATTCCACTGATAATGCAGCATTTATTTTCACCTGGCATGTTAACCATTTCTAACTTTCAGAGAGGCCTCAAGAGTGGCAAATTTTGAGTAAAACCTACACTTTTCTCTTTTTGCCGCTTTTACCAAAACTGAGTTTACAGTGTCACCTCACTAATATGTTGTGTAGATGTAACTGCAAGAGAATTGTGAAACATTCTTCAGTTCCTCACTTAATAAATGAAATTTAAGATCAATATTTCATGAAAAAGAACATTCTCAGTATAAAATAAACGTGTAATACATTAGTTATGTTGTGCCAAAACCCACTGCATTTCTCATTTCAACAGCTATTGATGACATCTAAAAGTTACATTCTTGCATCAATGGCAGATAACGAAGTTTTGCATTATAGCCATAAGGCAAAATACTCTCCCTTTTGCGTGCTATCATTTGCAAAAATCTTACTTTGATATCTCAAACTGTTACTGAAATATGAGAAATGTTGTGGATATTTCGCTCTGGCTTTATTGCTGGCGTAGCATGATCCCAAATGAGTGTGCTAGATCAGATCAATTTTCTCAAGACTGGTGGCAGATACAGACCTCCACCTAAATCTAAAGAAAAATTTGATACAGTACCTAAATTTCATATGCAGCAACATAAGTAATATGCACCAAATGCAAAATCATAGCGACCTCAATTTTCCATTTAAAACTTCTTCAAATTTCACACAGGATCTTACTTTCATGTAAATATCACAATAACTATGTCCATTAATGAAATGATGGTCAGGCCATAATGAATGTTACATATAAAACTACAAGTAATGCAAAAGTGAAATTTTTTAAAGAATAGTTTCTGTAAAATTGCTTGAGAAAGATAACAGGGCATCCGTCTCGATTCTATCATTATCAACTGGCCGAAAGGTAGCAAACACTGTCAGTGTTCCCTTCTGAACAAACGAACGAACTCGCCCAGCACATTCAACAAAACCTGGACACTGCATATCAGCCACCATATCCTGGGTGGCCTCTACTTGACACAGCAATCATTTACAGTGCTGATCCCCTATCAAGATGAAAGCAAACCTCCACAGAACATTGCCGAAATCAGAATTTTTATGTCACATCCTCATACTACCCTTAAACTGAGAAATTCTGAACTCAGATAACTAAGGTAGTTAAAACTCATCTTGTGTGTGTGGATGTATGGATATGCGTGTGTGTGCGCGCGCGCGAGTATATACCTATCCTTTTTCCCCCTGAGATAAGCCTTAAAACCCACATCCTTTCATCTTTTCTTTTCCTTCCCTCTTTCCTGACGAAGCAGCTGCCGGTTGCGAAAGCTCAAATTCTGTGTGTGTGTGTTTTTATTCACTGTGCCTATCTACCGGCACTACACACACACACACACACACACACACACACACACACACACACACACACACACACACACACACACACGCACACAGAATTACTAGCTTTCGCAACCGATGGTTGCTTCTTCAGGAAGGAGAGGGAAAGACGAAAGGATGTGAGTTAGGGAGAGGGTAAGGAGTCATTCCAATCCCGGGAGCGGAAAGACTTTCCTTAGGGGGAAGAGCGCGTGCGCGCAGACGCGCGCGTGCGCGCAGACGCGCGCGTGCGCGCAGACAGGCGCGCACACGCGCTGACGCGCACAGACGCGCGCGCGCGCAGACACGTGCGCGCGCTTGCGCGCGCAGCGCGCACACACACGCACACAAAGTGTGTGTGTGTGTGTGTGTGTGTGTGTGTGTGTGTGTGTGTGTGTGTGTGTGTGGGCGCGCCCGAGTAAGCCTTACTCTTTGCCTCTAAATATGTGTGTGTGTGTGTGTGTGTGTGTGTGTGTGTGTGTGTGTGTGTGGGCGTACACCTGTCCTTTTTTCCCCCTCCCCAAAGGGAAGTCTTTCCGCTCCCGGGAATGACTCCTTACCCTCTCCCTTAAAACCCACATCCTTTCGTCTTTCCCTCTTTCCTGAAGAAGCAACCATCAGTTGCGAAAGCTAGTAATTCTGTGTGTGTGTTTTGTGCCTGTCTGCCGGAGCTTTCCCGCTTGGTAAGTCTTGGAATCTTTGTGTGTGTGTGTGTTTGTGTGTGTGTGTGTGTGTGTGTGTGTGTGTGTGTGTGTGTGTGTGGAGAGAGAGAGAGAGAGAGAGAGAGAGAGAGAGAGAGAGAGAGAGAGAGAGAGAGAGAGAGAGAGAGAGAGCACTTATTATTTGATCACTGACCTTATGGTGAACCTCCACTACAGAGGAAAGAACCTCAGACTAGCTGGAACGTGCCCACCTACTGCCATGATTCTACAACTATGAACTTCCTGGTAAATCAGTTACAAAATGTGTGAGTTATGGAATTTCTTTGGGGGGGGGGGGGGGGGTTATTTAACTCTACGATGGTTGAATAAAAAGTAATGCCTCCACATTCGTCAATTAGGTTTGGATGGGAATATTTTAATAAATCAAATGCAGAAATAATCCTTAGAATGTGATCTTTAATTACCAGTATTCACCACTCCACATAATCACCAGCCAATTGGATACATTTCTGCCAATGATGAACAAGTTTTCTGAAGCCATCACAGAAGTCAACACTGTTTGCACCACCACAGTCACAGTTCTCTCAACGTCTTCATCAGAAGCATAATGATGTCCCCACAGATTGTCTTTCATTATTGGGAACAGATAGAAATCTGACAGTGCTAAATCTGGACTGTATGGAGGATGCCGTAAGCGGTGGCAAGATTCAGTCTCTGACGGTCTGCTGTGGTGGCAATTTAAGGGTGTGGTTTGGCATTGTCATGCTGCAGGAAAACATTTCCCTTTTCCTTGTGAACCCTTGTTAGCTGTTGTTTCCAAGTTCGCAGCATTGTGATGCAACACTCTGAATTTATTGTTGTTCCACAATCAAGGAAATCAACATGGGTAACACCATCTTCGCCCCAGAACACTGTGGCCATCACTCTGCCAGATGAGTGCTGCATTAATTTTTCTGGGGTGAGTTTTGGTGTCAATATTCCATAGACTGAAGTTTCGTCGCCTGTCTCAGTTGAATGGAGAAAGGCGTCACTTTCGTTTTCGTAACGCAAGAGGAGCTCCTGGCAAATTTCAAGTCTGTGCGCTTTCATTTCAGGGGTCGGCATCCGGGGTACCCCATCATGCACAAATCTTCAGATAGCCACGCAAAGCAATAATGTGACCCACACATTCTTGTGAAATGCCGATTGTGCTCACAATTTCTCTGAGTGATGGTCATCCTGAATCAATCTGTCAACATGTTGCTTGTGAAACTCTGTGGTTGCTGTCACAGGACGTCCCACTCTGTCACACAGGTCAGATGTTCCCCTCAACATCTTTTAAACTTACTTGCCCAACGACACACAGTATCACAACACAATCACCAAAAGCTGCTTTCATTCTCTCATTAATCTCCTTTGGGGTGACACCTTCTGCTGTCAAGAATTCAATGACAGGCAGAAAAAAAAAGTTGCTTAAATTGCACTGACCTATCATCTGCGCAGGATTCCATACCTTACACTGTAACAACACAACTGTTCAGTGCCATGGCTACCCACCAACTGGAGCTTTAGAGAAGAGGCTATGGAACAAGCCAGTACCTGCCACATACCAGTGCTGCCAACTGTTGAAGAGTTAAGAAGGTGGAGGCATTACTTTTCAGTCAACTCGCGTAGTTCCCAATGAAGTATCTTTTCTCGAGTTGGATACTAAATTTAGTCATTTTGATTGTTTAAACTTAATTTTTTTATATAACATATTCTGTCAACTGCTTTTTAATTCCATTTGCACCGCGCTCATGGAAAGACTGAGAAAAATGGAACAAACAATGTTAATTTTAAACCCTCTGGAACACACATTAAAGACAATATATAAACAAACTTACTACATTTCTCATAAAAAGCATTCACATAAAAGTTTTGGTTTTATGTCTTGGAATAAAGTGTGTCAAAATGTGTAATGTTGGGTGCATCACATCAAAAAAATAAATAAATTTACGTACTCACTACCCCCCTCTCAAAGCTTTCTTTGTCAAGTTCCTGATCAGGTGTATCAATTCACAAGTATGACAGTTTGATAGTAATCAAGAGGCACATTTCAATGTTTCGGTGAAATGGCTTTAAAGGTATGTGACAAACCGTATATGGAACAATTTTTGTGCATCTGTTTATGTAAACAGTAAAATTTTAAAATATACCACTGCAGGGATCTTGTCTCCATCTATTATCTTACCTTGTTGAAGCCTGGCCTGCCATGTTTACTGTTTTATAGGAATTATCTTTTATTGGAATTATCTTCTAATGTACACAATTTCAGCAGAATCTGAATAAAACATATTTTCATATCTTTGTGGATCACAACCTTTTTGTAAAGCAATTATTTAAACCACACCTTGTTCCACATTGTTTTACTAATATTTTTCTTTTACATCAGAGAAACAGAACTAGTAACAAAAATATAAGATAGTAACTATGTGTATACAAAATACTGTTTAATAACAATACCCTAATAATAAAATCACAAAGGCACTGGATGCAGCAACCAGAACTAGATTTCAGCACAATGATAATTTAAGTACATCAGATAAACATCACAGAACACGTTAAGTACACTTGATAAAATTCACGTGTATGCACGAGTTCATAATTCACCAGAGAATATTTAAAACATTGCCACTTGTCGCTACCAAATGAAATATCTTATTAACTCAAACAGTAATCAGACATGTTCATTAATCACCTTGTTACAAACTCAACAGAATTGCTGTGTTAATATATCTGCTTATCACCAAGCTTAAGGCAAGATGGTAAATTTCACAGTTGGAAGAGAAATCTTTGACCCTCTTGTCTATTTTAGGCAGTAAATCATGTCATTTGAGCTTGTACATCACAATTCACAAACCAATTTACATTACTTACACACAACACAAAAAGCATAACTCTTAACACCTGTAGTAATAATTCATTATTTAAGACCATGAATAATTTTCAAACATTAGCTTTGAAATCCATATCATAAAAAGAAATTTTATAACACAGCTGCTCATATCCCTTCCATTGATTTCAATTACCTCACAAGACATTATGTGCTCACATCCTGTGTTACATCAAAACAAAGGTGCATCACAGTTTCATAACTAAGAAAAATGAGATCAAAATAAGACAAAGATATACACTTATGGCTGTGGAGTAACTCTTAGATATGATTTGCCCGATGGCAAAGGTTTTACTGAAATGCCTTTTGGAAACAAACTGGCTGCTTCCTCCTCTTTCAGGGTTGGAAGGACCATGCAGTCACCACCACTCTAAGGAAAACAAGAAAACAAATGAAATAAGGAACATATATTTAAATTTTCAAAAAAATTGCCAAGGCAAGTCATATTCATTGCTTAATGTTAAGTAGTCATAAAAAAATAACAAATACTCATTTAAGTCATTTTGTTCATATTCTTATATATACGAAAAGATAACCAGGACCCTACCTGTTTCAAATTTGTGTAAATGTATAATCTCATCACCTTTATGCTTTTCTTACATTGTTGATACTCCTACCTGAAGTTTCCATTGTTTGTCATGCAGACCTCAAATTTTTACCACTTTATTCAGTTTCTTGTAAGCTATAAAAGTAAGTGCTAACTGATGGATAACAGCGCTATATTTTCCAATAGGAATTTATTTTTTTAATTTTAAAAAGTTTAAAATCTGAATTTTTGTTTTGGAAAAAAAATTGTGTGTTAATGTGTGTGCCATATTCCATTATGGTGTTCCACTGGCATATTAAAATGCATTTTATTTTAATGGTAAGTGCAGCACCTTGTGCATAGTCCGTAGGGTTTTGGACTTGTTACCAAGATATGTCACCAAATAACGCTATCAAATCATTATTTTTCCATTTAGTGACAAATATATATATTTTCATTTGGCTTTCCCTGTGAAAATATTTTAACATTAACCAAGCAACACATGCCAAGTAAGACCACGAGTAATACTTTATTATACCTTTATTTTACAGATGAAAGAAAGAAAGAAAGAAAGAAAGAAAGAATGAATGTAGCCTGTGTTGTCCCATTGAGGGACAAGGCCTCCTACCAGTAAGGGTAGCTGCTTTTAAAGACTCAAGTGGTGAGCTAGTCTGTGTAAGAGGGTACCACACTTACTGCACGCTACACATTGAATTACACTTTATCACTTAGTTGTAGTTCTAGTTCTTTCCACGTCTTTCTGTTTCTGCCTATGCTGGTCCACTTTCTTCCTGCTTGTTTTCTGAGTAAGTCCAACCATTTCTGTCTTGGTCTTCCTGGGAGTCTCTTGCCAATGTAGGGGCCCCATGTGGTAGCTTGTGCCACCCACCTGTCATCTTCCAGCCTCGCCACGTGGCCACCCCATTTCCATTTGGTTTTCATAGCCTGTTGTGCTATGTCTATTGTTGCCCGAAATCTTGTATATCAAAGTGTTCAATAATAATGTCTTAAATAATAACTATATCATTATTTAACAATGTATTATTTGACTTTCTCTCAAAGAAAAATTTGTTTACTCAACTTCAACAAGAAAGACGTTACGATGGTCCACTAACAATCTCATTAAGGACTAAAATTATGTATTGCACTTTTATTTTAAATGATGGTCTTCATGGTTATGAAAAATAAAAAGCTGGTCCACAATGATGCATAAGCAAAAGCTTTACTTCTTTCTCATCCACCGATTGTTTTCATAGGCGCAAGCACGAAATCCCGTGATCTCTTCAAAAGCATGCAGCATCTGGGCCCACTTGAATTTTATGAACACTGGAATCCTTAAAAATCAGGAGCAATTTTGCCTTCTCTTGGGCTTTTCCTGTGGCAGCTATGGCTTTGTGAAAACTTTTCCCCAAGATCCTTTTTTATGCTGATTGCTCATCATTTGTCACAGAGAAGGTACTGATGGCATATGTGCTTTGCCCCCACTCAGACAATAGAATGAAGTTAATATTTAATCATGTTGTGCTTTCACAGCTTTTCCACTCTCATTGTGTATGCAATTACTAAGCCACAGGTTGCATTCTATAAAAACATCCTTAGGTGACAAAGTGGCACAAATGTGCCAGTGTCACGATTTAAATTGCTTAATTTCCTAATAAAATGATAACCACAAATGCTGGAATACAAGAATAATATTCCACTTTGTGGACTGCTCTAGGTACTTTTATTGCAACATGTGCCTTTCAACATTTTTCTGGGTGATTAAGCATTTTAAATCATGATACCGTCTGTTTCCTGCCACTATCACCTGAACACGTGATTTAAGAGTTACACATGCACAAAGATATTCAGTCTTCTTTCCCTGACCAGTGCTTTGCTAATATTATCCCAACAATTAACCTCTACAGTGATGGTCAATACAAGCACATACACACTGTTCTATAAATAAGAACTGTAGCTACTGTAAACTAAAATTATATAAAATGGAAACTGCATGCTATCCCTTACATTATTTATGTTTACTGTCATATGGCATAATTTAGTACACTTTTAAAATACTATTGTGGACAATGCTTAATTAGTACTCAATTTCATTTAATTTAATAAACCAGCTAGCAGAAAAATAAATTTTTCCTATGTTCCCCTTTGAATACCACCATGAAAAATTCAATTCTATAATTTTCAAAACTTTGAAAACCTGTGAAAAATCAGCATTTCAATGAATCTGGTCAAGCAGCACATACTTTTAAAGCCTATAACAAACTGGATAACTGTACAACTTTCAGGTCTTCGAGCTACAGACATTGTAAGATTTCGAAATGCGGCAAAAAATTGGACAAATCAAAAATAATTAAATTACAAAAGAAATGTCCAAAAAATTTAATTTTGGATGTAATCTTTTTTTAAAGGTAGAATAAAATGACAAAAATGTAAATTTCTAAATCATCAAGGTTCAAATAAATTGTTTTGCTGGCTGATTTGATATGGAATGACCCCTATGTCAAAATGTGTGTTGGCCACCATAAATCTTGTTCATTATCCAGATAGCACCTTACACCCATAGTCTTATTTAGATACATGTCTACATCTTCATGTGTACCAATGACAAAAAAAAAAAACAGCCTCTGCACTTTCTTGTCAAATTTCAATCTCTACTCCCAACACCTGCTTCAGATGATCCTTGTCAACTTAGAACGTTTACTATCTTGGATGTTTACATCCACCTCTCAAATGAATCTGGAAAAATCTCTGTTCATATCAATGTGCTACCCATCAACAGTACCTTCCTCCTTCCTTTTGACAGGTGTGTCTTTTTTATCAAAGTCTTCTGACTACGGCCCACCACAAATTCCTCTCTGTAGCAACCTTTTCATCTCAGAGTAGCATTTGCAACCAATGTCCTCCAATTATTTGCTGAGTGTATTCCAGTCTCTGTCTTCCCCTATAGTTTTTACTCTCTCCAGCTCCCTCTAGTACCATGGAAGTTATTCCCTGATGTCTTTATGGGTGTCCTGTCTTCCTGCCCCTATTTGCGAATGTTTCCACATATTCCTTTCATCACCAATTCTATGGAGAACCACCTCATACCTTATCAGTCCACCAAATTTTCAAAATTTTCCTGTAGCACCTTATCTCAAACGCTATTATTCTCTTCTGTTCCAGTTTTCACACAGTCCACATTTCACTGCCTTACAATGCTGTGCTCCAAACGTACATTCTCACGTATTTCTTTCTCAAATTATGGCTTACGTTTGATACTAGCATACTTCTCTTTCCCAGGAAGGCCCTTTTTTGCCAGTGCTAGTCTGCCTTTTCTGTTCTCCTCGCTCTGTCCATATCTTGCTGCCTGAAGAGCAGACTTCCCTGACTGTCTACTTCTTGATTTCCAATTCTGATGTTAAGTTTCTTGCAGTTCATTTCTGCTACGTCTCATTATTTTTGTCCTCCCTCGACTCACCTAGTGCACCTTAAAATGACCCGATCCTATAAACTTCGGACTTTGGGGACTCCAAGTGGGATGCAGAACTTTCCTAATATCTCACTACCCTCCATCAGGTACCATATTTTGTCCAATAGCACAAACACATTTCTTGTGCAATTTCTTCTTGTGACACAATGGCCATTGTAAACAAGCCATTACCAGTACTACATTTATAAGCAATATCTTCTAGGGTACTATCTGTAATCTTGCCCAGAGGTGAGAGGCATCCAACCCGAAATTCTGATCAATGTTTCACATGGCACTCGTGCTGTCTAGTCCTGCATCTTGAGATTATACAAATGGAGACTGGCTATTAATGCTCAACTGGACACTTGTGAAGCTCCAAGGAGCAGGGTATATCTTGACAGCCTCAGAAAGGGTAGTGTTTAGTGTCCACTGGTCTAGCAGGTACCACTTTGAGAGGTGAACCTAACAGACAAACAGAACAGGAAGAGGTACAGAAGTTAAGTTTGTTGCTCACAGTGGGTACAGGTAAAACCAAAAGGTTGGTTTATCCACAAGTTCAGGAGTGGAAAACTTGAGAAGGCTTTGTGGAAGCTCATTGTATTTTGCATCACATTGAACACCAAGTGCGATAACAGACTGACTGACTATCTGGGTATATAACTTCGTTTGTGAAAATGTGACTATGCTATAATTATTATGAGTGATATAGCTCAAATTTTTACAGCCAATAAAAACTTCAACTGCACAGATAGTAATGGGGGAAATAGTATGTCTCAACTGTAAGGCATTGTTTACAGTTACAACTGACTAAAAGTCTAATATAACCTGTGGGATCAACACATACATGTAGACTATTAGACACCTTAATATTCAAATAACTTAAAGGAATCCAGACGGGTGACGTCATCAACAACCCCTGATATTTCGACAGGACACCCTACCGTTTTCAAGGCAAAACTGCAGCAAGTAAACACTGTGTAAGCGAATATGGTACTTCGGTTTTCTAACACACACACACACACACACACACACACACACACACACACACACACACACACACACACACACCAGAAGTTATCACTAGTGAAATTAATAATCAACAGGTGAGGTAGCATAAATTTTGTCCCTCTATGAGAGAGCAGGATTACACGCAGAATTGAAACAAAAAACCACCATATGTATTTATAAGGTAAATCGCTAATTTAATTTCAATAGGTTCCTTGATAAAAGAAACCCCAGTACCTGGAAGTGCGTGCCAGAACCTCCATGTTGTTAATATTACAAAGGATGACCGGTGCCAAGATAATGTTCTGCAGAAGCGTATTTGCTCAGCTGTTTTAATTGTGTGTGTGAGTGAGTGTTACTTGTACTCAGTACACCGTTTCTTCACAGTCCTGATATCTGACCAATATATATGACATGTTATAACTGCAAAGAATACGGTAGACAACTGCCTTACGTTAACCAAGTTCATCCTTTATGGAACCTGGAAGAATCCTGATCTTAGATGGTGATCGAATAATGCACTCACATCATATTTCCACAAAATACGACCACTACATGCTCCCTGCATTCAGAAAAAAATACATTGGTGCCACCTTGGTAGTATTATCACTCACCCAATGTACATTTGGTTGACAGGACAATTCATGTCTAGTCTGTCTTTCACTGTAACCATTGATGAAAGGTGACTTTGAGATAGGGTAACTCAGCTGACAAACTCTCAGGGTCCGAGATGACATAGGCCTTCATGTTGAGTAGGATGTTGACAAATGTTAGCCAGCTTATACAAGTCAGTGTAAGAAGGCTTCCTATAAATATCGAAGTGGCACCAAAGTCTATGGCCTTTTTGCTTTACGCAGGAAGCATTTCGAACCGGAGTGTTCATATTTTGTGGAAATATGAAGTGGATTTTTCAACCACCATCTAAGATCAGCATATTTAAGGATAATTGATCATTTTGTATCACATAACTTGCTATCAAAAGTACAGTTCGGCTCTAGAAGTCATTTAACAACTGAAAATGCTATATTCTCTTTTCTTTGTGAGGTAATGGATGGATTAAACAAAGGGTTTCGAATGCTAGGCGTATTTTGATTTAACTAAGGCATTTGATTGTATTGATCATGAAATTTTGCTCCAGAGGTTGGACCATTACGGAATATGTGGAGCTGCTCACAATTGGTTCACCTCTTACTTTAACAACAGACAGCTAAAGGTCATTATTCACAGTGTTGAGAATGGCTGTGATGTGTGGTCTGAGTGGGGTACAGTCAATTGGGAGGTGCCCCAGGGATCAGTGTTGGAGTCACTCCTGTTCATTATTTATACAAATGATATGCCCTCTAGTATTACAGGTAGTTCTAAAATATTTCTGTTTGCTGATGACACTAGCTTGGTAGTAAAGGATGTTGTGGGCAACACTGACTCAGTTTCAAATAGTGCAGTTCATGACATTAAGTTCACATCTTGTAGAAAAACTAGCACTAAATCACAGTAAGACTCAATTTTTAGTTTTTAACATGCAATTCAACAAAACCTGACACTTTAATTTCACAGAATGGGTATATGATTTGTGAAACCAAACAGTTCAAATTTCTAGGTGTTCATAGAGAGAGTAAACCGTTATGGAAAGGCCATGTTCGGTATCTTGTTCAAAGACTTAATGCTGCCATTTTTACTATTCTAACAGTTATCTGAGTAAGTGATCATTCGATACAAAAATTAGTCTACTTTGCTTATGTCATATGGTATTATACTACGGGGCAAATCTTCCCATTCTAAAAGGTTATTTTTGGTTCAGAAACGGGCAATAAGTGGTGTAAATTCTTGAACCTATTGTCGACCACTATCCAATAGTCTGGGTATTTTGACATTGGCCTCTCAATATATATATTCTTGACTGTCGTTTCTTGCTAACAATAACAGCTTATTCCCAAGGATCAGCAGCTTTCACTAAGTTAATACTCGGCAGAAATCCAATCTGCATTTGGATTGCACTTCCCTAACTTTTGTGCAGAAATGTGTGCAGTATACTGCTGCATCCATTTCAATAAGCTACCACAAGAATTCAAAATCTTTGCAGTAATCCATGCCCTTTCAAATCCAAACTGAAGAGTTTCCTCATGGGTCACTCCTATTCTGTTGAGGAGTTCCTTGAAAAAAATCAAGATGATTATGTTATATTGTTGATTGTGTTTACTTAAACTTGTGGCTTGACTTTTTTTGGGTTCATATGTTATTACCTTTATGTTGTAATTTCGTGTACTTATACATTCCATAACCATGGAGATTTGCTCCTCAATTTGGTCCAACAGAACTAGATGCATAAATAAAAAATAAAATCAAACTCCTTTTAGTCTCATAAAAGATGATATTGATATACCTAAGGCAGGTGTCTAACATATTCCTTGCAGTCATGACATGTCATATATTGGTCAAACTATCAGGACTATGAAAGAATGGTATACTGAGCATAAGCAACAAACACACAATTACAACAGCCAAGCAAATCCACCATTGCAGAACATTGCCTTGCCACTGGTCATCCCATGGAATGCAATACCACAGAGGTTCTGGCATCCACTTCCAGCTATTGGGATAGTGTTATTAAGAAAGCTGTTGAAACTACATTAGCAAGTAATCTTATAAAGAGAGATGGTGGTTTTTGTTTAAATTCTATACTACTCCTACTCTCTCACCTGTCGAAAAACAGAAACAGAGTTTATGCTACCTCACCAGAAGATTATTAATTTCGCTTTTGATTAACTTTTGGCGTGTGTGTGTGTGTGTGTGTGTGTGTGTGTGTGTGTGTGTGTGTTTTTCCCCAAAAATGGCAGGGTAACCTGTCGAAATATCGGCAGTTGTCGATGTTACCTGGCTGCATTCCCGTAAATTACCTGAACATGTAGAATATAGTTAGTGAATAAGAGCAACTTGATTAACACAACAGTAATAATGACTAAGATCATGCAAGATTGGTGCAGCTTATGTAACTGATTGCCATCAGTGACAAAACACTCTAGACATATACATTTTGTTTGTGTAACACCTCATTCATAATTGCAATTAATGTTTCATGCTGTAAATGAAACATGAGCTGCAAGTACCCACGTAAGGCCTCAGAATTAGCGGCATTTAAATCCGCAAGCATGCGTAACATGTATTAGTTAGGTTAGTAAAATTTCATATATATGTGCCATGCAACAAACAATTAGCTGTAGGTTAAGTTTTTTTTAATTACTTATATCGTAAAATTTCTATTATAACGAAGTACATAAAATGTAGACAGAGATACAAGTGAAGCTGCACAGCATTTACTCTAATAAATTGCACTGTACCTGCCAGTCTGCAGGAGTTGCCACCTTCTTGTTCTCTGTCAGCTGCAGTGAATCAATTGCTCTCAAGATTTCACTGCAAAAAATATTGATAAAAATTGTGTTAGCAGTATAATTCAACAAAATCATTAACAAATTAACAATGGGCAATAAACTGGTTACAGTTATGTTACAGCATGAACAACAAGCCACAGCGATTGACGTCTTATTACAACAAAAACCAGCTGCACAAAAATACTTTTGAGAAGCAGAAAGTAGAACCTAACACTAGAACCCTGGGACTTTTTCCATTACTTGTATAACTTGATCACCGTATCTGGTAAAACTAGTGCTTCCAAACTTCAAACATGGGAAGCCTGTCTTCAATGCATTTTTCACTCTCACCATTCATCCCTTGGCTTCACGATTCTGCCCTGTCTTTCACTCACATTTTACTTTTGAAAAATACATTCTGTCTCTGCATGTCTAATCCAGACCTGTCGTCGTGCCTTTCTGCAACTCAATAGTCATCTTTATGGTGAGTAGCAATCTATCCTTTTCATGACTGTTTATATTCTAACCTGGATTTTATATTGGTGGTTTTGTGATATTCCCTTGGTTTTAATTCCAATTATATTCCTCCTACCTTTAGCTCACTTTTGTGTCTTTCATGTTTGGCTCTGGCAGCTGATTACTATAATCTCCACCACAGTCACTAACTTCAGATTTTTTCCTCTTTCCTAATCCATGATTTAAAAAGACTTTTCCTCTCTTCCATCATCCGTGTATCTTAAGCAGTTTTTCTATTTCCCAATTTTTAATCCCTTCCTTACGGATAAGGGAAGGTATGTTCAAAAGGAAAGGTACGTTCCTAACCCTCTGAATCCTAACCAATTTTAAGTTGAATAGATTCACATTTTGTAGCTGCTGCCTTCTTCTACATGGCTGGTTGGTGGGTTGAATGGCTGGCAGGGCGGGGGGGGGGGGGGGGGGGGGGGGGGGGGGAGTTTGAAGCAATGTCATCAGACCCACAATCCAATGTGGCAGAAACTAAAGAGGAACAACAACAATAGCACAGTCCAGCTGATGGGAAAGGGAAACATGGGTGAACAAAGAAGCAAAAAAGATGTCGGGATGGCAGAAATAGTAAAGAAAAGGAGGGAGGCAAAGGAAGGGGAGGGGGGGGGGGGAGGGGGGTAGCGGCAAAAACAGGGGGCACCGTAGAGGCACTACATATGCTGGGGCACAATCACCACCGCCGACCCATCCCAACCCCCACCCACCCACACAGCACACGATTGCGACAACGGGGACAACATGAAGGGAATAAGACACGAGAGAAGGGGGAACAAAATGGCACAAAAGACCAGACAGAACATACAGAGAGGGGGAACATGGGGGTTGAAACCTGGACAGCAAGGGTGCAAGATTGCTAACACCTGGACAAGGAGACACGCTTAAGTGTTTTATTGTGAGAGGCCAAAAAGCATGGAATCACTGTTGGAGGTGAGTTGAGGGGACAGCCCTACCACAAAATGGGGATGGGAGGGGGTGCTCATTACAGAGTAAAAATCCAGGGGTCAATCTGGTATGACCATTAAAAAGACTGTAGAGGGCAGTAGATTCCTGCAGTTGGTAGAGATCAAGAGGTGGTAAGTAAAACACTGGGTGGCAGGATGAAAGTCACTCATAGAATCCTTATATAACAAAACTGTGGTACGGGAGAACAGCTTTTTTTAAAGTAGAGAGTCCGGTAAACAACCATCAGCTCCACAGTAACATTACATTTGTGGCAGACAGGAGATGGTGTTCCATATCAACAGTTGACGTTATCGGCAGATTTAGAGCCATTGGCGTAAAAAACAATAGCTTCCCGAACACTCAAGAGCAGGCGGGACAAATAACGGAACACCATATGAGCAATGGAGACGCCTGGACCCCACTAGCTTCAGCTGGCAGAGACTTTGGTGTGTGTGTGTGTGTGTGTGTGTGTGTGTGTGTAATGCAGACGACTGTACTTTTGGTCGAAGCTTACTTGTTTGACAGTCTTTTTATTGCGCCTATCTGCAACTCAACATCTCCGCTATTTTGGGGAGTAGCAATCCATCCTTTTCATAATTCTGTCATTATTACATTGTGGATTTTTCAATATCTAAAAATTATTCTAGGCAGATAAATGTTTAAATTTAGAAAGTACAAGGTCGGCAGTGAAGATTCATGAAATCTGTAGTGAAACATATCACTTTGGTAAAGTGATGGGTTGCACAAGCAACAGTTTTTTAAACTGACAAATGATGATCGCCACTATAAAAAGGTGATTTTCATAATGAATTAAATAGCCAGCAGTTTGGGTGTTCACTTTATTTGTGTGGCTGTATCATGTGATGGATGGACGCAGTGTTCTGAGAGCCAGGATGATGATAAACTTGGTACCACATTTGTGATACCAGCTGGTTGAGAAGTTTGTTCCACGATATCAGTTCCTGCATTAGAGATATATTCAACTGGAACCTGTTAATCAAGACAATTTTTTTGGACTCTGACCTTATCAATGTTCCGCATAATTTAACAACTTTGTATCACACAGTTATTGTGGTCAAGAGTACAATACATGAGATGATGTTAATGGGAAGTCTTATTTATTTCAAGTGTTGGACCCATACTCCTAACTTCTAAGAGCAACAACAGCGTTTCAAAAAGGGAAGTTCAATCAGAAAATGTTGGTAAGTGTGCTGAAATGATAAGTAAGAATGTGTACATCCCACTGTACCAGTTTTTTGGGCTTTTACCGATTTCATTCACATATGGTGCACAGGAAATATGAATGTTTAAATACCTCTGTGCATGCTGCAATTAATCTAACCTTACCCGCATGATTCCTATGGGAGCAATATATAGGGCATTTCAGTATATTCCTAGTGTTATCATTTAAAGCTGGTTCTAGAAACTTCTTTCTCGGAATAGTTTACATCGATCTTCAAGAATCTGCCAGTTCGCATTCTTCAACATCTCAGTGACATCTCCTGCAGATCAAAAAAGGTTGTGACCATTCGTGCTGCCATTCTCTGCGTACATTCAATGTCTCTTGCTAGTCCTACTTGGTATGGGTACCATACATTTGAACAATGTTCTAGGATGGGTAACATGAGTGACTTGTAAGCAATCTCGTCCATAGAATGACTGCACTTCCCTAAGATATGAAGCATAAACATGACAGACTAACATCCAGACAGAATCAAACAATGGAAACTTCAAGTTGGAATAGGAAAAGAGACTGCTACTTACCGTAAGGATAACACATTGGAGGACGCTCATTGTCTAACATACAACATGACAACATTCAGATTTATAGTAGTATGTAAAGAGGAGCAAAATAAATGATTAATTAAACTATTGTGACTTTCCCCACATTATAACTGATAATACTCTTCTCGGCTATGCAGCTGGATTACATAGTAATTATGACAGTATTTCCACAGATCAAATGTCTTATCTTCAAGTGAGTATGCTGATGCACAATCTCGGCAGATATTAACTTGATGGCAGTCACACAGTCCATTGAAATAGTGTCAAGATTACATTTTCAGCTGCATGCCCGAGAAGAGTATTATTAAAATGATAAATGGCTGCACCGATACAAATTTAACCTGTCTCACAGAAAGACAAAGAGCAACTAAGGTCAAATGGACTGATTCAAAAGTTTCAAAGTAAGCTACTGCAGGCAAATAGGAAACTTAATCAATGTGAGCAGCTTGTTACCTGCACATGTAAATACGATATATTATTGTCTTTCAAAAATTACTGAATTAATTACATGAAATACATTTTTCATACTTAAAGTTAATTTATCTGCCTAGAATAATTGATATACAAATATGTTAATTTGATACCCTGCATCCGAGGCAGTCTGTGTCAGGCTTGTGTGAACTTACATGGAATGACCCTTTTTCATCACAGCAAGAAGTATTTTGATATCCAATTTGTATGTCCATTCACGAAAACCGATTATATTTTTATTTTATTAGAAAGCCTACAATCTTGGGAATTATTTAGGACTAAAGCTAGGTTCCTAGTAGTTTGGAGAAATATGATATATACATTTTTCAATGCCCTTGTATTTTTTTTTCCAGAAACTGGAAAGTGATTTGCATTAATATTTTTATAATTTTCTTTGTATCTTTACTGCTTAATGACGACAATGATTTGAAGTGAGCGGCACTTGACATCCTGGTCATCAGTGCCCTGGTGAAAAGTCAGCCAGCTAATCTCAAGGGTGGAAACGAAGGCTGACCCCACATGTGGAGCAGTTTATAACACATTAAAATCTGTCTCCCTTCCCCACCAATTTAGGGGTGAGGCCAGACAATTCACAATATTTCATCACTCTTGTAACACTGGAATCAGTACCTGCAAATATGATGGGCAGATCTTCAACGAGGCTGAGAGCTGCCCCAATATCAGTATACAGGGCACACACAGCCACAATATGCTGAACTGAAAGTAGCATGCGACAAACTTCACAGAGTTGTGAATTCTCCCACAGGAGGAGGAAGCCATATGTTAAAAAGCTATGCCCAATGTGCAGTCTGGTAAGCACAACCTCGTTCCAGCAGTGAGGCTGACATGAAGTCGGCCGTGCCTTTTCCGTCGATTTGAGTTACTACAGTTTGTTTTCTGTCATCTGTAATCTTTCAATCTTCCACTGACATATGATGCATATGTCAGAAAATGAGATGGTGTGTAACGGGATGGACACTGATGGAAAACACCATCCCAACATGCTTCCTTGGCAGCTTTGTTGCCCATGTCGTCATTTTGTATACCAGCGAGGCCAGGCACCCAGCAATGGATCAACTCCTTGCCACGGTGTTGAAGTCGCTGTAAGAAGCTATGGACGAGCTGAATCTGCGGGTCTATTGGATCCATTTGGTGAAGTGCTTGCAGTGCACTAAGCGAGCCTTAACAGACAAGAAACTTTGTAGGGTGATGTCTGTGAACTCTCTTCAGTGCTATCAGAAGGCTATATAATTCAGCTTTATAATTTGAAAATTGTTCCAAAAGATGCACTTTAAAACCCTATCAGGAAAAACAGCAGGACAATCAAGGACATTCTATTGCTGGGATCCATGTTTGTAAACAATGATAAAACTGTGGTACATATTTAAAATGGACAAAAACAAAGTTGTAAAAACATAATCTGGAGTACACGTTTTCTTGTACTGTGCCAAGCTTAAAATCGCTTTGGGCCTCTGAAGACGCCAAAGCAGCAATGCACTCCATCTCTAACTGTGTACCAAATATCCCAAATGGCTTGTAGGATGGCGCCAATTCCTCACTAAAAGTCAATGACTGAGGTGGCACTGAAATTTTCAGTGCCTGTCAAGCCATAAGGATAAATAGCTGAATCCAGAGTGAAGGTTCACCAGCCTCTGCACACACACTCTGTAATGGGTTGGTCCGAAAGGCTCCAGTCTATATCTGAATGCCCTCATGGTGGACAACATCTAACATCTTGAGGTAGGAACGACGGGCTGATCCGTAAGCCACGCTGCCATGAGCTAAACATGGTCGAACAAATGTCCTATAAAACTGCAGGTTGGTTGGTTTGTGGGATTAAATGGACCAAACTACTATGGTCATCGGTCCCTTGTTATATATATATAGAGGGGGGGGGGGAGAACAACAACAGGAAAGACTGTAGACGACATAGGACAAGAAATAAACAGACAAAACAAAGTAACACCACACAGAGTGTGGCGGTGGTTGGCTGACCATAGGGATAAAAAAGGAAAAGCCAACCACCGAGAACTCATTAAAAACTCAGTTTAAAATCGTAGGCCAAAGGCCAGAATCAACACAATACAATAAAATGAAACAAACACTCAGATTAAACGATAATAACCCCTTGACCGAATAAAACGTAAGACTAAGTCAGCCATAGCAGAGTCATCTGTCAAAAGCGCAGGGAGCGTGTCAGGCAGTGCAAACGACTGCCTGAGCACAGCTAAAAGTGGACAGTCCAATAAAATGTGGACCACTGTCAAAGCGGAGTCGCAGCGATATAAATGTGGGTCCTCACGTCGCAATAGGTGGCCGTGCATCAGCCATGTGTGCCCAATGCGCAGCCGGCAGAGGACAACAGACTCCTTGCGAGAGGCCCGCAAGGAGAAGCGCCACACACCGGTAGCCTCCTTGATGGCCAGAAGTTTGTTTCATGAAGGCAGGGCGCGCCATTCAGAGTCCCAAAGGTCCAGAATTTTGCTGCGTAGGAACGCTCGCAAATCTGTCTCCGGGAGGCCAATGTCCAGAGATGGTGTACTGGTGGCCTCTTTCGCCAGGGGGTCAACATTATGATTGCCGGGTATCCCAACATGGCCTGTGGTCCACATGAAAACCACAGAGCAGCCACAACGCGCAAGAGTATGCAGGGACTCCTGGATAGCCATCACCAGACGAGAACGAGGGAAACACTGGTCGAGAGCTCGTAAACCGCTCAGGAAATCGCTACAGGTAATGAAGGACTCACCTGAGCAGGAGTGGACATACGCTAGGGCACGAAAGATGGCGACCAGCTCAGCAGTGTAAACACTGCAGCCAGCCGGCAACGAACATTGTTCAGAATGTCCCCTAGAGTTAGTGCATATCCGACACGACCAGCAACCATCAAACCGTCGGTGTAGACAACGCCAGAGCCCTGATACGTCGCCAGGATGGAATAAAAGCGGTGTCGGAAGGCCTCCGGAGGGACTTGAGTCCTTTGGGCCCTGTGCCAAGTCGAGCCGAAGGCAAGGGCAAGGCACACACCAGGGGGGTTTACGCAGAGGGGCCCGGAAAGGAGGTGGAACAGGGAAACACCCAAGCCCGTATAGAAGCTGTTTGACATGTACGGCGATCAGACAACCCGACTGGGGCCGATGTTCTGGCAGATGGACAGGACACGATAATTTGGATGCCTGGTCAAGCCAAAAACATGGGCAGCATAAGCAGCCAGTAATTGTTGGCATCGTAACCGCAGTGGAGGGACACCTGCCTCCACAAGTATGCTGTCCACAGGGCTGGTTCGGAAGGCACCAGTGGTAAGGCGTATTCCGCTGTGGAGGATTGGGTCCAGCACCCACAATGCAGATGGGGATCCTGAGCCATAAGCCAGACTACCATAGTCCAGACGGGACCGGATTAACGCCTGGTAAAGCCGTAGGAGAGTAGATCGGTTGGCGCCCCATCTGGTGTGGCTCAGGCATCGCAGAGCATTTAGATGCCACCAACACACCTGTTTAAGCTGCCGAATATGAGGCAGCCAAGTCAACCAGGCATCAAAAACCACTCCCAAAAACCTATGTGACTCCACCACTGTAAGCAGCTAGCCATCGAGATAAAGCTGCAGCTCTGGGTGAACAGTGCGTCGACGGCAGAAATGCGTAACGCAGGTCTTGGCTGCCGAAAACTGAAAACCATGTGCTACAGCCCAAGATTGCACTTTGCGGATTGCGCCCTGTAGCTGACGTTCAGCAGCTGCAATGCCAATAGAGCTGCAGTAAAGGCAGAAGTCGTCAGCATACAGGGAAGCGGAGACAGAATTTCCCACGGCCACAGCGAGCCCGTTAATGGCTATTAAAAACAGACAGACACTTAGAACAGAACCCTCCGGCACACCGTTCTCCTGGACTTGGTTGGAACTATATGAGGCCGCAATGTGCACGCGGAAGGTACGATAAGACAGAAAATTGCGGATATAGATCGACAGAGGGGCCCGAAGACCCCATCCATGAAGCGTAGAAAGGATGTGATGACGCCATGTCGTATCATACGACTTCCGCATGGGGGGGGGAAAAAAAAAACAGCGACCAGATGCTGACGGCGGGCAAAGGCAGTACGGATGGCCGACTCCAGGCTCACCAGATTGTCGGCGGCGGACTGGCCTTTACGGAACCCACCCTGAGACGGAGCCAGAAGGCCCCGAGACTCCAGTACCCAATTCAAGCGCCGGCTCACCATCCGCTCAAGCAACTTGGGAAGAACGTTGGTGAGGCTAATGGGACGGTAGCTGTCCACCTCTAAAGGGTTCTTCCCCAGTTTCAGAATGGGAACAACAAGACTTTCCCACCACTGCGACGGAAACTCACCCTCTACCCAAATGCAGTTGTAAAGGTCGAGGAGGCGTCGCTGGCAGTCCACTGAAAGGTGTTTCAGCATCTGAGAGTGGATGCTATCTGGCCCAGGAGCGGTATCAGGACAAGTGGCGAGGGCACTGCGAAATTCCCACTCACTGAATGGAACATATTACAATTCAGGATGGTGGGTGCGAAAAGAAAGACTCCGACGTTCTATCCGCTCATTAATGGAGCGGAAGCCCAAAGGGTAGTTGGCATAAGCGGAATTCAGGACAAAGTGCTCTGCCAAGTGGTTTGCAATGACGTTGGAGTCAGTACAAACTGCTCCATTCAGTGAGAGCGCAGGGACACTGACGGGTCCGATAGCCATAGAGGCGTCGAATCTTGGCCCAGACCCGCGATAGAGTGACATGGAGGCCAATGGTGGACACATACCGCTCCCAGCACTCCTGCTTGTGTTGGCGGATAATGCGTCGGGCTCGCGCACGCAGCCGTTTGAAGGCGATAAGGTGTTCAATTGATGGATGTCGCTTGTGACGCTGGAGCGCCCGCCGGCGAGCTTTAATCGCTTCAGCGATCTCAGGTGACCACCAAGGCACAGTCCGCCACCGAGGGGACCCAGAAGAACGGGGAATGGCAGATTCGGCGGCAGTAATGATGCTGGTGGTGACCGATTGAACCACTGCATCAATGTCACCGTTAAGAGAGAGGCTCAATAGCGGCATTGGAGGAGAACAAGTCCCAGTCAGCCTTATTCCGAGCCCATCTGCTAGGAGGCCCCAGAAGATTGACCCTGTGGCAGTGACAGAAAGATTCGGAAGTGGTCACTACCACACAGGTCGTCATGCACACTCCATTGGACAGACGGTAAGAGGCTAGGGCTACAGATGTAAAGGTCAATGGTGGAGGATGTGCCATGAGCCACACTGAAGTGGGTGAAGGCACCATCATTTAATATCGAGAGATCGAGCTGCACCAATAAATGCTCAACGATGGCGCCTCGACCTGTTGCCACTGACCCACTCCACAGATGGTTATGGGCGTTAAAGTCGCCCAGTAACAAGAAAGGTGGCGGCAATTGGGCTATCAGAGAAGCCAGGACATGCTGCGTGACATCACCATCCGGTGGAAGGTAAAGACTGCAGACGGTAACAGCCTGTGGCGTCCACACCCGAACAGCGACAGCCTCTAAAGGTGTGTTGAGAGGTACAGACTCGCTGTGAAGAGAGTTCACCACATAGATGCAGACGCCACCAGACACCCTTTCATAAACTGCCCGGTTCTTATAATAACACCGATAGCCATGGAGGGTGGGGGTTCGCATTGCCGGAAAGCAAGTTTCCTGCAGAGCAATGCAGAGGAAAGGGTGAAGGCTGATAAGTTGGCGCAGCTCAGCTAGATGGTGGAAGAAACCGCTGCAGTTCCACTGGAGGATGGTGTTGTCCATGGCTGAGAAAGGCGTTACAGGACTGGGAAGGCAGATTACGCCGCTGGGTCACCTGCTGCCTCCAATGGAGCACCCGTGCAAATGCTATCCATTGCGTCTGAGGGACCGGCGAGAGCGAAGTCCTCTGTGGACGCAAGAATCTCCACCTCATCCTCAGACGCAGAGCTTGTAGGTAGTGGTGGAGTAGGAGCTATCGCAGGTGCCTTGGTCTTACGGGGCTTCAGTGGCGTTTTGTCTCGCTGTTCCTTTGGTTGCCATTGCTGATAGTGCTTATTGGAGTCAGTCTCCGGAACCGAAGATGATCACGAAGCTCGATGACCAGCGGCCTGTGGGTTCAGCCACTTGTTCGTGTCTGCTGTGCCGCTGGTAGGTACCTGGGAAAGGAGTGACCCAAGGGATCCCTTTCGAGCGAGAGAAGTCGAAGAAGACTTACGCTTCTCTGGCTTAGAAGTGGGGACAGGTGTCCCCGGTGGTTTAGTGGGTGCTGCTCCCGAGGTAGATGGTGTGGGAGCAACAGCAAGAGAAGGGGCCCCCATCGTCAAGGGGGCAGGTGAGGTCCTCTGATGCTGAGAGCTGACTGTCTGTGGTGCAGCTAAAGGAGCTGGAGCAGGAGTGACAGTGGAGGCATAAGATGACATCATGCGCACGGGATGTAGTCGTTCAAATTTCTGCTTAGCCTCAGTGTAAGTCAGTCGGTCCAGGGTCTTATATTCCATGATTTTGCGTTCTTTCTGTAAGATCCTGCAGTCTGGCGAGCAAGGTGAATGAGGCTCTCCACAGTTTACACAGATGGGAGGCGGAGCACATGGAGTATCGGGATGAGATGGGCGTCCGCAATCTCGACATGTGAGGCTGGAAGTACAGTGGGAAGACATATGGCCGAACTTCCAGCACTTAAAGCACTGCTTCGGGGGAGGGATATAGGGCTTGACGTCGCAACGGTAGACCATCACCTTGACCTTCTCCGGTAATGTATCACCCTTGAAGGCCAAGATGAAGGCACCGGTCGAAATGAACACTTCTACGCTCTAAGTTGGCGTGCAGCTCGTCATCAGACTGCAGAAGTAGGTCCCTATGGAAAATAACACCCTGGACCATATTTAAACTCTTATGTGGTGTGATGGTAACATTTACATCCCCAACTTGTCACAAGCAAGCAACCTACGTGACTGGGTGGAGGATGCTGTTTTTATCAAAACTGACCCAGAGCGCATTTTAGACAATCCCTCCACCTCCCCAAACTTGTCCTCCAAATGCTCTACAAAGAACTGAGGCTTCATGGATACAAAGGATTCCCCATCAGCTCTGGTACAGATGAGATACCTGGGCGAATACATGTCACTATCATTCATTGCCTTTCGTTCCTCCCATCGTGTGGCCAGGGATGGGAACGATTTGGGGTCATAAACGTTAGCTTTAAAATGAGCCCTTGAACGCTTAGAGACTGCTGGTGGCTGGCCACCAGCAAGAGATGATGTACCACGCTTCACTGCGGGACTTCCGCCCTGATGCCACCTACTCTGACCAAGGGCCCTCCCCATGGGCGCCACCCAGCCACAGCAAGAGCCACCTGGCAGGATGGCCATTGCCGGGAGTCCTGATGCCCCAGGGAGATGTGCATCTAATCCTTGGCATACATGGGGAGTAAACGGCGCAGGCATCAGTAGAGCGATCCCTGTGTTGTCAGGGGGGCTACAACCAACAGGGTACATGGTGGCCCCACCACAATGGCCTGGCTACCGTGCTGGATCTTAGGTGCAAAAAATGTATAAGGTGGTCGTCGCAGCGAAAAGCAACACTGCACAGTGCAGCGTGGTAATCGCACCCAGGGACGTATCCTCGCCCAAGAAATGGAAAACGAGCGGGACACCATTGCAACGACGAGAAAGCCGGCTAAAGGTCTCAATGCATGACAGATACAGTGCACCATGTAAGGCGCCCTTCCCCATGTGGCTTGCTCTTCGGAACAATTTAGAAAGATGGAGGTCAAACCCGAGAGGGGACCATCATATAAGGCCGAAAAGGTTGAGACTCCTTTCAGTTGCCTCTTACGACAGGCAGGAATACCGCGGGCCTATTCTTACCCCCGAACCCGCAGGGGAGGGGGAGGGGGGGGGGGAGAGGGGGTATAAAACTGCTGCTCCCCACCTTTTTCTGCTACGGCATTTCAAAATATTCGATGACTATGAGTCTTAGGTCTTTCTGGTGTGGGAGCCAAGTTAATTCAGAGTCAAATAATAAACACAAAAAGCACACAGTGTCTTGAACATAAAATATTGTCCCCCATTATGAGCACTGGTTGGTTAAAACTTCAATTAAAATTGATACATGTAGTCTTATCTGGTGAAAACCGAAAACCATTTGTCCCTGCCCAGGTTTCCAGCCTCTAATGGTCAGCTGTAGCTGCTTTATCATAATAAGATCAGAGGAAGAGTAGATCACTAAGTCATCCACAAACAAAGAGCACTTGACAACACTTCTGACTGCGGAGGAAATGCCACTGATAGTAATGGCAAACAGTATGACACTGAGGACACTGCCTTGGGGGACCGCATTCCCTTAAACATAGCAATCAGACATGGCATCACCAACATATAGAAAATGCAGGTCCTCAGAAATGATTGGATAAGAAGTGGCAGGCATCCACTTAGTGGAAGCTGGTGAAAGATGATGTACCTCCAAGTAGTGTCATATGCTTTTACCAGGTCAAGAAACACACAAACCAAATAGCTTCAGCATAATAACTCCTGCATCACTATCTCCAGTAGAATTAAGTTGTCAAGGATGGAAGATAGTGCCTGAAACTGCACTGGGAGCAGCTCAGGTGACTTAAGGATTTGAGAAGCAGGATTAAGCAGCAGTTGACCGTGCATTCAAGAGTCTTACCCATACAACTGGTAAGGGCTACACTCTGTTAACTGATAGGGGCACTTCGGTCCTTGTCTGGTTTCAGAACGGAGTTAATATTGCCTCCTTCCAAGTCATGGGGTATTGTCCATCAAACCAGATGTGACTGAAACAAGAGGAGCTGTCCTTTCATTTCAGGGCACAGATGATGACGATGATGATGCATGGCATAATGGATCTAATCAGGTCCTGGAGCAGTACCTCTGGCTGCAGACAAAGCCGATTCCAGTTTCCACATGGAGAACGGAAGGTTGTAGACTTCCTCATTTTGCGAGAAGAAATTGAGTTTCCTTATCTCTCAGTCCTATGGAACACAGGAAAAGAAGCTTGTCTGGATGACACAGTAACAGTAAATAAGTGTTCAGCTAAAACCTAACCCATGTCTTCTGGTGTGTCCACCAAGACCCCATTACTTCACAAAGCCATAAGGGAACATGTACTACCGTTACCTGAAAACTTGCGCAGTCGAGGTGGACCGAGTAATGGAAGTTGTGAATTCCTTCCAGAAAGCCCTCTTCCATTCTTTATCACTCGCCTCACATGTGCTCTCACACATCTGATGGCATTAAGATTTTTTGTAGTTGGGCATTGTTTGAAGCTCCACAGAGCTGTTCGTCTGGCCCTGACTGCCAATCAACAGTCGTCATTCCACCAAGGTACAGGCTGTCATCTGAGTTGGTTACCAGACTAGGGGATGGACTCGGCGGCAGCCCGCTGGATCTCACAAATGGCATGGGCCACTGCCTCTGTGTAGAATCCTTTGGTTGCGCTACAACATGCTATTTTTGAACAAATTTGCGCTTCTTATCACCCATCTGCGTGGTCTCCTGTCAGCCACCGCCCTAACTGGCAGACAGATATCGGGAAGTGGTCACTAGAATATGAATCTGTATCTACTTCCCACTGAACTGAGTCTGCAATAGCTGGGGAACATAAAGCTTAATGGCTGAAAAAGACACTGTAGCTGTGGTAAAGTGTGTCATCTGACACGGGTTCAGATAGCAGATATTCTTAGAATGGATGAGTCGCTCGATCACCCGACCCCTAGAGCAAGAGGTAGCCGAGCCCCACAGCACATTGTGTGCATTGAAGTCCCCCAAAAGGAGGAATGGGCATAGGCCCAGAATAGTTCAGCCAGTGTATCTGCATCCAAAGCATCATTAGAGGGAAGGTACAAAGAACAGACTGTGATATTAAAGGGTGCAAGAACTTTCATGGCAATTGCTTTCATGGTCTTAGTAAGAGGGACATGAGAGGAGTGGCATCTGTCATCAATGAAAACAGCCACTCCAGCTTTAGCCCTGTCTGCAGTAGCATCATCCTTCCTGTATGAGTGGTAACCCCTTAATGCAGCTATGTCAATGACTTCAAGATGAATTTCTTGTAAGCATATGCAGAACAGTTTCTCCTGGACCAGGAGCTGTAATTCTTCCATATGTGAGCAATATCCATTCAAATTCCACTGCAACACAGAAGTTCCTGTGGGTGAACATAAGCTGGTTCCGTGCTCTCCAGTTCCTCTGATTTGAAGTCCATATCCTCAAAAGCATAGCCCCAACCAAGCGAAGTAGCGCAGTTGCTAGCACACTGGCCTCGCATTTGGGAAAACGACAGTTCAATGCCAAATCTGGCCATACTGATTTATGTTTTCCGTAATTTCCCTAAATTGCTCCAGGCAAATGCCGGGATGGTTCCTTTGAAAGGCCACAGCCGACTTCCTTCCCCGTCCTTCCCAAATCCGACGAGACCGATGATCTCGCTGTCTGGTCTCCTCCCCCAAACAACCCAACCCACAGTCCCCATCAGGGAGGAAGAGAGCTCACTGATCCGAAGGTTTAGTTACCACTTTCTTGGACTTGGAAATGCTTTTTGAAGGACATTTTTCTTTACTGATTGAAAGAGCTGGTTGCCTGGGTTGCAGGGACAGCTTAGTTGGCTTCTAATGTAGGGTAGTGGTATGTGGCTTAGGTGGTAAGCCCATTGCTGACAGCTTCCAAATGACTTCAGTTTCAAGTGGAGCATTTCCCCTACACATACACTGACAAGTGCACTGTACTTGAATCTGCGATCCGAGTTTGTGTGGAGGCATCACACTTAGCGATTGGTGTCTTAAGGGATGATGCAAAAGAAGTAGCAAAAACTGGCGTTCATAGCTCTGAAAGCTTTTTTTTAACTCCTGAACCTTCCTTCCCTCTTTGTAAACCTCATACTTTCTGCTCCACACTGGGTAATCCCTAGAGCGGTTTACACATTTCGGAGGAAATGTACAAGAATTGCCTAATTCGTGAGTTTTGTCTCCACAATTGCCACATGTAGCCCTATCATTACACAGTATAGCAGTATGGCCAAATCTTTGACATTTATAGCATCACATTGGGTTAAGAACAGGCAAATCTTTAGTTTGCAAGGAAATGTTCAGGTAATTTTTGAGTACTAAACATTAGAATAAATGTTGCCGATTTTTTCCAATTTGCCATTGACTCTCCTCATACAGCTCTGCACCTCCATGATGCCCATATTTTTCCATTCTTCACGTAACTCTGTGGGGTCTACCTCTATTAGATCGGATCAGATAACCACACCCTTATGGGACATTATGCAACTCAGACTCGACAGGGTACTCAAAAAGCCTTACATCCCAGGAGCTTAGACATTTGGGTTGAATTAGCAGTTTCAACTAGACGTGTTCCAATAGTCAGAAAACAAATGCAGGGCCCCTAATGGGTTTACTGCTTAAATAATTATGTTTCTCTTAACTTATGCCAAATCATAAACATCATCACTTCAATGAAAATTAAAGGAGGTTTTAGTCTGAGAAAAAAAAAAAAAAGTTAAGTTCTTATTTGTAAGTCTAAGCAAATGGAAAAAGTTGTAAAAATATGAAGTGGGGTGTAACAAATCTTAGAATTATTGGGTGATTTGATAAGGAAAGGTCCAATCTGAGTAGAGATATTTGCACCAATCCCCTTAGCAATAACATATCAGCAAAATGTTGTATCTGCTTCAAATAATCCATGTGTCCAAAACAATATTTACACATGGTTACAACTCTCTCTCTCTCTCTCTCTCTCTCTCTCTCTCTCTCTCTCTCTCTCTCTCTCTCTCTCTCTCTCTCTCTCTCCCCTCCCCCCCCCCCCCCACCCACCCATATTTTCCTCTGACACGTTATGTCATGTTTAAATTTAAATTATTTAAACAATTCCTTATTTTTTCCTAAATGTTTGACAACAACATGATAAATTTTTTGTACCATATTTACATCTCTCAATGACAGTTAACAACACTACACATGAAAAAAAAGTAAAATAAAGAAAATATGTAAGTACTCAATCTTACAGCTATTTTCAAATTTGTATTATTAATATGTAAAATGACTACTTACGCAAAGTTACGACCAGTAGTAGCAGGATACAAAATTGAAAGTTTCAGTCTTTTCGTTGGGCTAATAACAAAAACAGCTCGGCATGTTAATGGAAGGCCATCTTTATCACGTTCATCGGGATCCAGCATCCCCAACTGAACAGCTAAATCTCTGCTTTCATCAGCAATAATCGGGTACGGAAATTTATCTGCTACGTGGCCACCATAACTTTTTATATCCTAAATCCACATAAAATGTGTTAATGATATAAGATTTACATGCATATATTAAAATTATCACTGTTACCAACAATATATTTACACACTGACTTAATACTTTTTATATGTAAAAACGCGCGCGCGCGCGCTTAGCCATAAATGTTAATAAATTACAGAAATTACTCTCAGTAAATAATAATAAATAACAAATGTTAACATTCTCATACCAAAATAAATTTCACCTGGGACTCATAAACACACATTTTACAAGAAAAGCCTATCTTTTGCAAAAGTGAAGTGTTATGTCATCTATGCAGCAAAATTCTCCTGAAAATACTCTTACCTTTTTAGCTGCTTCCTTCTGTAACATTAGAGGAGGTTTAGCAAAATGGCCAATTGTCAGTTTCAGTAGGACAAATGTTTTCTTCTTTCAATGCTTGGAATATATTGTATAAAGAAAAAAATAATCAGAATCACATATTCCCTTTTTATTCTCTATGCTTTCTGTAAGACTAATGTTGAACCTTGCATAAATGCATTCAACAAATATTCCTGACATTCAGATGATGCTCTCCAATAAAGAATAAAATTGTAAGCTTGCCAACTATTACCGCATAACATGTAAAATTTGATACCTCATGGAATTGTCTTTCCCTTCACATATTGGTTTTACAGAAATCAGCTCTGTAAATGGAATAATTGCCCCAGCAATTACTAAAGGCAGTGTGTATAGATCAAAACTTTTGAAAAATTGTCTGCACCGTCAGTTGGTATAACCATGTTGTCATCACGATGCAAATTTGTTCTCAGTCAGACGAATCTGTCTCTGGACGTACGACATAAGAATATTTGCATTTTCAATGTCTCATCCTAATATAGAGTGTTTTGAGTTCCCTTAGTTATACGAAATCCAAACAATGTTTGCTGGTGTAGTTTGTCAGACATTCTTAAAAGCATAATTTTCCATATTGGAATAGTGCTGGAGTGCTCACTGGGAATGTACCTACTGAGCTCCTGGTCTTCAGTATGTTATTCTCATTCAGAATATGAATCCAGTATGGAAATTGTGTGATGATGCCACAAGATTTATATGGCATACACGGAAAGCAGAAAAACATCACCCACTAAGTCATACACTATGTGATCAAAAGTATCTGGACAGCTGGCTGAAAATGGCTTACAAGTTCGTGGCACCTTACATAGGCAATGCTGGAATTAAATATGGTGTTGGGCCACCCGTACCCTTGATGACAGCTTTCACTCTCACAGGCATACGTTCAAATCAGGTGCTGGAAGATTTCTTGTGAAATGGCAGCCCATTCTTCACAGAGTGCTGCACTAAGGAGAGGTATCTATGTCAGTCGGTGAGGCCTGGCAAGAAGTCTGTGTTCCTAAACATCCCAAAGGTGTTCTATAGGATTCAGGTCAGGACTTTGTGCAGGCCAGTCCACTACAGGGAGGTTATTGTCATGTAACCCCTCCGCCACAGGCCGTGCATTGTGAACAGGTGCTAGATTGTGTTGAAAGATGTAATCTCTTCCAAATTGCTCTATAACAGTGGGAAGCAAGAAGGTGCTTAAAATATCAATGTAGGCTGTGCTGTGATAGTGCCAAGCACAACAACAAGGGGTGCAAGCTCCCTCCATGAAAAACATGACCACACCAACAACACCACCGCCCTCCAAATTTTACTGTTGGCACTACACACGCTGACAGATGGCGTTCACCGGGTATTCGCCATACCCACATCCTGCATCCACACCTTACACCAAGCAAGGCACCTTTTCGTATTTACCGGCGTGATGTGTGGCTTTTGAGCAGCCACTCGACCATGAAATCCACGTTTTCTCACCTCCCGCCTAACTGTCACAGTAGTTGCACTGGGTCCTGATGCAGTTTGGAATTCCTGTGTAATGGTCTGGATAGATGTATGTCCATTACACATTATGACCCTCTTCAACTGTCAGTGGTCTCTGTCAGACAACAGACTAGGTCAGCCTGTATGATTTTGTGCTGTATGTGTCCCTTCACATTTCCATTTCACTATCACATTGGAAACAGTGGACCTAGGGATGTTTAGAAGTGTTGGAAATCTCGCGTACAGATATATGACAATTGACACCAATCACCTGAAAATATTCCAAGTCCGTGAGTTCCGCAGAGCAGCCCATTTTGCTCTCTCACAATATCTAATGACTACCGAGGTTGCTGATATGGAGTACCTGGCAGCACAATGCACCTAATATGAGAAACATATGTTTTTGGGGGTGTCCAGATACTTTTTGATCACATAGTGTAATGTGGACGAAAA
Organism: Schistocerca gregaria; assembly: GCF_023897955.1. Classification (NCBI taxonomy): domain Eukaryota; kingdom Metazoa; phylum Arthropoda; class Insecta; order Orthoptera; family Acrididae; genus Schistocerca; species Schistocerca gregaria. The sequence goes on along the minus strand of NC_064924.1, from coordinate 275,082,905 downwards.
TGTCACCGAGTGTTTATGAGAGACTGTCACTGAAGGGAATTGTGATGAAAAATAAGAGGACAACAGTTTCAAAATCATTTGCAGAACGGAATGTCACACTTGTGAACCCTGTCAGCAACAAAACATGAATAGACCTCCATAAGCAGGGAATTTTAGGTTGAGCTGGAATTCCAAAACCACACATCAGTTATGCAAATGCACGAAACAGTAAAATGTGGTAACTTAGCTATAAAATCTGGACTATGAAACAAAGAAAGAAAAATCATCTGGCCAGATGAGTCTTGTTTCACACTATCTCCTACTTTTGGCCGAATTTACGTCCCAAGAGTGAAACATGGCCAAGTTTTGGTGATGATGTGGGCAGCCATATTGATATTCCATAGGTTCCATGGTTATCCAGCAAGCATTATGTGGCTATTTTGTTGGGGGGAGGGGGGGGGGGGCAGGAGGGGGGGTGTCCATCCCTTGGTACAATGTCTGTTTCCAATGTTGATGCTGTGTTCCAAGGCAACATGGACCCTGTTCACACAGCTTATTGTCATGGACTGGTTTTGTGAACAAGAGTATGAATCTCCCCTGGCCACTACAGTCACCAGATCTCAATATTATTGATCCTTTGTGGTCTAGTTTGGAGAGAAGGGTGTGAGATTGCTATCCATCTCCATTACTGTTACCTGAACTTGGCATCACTTTGCAGAAAGAGTGGTATAAGGTTCCCTTGAAACCCACACAGCACCTGTATTTAATTCAGAGATAACTGGAAGCTGTTTTTAATGTCAGTGGGTTTCCTACATTAAAGTATTATATTTCTGGTGTTTTCAGATCTTTGTGCAACCCCCTTATGCCCATTTGACAGGTTAGACTATGCAAGTTCTATTTTTATTCTGCTATTTAAAGAGTCAGTGACCGTTTTGGATTGGACTCTTTAACGGCCCACATAACAGCACGTGGGACAGCAGCCCTGCCGCAGAAACAGGCTGCAATCCATCAGCTACGGCCCTGCCAGCTCGGCAGTGTCAACAGAGTCACCGTTTCCTGTGTGTTGACAAGAAGGACATTATGCAGGCGCGCTCAACACAATCAGCTCATCACATTGTCGTCATGGCTGGGCTGTCCAATGCTGCAATCTGTTCAGCTGTCACCGCAAGTGTGAAACTGCCTCTGCCAGGCTGGGAACCAATGAATACCATCCGAGTGTCCAACCCTCGCACATGGTCGTCACCTCGCTGTCGCCCAGCAGGCATCAGCTATCCTGCTACGGTAGCCGGGCCACCGCTACCATCCATGGGGAAGGCCTACAATTTAACATTTGCACTGGTGTGCTGGAGTCCAAGGATCACCTCCCATCTGCAGTCAGTCTGTTTCAGATGTGCTCAAACAAGTCTGCTCATGTTCTCCAATAGTGTTCCATCAACTGACTGGCTGCTGTTTTCACCCACTCCACTGCCAACATCCAGCAGAAAACCACTCGCCCACTCCTAGTCTGCTGTACATCCATTACAATACTGGTGCCAGTATACTTTCTAGAGCAGGAAATGGTCATTCAATCGACAAGTGTTTTATTTTGGGCCTGTCTCATGGTGTTTGTCCTTTATTTTCCATTTGGGTATACTATACAGTTGTTGTAGTAGTGCTGAGCAAAATGGCTGTCTTTCACTCAAGAGAGAATTCAGCATTTCCTAAATGAGGCAGCTACGTTTAGAGCTGACAATGAAGTTTTGTGTTGAGAAGTGAACTATGGAAGAAGAGAAGAGTCATCATCTGGCATATCTTCACCCACCCTTGATGCTAGTACGGCCTCACTGGTGCCACCATTTTCCAATAAACCTAGAGAAGACAAAAGTCTTCATAGACAGTTTGCATACAGCCACAACATCCAGGACTTTGAGTAATGAACAAATGTTAAATGTGGCTTGTTTAAAATTGGTAAGAACATACACGATTTGCAATGAGAAACTGCAAGACCCTCAATCCTTTGCAGACTTTCAGATGGGGATAGTGGAGCATTACAGGAAGAAGAATACCTTACAGCATTATTGTGAAAAATTTAATGGTGTATTACAGATGCAAGGATATTCAATACATGGTCATGTGGACCACACCACAAAAATCGATACCAATATGTATGAATTAACAAATGATTACATACCAAAAAAGCCATTTTGCAGGAGGCAGAACAACGGGTGCCTGGTGCATTTTTGCAAGGCCTGCCAGCTGAAATGTCACGGAAAGTACACACGCAGTTTTCGATAACCCTGCACGAAGCAGTGGAACTGCAATAGCATTGACCGAAATCAATTGTGTAACTAGACACTGTAACTATACCAAGGGAGAAGCGGGTAATGCTTAATGTGAAGGTTCTATGTTACAAGCGTGATGCTCTGGGCCACACTCAATGTTTCTGTGTAAAGTCACAATGTCAGAGGTGCAAGCCAGTGGGGGTGTTCTGTTCAGAAATGTCAACAGCCTCAAAGACGATGGGATCAACACTCATGCCCCTGCAATAAACGCTGCAAGGGGCAACATAATCACTGTGCAATGCTTCCAGCAAGCTTGACTATGAGACAACTAGGTGCTCAATCAGATGCAGACATTTATCTGTTCAAATGTATAAAGGGAATGTCATGTTAAGTTGATGGCCACAGGATTGCAGGTATCCATGGCTACCCAGAGTATACTGAGTACAGTGAATTTGAGCCCACGGCACTGCAAGTTAAATGCCATGGGTTGTAGAAGTGAGAGCTACATCTTCATTCTGGGTCTGGACTTTCTGGTTAAACATCACAATAAAGTAACTCGACAGCAGCACACAATAGAGCTGGTTGGGGCATCACTGTCTTTGTTTTATGGCTCAAAGAGCTCTTGCAAGGAAAAACCCAGACATCATGGACACCAGTTAAACTGCTTACACAGTCCCTTAGACTTGACTCATGAGATGCAATGCCAAAAGATACAGGAAAGCTGGTCCGGATGAATGTAAGAGCTGACCAGCCGATTAATACTGTATCTGTGGTAGAGCCCTTGCCAGATAACAAGGCAGTGGTCCAGGTGCAACGTTTCATACGACACAGTGTATCTTATTTACGAGAGCTAATACAATAGCCAAGTAGTACCCGTAAGTATAGATAATTTTGGTTCAGAGAAAGGAGGGGGGGGACTATCAAAAGAAACACTGGTGGCTAACTTAGATGTTTCACAGGATGGATTAGGAACAGATTTCAATGCATGCTACTAGAAGCAGGTACTGTTTGTCATTTAAACTGCAATGAGGGGAAAGTGTCGCATCTGAAAGAATGTGAGAGTTAATGTGGAGGAGCTATCAGAAGAACATGCAGGGTTATTTAATCTGCCTGGAATACTGCTAGCTACAGCTCTGGTACAACACAAAATTCCCCACAGGGAATAGTGTCCCCCACTATTTGTAATCAGTAATAGAAGAGTTCAAAGACTATCAGCTTCAGGATGGAATCATCAAGAAAGTACCAAGTCCTGTTCAGCCCCAGTAACAATTGTACCCAAGATGTCGTCACGCAGGGAAAAATGCTTGTACATTCTGCTGTGATTGCAGATTTCTGAATTGGTGAACGATCACCAATGCATACCCCATGTACAATATCACAGAAAAATAAGGAAAATCGTGAGGAATGCCATTGCTTTACCACTTAAAATTTATGCAATGGCCATTTTCAATCATGAGTAGTACCAGATTGGCCTAAGATAGCATTTTCCCATCTGAGCACTTCTGGTATCGCCAGATGCCTTTTGGTCTGAAAAACACTTCAGCGGTTTTCCAACACTGCATGGTCTGAAATCAAAATACTGCCTAGTTTATCTAGATGACATAGTAGTACGCTCCAAGCACATCCTTGGTGCACCTTACGCAAGTACTGGAACAGTTGTGTGCAAGCACAGCTGACCTTCAGCATAGAAAAGTGTTTTGTACTGCAGGAGGTCTGATAACTATATAACATTATTGGCCAGGATAGGGTACCTAGTGACACAAGACATGTGCAAGCCAGATATTCAAAGGCCTAGCACAGTAAAAGACGTACAATCATATCTCAGGATCAATGAAAGTCCACAGAAAATAGATTTCTGAATTTTAAAATGTGCAAAATTTTACTGGACTCCAAATCATCAAGAAGCATTTCAATGGTTGAAAGAATTAGCATAGGTCCTGTTGCTGTATTTTCGAAGACTATCAAAAACAGTTAATCTTGTCTTGTGATTCGAGCAACCGTGCCCTCAGCTGTGTTCCGAGCCAAGAGGTGGATGGGAAGGCTTTGGCCTAAAGCAAATACAACATGGCTGCTGCATCATTGTGCCAGCCTTTCTATGGGATGAAGTATTGAGGCAAACCCATGATTTCACCTTACCTGAGCATAGCAGATGACAAGCCACAGAAAGCCGCATTGCAGAAAATTACTTGCGGCCATATACGAGACTGTTCGAGGCAGAGAAAAATTGAAAGGATCAACACTGATGCCCTATCCCTTTGCACAAACGCCAGTGGGAAAGTGATGTGTGTTAACTATAACTGATCATTTCTCACATTATTTGACAAACATCACCCTACCTAAGTAACACGCAGACACAATGGCTCACATTTTCATTAACCGTTGGCTACCAAAAATCAGCACACCAGAAGCAACAACAGACTAAAGCACAAGTTTGATGTCTGAATGGTTTAAGCAGCCATGTCAACTACTGCACTTGAAAAAGCTATGAACTAGTGCCTTTCACCCACAAACAAATGGTAGAACAGAGGGACTTCACAGGACACTGAATTATTATGTGAATAATGCCACAGTAATCCCGTTCCAGTATACGTAAGCACATGCAATTAAAATATTAAATGAAACATCAGCCTTTTACCCTACAAGTCCCCCCCCCCCCCCTTCTTCAATTATGTCAACTTACTCTAGGGGTTTAGGTTAGAAAGCTACTGGTGGTTAGTTAGAAATATTAAAAACGAGAAATGAATAAGCTATATCTGGATATAGTTTTTACAAAATCAAATAGGGGTAATGCAGGAGTAGGTTTAATAATGAATAATAAATAGTAGTGTGGGTAAGCTACTACGAATAGCATAGTGAATGCATTGTTTTAGCCAAGACAGACACGAAGATCAAACCTACCACAGTAGTCCAAATTTATGTGCCAACTAGCTCCGCTTATGATGAGATTGAGGGGATGTATAATGAGATAAAAAATTATTCAGATAGTGAAAGGAGATGAAAATTTAATAGTCATGGGTAACTGGAATTCGAAAGTAGGAAAAGGGAGAGAAGGAAACTTAGTAGGTGAATGTGGAATGGGGCTAAGTAATGAAAGAGGAAGCCGCCTGGTAGAATTTTGCACAGAGTGTAACTTAATCGTAGCTGACACTTGGTTTACGAATCATGACAGAAGGCTGTATATATGGAAAAGCCTGGGAGACACAGGAAGGTTTCAAATAGATTATATAATGGTAAGACACAGATTTAGGAACCAGTTTTAAATTTTAAGACATTTCCAGGGGGCAGATGTGGACTGACCACAATTTATTGGTTATGAACTGTAGATTAAACCTGAAGAACCTGCGAAAAGGTAGGTATTTAAGGAGATGGGACTTGGATAAACTGAAATAACCAGAGGTTGTACAGAGTTTCAAGGAGAGCATAAGGGAACAACTGACAGGAATGGGGGAAAGAAATACAGTAGAAGAAGAATGGGTAGCTTTGAGGGATGAAGTAGTGAAGGCAGCAGACGATCATGTAGGTAAAAAGATGAGGGCTAGTAGAAATCCTTGGGTAACTGAAGAAATGTGGAATTTAATTAATGAAAGGAGAAAATATAAAAATGCAGTAAATGAAGTAAATAAAAAGGAATACAAACTTCTCAAAAATGAGATTGACAGGAAGTGCAAAATGGCTAAGCAGGGATGGCTTGAGAACAAATGTAAGTATGTACAAGCACGTACCACTAGGGTTCAAATGGCTCTGAGCACTATGCGACTTCTGAGGTCATCAGTCACCTAGAACTTAAAACTAATTAAACCTAACTAACCTAAGGACATCACACACATCCATGCCCGAGACAGGATTTGAACCTACGACTGTAGCGGTCGCTCGGTTCTAGACTGAAGCGCCTAGAACCGCACAGCCACTCCGGCCGGCTATCACTAGGGTCAAGGTAGATACTGCCTACAGGAAAATTAGAGAGACCTTTGGAGAAAAGAGAACCACTTGTATGAATATGAAGAACTTGGATGGAAAACCAGTTCTAAGCAAAAAAAGGGAAAGCAAAAAGGTGGATGGAGTATATAGAGGGTCTACACAAGGGTGATGAACTTGAGGGCAGGGATGGAAAAGGACGTAGATGAAGATGAAATGGGAGATATGATATTGTGTGAAGAATTTGACACAACACTGATAAACCTAAGTCGAAACAAGGCCCCAGGAGTAGACAACATTCCATTAGAACTACAGATAGCCTTGGGCAATTCAGCTCTGACAAAACTCGACCATTCGGGGAGCAAGATGTATGAGACATACAAAATGCTCTCAGACTTCAAGAAGAATATAATAATCCCAATCCCAAAGAAAGTAGGTGTTGACAGGTGTGAAAATCACAAACTATCAGTTTAATAAGTCACGGCTGCAAAATACTAACACGAATTCTTTACAGACGAATGGAAAAACTGGTAGAAGCCGACCTCGGGGAAGATCAGTTTGGATTCCGTAGAAATGTTGGAACACGTGAGGCTGACCTTACGACTTATCTTAAAAGGAAGATTAAGGAAAGGCAAACCTACGTTTCTAGCATTTGGAACATTAGAGAAAGTTTTTGGTGATGTTGACTGGAATACTCTCTTTCATATTCTGAAGGTGGCAGGGGTAAAATACAGGGAGTGAGACCCTATTTACAATTTGTATACAAACCAAATGGCAGTTATAAGAGTCGAGGGGCATGAAAAGGAAGCAGTGGTTGGGAAGGGAGTGAGACAGGGTTGTAGCCTCTCCCCGATGTTATTCAATCTGTATACTGAGCAAGCAATAAAGGAAACAAAGAAAAATTCAGAGTAGGTATTAAAATCCATGGAGAAGAAATAAAAACTTTGAGGTTCGCAAATGACATTGTAATTCTGTCAGAGACACCAAAGGACCTGGAGGAACAGCTGAATAGACTGGACATGTCTTGAAAGGAGGATATGAGATGAACATCAACAAAAGCAAAATGGGGATAATGGACTGTACTCGAATTAAATCGGGTGATGCTGCGGGTATTAGATTAGGAAATGAGACACTTAAAGTAATAAATGAGATTCGCTATTTGGGGAGCAAAATAATTGATGATGGTCAAAGCAGAGAGGATATAAAATGTGGACTGGCAATGGCAAGGAAAGCGTTTCTGAAGAAGAGAAATTTGTTAACATCGAGTATAGATTTAATGCTGAAGATTCGATGGGTAGATCACATAGCTAATGAGGAGGTATTGAACAGAATTGGGGTGAAGAGAAATTTGTGGCTCAACTTGACTAGTGCCACAACAATGCACCCATGAGTTTTCGGCAACTTTGAGGCACAATATCTCCCGGCACGATTTTCTTGTAAGGCTACCTTGTATGACTTCTTGCACATTCTTAAGCAAAACAATTAAAAAAAAAAAAAATGATTTTCTGAGCAATTTTCATATGGATAAGAGAAGTTTAGCATTTTATATTCCTGGAAGTATGTACAGGATAGGCCTGAAACTGCTGCACGTGGTAACTTCCCAATACAAAATCTTTTAATATAGAATTACATTCTCTTACTGCTTTTCAAAGTACACTGATGGCGAAATTAACCATTTCTTGCTTTTATAGAAAAATTGTCGTGATGGACTGACTAATAGACAGACTTCTGCCAACTTCATTAGCTACTGGCTTGCTGGCCACATGCCCCCCCCATATCTGCATCTGGTGACGACCCGACACCCCCCCCCCCCCCCCCCCCCCAATTCAAAGACCATGTTCCTAGCCACATAAAATCTAGATTTTGTTTGCAGTTTGAGCGTACAAGGTTCTAAACAACAATGATAGGGTGGAGGTGCACTGAAAATGACCCATATTCCGTTGGTACTCAAATATAACATATTTTATGATCTACAATTTGTAGTACTCTCTGCAGAAGATAATACTAAAGTCCTGCTAACTAGGAGTGTCAGAAAAATTGCAAATAAGTAGTCTTCTTTTGACATCTCTACAGCTTTCACTCTACAATTTTTTTTATTTATTTTTTTTAATGAAATGGCTTAAGGCAGATCTGTCTTATCAAAATTTCTTACCAAACAATCTCAATAGTGACATCATCTGGCCAGCAGTACTTTTCCTGATAACATTCTACAGCAAATGAAACATGTAAAAAATTCAAGTAGCATGAAGTAAACATAAGCTTAGGATCCTACAAGAGCCCACATCCAGCTTTGACCATTGACACTTACAGAAACACATCGTCAGCCTTGGGATCCTGTGTAAAGAAACATGTATCAGGCTTGAGAACTTGTGCTAACGAAATCTATTTATGGCCGCTGTTACACAACTGTCGGGCGTGGCTCCAAAGGAGATGGGAATAATAGTTTTCTCACTTTAAAAAGAACCAGTATTTGTTAAGACACCAAGGACTAAAACACATTATTCAATTTTTCCTCAGAAAACTAATGTTCCACAGAAACTGCAAACTACTCCAACACAAAGTACACTATGCCTTAAACCGGAATTAAAATACACAATAAAAAGACATACTACCAATTCTCTACGACACGATTCCAAAAAATGTCAGGAAGGCTGCAATGAACTTCACCAAAATTTACTCAATGTGATTGGTGTTAAACCTCAAAGCTATTTATACAATGTGTGCTGCAGCCGTTATACAACTATTTATTACTATGATCTCCACTGCCCTGGTAATGCACAATTAAGTCAAAGTTTATAACCAGTTTGATTATGTAACTATGGCAGAAAAACAGGCTTCATGATGAGCCATGACAAAATAAACCCAGTTTTGCAGTTGTTCGAATTATCAGACTTTATCTCAATTCCTAGTCATCATGGACAACAACTGTAAAAAACAATAAAAGAAATATGGGGCCCATTTACAATGCATCTCCACCAAGTCATTGTTATTTAGGACCTCTTACGCTCAACAGTGCAGCCCAAATCTGATTTTTAAGCGGTTTAGAACAAGGTCTTTCCAATGAAAACTAGTGATATGAGTTGGCAGAAAACCTCTTTTATGGTAAACGTGGGCCAATTATTTTTAGAAAAATCATAGGAGAATGAAATTTTATGTTCTAAGACCTGGTATTGGATAGTTATTCAGGCAAAGTTTCAGGTTAATCCCATAATTACTTCCAGAGATATGAAAAGGCAAACTTTTATTTGTGGCCAACTTTGCTTCAGATTATCAATATGAAAATCCTTCAGGAAATCTTTTCTTTATTGTTTTGTTTATGAGAGCACAAAAATTGTGCGAGATGAAACAGTTGTTTCTTTCATAAAAACACTGTCGGTGGTATGCCACAAAGTTGCTGAAAGCTCAAGGGGGCACTGTTGTTAGCTTCACTATAGGGTCAAACAAATGACCATTCTCTGGAAGTATTAAATTAGTGACTGTGACACTTCATCACTGTTTATTGGGACTATGTGCAAATGTTCATACAAAATTTTAACAACACTATGCTGTCCAGCGACACCACAGTTGTGTCGTGCGCGAAATAGCGGTCAATGGCCGGCGACACCACAGTGGTGTAGTCTGCATAATATTGCTCAGTGGCCGGCAACACCACTGTGGTGTCGTGAGCATAGTATCGCGCAGTGACCGGTGGCAGCACTTTAGTATCTTTTGCATTCTGTTGTTATTATGTTTAGGTAACAATAAGTTTTTTTCCCTTTCATCATTGTGCATGGAAGAGAACATGATTATTTACAATGAATGTGCGGACGTCTTGTCTGACGTTCCAGACAAGTTGGCTGATGGTGAAGAAGACATTGGATATCAAAAAAATGAAAGTGAAGCAGAATCTTAGGAAGATAGTTAAATACATCCAAGAAGAATTCGGCAAACACTACGGTTGCCAACTGATTCGCCTAAGTCAGACTAAGAAGACAGTGCGCAGTGGTCAGACTTTGATTTACCGAGGACCAATAATAAATTTGGAAGGATCCCCAGTTCAAACATATTTCCCAAAAATACATAAGAGCGTCAAGGATATCATACAGTTATATATTGGGAATGACCTATTTGAATATATTAGCAACGAAACCACCAAATACTACAGTCAAAATTACAATAGAAGGAAACTGGATTTAAAAACTGCCAAATTTGTCAACATTACGGGACCTGAACTTATAAAATGGTTTGGGCTTGCTATCCTTATGGGAAATGTAAAAAAGCTAGGATCCATGAATAATGGTCAAAGAATCCGTTAATACACACACACTGATATTTCGCAAAACAATGTCCCGCAAGAAATTCAGACAAATAATATAATTTTTACATTTTTCAGACAGCAACAATAAACCGAATTATGCTGACCGGCTTGTGAAAGTGCAATTCGTAATTTATTATTAATCCAAATAGTTTAAAGAAATATTTAATCTAAGTCAAAATATCTCAATTGATGAAGCAACAATACTGTGGCGTGGACGCTTAAATTTTTAAGTTTACAAGCCGCAAAAATTACAAAATACGGTATACTCATTCAGATGCTGTGCGATTCTAGTTCTGGATACATTTCCTCATTCAAGATATATTTTGGTACACTGGACAGCCTTTAACAAAAACAGTGATGGAACTATCAACACCTTCTGAGGGAAAGTGGCATCACCTCTGCATGGATAATTATTATAATAGTGTAGAACTTGCAGAGGAGTTACTTGAAAAGAAAATTCGAGTTTGTGGATGGATTCGGCAAAATAGAGGATTTCTGGAAAATTAGATTGCACAAAAGTCAATGTGTTTGTAGCTTGTCATCATTGGAAAGGTGACAAGCAGCCGGCGACAAGCCAAGTAATCCTAATTAGCACTGCCAGCACCAAGTGAATAAATTTGTATGAGACATGCGGACAGCAAAGTGTTGAAATCAGTGATGGTCATGTGGGAATCTCTAAACCACAGGGCATGGAATGACCCAGTTAAGAATACAGCTTTTATACCATACAAAACATAAAAGCAGTTTACTATTCTCTACATCAAACATCAGAGTACTCCACACCTACATAGTACCGGATTCATTAACATGGCAGTCTTTATATTACATTAAATCATGATGCCTGTCATACATGTGATTGCAGTGTTGCCAAGTCACCAGTCTATGTCACCTTATTTTGCAGCAAAAATGTAATTAACAAAATTTTACTAGAGTTTCTTCAATGCTAATTTGCAGTTGCTTTCATGTGTTTGTTGGAATCAGATTATTTTCCTAAATAATACAGTACAAACTACCCATCAATTTTCTTTACAATGTTATTCCATGTTGGTTGGTTGGTTTGTTTGGGGTATAACGGGACCAAACTGTAGAGCCATCTGTCCCTTTTACCTAAACCAACCAAGTCTCAGGGTAAAACAATTAAAAACAAAGGAGTTGGGGCAAGTAAAAGGGGGTAAAACTAACAAAGAAAATGAAAGAAGTGAAACAGAAGAGACAAAAACTAAAAGGAAAGCTAGAGGAAGGCATTAAAATCATATAGCAGGTGGCTTGGTCTAGCTGATCACAAGGATAAAAAGAGGATGAGCCAGCCACTCTGCAACATACTAAAGTCGCCAGTCCAAAAGACAGGGCAAGAACGACACATATAGGGTAAAGACAAAAAACAAGGCAAACAAAAACACAAAGTAAGAGCGACGAAGACGTTAAAGGGAGAGAGGGTGGAGGCCTGGGAGTGAAAACCAGGTGCTAAATCTTAGATGATGAAAACAACCCTCACGAATGAAACATAAAACTAAATCAGCCGTTGAGGCATTGTTGCCCAACACCATAGGTAGAGTACCAGGTAGGTTAAAAGTCCGCCACAGAGTGACTAAAATTGAGCAGCCCAATAAGAGGTGGACACCATGTTGGTCCCTCGCAATGGAGGAGGTGACCACGTATTAGCCAAGTATGGCCGATGTGGAGCCAGCAAAGGACAACAGAGTCCCTGCAAGTGGCTCACATGGATGCCCATCGCACAGTTGTTGTCTCATTGATGACACTGAGTTAGTGTGGACCATTCAGTATTCCATCGCGAAAAGGCTGTGGCGGAAGATCGATCGGAAATCAGTCTCTGGCACGCCGATCTCCAGAGTTGGTTTACATGTAGCTTATTTGCCAGACTATCAGTAAGTTCATTCCCCAATATCCCGACATTCCCTGGGCTCCAAATGAAGGTCACTGAACATCCACTGTTCCCAAGGGCATACAGAGACTCCTGGATAGTCATGTGGATACGCTCAAGGGCGCGATAGATGGCTACCAACTCTGCAGTGAAAACACTGCGGCCAACCGGCAAGGAGTGCTGCTCAGTACGTCCAACATCAGCATAAGTAAAGCCAACAAGATTGTTGACCATAGATCCATCTGTGTAGACTATTTCTGAGCCCTGGAACTCACCGCGAAGAGAGAAAATTGCCGGCATAGGGCCTCAGATGGAAGGAGCCTTCTGGCGTGCAACAGGTCCAGCCAAAACTGGGGCCAAGGTGTGGATCACGGAGGTATGGAAGTAGACTCGCAGGAAAGGCAGTGGGGAATAGCATCGAGTACATCAAGAAGGATGGACGGCGAGGGAATTCCCAGTTCTGGGCCGCTGTTGCAGGAGATGGATCGCTGTGTTAGGGAAAAGGAGATGGTAATTTGGATGGTGAGGTGAACTAGGAATGTCTGTGATTTATTTGCAAGCAGTAGCTGCCACCGGAGCTGTGATGGAGGAATGCCAGCATCCACACGGAGGCTGTTCACAAGGCTCATTCAGAAGGTTCCCATTGCAAGCTGAACTCCACAGTGGTGCTGAACTGTACACCATGTTCCCATTGTCAATATGGGACCGTACGAGGGCTTTGTACAGCTGCAGCAGTGTAGGACAATCAGCACCCCAGTCGGTGTGGCTCAGTCAACAAATAATATTAAGGTGCCTCCAGCACTTGTCCTTAAGCTGACATATATGGGAAAGCAAAGTTATGTGGACATCGAATACCAGTCCCAAAAAGCAGTAAGTCTCCACTACATCTAGTAGTTGGCCATCAAGGTAAAGTTCTGAATAGGGGTGGACAGTACGACAAAGACCAAAGTGCACGACACAGACCTTGGCGACCGAAAACTGAAAGCCACGAGTGAGAGCCCACGACTGCACTTCCGTATAGCTCCCTCCTGCCAGCATTCAGCCACAACAGAGGAGCATAAATAAATACAAAAATCAGCAGCATATAGGAGGGGAGATACTGACAATCCTACTGCTAATGTGAGATCACTGATGGCAATTAAAAAGAATGGGACACTAGGACAGAACTCTGCAGAATACCAACCCCATCCTCCTGTATACGGGGTGCACTGTTGGAAGCACCGACGCAAACTCTAAATGTGCAGAGCGACAAAAAGTTCTGTTTAAAAATCAGGAGTATGCCCCGGAGACCCCACTCATGCACAGTAGTGAGGACGTAGTGTCACCAAGTGGTATCTTAGGCCTTCGTCAAGTAGGAAAAGATGGCAATAAAGTGCAGTCACCAGGAATAAGCCGCTCAAATGGTAGACTCAAGGTGAATCAAGACGTCAATGGTGGAGCGTCCTTGGCAAAAACTGTCCTGGGACGGAGCAAGAAGGCCACCAGACTCAAGGAGCCAACACAACCGTCGGCTCACCATATGTTCATGTAGCTTGTACATAAGGTCAGTGAGGCCGACAGGATGACAGCTATCAACATCTAGTGGGTTCTTACCAGGGGAGCTACTCTGTATCATTCATACCGATCAGTGTAGTACGTTAGTCTCGGTAGTGACATCATTTTCGGTTCTTAATTGAAATATGCTATTCAGTAAGCTTCTGAGACCTCGAATGAGATTTTCACTCTGCAGGAGAGTGTGCGCCGATATGAAACTTCCTGGCAGATTAAAACTGTGTGCTGACTGAGACTCGAACTCAGGACCTTTGCCTTTCGTGGGCAAGCGCTCTACCACTGAGCTACCCAAGCATGACTGACGCCCCGTCCTCACAGGTACTGGCAGAAGTAAAGCTGTGAGGACAGCTTTACTTATGCCAGTACCTGTGAGGACGAGATGGTTGGTTGGTTGTTTTGGGGAAGGAGACCAGACAGTGAGGTCATCGGTCTCATCGGATTAGGGAAGGAAGTCGGCCGTGCCCTTTGAAAGGAACCATCCCGGCATTTGCCTGGAGTGATTTAGGGAAATCACGGAAAACCTACATCTGGATGGCTGGACATGGGATTGAACCGTCGTCCTCCCGAATGCGAGTCCAGTGTCTAACCACTGCGCCACCTCGCTCGGTGTGAGGACGAGAGAAAGTGACAGTGGACAGGCGTACAACATGGAGGCGTACGTGATTGGACCGCAAGTAGAGGTGGTAAAGAGAAGTACTCCAGTTAAGGGAGAACGGAACACACACAACCGTTAGCCCCGATCTGGGCCGCCAATGCGGGAGCTGGGCTGCCGTGGGCGGGAAAAGGAGACTGTAATTCTGATGCTCAGGGGAACTATAAATGTGTGCTGCATAACTGGCAAGCAGTTGCGCTCGTCTGATATGCAGTGGAGGGACACCAGCCTCCACCAGTATGCTGGTCACCTGACTTGTCCTAAAAGCTCCTGTTGCTAATCAAACCCCACAGTGGAACACAGGGTCAAGTAAATGAAATGTTGAAGGTGCTGCCGAACCATAAACCACACTCCCATAGTCAATTCGGGATTCGTCAAGGGGTCTGTACAGCTGCAGCAGCGTACAGTCATCTGCACCCCAATTGGTCTTGCTCAGGCAACGAAAGGCATCGAGGTGCTGCCAGAACTGCTGCTTAAGCTGACGAAGACGAGGGAACCAAGTCAATCGAGTGTCGAAGACCAGTCCTAGGCATTGATATGTCTCCAGTACAGTGAGTGGATCATCATTAAGGTAAAATGCGGGTTCTGGATGAACGGTACAATGCCGACAGAAGTGCACGACACACGATTTTGTGGCTGAAAACTGGAAACCGTGGGCTAGAGCCCATGATTGCGCCTTGTGGATGGCTCCCTGGAGGCACCGCTCAGCAACAACAGTACTGGAGCAGCAGTACGAATTACAGAAGTCGTCTGCATACAGAGAAAGTGAGACAGAGGGCCCGACAGCTGCTCCTAGACTGTTAATGGCAACTAAAAATAGAGAGAGACTCAAGATAGAGCCCTGCAAGACTCCATTCTCCTGGATATGGATGGAACTATGGGAGTCACCAACTTGGACACAGAAAGTACGGAGCGACAGGAAGTTTTGGATAAAAATTGGGAGTGGTCCCCGGAGACCCCACTTATACAATGTGGCAAGTATATGACCTCGCCAAGTCGTGTCGTACGCTTTACACAAGTCAAAAAAGACGACAATCAGGTGTTGCCTTCTGGAAAAGGCTGTTCGGATGGCAGACTCGATGGACACAAGATTATCAGTGGTAGAGCGACGCTGGCGGAAGCCGCCCTGACATGGAGCCAGCAAGCCATGTGACTCCAGGACCCAACCCAACCACCGACATACCATACGTTCCAGCAGCTTAAAAAGAACATTGGTGAGGCCGATGGGCCGATAGCTATCTACATCAGGTTTTTACTGGGTTTGAGCACTGGAATGATGGTGCTCTCCCGTCACTGAGATGGAAAGACACCATCGCACCAGATCCGGTTGAAGATGACGAGAAGATGTTGCTTGTAGTCAGATGAGAGATGTTTAATCATCTGGCTGTGGATACGATCAGGCCCAAGAGCTGTGTCGGGGCAACGTGCTCCCACTCTGTAAATGAGGCATTACAGAATTCACTGCAGAGTGTAGTGAATGGCTGGGGGTAATTCTCTGATGATGAGGCTCAAGCAAAGTGCTCGGCAATCGCGCTTGCGTCGGTACATAACTCGCCATTTATGGTAACACCGGGGACAACTGTTGGGGCCTGGTACCTGAAAAGACGTATGATCTTTGGCTAGACTTGGGAAGGTGATGTGTGGCACCCAATGGTGGAGATGTGACTCTCCAACACTCCTCCTCCTATTGTTTGATAAGGTAGTGAACACGGGCACAGAGCCATTAAAAGCCTATGACGTGTTCCAGGGAAGGGTGCCGCTGTAGAGCTAGCCAAAACTAATTGCTTCAGCGACTTCCAGAGTCCAAGGGACTGCCTTACGCTTCGGGCACCCTAAAGAGCGAGGGATCGCGTTTTCTGCTGCATAAACAATTATACTAGTCACCTGTTCAGCCACCACATCGATGTTACCCTGTGGGGGAGATTCAGCGGTGACAGCAGAGGTGAAAGTTCCCAGTCCGCCTCGTTCAAAGCCCATCTGGGCAGGTGTCCGTGCACCTGCCGCTCGGGCAGTGACAGGAAGATGGGGAAGTGGTCACTACCACACAGGTCGTCACGTGCTCTCCAGTGGGCAGATGGGAGAAGTCCTGGGCTGCAAACTGATAAATCAATGGCTGAGTAACTACCATGAGCCACATTGAAATGTATGGCAGACCCAGAATTTATGAGGCAACAGTAGAGTTTCGACATCTCTGCCTCAGCCAGTAAGCATGGTACCACCCCACAAGGGGTTATGGGCATTAAAAATCTCCCAGAAGTAGGAAAGGTCTAGGGAGTTTATCAATCAGTGCAGCTGCCTTCAGGGGTTATTCCAACAGCCACAGCATCGAGAGGGGTTTGAAGGGGCACACGTTCACTACAGACCGAGTTCAGGAAATAAAAGCAAACTCCACCTGACACTTTATTACAGTCACTACGGTTCCTGTAAGATCCCTTGTAGCCACAGAGGGCAGAGGTCTGCATTGCAGGGAACCATGTTTCCTGGATGGCAATGCAGATAGCAGGTGCAAAGCTTAACCAGGGTGTAAACATGGACAAGGAAAAAAAATCCCGCATTTCCCGGTTAAAAATACACTTTTTCAGTGTTGAGTGACAATATACTCTTCCTCGGCACAGTAAAACTCATCAATCCTTTGAATGTTTATAGTTTTATATACAAGAGTAGAATTTCTCGGCACTTTAGAAAACTGAACTCAGGGGGGAAAACACGTTTTGAAAGACTTTTGATGTGTAGCAACATGTATGCTGCTTATTTTCGTATTATGAAGGTATAAATTTAAATTCCACCAAACATCACATGTTACTTTCCAAAACATTTAAATCGAGATTGCGATGCGCTTTTGTAAGCCAGTCAAAGTTCATGTCGTGATCTTGTCAGCTGATGTCAGGATAGGACACGTGATATAGTAAGCCAATAGCAAGATCACTCTTCAGTAGGGTGAACACACACAAAAAAAGTTAATGGTTCAAATTAATATACAAAGCATTCATATATAATATTGGTCTCCAAGATTAATAAGCTGGAAGAGAAGCTAAGCTTTCACATATAATGTTGATCTTTTTTTTGCGCGTATTACACATTAAGATACATCACACAAATGTGCCAGTAAAATTTTTAATTACAACGTAAATGTCTGATCTTCTGGGCTCAAAATTCTTCTAAATGGTCGTCCTCAAAAAGTTGATTTTTAAATTAGAGTCAAACGCTTTGCGATTTAAGAAATTCATCGTACATTTTCGCATATAGTTCACCTTGCGTAAAAGGAAATCTGCTTTGAATGTAACTCTTTTCAAACCACCATTCGTAATATTTTCCCGCGACCTGTTTTGTTTCAGCACTTGCAAGAGAGCGTCAGATAATAGGCGTCACCTCGCTTGGGCAGCTACGATGACGCAGGAAGCCCATATGTCCGTACGTGTAAAACAAAAGATATTACATATGTCATAAAAGAAACAAGACATCAGACGATACTTCAAGAGCGTTGGACTTTCGTGAACCATACTAAAATGCATAATTCGGCTTAAAATGCACATTCTTATATAAATTTTCTTGGAGTACCAGTACTGTATTATCTCATGGTTGGGTCTTCATTATGGCATAATGCCATAAGTGCACTTGAAATGCAGCGAACAGCTGAAACTAGCCGACAGTGTGAAATTAAACACTTCGTTTCAAAGAAATCAATTTTAAGCCAAATCTCTTTAGCAAACTGGGAAAAATAACCTCATGGTTCTGTAAAGCGATTAATGCTTGACTGTCAGAAAGGTGGAAATAAAATCTGAAACTAATAACATACTTTAGCCTTCCGTAATTATACGAATGTATTCTAATTGATTTGATAGCTCCCAGCCACAAAAATCCGTTTTGTCATCATTTAACGTGAGAGCAATAAACGAACAGGAAACAACAAAACCATTGAACGTAAACACAGGTCAAGTGGGGACTCCCCACCTCAGACTGCTCTGTCCATCAGCCCCAGATTTACTATATTTCCGAACTGGGGCAATATCAAGTAGCTTCAGTAACCAGAAGCGGGAGAAGGTGTTAATCATACGCGACTCAACTGCGCATGCTCAACAGCCCGCCTGCAACAGCTCAAATGAATCTAATTCAAACAGTTGTCGCGTCTCGCTCATTGGGGCAATTTGTTGTTATAAAGAATTGCATAGTCTTCTTAAAGTTTTGACACATTTTGCTGTTGGCAGACACTTGTATGAGCACTGTTTTGTTGTCGTATAAGGCACATTTCCTTTGCAACTTAAGTTTTACTTTCGTCCCCCCCCCCCCCCCCTCCCTCCTCCTCTCGTTCATGTTTTGTTGCTGCAGTATTGCTCTGCAGTAGCTGGATACAGTAATATCCTTTGTTAGAGTATTGCTTCTTACCAGTCAAAAGCACAAAAATTTAACTGAAAACTAAAACAATAAAAAAATTTCCCGGAATTTTAAACAATTCCCGGGTTTTTCCTGGTTTTCTCCTAGATGAAAAAATTGCCGATCTCCCAGTTGTCCCCGTTCGTATACACCCCGTTAACAGTTGCCATAGCTCAGCCAGGTGGTGGAAAAAAAAAACCAGCCGCAATTCCACTGGAGGATAACATCGTAAGACTGGGAAGGCATGAAACATTCAATGAGGCAGTTTACACCTCAGAATTACCTGCTGTCTGAGCAGTCTATATCCAATGTGTCTGAGGGTCTCGCGAGATCTATGTCCTCAGCAAACGCCAAAAGCTCCACCCCATCCTCAGCGGAAGGGCTTGTAGTTAGCAGTGGTGTGGGTGTCACCACAATTTCTTTGGTCTTAGGGGTTTCTTTTTGGATTTCTCTCGCTGCTCCTTAGGTTTCCCTGGCTGGGAGGACTTCACTGGCTCAGTCTACGTGACTGAGGATGTGTGTGAAGCCCAATGACCAGCTGCTTTTGGGCTCTTCAGCCACTGCTAGGTGTCGCCTTTCCCACTATAAGAAACCTGGGAAGGGAGTGACCCCATGGGTCCCGTTGCTAGCAAGAGAAGCCGAAGAAGACTTACACTTATCCAGCTTAGAAGTGGGAAAAAAACATCCATGATGGTTGGGGTGGGGGTGTTGCTCCCCAAGTAGGCGGTGCAGGAGCATCAGGGAGGAAAATGACCCCCCCCCCCCCCCCACCATCAAAGGTGCAGGTGCAGTCTTCCAGCTCTGAGAGGTGACCTGGGTTGGCGGAGCTGTTGGTGCCAGAAGTGTTGTAGCGGCGGCCTAAGACGATGTCATATGCACAGGATGCAGGCGTTCAAATTTTCTCTTAGCCTCAGGGTAGGTCAGTCTATCCAGGATCTTGTACACCACAATTTTCCTTTCTTTCCGGGGAATCCTGCAGTCAGGTATGCAAGGCAAATAGTGCTCTCTGCAATTGACACAGATGGGAAGCAGGGCACATGGAGTATTGGGATGTGATGGGCGTCCACAATCTCAGCATGTGAAGCTGAAGTACAGCGGGAAGACGTATGACCGAACTTCCAGCACTTAAAGCATCACATCGGGGGAGGGATATAGGGTTTTACATCACACCGGTAGACCATCACCCTGACCACCTCGGGCAATGTATCACCCTCAAAGGCCAGATGAAGTCACCGGTGGCAACCCGATTATCCTTCTGACCCTGCTGGACATACCGGACGAAATGTACATCTTGCCGCTCTAAATTGCTGCGCATATCATCGTCTGACTGCAAAAGAAGGTCTCTGTGAAATAGGATACCCTGGACCATATTTAAGCTCTTATGGGGTGTGGTGGTTTTACAGAAACATCCCCCAGGTTGTCACAAGTTAGTAACTCCCATGACTGGGCAGAGAATGCTGTTTTGATCAAGATTGACCCAGATCTCATTTTGAACAAGCACTCCACCTCCTCGAACTTGTCTTCTAATTGCTCAACAAAGAACTGAGGTTACACTGTTGTGAGAGATTCCCCACCAGCTCTCAAACATACAAGGTACCGGGGTGAATAAGTTCCGCTGCTATCCTTAGCCTGATGTTCCTCCCATGGTGAGGCCAGGGAGGGGAACGATTTGGGGTCATACTGCTGTGCCTTGAATTGAGCTTGCCATCGCTTTCAGACTGCTGGTGTTTCACCACCAGCAAGAGATGATGGACTACACTTCATCGCGCGTCATCCATCCTGACGCCACCCACCGAATAGGGGCCCTCCCCACGGGTGCCACCCAGCCACAGTGAAGGCCACCGGGCAGGATGGCCATTGCCGGGAGTCCCGATGCCCCAGGGGGTGGGCATCTACCCCTTGCCATACATGGGGAGTTAACAGTGCAGGCATTAGCAAAGCGATCCCTGTGTGGTCAGGGGGCTACAACCAACATCGTACATGGCGGCCCAACCACAACAGATTGGCTGCCATGCTGGATATCAGGCGCAAAGAAGTCCACGGTCATTGTCGACGCAGAAATCGACACTGCATAGTGCATGGTGGAAAACACATACAGGAAGGTGTCCTCACGCAAGAGATGGAGAATGGGCAGGGCTGTAATGCGACGAGAAAGTGGGGTAAAGATCTCAATGCACGATGGATACGATGCACCTTGTTAAGGTGCCCTTCCCAGAATTGGCCGCTCTTCGGGAAAATTATGAAGAGTGGAGGTTAAACCCTACATGGGACCATCACATAAAAGCCGAAACATGTGAAACTCCTTTAAGTCGCCTTGTACGACAGGCAGGAATACCTCGGGCCTATTCTAACCCCGGTAAGCATGTTACCAAACTCCACTGTTGACACTAAACTTCATCTGATCACACAAGATGAGATCAGATAACTCAGTTATTATTTGAGTAATCTGATAGCCACTTGCAGAGCTTTATGACATGCTGACAGGTTGCAGATAAGTAAAGTATCAGCTTCAGAAAGTTATTCTTTCAGTAGTTACAAGGAAATAAAGTATAGCCAAAATTTGGTACGACAAGATTTATAAGCCACTTTGATAGCACACTATGATCAATTTACCATAGTTTGACCTTTTGTTTTACAGCTAAGATATTGTACCCAAAAAGTTCAACAGGATCACAAAGTTTCAGTGCGGCAGGTCCCTTAGATCCTGAACAATGGTAAAACAAAGTTGATCATTTATTCATTTCAGTTGCAATGTCAAAAAACGAGCCTTTACGAGAAAATGGCTACTGGCCCCACCGTACTACTTATGAAGCTGTACTTTGGCAGTGCTTCATGGTCTATATGAACATCTTGTAAAAATTTCATTGATATTAGAGATAGTCGAGGGGGCACCCTTAAGCCACTTGATATGGAATGACCCAAATGTATTGGATCTAAGGCAACAAATACACCTGTCCCCCACAGCGAATGTGGTACGAGTGTACAAAGGGCAGCAAGCATTAGAAAGATTTACCTGTTTAGTATTTCTCCACAATAAGCCTCATGGCCTGTTTAGCTTTCACTGAAAAGTTCTCCTGCCATCATTTTATTGATCGACCAAGAGATAGTCCACCCTGCGGGTGATAGTGTAGCAAGGATTTTGGGATCCTCTCTGAGCTCATTCACTGTAATTGATTTCTCTCTCTCTCTCTCTCTCTCTCTCTCTCTCTCTCTCTCTCTCTCTCTCTCTTCTTGTAGATTTGAATATAATGCATGATGAATTCTACTTTAAGTTCCTTCAATACATCTTCATTCCTATCTTGTTCCCATTTGCTGTAACCAGCTGTTCATATCAAGAATTTAATTTCACTGTTTTTTTAGCATTTTTGCATCCAGTGCCTGCAGTGTTCAGGCTTCGCTGCCATAGTACAGCGGAGGTCTTCTAAAGGCGTAATCTGATGCACTTCTGGAATACAGAACTATCATTACATTATTAATGAATCCCATTGTTTCTGTGCACCCGATTTCTTTTTCAGGCAGGTCCTATTTTCCAGTGTGAATTGTTTGTTGCCTAAAAGTGAATTTTCATTGTTTGCTATTTTTTTCAAAGAAATCTTACTTCATGCTTTGTATTTACTACAAGGAACCAAAATTTTAGTTTTTTCGGGGTTGATGTCTGTGCTGCATTTCTTGGATATATTGTAGGTTCTCTGAAGACACTACAAGAGCCAAGTCATCTGCAAAATTATGTTCAGTAATATACATAATGAGGATGTGGAGCCAAATTGTAAGAAAAACATTATACCTTGAGTTATGGAATGGGGATGTAGTTGTCCAAGCTCTGGATGGTCAAGTACCTAAAAGAACAGGTCATTGTGGGTGGAACTTGGCAGAGCACAGTCCTGAAAAGAATACCTAAGGAAATGGTGACTGCTGCACAATGATTGTAAAGCAACACACAGGTCTGTGGATAGAAATGAAGCAGGATGTAATTTTTTTTACGAGTCGGCAGGGGCTTCTGATTACCAATGGGACTATCACCACCACTGTGGCGCAACATTTTCCTCGCGCTCCATATGCTGAAGGAGCCGCTGTATAGTACAACGGGAAGTAACCTCCTACATGTACTAACAATGCTTCGCAAAGATTATACCCTCAGAGTGACTGTACTACGAAACCGTTCAATTTCAAAATTGCGCGAGAGTTTGATATCACAGGATAAGGCTGGTTCCAAAAAATTACAGGAAGTTGTCGCAGACAAAGAAGCAACTGCGGCCGCCAACAATCGTACCAACAATGTACCGGTACTCACTAATTACAGTATTTCATTATTTCTGCAAAAGGAACTGCGCACTTTCCCTCTATCTTTACACCTTTCAACCAATGTTATTGTCAAAATAATACTTACTTCAATCCATTTGGAATGTGACTCTACAGAATCACACGACAGTGCTATTACTTTCACGTTTCTCTTTTCGAATTCCGGCATAAGATTAGCCACGCGAGCTAATTCCGTAGTGCATACAGGAGTGAAATCGGCCGGATGGGAAAATAGAACACCCCATCTGCAACAGAAAACAGTACCGGCACGGTAATTACACAATAACAACAATGTTTCGCTATAACTTCGTTATACTACATAGTTACTTACGAATCTCCAAGCCAATCATGGAACTGGATAGTTCCAATTGTGGTATTGACTTTAAAGTTAGGAAATTCGTCGCCCAAATTCACCATTTTTGAGAGGTCTCACTGAATAACTACTGATAACACCAAATCTCACTTCTAATTTCCGCCTTTCACAATACACGGAGTCTCGCAGATATTAGTATTTTCTTGTGTTTACGTGGTCAAAGAGTACTTGTTTTCGCATTCTGTTCCTACGAATAAAATAAGATAAAAATTAATGAGTTTGACATAGATTACTCCGTAACTATCAATTAAATCCTAGTTATTGTAAACGTAACGTGATAAAAATGAAAACCGAGAGGAAATATTACACAATTAGATTTAGATGTAATCCACTACAGTAAAAAATACATTTCAAAATATTCGAAATATTTGCATTAAATTAATTCGTATCAAACACATGCCTAGTGCATTATAGCGAGTAGAGGAAAATCAAATCTTAATACTTTTGCTACGAACTTTCGCTGTGCTGCGTCTGCAGTTTACCGAAATAAACAAACACCGCAGATGTTGACGTACAGTACGATGGGATTAAATATGTGAAGGGGGCACAGGTCAGTTGTGACACTTTTGCCCTATAGCTTGAGAGTTGCGTTTGTACGTATTTAGAAAATAACGATTCTTTAAATTTAAAAGTTACGGATATTAATATACAGTAGTCAGTAGAAAGAACACCGGTTTGGAAAGTTATGCGGAGTACCAACTCATGTGTAACATATGCTACGTTTAAAATTGCGAATATATATGCATGGATACAATTACTATCACAGAATTGTTGAAGTATGAATATTTATAGTAATCATATATTATTTTCGTAGTGAACCGTAAAAATATGGTTTGTTGCAAACTGTGACATATGTCATGGAGTGTTCCGATGGAGTTCCTACGTGCTTTTCGCGTGAACTGCCAGATAGTTCCTTATAACGTAGTGGTTTTTGTTTTCTTTCTGCTTTCATACCTGTAATATAACACAAAATTACGATTATTACAACACCTGAATGAATGTACACAGTTGTTTCATTCAACAATAGGATGTTGTCCAAATGATGGAATTATGGGATAAACAAATTGTAGGCCTAAAGTTTTTTTTTTTTTTTTTTTTTTTTTTTAGAGCTTTTTAATTGAAACAAAGATTATCCTTGCACAGTTTCTCCGAAACAACCCTTACTATACATCTGGTTTCCTCAAGCATGGAGACAGTTTGTATATCCAAAACTAATACCACATATTTCAGCAGAATCATAAATTCATTGGCAGGAAAGGTTGGAGACACACACATTCTCTGTGGTAGATTGGTAGTTTACAGTTAAACTCAATGTTGTAGACATGGACCATACATTTAAAATTATGGACTTGATGTAAAAATGAGAAAAATGTAATCTCCCTGTTAAAAAGTAGGGAGAATTTACTCATTTTAATTGACACTGAGCATAATAAAAAAAAGAAAACACTTTAGATAAGATCCATAGATAGAATGTTAGTAGCTTTCTTAATTAATCCCGTGAATATTCCTTTGTGTTGACTATCCAACAAATTGAAGATAAAATGAGTTTTAAGAGTTTCACGAGAGAACACAAATGTTAATAATGCAAAAACGCTATAATTTGTTCTAGGGACTGCAGTCTGGAACAGCGTGACTGCAGGTCCAAATCCTGCTTCGGGCATAGATGTGTGTGATGTCCTTATGTTAGTTAGGTGTAACTAGTTCTAAGTTCTAGGGGACTGATGACCTCAGAAGTTAAGTCTCATAGTGCTCAGCCATTTGAACCATTTTATAATTGTATTAGATATTAGAAAAAGAAGCCTTATGGTTGTGTAACACTAGTTGAAAGTTCAAAGAAGATATAAGGGGAATAGGAATGTAGAGACAGAAAAGCTATGTCACAATAGGGTGGAGGAAGAGAGTGAAGCAATAAGACATGCTAAGAAAAACACCTGCATAGAACATAGAGTAGTCGGGGGTGAGAGGTGGAGTATAGAGGCTGTTTACAGGATGATCGAGGAAAGTACGGTAATTTGTGAACCTTGTTAAAATTTGTATTTGAATAACAAAAGCCAAGCAAGCTTTGAATTTCTCATCCTAATTAATATGTAAATGCAGACATGTAATTCATGCCCATAGTATTCTGGAGCACAGTAAATTGCCTGTGACGAGTGCTGAAGTTCTTGCCAGTTTTTGTGGGTTGTTTGTTAGTACAGTGTTGTGTGTTTCAGGCATCTGGTTTTTCATACTTTGAGAGCTATACTCAGTATGAGAAAGGTCTTCTTTTCCCAATAACAGCCCTTCTTCCACTTCCTCAGTTCTTTCATATGTTTTGTCATCCTCTCATTTTATTCCACAAATGTATAATCTAAACTTATCATTTTCCATTATAATTTTGCTGTCTCTTTTTATCGTTGTTGGCTGTAAGGTAACATAATTGTAGCCCTACCTTTCTTTGTTGCACATAAGAAAATCATGATTTTTAACTACCTTTCATTAAAAAGTCCATTTAGCAGTTATCTCTTATATAGCTGATTTGAAAAATGTAGTCAAAGTGGCTATAAATTTGAAATTCCCTTAAATTATTTAAGTCATCAACTGCATTATTCTACGTTTCACAGTATTGGCATAATATTAATTTAGTCTTTGCTCATACTTCTGAGGATTTGTTTTGTACAAGAACAATGACTTGACAGTATCATTTTAGATACTGTTGCTTGGAAAGAAGCAAAGTCCTGTAGTTCAAGGTCATACAAGTGTATAGTATGTGATATCACATCTGATTATTTTTCAATTAAAAACTGTGGCTATCTGATATGGGGAAGTTATTGTGTACCTGTGCTCTCTGAAAGTATTACTGCAGTAAACGCTTTCGGTAACTATATATATATTTTCTTTGGTACTTGACACTAATTGTGCTTATGGCTGTTAAATGTAACCTAGTACACAAGAAGGAAACAATTACCTTGAGAAAAAAAAGCTGTTGTTTACACAATTATGATATGGCTTGAATGAAATAACTTTGTAATTGACACAAAGCAGTAGCAGAAGGCAGTGTTGCTGGTGAAACTGTCAAACTCCCCCCCTCCGACCCAGACACCCTCAGTACTAAACTTTGAATTCAACAGATTTATGATCTTGTAAGTAGGTTTAGTAATAAACAAACAGTGAAACACTCACCAGTGAAATTTAGTATAAGAACACTAGAAGAGTGGCAAATGTAAAAATCCCTAGGGTAGCGGGAAGGTGTTATTTGACCCCTAATGAAATACGCATTAAAAATCTAAAACATGGTTTAAGTATGACTTAATTCTGTATCGTGTACAGGTTGCAGTCAAGCCTTACCCATAGGTCCAACGCTTTTAATTAACTTATAATTTTCGATACAAACTGTGCATCTGTCCAGAAATGTGAGCTATTTCTAATGTTGCTAACATTTCTTAATTTATTTCATATTTCTAAACACTGAAATTGGCCTATGGGCGTATTATTGTTAGTGTTATTTGTCGTGGCCTACAACCACTTCTTTAGTTGATTTGCTTCTTTCCTATTCTGTTCTTTGTTATTTCCCATTTGTGATTTTTATTTACTGTCTGAAAAGTGAACACTTTCCTCTTGAGGCTCTTTTTGGTTATTTGATTGTAGGGGATCTACACATTTATTGCTGCTGTGTCTGTGATGTGATAAAAGATGTGCATCGGCCGCCTCCTGCAAGCAACCTTTGTTGAATATTTACAAACCAATTGATCAGTGCTATCCTTATTGTACTTTATGGCACTATAGAAGGTAACAGGTTCTGGTTTCTTCGTTCCTTCTTTGCTTAGTGCTACTTAAGAATTTAGTATGCTGAGAATAAATAAATTCTTATTCTTCTTCTCGTGGTACTCTGCCAGTGGCTGGTTTGCTGGTTCCTCCTCACAAATGTATGGGAAGGCATTGCAAATGTACTGCCACTTGTACAATTATCCAAAATTTTAGTCTGTGTTTCTCAGATTTGTTGTATGTAAACTGGGTAAAACTGCACCTTGCTTTACTTGGAAGTAGCTAAGTAAATGCTCATCAGTTGTAATATTTTCACCAGAGAGCTAACAGCAGAGACAGATTTGCTTGTGAAATTGCTCCATATTTCAGAAATAAGAGCAAACATCTGGGATGACTTCTCTTCAAAGCAGAGGGCTCTTAAACGTTTGTGGAATATGTGTCTTGTCATCATATCCTAATAAAATTGCCCCCCCCCCCTCCAGAATGCAATCAAAGGTAATAAAAAAGGTAATTAAAAAAACATTTATAGTATAAAAATCATTTTTGAGATTTATAATACCAGGCATTGCCTTCAGTGATACAGTCTAAGCAGTGTTGTTTATTTCTGAACATGATGAAACTTAGCAAACAAAAGCACTGGCATGTTGATAGACACACACACATAATTCAAGCTTTCGCAACCAATGGTTGCTTCATCAGGAAAGAGGGAAGGAGAGGGAAAGACAAAAGGATGTGGGTTTTAGGGAAAGACAAAAGGATGTGGGTTTTAAGGGAGAGGGTAAGGAGTCATTCCAATCCCGGGAGCGGAAAGACTTACCTTAGTGGGAAAAAAGGACAGGTATACACTCGCTTTTCCTGTGGTGAACTTGGGTTGGTAAATAACAAAGGTTAGGTGGTTGTGTTGCCGCCAAAACCCGTTGAAGGATGGAGAAATTTGGGAAAATTTCGAAAAAAACTGCATGTAAATGTATTAAAAGGAGTGGTTTTGTGGTGGAAGATTATGAAAATGAGGCTAACAATTGTCTGACGAAAAAGTAATGACATTAAAACCTGTGGGAAGCGTCTAAAAATGATCAGTGATGTGGGAAAAACGGAAATGGAAATAAAGCGAAAGTTGTTAGAACTAGCCGAAATGGTTGTTTAATAGGTGAAAGGAACTGTTTGTGAACTGGAAACGGTGGATTTTATAGCAGCGGTAGTGTTGAAAGCGGAAACAAATTTTTTTATTATGGTTTGGAAGTGGGTTACGTATTATTGAGTAGATATAGGCGGGATAAAATTGTATGGTAGATTACGGTAAAAAGGAGAAGGTGAATACAAAGTGAAACTACTTGCAAAAACAGAAAGAGAAAGTAAGATGACAGAAAAGATTTCGAAATGCAACAGTGACAATAACAAACGTAATTGTTGGGTTCAAATTAATAGAACGAATCTGTGTTTTGGATTAACTACCACAGCAGGTGCAGCATTCGGCTTGAGTGTTTTTAGCTGATTTCCCACACTCATTTAGGCAAATGCTGAACTGGTCCCGCTTTCTGCTTCAGGCAACACACTACACAAGTATAACCACACGTGTAACAAAGTTTAGACAGGCGGAACATTCGTCTTCTTCCCTTAGGTGAATGACAACTGTGGCTGCAGGAAGGACATTTGGCTGCAAGTTAAATACAAATCAGTTTTCCAAAACTTGAGTACAGCAGAGACCATATCTATAATGGTGGTAGACTGCTAATGAAGGCAAAAAAGTGTGTGTGTGTGTGTGTGTGTGTGTGTGTGTGTGTGTGTGTGTGTGTGTGTGTGTGTGAGAGAGAGAGAGAGAGAGAGAGAGAGAGAGAGAGAGAGAGAGAGAGAGAGAGATCATGTGAGGCAGCGGTTGTTGACCAAAGCAAAATATAACACCGTTACCTTTGTAATTATAGGAACAACAATATTCTAAAAAGAAGTTGCTTCAGGTGTCAATTGATACTCTAGCTGTTCTTGATATACTTCAGGAAATTTCCATGAAATTGCACAGATAAAGTGAATTGTACTTCATTTGTCAAAGGTAGAATTGATGAAAAATCACAAAGTTTGGTTTTAGGGAAATCCAATCTTCTTCACACAATGAGGTCAGGCTCCTCAGTATCCGAAGGCCTGAATGCACCACCGTTGGTGACTAGAGATTGGATGCTCCCTGGGGTAGTGACATCTGCATTGTTGCTTGTCATCGCGTGTGAACCACTAAAGGAATTTACTAGGGGTGAAGGCTGAAAGCCTTTGGTCCACCTGAAAGGTAGACACATCACCTCCATCTTAGAAAGGCATAACAACTCATCGCAGCATACCATCTACCACACAATCTGTACAACAAGAAGTGCATTTTGAAGAATGCTAAGATCTGCAATTACAGAACTGCATCAGACCACATTTTCCGTACACCGCAG
Organism: Schistocerca gregaria; assembly: GCF_023897955.1. NCBI lineage: Eukaryota > Metazoa > Arthropoda > Insecta > Orthoptera > Acrididae > Schistocerca > Schistocerca gregaria. The sequence continues at coordinate 275,053,161 of NC_064924.1, read as the reverse complement.
AGATTCTCTTGATGAACAGAAAAGGCTGATGGCTGACATGGAGAAAGCCGAAAGACATATTCACGGAAAATTCACTGCCCGAGATTGCTCCCAGATAGATCCTTCCGATTGAAGTGTAATTCTGACCTGTATCAACAGTCAGAATCAACAAAGACCAGTATATGACATAGGAGGCTCAAGTTATATGTGCACTTACAACGAATGAAAAATAATGGGTTTACCAAGAAGATCGCTTCATTGGTTAAAAGCTACAAGATGGGAAGCCTGTGGCTTAATGAAGTACTAAAGGCCTTGGATTCAGCTGAGCTCTCTGATTTTCAGGTAGATGATGTTTGAAATTTTTTGCTATGCTAGCGTCTTGGACCCCACCACCTAGAGTCCCTAAATGTCGGAAGCCCCCTTTCACAGGAGAGGAAGGAGAAATTATCAGCAGGGCTTAAGAGATATCGAGAACGGAAGAGAGCCTCAAAGAAGAACCAGTTATAAGTGCTCCTTAGTGCGCTTAAATCAATAAAAGTAATGAAGTTTGGTAGAAAAATGTAAAAAATTGAATTTATCATGGAAATAAAACTAGAAAGGTTGTCTTTTTGACCATTTTCGCTGTTCTAGTGATAACGTTGATAGTGATTAACAAAGAAACTCAAGACTTTCCATGCTTTGGCATGTGTCGAAGTTTGCTAATGCATAAGGCAAGCATGCTCCCAATGGTCTTAAAACAAAGTAAGTGTGAATAATGTAGTCAATAACCAAAGGCAAGTATTACGTTTGGCAACACAACATTCAACATAGGTGAATGGAGTGTCACCGTGTATTGGCACAATGACTAACAACTCTCTCAAAACTATCAATTAGTCATAGAAGGCTCAATCTTGAATTCTTTTTCATTTCCACAATGTAGTGTACCAACTGAAGTATTGGAGCAGTAAAAGTGCTGGCTGGAGGAGCGAATAACCTACTTCTCTAACTTCTTTGCTTGCTGCCTCCACTGTTGATTCTCACAAGCAGTCACTCAGTAAAATTTGGAAGATTCATTGAAACAGCATGTTTACTTTAGCACTCGCATTCCAACCTCTGTAGTCCTACAATATCATACTGAAGCGAAGCAGCAACAAGAACTACATTGTTTAGCATGAGTGAGGTAGTAGATGTGCAAGTCAAGTATATTTTGCTATATTAACCATTGTATCGACAAATGTCCCTTTGGTAACAGTTACTTCTCTGATGCTACCTGGACAAAATGACACTGTGATGAAAGTGTGCAATTACACACACACACACACACACACACACACACACACACACACACTTTTCAGTTACAGACACAGGCTGCAGGGAAAGCTTCTTCTCTAAAGCAATAGATAGGATATGAGCCCCTCTGTGTCTTTGTCTTCGGTGGGGACGTATCTCATCGTTTCTTCTGAACAGTTGTAGCTGGCTCCTACCAATTTAATTGTTGAAATGTCAGTCACAAAGTTATTTCAATCAACATGTAAATAAATGCTATTTATCTCTTATTGGTAGCTTTATATTTACTCAAATACTTTGGTATATTTCAAAGCAGACAGCTACCTGCATGTGCAAGAAGAGGATTATTTACTATACGCTACTTTTGGGCATGCTGGTTTATATCAGACAGAGCTACATACCATGCAGTTAAGGATTGGATAAATAATTAAACAAATTTCTGGGTGCTGAAATGGCCATCAAAAGTCTTGCTAGATCAACAAGTTAGTAGACATGCTAGAAAGCAGCTGCACAGTGACAATATTTTGTTTGAATCCCACTTTGTGTTACTGCACTTGTTTCCGTTACATATAGTAATAGTTCAAAGAGATCAGTATTATTATTAGAATATTTTTAGTCATCAAAAGAACACAGCATTTGCTTTCTTCACAATGTATGTCATAAAAGGCATTTCACTAAACTGACCATAATGAAATGGGCAACAATTTTTCATTTCTTCCAGTATTTCCCAGATAGCCTTATATCATTTCAAAGATAATGATAAGTACATAACACAGAGTCCAAGTCTGTCTTCACACCAAGTTTCGCCTCTGCCCATATGTTTTTGATGGGCGAAAGCCTGGTGCAGGTTGAATACTCACATGACCTATAGTTAACTGAAGAATATTACCACTGTACAATAGCATAGAGCTCAAAATGGGACTAAGTATGGGAGACAGTTAGAGAAACATCCGTTCTTTAAGTATCTTGAGAGTTGAGCTTTGTTGGCGATTCTAGAGTACAGTGACAGACTGATTAAGCGCCCCCTCCCCCCTATTATGCAACACTGTTTGCTTGGAAGTAAAGAAACCATTATGCACACAATATGCAATATTCCATTAGGTTGTGGTTGACAACAAAGTGCTGAAAGACACCATATAACTCATCAGTTTCAATCGGACACTGTCCACAAAGCAGCTATTTGTGAGCACTATGTAACCAATATAACGATTATGACATTATATAATCATGTACATTTTAACTGCCAAAGCATTGAGGCCACCGCAGGAATATGGAGGTTTTGGTGAGGGTGCTCTGCAATGGCATGCTTTCGGAAGCCAAGCTGTTGAGTCCATTTTTTGTCAAAATTTTGTCCAAAACATAGAATCAACAACTCAGACAAATACCCAAAAGCACACCATTAGTCTTTCCAAGGAAACTTAAGAGAGGATATTCTTGTTATTAAGTTGGACGACATTGTATCAAACTATCACATTCCAATCTAGCCTAGACCTCAGTGGTTGTTACTCCACACCCTTCATTTAAAAATGTATCTTTTTGTTGGGATACAAGGAATGTCATCACTAACTCTCTACCAGATTGCTACCTTTCAACCTAACCTAGATCTCGAGCTACACTACAGTTCGGTCTACCAATACAATCTTTAAAAAATAAAGTAGTGTGTAAATAAATGGCGGAAAGCAGTATATCAATCACAAACTTCACATCACAGCCATTGATAGCATACCTGCTGCCAAGAGATATTGCTGCCTTCTTCGAAATATTTGTAATGATCACTGTGTAAGCACTATATATCATGTGTCCACATGTTACAGCAGGTGTAGTGTGCTACTGGTTTGCAACTGCTCTGCCCTTCTCACAGTGCTCTACGTAGCAGTCTTCAGGCTATTAGCGTCATTTTACTCTGGGCAGCAATGACATTGTGTGTTGTCCATGTGCCATGTATTTTCATAAGTGTTTGATCTGTTGCCCACAAAATCTGTACACTTCATTGAAGTAAGTTTCCTGCTGATGCAACATTCAACTCTTTTAATAATGAATAACACTTTCCACTATTGGAATGGTACTGACAAACCAGGTTTGCATTAATCCCTGATTCCGACTGCATAGGTGCAATCTTTTTCCACAAGGCACGGTCTGTCTGGAGGTGAGTTTAACTATCTTGCTGGAGGACTTTCATGTTAGAAATGCAAATTTTGATCTTGAAAACAAGGCGCTTTATCATCTTTAGACATAAGAAAATTGACATAGTCATTCATATCAAAAGGAAAATTCAGTTGAGAAAACTTGTAAATTGAGACAAATTTACTGGCAATACTTACCTTATCAGATGAAATACGTAGTACTGCCTTAAGATATACAAAAAATAAGTGACAGCACTATACTAGCATTCAGATCGCTTAGTTGCTTCCTCAAGGAGGAGAGAAAGACAGGCTTAAGAAGGTTAAAAATGAAGGGCAGGTCACTCATACCCCTGTATTAGAAAATCATAATGTTATCACTTTTACTTTTTTATATGTCTATCAGGAGTGCTAAATATTTTGTTTCTGGAAGGTAAATACTGGCCCACAATTCTCTCTCCTGTTTCCATTCAGTAGACAAGAAAAAAATTTAAGTTGTTTGTATAACATAATTGAAGAATAACAGTACTTTTAAATTTCTCATCATGTTTCAAAATATCTGTTGCAGGTTCACAGAGCTGCTAAAGGATGCTGAAAATTCTTCAGAATATGAATGCAATGAACAACATGGTAATTATTTCTTTGCCTATGAAAAACTTTTAATCTTGGTGTCAATTACATTAATTTGAAGTCTTTGCTCTTTGATGGTCGAACTTAAAACATTTCCAAGCAAAAACATTATGTTATTGGTAGTGCATAAAAGTGAATGTAGAAAGATCCACACAGAAACAAGTGTGCGTAAGTAAGAGATAGTAAACAAGAAAGGAAAAGTAACAAGAAAGCACTTACAAGAACACAATGAGCTGCACATATTATAAGTAAGAGGTACACAAGGCAGCAGTAGCAGGTGTAAACAAACACTCATGAATGGAACAAGAAGCAGCTAATGCATTTGTGAGGAAGCTGCTAGAAGAGTTTGAAAGAAGAACCTGACATTACTAATGCCAGCAATGGTTAAATTTTTGTTTTGGAATAGGGAATAAATGATCTGGTGTAGGCTCTTTCAAAATTATAAAGTTGTTTTGTATTTTTATAATGATGCAAAAATTTAAACAAATGACAAATTTATTGTTATCCACATCTGTACAAGAGTTTGTTACAGAACTCTGGAAAGGGATTTGTGTATGCATGACTATATATTTGATATAAATAATGAATTAGGATAACAGCTTTGCAAGTAACCTGATTTCTTGTATCCTGCCTTTTTAGAAATTTGACTTTTCAGATTTTTTGGTGTATTTTAGTCCCAGGCAAATTTCTATCAGCAGCATGAGGAACAATATGGAGTTCGAACAGGTTTTAAGACAACTGTGTGTCAGTTTAGAAGTGCCAAAAAATTAAAACACTGCCAATCCAGACAAAAATGTACTGATATATTAACAGAGGCTACACACTGATAAGTTAGAACATTATGATCAGACTTACTAGTATATTGTGGAATATATCTAGCTAGGTTCCATGGTAGGGTATGCAGTATTGCAAGAGAGTAGGGTTCCTATAATATGTTAGAAGCAAAATCAGGACATTTTCAAAATAATATAGAGAATTTCTAAGACAAGTGAGTAAAAATCAGGACATAGTTATGGTTTTTTGTGACAACACTGTACCTTAGTGGAGCTTGTTGCCAATGGTCAATGTCAGTATTGAAACTAGCAATAATATTCATCAGTATAACAACATACTACCCCGTAATCACCCTAATGGCAACACAGCAAGGACTGATGTATGCAGCTGTAAATATCATACACTAATTTCTCAGTGATACAAGGAATTTAATAGAAAATACAATTAACTTCAAACACAAAATAAAAAAATGTTTGTCACACCCACTTCCATACACATGCGTGCCCACAGTCTCCGGCTGCCAAGGCCAGACTGTGAGCAGCGGCACATGATGGGAGAAGCAACCAGATGTTGCAGGTGAGTAGAATACTGGGTAGAGATAGCAGAGTACAGGTGGGTGACATTAAAGTGCTGCTTGTGGGAGCATACAGGGATGTGGTAGGGAGATGGTAGGGCAGCTAGGTGCAATCTGGCAGTTAGGTGGAGGTTGGGGGGGGGGGGGGGGGGAGGGGGGAGGAGGCAGCTGAGAAGGAGAGAAGTAAAACAAATGCAGGTGTGCTAATAGAATAGAGGGCTGTGTAGCTCTGGAATAGGAATAGGGAAGGGCAATGACTAGTCCTCATCGTTACAGCCACGACACAGTTGCCTCTCCCATCATAAGTTGTTGCTCACAACCAGAGACTGTGTGTGTGTGTGTGTGTGTGTGTGTGTGTGTGTGTCATGGAGGCCTTTTTGGCCGAAAGCTTACTTGCTGACAGTCTTCGTGTTGTGCCTGTCTGCTGCTCAGCATCTCCTCTATATGGTGAGTAGCAACTATCCTTTTCATAACACTGTCATTATTCCACCCTGGATTTTCCATTGTTCATTTAAGACCTCAGTTACAGTTGCTCTCTTATTTTCAGTAAGGCAAATACTGTTGGTGAAGATACGTATCAAGCTTGAAAAGGACTAGAAAAAATGGCAAGGGAGAGATCATTTTAGAAGAAATATTCTTTTGAATGAGACGCTTCTCAAGGGGCAGCAAGTAATATTCTGAAGCTTGAATAACATCAGTAACAGATCTGAACACTGACAAAATAGAAAACCATCTGCTTCTCCTGTGACTGAGATATCTCCTTCATTGTGTTTAGTAAAGTCACAAAATAAATATGGAAACGTTGATGGATTTATCCAATCACCAGTTTATTTTGATGTGCAGCAGTCAGCCACTGTCCGGACAGAATCATGCACAATTGGAGAGAGGCATCATACATGTGTTAGTTTAGTTGTGCTCCTTCCTTGAAATGTATGATAAAAATTTGCTTAAATTTTGCTTCTATTTCTTCTGTAATTAGTATTTGTGCTACTACTGGACTTTATCAGGACATCTAAGACATAGGAAGTAGAACATTCTGAACTTACATCATCACAGTCACAAACTCCATTACCCAAATTTGAACCTTTTTTTGGATTCTGTAATGTTACAAGAAAAGGAAACAATTTCAAACATACATGGCTGGAAGAATTGCTCATTAATGAAAGGATTGTGATTATTTAAGGGCCTTAATTAGTTTTTCTGCAGCAGTTAGTGCACTTACAGTTGTGGTAATTGATAATTAATGTTGTTTTCAATTGCGAGCATGAAAACTGACTCAGTAGTGCTCCGATTACTACAGTGGTGTAATTCCCCTCTCCCTTTGAAGTATGTAGATATTCTTGAAAGCTTGGGAATTGTGTCTAATACTGACACATGACTAACATTTACCTTCTCCATCAGTAAGTCAACCAAAATGTGACGGTCTTAAAGCACAATGACTTTGACTTTGGGCCAGTCTCTGGTTTCTTGTTGAGAGTTAAGTTTTTGGCTTATCTTTGGGCTCCTTGTTCACATTTGAAAATGACTGTTACGTAACTGGAATTTTGTGCTATGGAGTGAGGTCAGCCACGGTGTGCAAAACTGCACTCCTGCACAATGCGCTGCATTCTTGTGGTCTGAGGATTGGCCTGTCTCAGCGATACTTGGTGCATCTTGGCCTTACTAGGTCCTTCTTTGAACTGCTCAATATAACACAACATATTGTTTAGCAGTGCAATGTGACACTTTCTTTCAGCATTTTTTGGCCGGTGTGACTCTTTTCAGTTCTACAAAAGGAGACAGTTTAGCAACTTAACTTCGCAATCCTTAAAAAATGAATGGGAATCAAAGAGGAGAAAGTTAAGAATTCTCAGTACCTCTTATGTAGTCATATAATACATGGATATCACAAATTTGCAATGAGTCTGCTTTACACCACCACACAGCAAGAATTTAAAGATTTTGTTGACAATGAAAGAGCCAAAAATTACAGTAATTGACATACACAATTTTTATGGGGTTAATTATCCTGTACTTTGTGCTAAATTTGCTGGTATGAAACATACAATAGAATTGCAGGTGTGAATAATAAATTATGTCATCATAAACATTATTACATTGTCAGTTGCAATAGTTTTTGATGGAACTGAAGAAGAGTATTGAATCTTTATGTATTACTGTACAGTAATGTTTGTTACGTTAAGGAACAGTTTTTCAATTTAATACCTGCTATTGTTTAATTCTGATGGGGAAAAGGAAATAAAGTACGAAAGTTAAAAGATCCAGAGTGGATTACAGAACTTACATTTTAAAATGAGTTGACTGCAGACATTACGAGGCAAGAAGCAACTCGATTCCGATTTCAAGGAGAAAGTGAGTGCATTTAAAAGGAGAATTACATTTTGGAAGACACAATGTCTTACAAAAAACATTGTCAATTTCACTAAGCTCACACTAGTTTGGCAGTATTGCCACGAGCAGCACGAGACTTTTAATTTATTTTGTACCTAAAATGTAACTCAAGACTATGATTTTCATTTTTTATTTCTTCCCACTGTCAGAAACTATTCTTAGGTGTGAGATATAACTGTGCTAGTAATTTTAGATGTAATGTATTTGGAACAACTTTTTACACTTTTGTACTAATTGCACTGTTTGTATTAACACTCTTTATACTGTACAAAATTGTTGAGGCTTGCCCAGCCGCATTGATGATTGTCAGCTGACTTCTGTCTTGGGTTCTTCAGCCAATGTTGAACAAATAAATAAGTACATAAAAAATTACAGTTTGACTGCATGAGAGGCTGTCATTGTCAAAAATTCACACTCCTTAAGGCATTGGTGTTGGTGAAGCATCAGGAAAATAGTTAAAACAAACATCAGCCAAAGAAGCAGAGACAAAAGCCAACAGACATTAAGTCCTTTAAACTGTATTGATTGTGTTTTTTGCCAGATTTAATTTTAGCCATTTAAATGAAACAGATTGTCTAAGTTGTCGAAGGTATTTGACATCGAAGGAAATTTGATTTGTGGTTTCATTTCCAATGAATATTACTCTGTTTGTAATAAACATGCAGCTGATATAAAACAATCAAACTTTCCCTGCTTAACACATCATAACATGGAAGCTAATTGCTGTACGAATACCAATCACAGTGCCACCATCCAGTTCCAACTATGGCCACCAGGTGCCGTGATGTATCATCATCATTCATAGTCTCTCTCACCTGACCAATCGCAGTGCACCTATTGACATGTCAACATGAGCTTGGACAAAAGGAGCAGTGCATTTTGATTATTGCACATCGAGATTATTGCCAGCTGAAAGGATCTTCTTCCATCTGCTGTTCGGAGCATGATGAAGTACACTCCTGGAAATGGAAAAAAGAACACATTGACACCGGTGTGTCAGACCCACCATACTTGCTCTGGACACTGCGAGAGGGCTGTACAAGCAATGATCACACGCACGGCACAGCGGACACACCAGGAACCGCGGTGTTGGCCGTCGAATGGCGCTAGCTGCGCAGCATTTGTGCACCGCCGCCGTGAGTGTCAGCCAGTTTGCCGTGGCATACGGAGCTCCATCGCAGTCTTTAACACTGGTAGCATGCCGCGACAGCGTGGACGTGAACCGTATGTGCAGTTGACGGACTTTGAGCGAGGGCGTATAGTGGGCATGCGGGAGGCCGGGTGGACGTGCCGCCGAATTGCTCAACACGTGGGGCGTGAGGTCTCCACAGTACATCGATGTTGTCGCCAGTGGTCGGCGGAAGGTGCACGTGCCCGTCGACCTGGGACCGGACCGCAGCGACGCACGGATGCACGCCAAGACCGTAGGATCCTACGCAGTGCCGTAGGGGACCGCACCGCCACTTCCCAGCAAATTAGGGACACTGTTGCTCCTGGGGTATCAGCGAGGACCATTCGCAGCCGTCTCAATGAAGCTGGGCTACGGTCCCGCACACTGTTAGGCCTTCTTCCGCTCACGCCCCGTCGTCGTGCAGCCCGCCTCCAGTGGTGTCGCGACGGGCGTGAATGGAGGGACGAATGGAGACGTGTAGTCTTCAGCGATGAGAGTCGCTTCTGCCTTGGTGCCAATGATGGTCGTATGCGTGTTTGGCGCCGTGCAGGTGAGCGCCACAATCAGGACTGCATACGACCGAGGCACACAGGGCCAACACCTGGCATCATGGTGTGGGGAGCGATCTCCTACACTGTCCGTACACCTCTGGTGATCGTCGAGGGGACACTGAATAGTGCACGGTACATCCAAACCGTCATCGAACCCATCGTTCTACCATTCCTAGACCGGCAAGGGAACTTGCTGTTCCAACAGGACAATGCACGTCTGCATGTATCCCGTGCCACCCAACGTGCTCTAGAAGGTGTAAGTCAACTACCCTGGCCAGCAAGATCTCCGGATCTGTCCCCCATTGAGCATGTTTGGGACTGGATGAAGCGTCGTCTCACGCGGTCTGCACGAACGCTGGTCCAACTGAGGCGCCAGGTGGAAATGGCATGGCAAGCCGTTTCACAGAACTACATCCAGAATCTGTACGATCGTCTCCATGGGAGAATAGCAACCTGCATTGCTGCGAAAGGTGGATATACACTGTACTAGTGCCGACATTGTGCATGCTCTGTTGCCTGTGTCTATGTGCCTGTGGTTCTGTCAGTGTGATCATGTGATGTATCTGACCCCAGGAATGTGTCAATAAAGTTTCCCCTTCCTGGGACAATGAATTCACGGTGTTCTTATTTCAATTTCCAGGAGTGTAGTTCAAATCCACTGCAGAACTGGGCGTTGCTCTGGGAAGAGGCCACCAACCCATTTATGATCTCGCTGCTGCTATGGCAGACAACGCTGTGTACAATTCCCGATCGACAGGCAGTGTGTGTGCTGTGTCACAACAGTTGAACATCCCATGGTCCGCTTCATGGAGGTTGCTTCAAACCATTCTCAAATGGTATCCTTACAAGGTCCATATCATACAGCAGCTTGCACTGGAGGATACTCGACGACTTGTTGACTTTTCTCTTCTGTCTCGCCAGGATTGAAGTTGATGAGAGCTCGGCCGGGACCATCATATGGACAGACAGCCAGCTCATTTTTATTTGACAGGTGAGGTGAACACACAGCTATGCCGAGTGTAGGGATCTTCACCTCCGGTCACTGTACATGAAGTTCCTCTGTATGGTGAACATGTCACTGTATGATACGGCTTCATGGCTGTGTTCCCATCCTTGGCCCATTCTTTTTTGAACAGTTTGGCACTAAAGGACCAAAGACATGTATTGTGACTGGCCAGTGTTACTGCGATATGCTTCGCCAGCATGCCATACCCGCCCTACAGGAGAGAGAGAGAGAGAGAGAGAGAGAGAGAGAGAGAGAGATTGAACTCAACAGTTTTAATGTGAGATGGGGCCCCACCACATGCACATTGCTTGTGAAGTTCAGCTGCTTCTTCGAAAAACATTTGGAAATGATTGAATTGTGAGCCGATCATTTCCAAATGCTCGGCCAGCACGGTCACCTGATCTCATCCTTGCAATTTCTGGTTGTGGGGTACCTGAAAGACAGGGTTTACCAGGGGAACATTCACACATGTACTAATCTGAAGAACAGCGTATCGAGAGAAGTAGCCAGCATGCCTACGGACATTCTTCGACCTGCTGTGCAAAATGCAATCCTGTGCTGTCAGACTCTTCTGGGCACTGATGGGCTCCATATTGAGCCCCTTTTGTAGCAGTAATGGTACCGGTATGTAGTGGTATGATGTAAAACAGCAGCACATTAAAAGTGTTTCAATTGAACTTATTCTGCATTCTCTCTCTTCCCCATGTCCTTGACATTAATGCTACCAAGTCTGGTACTCATACGGTAATTAGTTTTCGTGTTATGACGTGTTAAATAGAGTAAGTTTAATTATAACCACCCGGGATTTTTGACATATTGGCTTCATCTTTTAATTATACTGCATTGTTCTGTGGCTGTCTTACTATGGTAAATGTTAATTTCTTTTCAGGCTATGAGAATATCAGACAATATGCTGCATCAAAAGAAATATGGGTTTCTTAGCTTTCCATTGCAACATCACCATCATCACATTAGGAGGAATCTGGTTTCTGCTCCTGCAGCACTTCCTCATCTGCCGGTTCCTGCTTTGCAGCAAACAATGGAAAAGTACCTGAGGTATGGCAGACAGCTTCATAAAAGTGTGTAATACATTATGGATGCATTGATTTATGTGTGCAATGAGTAGGATTGGTTTTGATCTTACCTCAGAAATCAATTGTTACTTTCTGTGCCATTAGGCTGTATAATTTCAATAGTTTACTCTATTTCGATTGTCCCTTTATAAATGTAGTGAAGGTTGAGGTTGTTACTTAATTAGCAAAATATTAAATTTTGGTTCATCCATACATACTGGTAATAAATGACACTTCTTGAGAAGCAGATTTCATCTTCAGGATATGTATTAAAAGCTTAACAAATGTTGGATGCTAAAATGTCAGATTATACAGTCTGTATCTTGCATTAAAATCAGTTCTCTTCGTGCCCCACCAACTCTGCCAGATCCATTCGCCTGTCTCTTCGTACGAAACATCAGATTCAAGTGTCGCAGTTGCCTCTCTCCCCTCCCATCTCCACTCACCCCACAAAATCTTGGTTGTGGTAACACACCTGTTGCATAACCTGATGTCTAGAAGACATTGGAAGGTGACAATTTGGTTGTGAGATGGTAAAGCCAATGATTGTGAGTACAAAAGAATTGTAAAATAACAAATTTATCTGTAGTCCGGCCAGAAGTCTGCATTTATTCCATATTTAACACACTTTTCATTGTAAATTACTTAATCTATGTAGTATGGAAAAAATAGATTGCTAGTTATCACATTGAGGAGCTACTGAGTTGCAGATAGGCACAATGAAAAAGGCTGATGAAATATTTAAGCTTTCAGAGAAAGTCCTTCCAAAATAGAAAATACACACACGTTTTCACAAGCACAACTCCCCCCCACCCCCACCCCCCTCACCCCCACCCCCCCCTCACCCCCACCCACCCACCCTCTGTCCGCCAGTGGCCACGTGTATGAGAGTTGAGTGTATGTGAATATGTGTGTATTTTCTTTTCCAGAAGAATTTTGTCAGGAAGCTTAAAAAGGTATTTTAGCAGTCTGTTTCATGGTGCCTATCTGCGACTCTACACTGTGGACATTCTCTTCTTTAAACTTTGTTAGATTCACAAAAGCTGTATTACATAGTAGACAAATTTATGGTCAGTACATGTTATGTACATATATTGTACCACTAAGTGGTGGCCACTGTGTAACTCCTGGCCAGTGTTCTCTCTTCCCTTCTAGCAAAATTCTGATATCACAGGCCCCATGACACATTTACTGCAGGTCCCCTGACAAACCTAAAGTGCAATTCCTCAATACACTGAAACTACTAACTGTTATTGCACCATCAATACATACATCTTTTACATATTGTTGGTCTATAGATTATCAATGTGTTAAAAGATGTCTTGATATTTATTGAAGCATTTTTACAAAACTTTTTTAAGAAGGTATTCGAACCACTTATAATGGTGTCATTTAAAATGTTCTCACATTTTCTACTATGCAAAAGGATTTTCAAACTGATCCAAGCTTAAAATTTTTAAAAGAGAACGTCAAACTAAACCCATAGTTAAGGAATAATGTAACCTTTAAGAGAGAAATACATTGGGAAAAGGTACACAAACTCACAGTAAATAACCAGAGGCTCTGTTGATTCTGTGATCATGGCTACAAGTTTTTGCTCCTGCCTTGTATGGTGGTGAAAGATTCCAGTTGATATGTGCACTGTACCGGGGAGGCAAGCGATAGTTTGTGATCCTTTCAAGAATTCTCTCCAGTCATTACATGGAGAGTGAAATCAGATCATGTACAAAGTAAAGACACTTTGATTTTTAACAGTAAATGGAGAAAACATCTCCAACCCAGTCCCTGAATTGCCCATCCTCCAGGAAAGCTATCACACTCAAATTACACATGGAACTGAGAGTTGGATGAAACCCTAAGTAGAAAGCTGCAAAATATTTAATGAGGCAGGGTACAGATATTGAAAACACAGCCTAGACATCAAAGCATGGGAAGTACTCAATGCAATTGACAAAAATGTGTATAGAGTCAGATACCGAGTCTGATTCCGAGGTTCTCTGGTTTTGATTATCGAGCCAATGCGAACACAAATTAATCAGTGGTTATTTTTACTACCCACGTGATTCTGTGGCAACAGTTGTAGAAGTGTTTACAGAAAGTCTGTGCTCAGTATTGCGGAGGTACCTTTATCATGCAGTATTAGTTGGAGGTGACTTGAACCTATGAATTATAGACTGGGGTGTCTGTGGGTTTACAGCAGGCAGTAAGGACCAACAGTCATGCAAAATAGTTTAGATTGCTTAGTGTGGAAGCTGTCTTGAGCAATTAGTTCAACACGTATCCAGTGGAAATATTTTAAATCCCGCTGCTAACAATAAGAGGGTTAGAAGAATTCCTCTGCTGGAATGAGCAACAGATAAGCAGTTGTTAGCATCCTCCTTAAACACTGAGAGGACATCATTTAGTTCCAGCATGGTAATTGTAGAGGAATTGTGGGCAAGTTTTAAACTGACTATCTTACTGTAGAGGGGCATGTGCTGAGTAAGTGGATTAATCTTTTTACTGCTACACACATCCTTCCCACAAACCATGCCAAGTGCTGTGTCATTATCGCCTGTGCTGGTAGCCATCTGTGTGGGGCCATTTCATGTGTGCTGAATTCCCCGGGCGGACCTCCTAATGCTGTGCTACATATTTGGAGCATAGCTTGCAAGCTAAATGCTGTAAAATCCATGCATGCACTCTGTCCCATTCTGTGCTCTTGGTACATACTAACACGATAGAAATGAAGGTGGTTGTATTTGTCGCAGTAGGCAAGAAACTCAGATCCACCAAGAGAAAAATTGAGGCTGTATGTGAGACTGTTGGGCAAGACTCAGTATCAGGGGTGGGCATAAAATGACTGGATTCGTCTATCGCCCACCAGATCACCTAATGTAACCGAAAACTTTAGATAAAATCTGAGTTTTCTTGTACGTAAGTTCTCCACTCATACTGTAATCGTGTCCGAAAGAACAGACACCACGCTTCCATATAATTGATTCACCTAGATAGGCAATAGATCCACCTTCTTCAATGTGGATGCAAAAGTACGTCTGACCTCCAATGGGAATCTCCAAGTAGTGAGCATGGATGAAATGGTCAGGGACAGCAGACAGATGGTACTTGGGAATGTAGGATGGCTGTGAGGTATGCGGAGAGGGTCTGTGGAGTTGTGGTAACACTGTGTCCCAGATAACACGGTGGTTAATGCATTTGCCTGTTAAGCAGAAGATCCCAGAGTTCGAATGTCTGTCCTGTACACATTATCACTCGTCACCGATGATTCTGTGTAACGTCCCAATGCAGCTGAAATCAGTCATCCCTGTACTTTCCTTACTCCCCACCCCTCTTTCAATTTACATATGTACAAGGTCTGATCAAAAAAATTCTGGAACTTTGTCTACAAATTTTTTCTATGATTACCCTTTACTTATTGTGCATGGGCTGTTTCGAAATAATCTCCTCCACAATTGATACACCGCTCCCAATGCTGTTTCCCCTTATGGAAGCAGACTTGGTGTGCTTCTAGCTGGATCATGTGAAGTGCCGCCTGTGAATTTTCTTTTATTTCATCTATTGTTGCAAATCCCCATCCTTTCAATGGGTTTTCAACTTTAGAAATTAAAATAAAAAAGGTCTCTGTGGGTCAGGTCTGGAGAGTACAGAGGATGAGACAGCACAGTGATTTCGTTTTTTGTCGATAGTCTAGAACCAACAGGGATGAATATACGGGGGCATTATAATGATGCAAGAGCCCTGAATTGTCTCACCACATTTTGGGCCTTTTCCTTCTCACAATTTCTCACAGGCATCGCAACGTGTCCTGATAGTTCCATCACTTAAGTTTTTCCTTGTGGCACAAATCTATGATGAACTGATCCTCCAGAGTCAAAGAAAACTATCACCATGGATTTGATATTAAATCTGACCTTATATGCCCAATTTGGTCTTCGAGAACCTTTCCCAATCCATTGTGAATATTGAACCTTGGCCTCAACATCATATAATTAAAGAAAGACTCACACGGAATAAAACAATCTACGAAAGTAGCGGTTTGAGTAATACCTGGAATGTATGTGTTTTTTAGTATAAGTCTGTGAATCGATGGGTAATAAACCTCCTGTACCTGAACTAGGTGCTAAAAGCGACAGTCGAATGAGAGTGTGTTCACAGACAATAAACAATAAAGATAAACCTGTTACTGAGACGCAAACGAACATTTGCTGCATTAGGAACAAAGTATTACAATTAGAACATTTTTGCAGTATTGAAAACGTTGATGATGTTTGTCTCTCAGAACATTGACTGACAGAAGATCAAGTACAATATTTTGTTCCTCAAGGATATCTGCACATTATGTGTAGAAGTGAAAGAAATAATGGAGGTGTCCTTATATTTGTTAAAGATAGTATAATGTTTACTAAAATAGATGTTAGCTCTTACTGTGCAGAACTAGATGGAGAATTTAGCTGTATAAGACTAAATGTAGAGAATACTATAATTGTTAGCTTATATAGATCACCAGGAGATGTAAATACATTTTTCGAAATATTTGAGCTGCTTATGTAGGAAAATACTAAAATCTAACATAAAACTAATTATCTGTGGCGATTTCAACATTGAAATGGCCAACAGTGATGAACATGTTACTAGAACGTTTTTTAATGTCTTAAGATTACTAAATTTACAATGTACAAATTACACACCAACGCGGGATAAGGCGTGCTTAGATAATATTATAGTAAATTTTTCTAGAGATATGTATGATGTCAGACTTGCCAGTGGAGCCCTAGCTGATCATGAACCATTGATTTTAACATTCTCCTGTGATCAGTTGCCTAAATCATACAAATCAGTGAGAATCAAGTCTAATGCCACAGGGGTAAGAGGGCAGAAAGATGAATATATTAATTTATTTATTGACAGAATATCTGATGTTAACTGGGACTTTGTATACAACACACAACCTGGGAAGGGTGCTGGTGAAATGGTGTTTAACAACTTCCTGGAAATACTCATAGTTATGGTACTCTTGCTCACCATTAATCAAAAGTAGCCCTAAGCATAAACAGAAAAACTAACAGCTAAAATTGTATACAGATGAGCTAGCTCTCACTTGGAAGGAGATGCTCAGACTGTACAGAATATATGAAAATTCTTGTAAACCAGGACCTGAACTTAATAATACTTCTTATAGAGCTTATCTAAAATGTAAAAAAATCTACGAAGACAAACATGTGAACATTGCATTGAAAGTGCTCCCAACAAATGTAAAGCAGCATGGGATATCAGCAACCAATATAATTCACAAACCCATACACAAGATGCGTTGCTGGTCCCAGAAGAAGTAAATAATTATTTCCTAACCTCAGTGAGCGAGCTGAAAAACAAAATCAAGCAAAATGGCACTTGTGCACTAGATCATCTTGGTGCTGTGCCCCATAGGATGTATACTTTCCACTGGAACGTTGTCACCCCAGAGGATATTGTAAAAGCTGTGCCAAGGTTCACCAACCCCAAAAAGTATGGACTGTTATTGGTTTTCTAACTATGTAATGAAAAAAAAAAAAATACGTCTTATCTGTCAACCTTTTTCTTTCATTTTTAATATGTGTTTAGAATCTGGAGTTTTCACAGATGCACTCAAAACTGCTAAAGTGATACCAGTCTTTAAAAAGGGAGATAAGCATCTGCCCCAAAACTATCGACTAGTTTCTATTGTCCCAATTTTCTCTAAAGTTTTTGAATATGTAATGTACAGTCAACTAAATAACTATTTTGATAAGCATGATCTCCTCTCCAACTGACAGTTTGCATATCAACATGGTAGAAATACCACTACTGCTGTCACTGAAGTTGTTAACCAGGTGTTAACTGCATTCGAAAATAAGGATCTAGTATCAGTCCTACTTTGTGATCTTAGCAAAGCCCTCAACTGCATACCATCTAACACCCTACTTGCAAAACTGGAATTTTATGTCATACACAAACCATCTTTGGATGTAATCGAATCATACTTAAGTAACAGGAGACAGTTTGTATCAATTAAAAATAGATGTTCCTCACTGGAGGAAGTTCGGACTGGAGTGCCTCAGGGCTCAGTTCTAGGTCCTTTACTGTTCATCATTGCAATTAATGACAACATTACCATGTAGGAGCAAATTCAATTGTGTGTTATGCAGATGATACAACATTGCTTAATACACACCATGACACAACAGAACTGCATCAGGCAAAACAGGAAAAAACTAAAACTAGTAATGGATTGGTTTTCTTCTGATGAACTCCTGTGTAATCCTGATAAAACACAAGAACTAATTCTGGGTTTAACTACAGCTGTTGAAAGCAAATCAGTAAAATTGTTAGGATTCCAAATTGATTCAAAATTAAACTGGGAGGAACACATTAGCCATATCTGCAAGAGAATAGCAAGAGTGTGTTATCTCATCTGGAGACTGACAGATGTAGTCACTGATGAGTATCTAAAGATATAAGATAACAGAAGTTATAAGATAACAGAGTATTTTGAAATAATCATTGACATTAGTATATAAGAATATGCCTAAAAGAAAAGGAATTAAATTGTAAAAACTTTATTGTAAAGTTATTCCGCTATAAGTGGTCAGTGGTGAATAAACTGAATACTGGAGAAAAAAAAAAAAAAATCAACCCACTTCTCATCACCAGTTAAGATACTCTTAAGGAGCATCTTTTTCTCATTTGCGCGATCCAAAAGCTTTTCACAGATTGCGAGGTGAAGGTCTCTCTGGTCTTGACTCATGAGCCGTGTGACGAACTTGAAGGCAATATGATGGATTCCAAGATGCTGTGTTAGGATTTCATGACATTATCCAACTCAAATGTTACATTCTTCTGCAATCTCTTGGACAGGCAGTCTTAGAGTGGCATACACAGTTTCGTTGACATTCCTGACGTGGGCATTATCGGTAGACGTTGAAGGGTGTCCTAAACCAGGGTTATCTTTAACTTCCATGCCGCCATTTTCAAACCATGTGAACCATTCGTAACACCGAGTATGGCTTGAGCCCTAATCCCCATATGCTCCCTGGTTAATTTGGTGTGCGTCTGTAAAGATTTTCTTGAGTTTCACGTAAAATTTAATGCAGGCTTGTTGCTCCTCTAACACTGCAATTTCGAAATTCGTGAACTGTGCGACACAGCATTCTACTTGATACAGCACTGAACTAACAGACATACAACAATGAAACTTGTTGCTGTTACACAGTTAACACAGGCATGTGAAGAGATGCCAGCCACATTTTGCCTCAATAAATCATTGACGCGAAATTACGAATGTACCGGAATTTTTTGAGCAGACTTCAAATAGTATGTAGATATCTGTAAATAGTTTTAAGACATTAGTGCAAGTGAGATACAAAGGCTAACTACATTCTTACTGTTTAAATAAAGAGATTATGCTTGCCACTTCTTCCTCTTCTAGTGCAGTGATGAAACAATCTGCATAAAGATAACTAACAATTGTGCGCTATACTGAAAACTGCTACACACCACAGTCTCAATTTCCAAGTGCAACAATGTGTGTTTTGAATCTGCTTGACAACACACAAGGTCTAAACAGCAAAACTCATACATAAAATAAAAGCTTGCATAAAAAGAGAAATATACTGTTTCCATCCAAATTTACCAGTGCCTCTCATATTTCCCCATCTTATGGTACTTATTTAATAGACAAAGAAATATAAAGTCTTATTTGCATCATTAATGCTCCATTGTGTTTTTAATTACATCATTTATTTTAAAATAAATAATGACGTAATGATGAACCTTTGTTGCTATATGTTAAATGTGCAGACTGAAAGGTTAACTATTATTGCAACAGTGAAAGAACAGAAAGTTGCCCTCATTGTTCATCACTGGCATTAATATTCAAAATGGTGGCATCCACAATAGAAAAGGTGTATTGTGTCATAGAATATGCCAAACCATCATCAATAATCTTTGTTCAAAGACATTTTCAGACCAAGTTTGATAAAGTGGCACCACACCATCACAAACTGCTAGATGAGCTAAGCAGTTCAGGGAGACAGAACACACATTCAAGAAGAAAAGAACAGGACAGCAATCCATTAAGAATGAAGTGGTGGAAAACATTTGTATGATTTATGAAAAAAGCCCCAGAAAATAAATGCATTTTGCCAGCAAATAAGTGAATGCATTGCTATTGACAATGTGGCATTTATTGCACAGGCATCTGCTGTTCAAGGCTTATAGAATTCAGATCTCAAAGGTGCTATAAAACCAGCTGATAAACCAAAGCAAATATAATTACACATTGATTTTCAAGCAGGGATAGAAGTGGATGGTTTCGCAGACTGACTTATGCTCACTATCAAAGCCAAATTTCACTCAAGTGGCAAAGTGAACAAGCATAATTTGAGAATATGAGGTACACAAAATGCACAGTCCTCTTTGGAACACGACGATGATTCTTTGAAACCTAATGTTTGCTGCATCCTAACCAACTGCAGAATCTGAAGTCATTTGACTTCATTTTGCAGCTGCACAGAGCCGCACCACAATGCCATGACCTTGTATGTAAGCACCTCAGCAAACATCTTCCACATTGCTGGATTGGCCACACTGGGTCGAATGATGTGCTATTCATTTTGTGACCTCTCATGTTGCGTGACCCTGTATCAATGCATTCTTTGGTTTGGATATGTGTGAAGGACGTGGTTTATGCACCCCCGTTTCCAGAGTACTTCAGTAACTGAGACATCAGATAGTCAGAGCAGTTACTCCATTGACCAGGCAGTGTTGGAATGGGTTTGGCAGGAAACGCTGAACCAGATAGACACCTGCTGTGTCACAAATTGTCCCCACATGGAACCTGTGAGAGTTGATCTTTCAGTGTATATGTGTGTTTCTGAAATAGTCATTATAGTGGGCACAGGAATAGTTTCTTTTCGTCCCATTCATTTTGAATAACTCTGTATTTTTGTTAGTTACGCTGAATGAAATAGTTACCTATATGTGATCAGATGTAATAATTCAGATATTAGTTAGTATCGAGAGCTTTATTAAACATTGGTATTGATTACTAGAGTAATGAAAATTTACTTATACCCCAGATATATTTCAAGTAGACTGTGTGCTGTAAATTTAACTGCATATATGCATATATGTATTGTGTTATAGCAGGACATGCATATATGTATTGTGTTATAGCAGGACAGCCATAGAAAATGTAGCACTGCCAATATGTCAGATGATTATTATGGATTTAACTATTTTAGATTGTGGTCTTTCATTTTATTTATTGTGTGTCTTATGTATTTGTATATAAATTTAATAGAAAGAAACTTCCACATGGGAAAAATATATTAAAAACAAAGATTCCAAGACTTACCAAGCGGGAAAGCGCCGGTAGATAGGCACAATGAATAAAACACAAACACACACACAGAATTTGAGCTAATCAGCTCCAGTCCTGAATCCCTGGACCATTACACCAACAACCTGAAAACAGCTTTCACATCCTGCAACTACCCTCCCGACCTGGTGCAGAAGCAGATAACCAGAGCCACTTCCTCATCCCCTCAAACCCAGAACCTCTCACAGAAGTACCTCAAAAGTGCCCCACTTGTGACAGGATACTTCCCGGGACTGGATCAGACTCTGAATGTGGCTCTCCAGCAGGGATACGACTTCCTAAAATCCTGCCCCGAAATGAGATCCATCCTTCATGAAATCCTCCCTACTCCA
This sequence comes from Schistocerca gregaria, assembly GCF_023897955.1. NCBI lineage: Eukaryota > Metazoa > Arthropoda > Insecta > Orthoptera > Acrididae > Schistocerca > Schistocerca gregaria. Next base: position 275,031,897 of record NC_064924.1, on the reverse strand, counting down.
CCAAGAGTGTCTTTCCGCCGTCCAACTAACATTCGTAACCTCTTGGTTCATCCCTATGAAATCCCCAAAGCACCTTCCCTACCCTCTGGCTCCTACCCTTGCAACCGCTCCCGGTGTAAAACCTGTCCTATGCACCCTACCACCACCACCACCTACTCCAGTCCTGTAGCCCGGAAGGTGTACACGATCAAAGGCAGATCCACGTGTGAAAGCACCCACGTGATTTACCAACTGACCTGCCTACACTGTGACGCTTGTTATGTGGGAATGACCAGCAACAAACTGTCCATTCGCATGAATGGACACAGGCAGACAGTGTTTGTTGGTAATGAGAATCACTCTCTGGCTAAACATGCCTTGGTGCACAGCCAGCACATCTTGGCACAGTGTTACACCGTCCGAGTTATCTGGATACTTCCCACCAACACCTACCTATCCGAACTTAGGAGATGGGAACTTGCCCTTCAATATATCCTCTCTTCTCGTTATCCACCAGGCCTCAATCTCCGCTAATTTCAAGTTGCCGCCAGTCATACCTCACCTGTCATTCAACATCATCTTTGCCTCCACACTTCTGCCTTGACTTATATCTCTGCCCATACTCTTTGCCTTTAAATATGTCTGCTTGTGTCTGTGGACGTGTGGATGGGTGTGTGTGTGGGTGTGGGTGTGTGTGGGGGGGGGGGGGGGGGGGGGGGCGCGCGAGCATATACCTATCCTTTTTTTCCCCCTAAGGTAAGTCTTTCTGCTCCCGGGATTGGAATGACTCCTTACCCTCACCCTTAAAACACATCCTTTCACCTTTCCTTTTCCTTCCCTCTTTCCTGACGAAGCAGCCCCCGGTTGCGAAAGCTCAAATTCTGTGTGTGTGTTTGTGTTTTATTCATTGTGCCTGTCTACCGGCGCTTTCCCACTTGGTAAGTCTTGGAATCTTTGTTTTTAATGTATATAAATTTAAATGCTTCAATGAGTTGAGCCAGAACATAGAGACTAATTGTTACATTTGTTGCATTCTTTAGGTCAGTGAAGCCATTAATAACAGCAGAAGAATATTCTGTCACAGAAGACCTTGTTAAAAACTTTGTTGCAAAAGGAGGAATAGGAGAGAAACTCCAAAACCTATTACTACAGAAAGCAAAATCAACAGAAAATTGGGTAAGTATCTGTTTGGTTTAGAATTTTAACCATATTTCTTAATTTTTGTTAATTTTTTTCACATTTTTTCCCCCAGTTCATTGTTGCAATATATGTGTGACAGGTAAGTAGTAATGAGTTATGAAACAATGCTAGCAACATTTTATTCTGTAGTCAAGGAGAACTTTTTGTGACGAGTGCGTAAAGCTGTAACATGCTCTTTGTACACTCCTGGAAATGGAAAAAAGAACACATTGACACCGGTGTGTCAGACCCACCATACTTGCTCCGGACACTGCGAGAGGGCTGTACAAGCAATGATCACACGCACTGCACAGCGGACACACCAGGAACCGCGGTGTTGGCCGTCGAATGGCGCTAGCTGCGCAGCATTTGTGCACCGCCGCCGTCAGTGTCAGCCAGTTTGCGGTGGCATACGGAGCTCCATCGCAGTCTTTAACACTGGTAGCATGCCGCGACAGCGTGGACGTGAACCGTATGTGCAGTTGACGGACTTTGAGCGAGGGCGTATAGAGGGCATGCGGGAGGCAGGGTGGACGTACCGCCGAATTGCTCAACACGTGGGGCGTGAGGTCTCCACAGTACATCGATGTTGTCGCCAGTGGTCGGCGGAAGGTGCACGTGCCCGTCGACCTGGGACCGGACCGCAGCGACGCACGGATGCACGCCAAGACCATAGGATCCTACGCAGTGCCGTAGGGGACCGCACCGCCACTTCCCAGCAAATTAGGGACACTGTTGCTCCTGGGGTATCGGCGAGGACCATTAGCAACCGTCTCCATGAAGCTGGGCTACGGTCCCGCACACCGTTAGGCCGTCTTCCGCTCACGCCCCAACATCGTGCAGCCCGCCTCCAGTGGTGTCGCGGCAGGCGTGAATGGAGGGACGAATGGAGACGTCTCGTCTTCAGCGATGAGAGTCGCTTCTGCCTTGGTGCCAATGATGGTCGTATGCGTGTTTGGTGCCGTGCAGGTGAGCGCCACAATCAGGACTGCATACGACCGAGGCACACAGGGCCAACACCCGGCATCATGGTGTGGGGAGCGATCTCCTACACTGGCCGTACACCTCTGGTGATCGTCGAGGGGACACTGAATAGTGCACGGTACATCCAAACCGTCATCGAACCCATCGTTCTACCATTCCTAGACCGGCAAGGGAACTTGCTGTTCCAACAGGACAATGCACGTCCGCATGTATCCCGTGCCACCCAACGTGCTCTAGAAGGTGTAAGTCAACTACCCTGGCCAGCAAGATCTCCGGATCTGTCCCCCATTGAGCATGTTTGGGACTGGATGAAGCGTCGTCTCAAGCGGTCTGCACGTCGAGCACGAACGCTGGTCCAACTGAGGCGCCAGGTGGAAATGTCATGGCAAGCCGTTCCACAGGACTACATCCAGCATCTCTACGATCGTCTCCATGGGAGAATAGCAGCCTGCATTGCTGCGAAAGGTGGATATACACTGTACTAGTGCCGACATTGTGCATGCTCTGTTGCCTGTGTCTATGTGCCTGTGGTTCTGTCAGTGTGATCATGTGATGTATCTGACCCTAGGAATGTGTCAATAAAGTTTCCCCTTCCTGGGACAATGAATTCACGGTGTTCTTATTTCAATTTCCAGGAGTGTATTATACAGTGTAAATATACCTATAGGAGGAAAAGTAATGTTTAGTCAAAACATGTTCAGTCTCTAAAGTTACAGTTGTTGTTTTATTTGAGCAACCAGGTCCGCACTATATTACACCATCTTCAGGTCCGATGTATAGGAAGAATCCCAACTCTAGTCCAGTCAAAATAAGGGCCAGCATTCAGTGACTGGTATCCGTAGATTTCTACTTGAGATAGCAATCACTTTGATGATCTGTTTTGACTGAACCAGTGTTAGGATTCTTCCTACGCATCGTTGAGTGGATCTGAATATGGCATAATGTAGTGCTGAAACTGTTTGCTCAAATAAAATAACTGAAAGTGTTTTGATTCAACATTTTATATTGAACAGCTGAGATCCCACAACAATCTGTGTAAAGATAGACTTACAGAGTGTGTTGGCATTGATGATAGCAGCAAACAGTTATTCTTATGCCTTGAAATATTGTAGTGCTGTTTGCAGGATGGCATATTTCCATCGTAATAAGCCCGTGGTGGATGTACGTAAAAAGAAAATCACTGTCCATATGAAAAGAAATAGTTAATTGATCAACTTAAGGAAAGAAAGGGATAGGTTATTGGGAACAACTCGAGACATCAAAGAATAGGTTAATGGACTGAAGGACGGGCAGTAAAAATTTTTGGAGGCAGCAAAGGCTTAAATATAGTAAGCCAGTTCAAACGGATGTAGCTGCAGTAATTGAGCAGAGACAAGACTGGTACAGGATAAGTAGGAAGGAGAGTTGCATCAAACAAGTCTTGCGACTGAAGACTTGGACAGACAACATAAGCTTGCTGGACGAATTAGGTAGGTCTCATTTTTTCCTCCTCTGGGTGTTTTTATTCGCTTTATAATGCAAAGGTCCTTAAAACACTGGTCACTTTGAAATGCTCTAGGTAGCATAAAACTGGTACCGAGCGGTCACATGACAGTTCACCGCTGTTGTAAGGTTGTGTGTGTGTGCATGTGTGCACCTGTCTGTTACATCGAATCAGCCCCATAAGGTATGTCAACATGATGGACATGTGACACAATGACACAAAGGAGCTGTGTTGCTTGGGTGTGTCTGCCTAACAAATTAACTTGCCTTCGTGATTATGTTGTCATTTTTCTCCGCAGCTTTCATCTTTTGGAAGAATTTGATCAGTTAGTCCAGCTGTTGCATGATTATTTCTGTCATTTTCACCACTGAGAAATGCAGTGGTGATATTCAGTTGTGAGACACCCAAATCAAATTTGACTGACAATGCCATGAGCAGTGTAAATTATTGGATACTTGCAACCTGAGAGAATATTTCCACAAACTGAATTCCAGACTGATGGTTAAATCCTCATGCAACTGTCCATGCTTTTCACCTGGGGAAAGATCCATCACTTCTCTATTTATTCCTCAAAACTGTCCTACAGTCAGTTATTCTTTCATATGAATACATGGTGTCTGTTCTTTCAGGCATGTCCAAAAGAACACACACCAATAAATAGCTGATTCATCTCAGTGGGCAATGAATCCACCATCTTCAGTATGGATGCACAATTATGTTCTACCTCCTCCAAAAACTACAAAGTAACGAGCATTGAGGATATGGCCGGGGACTGCAGACAGGCGGCACTAGAGAGGAATGTGGGTTGGCTGAGAAGCGTGCCACGATAGTCCACGCAGTTACAATAAACACAGTGGTTAATGCAACTGCCTAGTAAGCAGGTCATCTTGGGTTTGAATCTTGGTCTGACACACACACACACACACACACACACACACACACAATCTCTCTTTCTGCTCGCTGGTGATTCCACATCAAGTCCCTATGCAGTGGACTTCAATAGTCCCTTCCCTTCCCTTTTCCTTTTCTTTCTCCCCCTCCATCTTCAATTTGTATAATATGTATCACATCTGTGGAATGTGTGTGGCATCTATTCTTTTGGACTTATCCTAAAGAACAAACACCACACATTCATACAATTGATTTGCAATGATTGGCAATGAATCAACCACCTTCAGTGTGGATGCACAGTTACATTCAGCCTCCTGCAGGAATCCCAAGGTAGCAAGCATGGAAGACTTGGAAGGGGACTGTGGATAGATGGCACTAGGTGGGATTGTGAATCGGCCAAGAGGCATGACGATATAGTCCAAGAAATTGTGATAAATGCTGTGTCTGGGTGATTCAGTGGTTAACACAACAGCCTAGTAAGCTGGAGATCCTGGGTTCGAATCCCAGCCTGGCACGCATTTTCACTCTTTACGGCTGAATCTGCATAAAGTCCCAATGCAGCTGACATCAATAGTTTTATCCCCTCCCTTCCCTTTCTCCCCTCTCTACCTTTAACTTACATAATTATTCTTTCATTTGTTGGCCTGTCTACGATGTCCCACATATCACTTTATACAAATGATCTGATTTCATCATACGAGGCCTCAAACCACTTGCAATTATTGTGGCCATGTAATGCATCATTGTCATTTACCTCTGTTGCATTTGAAATAACGTAAAAGAATAGTAACATCTGTAAATTTACTCCCGTCCCAGAATGTTGAGCAGTTGTTACACTTAAAAAGTAATTGTCATCATCACATAAGAAGTTATCACTGGGATTGAATTTTTGGCCTGTAGTGATTGGAAGCCCATCTTATTGAAAGCCATAGATTTATTCATTGTCTGACAGTGGTTCTCGTTCAGTGTTTATCACCATTGAAATAGCTTCCCACAGAAACCATGTTGATTCCTCTTCTTTGGAGATGGTGTGGTTCATCTTCATAGAAGTCTGTATAAGTTTGTTTGGCCTCACATCTCTTGACACATGAATCCTATGATGTGTTGGTACATGCACAAAACAGTCATTCAAACAATCAGGGTAGCGTACAAAAACCTCATCTTTGTCTTTAGGAGCAAACTTTCGTTTGTTTGGCAATTTATCCAAGATGACAACATTTTGAACAGATGTATGAAAAAGAGGGAGGTCACATTTTCTCTTCAGCAATTCTCACAATAGAGTTTTGTCTAATAGTCCTTTAGTCACTTGAACCAAGGAATAACTCTTCTGTTTGACAACACCATTCTGCTGCAGTGTGTATGGAACTGTTAGGCTCTGTTGTATTCCTACCATTTAAAGGATGGAGTCCATTCTTGTATTGCAGTAGTTCTTAACATTGTCTGACTGAAATGATCAGTCTGATTTTCAACTATGTTTTTGAATTCAACAGATTTGTTGAAAACGTCTCCTTTATGTCAAAGGGAGTATACTTGACACCCTCAGCTTCAGTCATCTATAGAGGTCACAAAAAATCTCGCATCACTGTGAAATTTTTCTCTTGTTGGGCCACAGGTATCTGAATGGATTAACTCCAGAAGTTTGTTTGGGCTCCTACTCATTTGGTTAAGGGAGTGCACGTCAGTTCTCCTTTAAGACATATAGTGCATCTGTTTAGGTCAACACTGAATTTCAAAACTTTCAAATATTCATTTTTAAGCATTTTGATCATATCTTGCAAGTTCAAGTGACCAAGCATGCCAGATTTGCATATCACTTTTTGTAACTTTTTGCTTAGCAATGATGTATGCTTTTGGACTACTTTATTGTAAAGCAAACAGGCTACCAACTGTTAGCAGTCGCATTGACTTTACCATTAGTATCTCAAATAACTGCACCAGTGTTCTCAAATTTCACTATGTGATTATTGTTCCCACATTTTGCCACTGAAGTGAGATTTATGCAGAGTTTTGGCACATACAAAGTGTTTTTCTGCATTGGCACTGTTGGCTGTAGCTACAATTTGTGTGTCAACCAAAAAACAACAAAGTATAAGAAGTGCAAGACTCAAGTTATCCAGTGGAAAAGAGAATGACAGTAGTGTTACTAGTGGCTTGGCAGGGAACTTCAAATAAAGGAAAAAATGGCACAAGAATCCATAGTGTTGCTTTATGAAATATGAATTTTGGATGCTAATACTTTTCTGGTGGTAAAGTGTGTACTTGGAAAAGTTTTTGTAATCCTACAATGTAACATATACGAGAAATTTACAAAACTAAGGTTAATTTGTAGTATCTGGGTTTCACAGGTGGAAAAAATTTGTAAGTTATATTGTGGTCACCTTTTGACTGTAAAATTATGTATTTGTTAAATTCAGTATTGCAATGTCAACAGTGCGGCTGTTATGAAGTGGAAACAATTGTACTTGATCACATGTCAAAACATAAAAATGATGGCTTCATCGTGCTCTGTTCCTGATTAAGTCAATCGTGCGTGTATTGCACTCTTTGAATTGCACTGTAAATATGTTGCTCGTATTCTGCTTATTGTTGACAAAAGCCTTAATGGCCGAAAGCTGTAATTGTGAGAATCTTTTTGTTGTGCCTATCCACTGCTCAGCATCTCCTCTATATGCTGAGTAGCAACTTTCCTTCTCCAATATTATTTTTATGTATTTGAATCATAAGCTGGTTGTATCACATAGAATTCTGTGGTCTTATGTCTGTTTAATTCTGCTTACACATTTGTGCATCAGTTGCTCAATTTAAATGAATTCTAACTATATGTTCATATCCTACGTTATTTTTGTTTATTTCCATTTTTTTTTTTACTTTCTTGTATTTAATGTAGGCCTCGGAAATTTTCACTGGAGTGAGAGGACAATTAGGTACATTCATTTCTGCTAAAATGTATTGTTTGTAGTACCCTCAAATAATGGGCTAGCACATTTGCCTCACTGCTGTTGCATTTTTAACATTTTCACAGAATAATGGTCTACTCAATAAAACTACAAAGCATACTCACCTACATCTACATCCACACCCTGTAAATCACTGAGATGTATGGCACTCAGTGGAAAGAAGCAACACCATTCAAAACAGAATTACATATTTGTCTCATGACAAGATGTAATAAACATGAATAGCATTTCTGCCAAAAGCTGCTAACATTTAGTTCTTATTTCTCCCAGATGTGTCACCTTTTTCCCTCTAAGGCATCATCTGTGGGTTGGTTCTTAGAGTTTTTGGTTGGCATCTGAATTTCCTCATATTTGGTCATATGCTGGAGATCACACTACAGTTCTATTTAAGAAACCTAAGCATGTTTTTATGTTCCGAACTTCTTTCTTTGCACTTTTCATCTTGTTTGCTCTTACTGTTGTGATGCACTATCAGTCTTCTGTCATAATTGTAGCCATTTGCTAGAAAAAATGTAATTTCAAGATGTAACTAATGTTAGTTCACCATGTGTCTCATTCTGAGATGGAATAATTTACTCCTTCCAATACTATGGATGTGAGCAGATATCAAGCGGGATACAAGTAACACATTTATAATACAATTAAGAGTGCAAGTGAGCAGAAATCAAGAAGAATATGAGTAACATATTTACAATGCATTTCAGAGTGCAATACATACAAGGAGTTGTAATCAGAAACACAAATCAATTAAATCAGCTTGTGTTTTCTACAAAACAAGAAATAATCATGGGAGGCTTAAAATCACCCAATAAGAAAACGAGATGAAGTAGGATTGATAAAATTGCAGTGCTCCAAGTGGCCTGGACCAAATCAATCTTGTTACTGGAAGTCCCTATATGAGTTTCGTCTCTGTGACATCATCTTTAGCAGTTATCTGTGTAACATAATTGTCTGCGAGTATTAAATTTCCCTGTGTTTCTGTTACATGTATGAACACTTTTGGATCTTTACATATGCATGATGTTCAACCACTCGTTATTCACCAAAAATGTTAGTCACAAAACTTCAGAGTAGCCTCATTCATAGAGAAACAGCAATGAGCTTCAACAACATTGTTTTCAGACTGCATACAGTTACTTTTCATAGAGCTCTTGTCTGCTTTGTGCCATTCTTGTTACAAAAGCTGCATTTGTAAGCTGATTTTTTTTCCCCTTTAGCTGTCACTCACAGCACTTTTTGTCTTTTTTGTGAAACATTTACCTTGTTTAATATTCATCACGAAACTTGCACTTTCACTTTCACTGTCTTAATGAATTTTTGTATTGTGTTCTTCCAGATATTTACTTTTAGCATCTCTATATCTGGTAGACTGACATGGAATTCTTTAGCACATCTAAAAGTGTCATAACTCTCTGGAAGGCATAGAGCGGTATTATTGACAATAGATAATTTTTCATGTCAACATCTGTTCCTTGTAACTTGTCCTCAGCATCGAAGGTTTCAGTAAGATGATGGGTCACATCGTCACTAGGTTGCATTTTGTGAAGCGAGAGGCATTTCAGCAATGTTGCTTTGTGAGCTGGTCCTTTGGATGCATATATTGTTTAAAGTTTAAGCCATACCTGAGATGATGTAGTGCAGTTCTCTATTTACTTCAGCTCGGTGTGATTGCTGGATAAAATAAAGTTTGCTTTTGCTGCCGCTAGCCATGCTTTGTATGCAGCTGCTGTAAGAAAGAGTCCTTCACATTCACCAGCCACTGCAAGCTGCAGTATGTCTCCAGATAGATATCCCCCAAGTGTCATCTTTGATGAGTGATACTTTAGTTTGTATTCTCCATGTGCTGTGATTATCACATGGTGGCATTTCTAGTCAAACTCCTTGTGCAGCAGTCATATGTCCCATATTATTTGTGGTAATGAACTTGTTCATTTCTCAATTTCTAAGGTTTCATCTAATCAAAAAACTCTACTTCTGTCAGTTGCTCAACCTGGGTCTTGTAACCTGTTTGGAAGTGGTTTGACAATACAAGTGCGACACACAATTACAGAACAACTTTATTTGTAGCTCACTGCATGGAGAGTAACACAGACCTACTAACAACTGGTTTGAAAACATGCACATAGCAACATCTATAGACAACAAAGATATTGCACGATAGCAAAATTTGAATCCCAGCACACTTGACACAATTGGAAGCTTGAGAAGATTTTATTCAAATGTTATATTAAACTGTAAATTGAAATACATTAATAGTTGACTTGTTCCATATTGAAATTTTTCTTGTGAAGAAGAGTATCAAAATATATCAGCCAGATATATCTAGTTGCAAGGTCATGTGATAGATACCACGTCGTGTCTTACGATTAATAATTGTTGACCCCTATGTTTGTTTCAGTTGGCGGATTGGTGGCTTCATGCTTCCTACTTGGACTACAGATGGCCTGTGGTTGTATATTCCAGTCCAGGTCTGGTGTTTCCTTTACAGACATTCCATTCAATTGAAGACCAGCTCAAAATGGCTGCCAAGGTTATTGCAGGGGCCTTGGAATACAAAGTACTGCTTGATGAGTAAGAAAATCTTCCATTTCAGTAATTGATTTTGTAGAAGATAGTTATTTCATTTCTCATTTTTTCTTTATTTTCCTTTGTTTAGGAACAAACTTCCTCAAGAGACAATGGGAAAAGATCCACTTGATATGTCCCAGTACCACAAAATACTGGGTACATGTAGAATCCCTGGAGTGACCAGAGATAGTCTCTGGTTTGCTGACCCAGCAAATCCTCCAAAACATATCATCGTTACTCGTAATAATCATGTAAGACTTTTATAATCGACTATTTTATTTTGGTAGCCCTGCCATTTGTCAATAGCATAGTTTTAGTAATTGTTGCATGAAACTGAATGGTGTAGGGTAGTAACTTCAGTGGAAAGATATGTATCATGAATTTTGTCTATTTATGATCTGGCAAGGTGGATAAAAATTGGAAATGTAGGTGAGTAATATTAACTCTAAGTGTCATTGGTAAGTATGTATATGCACGACTGGTAAATAGCTGAAATTACCAAGTATTGTTGTTTTCTCCCGATTTATTGGTTTAAGTATTTACCATCCCAATCTTTGTGATAGTCTTAAAGAAACATAATAAACTGTGCAGATATATACATTGCTATTTCCAAAGAATAGATACTGACATGTATTTTATTGTTATGCCTGAAAAAACCATTTGTCACTTGAAGCAAAGAATGACACATGACATACATAACTGGCAGGGAATTGAATGAAATTTATTTAAATAAAAATGTAAATGCATATTTGTTCAAAATCGTATATCTCCTAATGTTCTTAACCAATTGCTTTGAAATTTTGACACAATATAACATACAAATACGAACATAGTTCTGTATACCTACTGGAGTGCCATATGGTATACAGATGTATATATAGTAATAAAGGGGATGCATTGTTAGCAAAAACCTCATGTTCATATGTTAAAAAGCTTAAATCTTTGAAAGTTCTTCACCAGTTGCTTTGAAATTTTGACACAAAGTTGCACTCAAATACTCGCATGTTTTTGTACAGGATGCCCCTCAACCCCCCCCCCCCCCCCCTTTTAAAAAAACAAACAAACAATGCTTAGTATGTTGTGTGGGGAAGACAAACTGATCAGTTTTCAAACATGAACCCATACCCAGAAATACATGGCTTTGGTGGCTGAGTGTGTCGAAGTCTGAGAATGAACGGTTGTGACACTGTTCTGATTCGTTTTGGTCTGAATACAGAAGGTATGCAACCCTGTTGTCCATTTGTGTGCTGCAGATGGACAACTTGATCCTAGTAACATTCCTGCGCGTGCACTACATTCCTTCAAGCAGCCCTTTTGCGTATCTACTGCATACTTTGTGTGGTGTGCCAGTGCAGTATTGCTTTTGCCAGCAGTGCGACATATACCATTGCAGAAATGATCTATATGGTGCATGCATGTGCCAAAGCAGATTGCACTGGGAGAGCTGCTACAAGATTGTGTGCGAAACATTTGGAATACAGATGTACCTGACATCATTCCATGTCAGCAACTGTTGAGAGACACATCAGAGAGGCTGGAAAGTTGCACATAGGTATATTCTGCCCGAGGTAAGCCCATTGTACAGAAAAACAGTAATACTTTGTGCTTGGTACTTGTGATTACTATCCTCAGTCTACTATTTGTCCTCTGGTAGATGCCAAAATGTGACATAGGTCGTTATGCTGGACAACTTGCGGATAGTGTTCAAAGAAGACCCAGCTGCCAGCACTTGGAAGGTGGCACAGGCACTGCACACGAGTGAATGAGTCCACAGCTTAACATTGCTGCCTCTGAATCACGGGCTCCTGGGTTTGATTCCCGGCCAGGATTATCTCTGTCTGGGAACTGGACGTTTGTGTTGTCCTCATCACTTTTCGGGACAGTTGTGAGACTGGACAGTGAAGAGATTGGGAATTTGTACAGGTGCTGATAACCATGCAGTTCAGCACCCCACAAATAAAATATCATCATCACGGACGAAAGTGCTATATGGCATGTTGTCCAAGAACACAGGTACCTTCCATATCATCTGCAGAAAGGCTAAGGATTGTGGGAGGAAGACTACCAATGATGGGTACAGTTTGTGCAGTGGTATTTACAACACATACTCCAGCCACAATTCGCGAGCTTGGTGCTATTAATGGATGAATGCACATTTACTACAGATTGTGTATTAAACTTTCATATCATCCATGTTTTGCCAGTAAGTGGATTGGTAGAGGTAGACCAGTTCCATGGCCTGCATTGGTTGCCAGATCTGACACTTCTGAACTATTCTTTGTGGGGTAATATGAAAAGAATAGTATATGGTGCACCTCTATTGTCAGAGGAGAACCTTTTTGCTCAAATCCACGCAGCAATTGAAATACTTAAAGGACAACTGCACATTTTGGCTCATTTGTATAAGGCTCAGCACCAGTGATGTAGGCTCTTCATTGACGCAGTTCGAAGCCCGTTTGTAATGTAGTCAGCGTGTTGTGCTACTCGTGTTAGGTTTATTGATGTAATGTGGAACGCACACCCGTCTCAGACTTAGATGTTTCCAGTGCCCAAGCTACGCATTTCTAGATAAATGTTCCTTCTTGAAAGCTGAACATTGTGCCTTCCTCCACGACATACCAAGCATTGCTTGTGTGTGTGTGTGTGTGTGTGTGTGTGTGTGTGTGTGTGTGTGTGTGTTTTTCACCCTGCATATCTATGGGAGTGCCTTGCAGTATGCAAATATTATATGTATATATTACATTTCTATTTATTTACATAAGAAGCTGCTGCTGGAGAGACACATTGTAGTCTGGGTCAGGTTTATAACACTGTGGTGGTCCAATGTTATCTACTTGTTAGGGCAATGGCGCATTGAACAAGCTGCGAGTGAGCAAGAAGGCGTATGTCGAGTGTTTGTGGGCTCTGCTGGTTATTCAAAAATTAAGAACCCTACAATCAAGCTTGCTGCAACCACCACACTTCAGTTGTTAAACTTCGGTTAAACTGTGGTGAAGAATACAAATGTTCTCTCTGTGTCAGAGCTGGATGCTGCTTTGTTTGAGATTTGGGAAACTGTCCCTTAAATGATCCAATCATCCACAATATGATAAAGTAGGTAGGAAATGCAATTAAAGAAATCATCCTTGGTCTTTGTAATAAAATGTGGCTAATGACTTTTGTGGTTCATGTAGACTGTTAATCTTTAGCCTCATCTCAAGCCAGTAATATTCTCTACATTCCGTAGTGCTTATGGTAGTGTTGCCAGAAGGCAGTTAGACACTGTCTTCTGACAAGGGGACCTACAGATTTGCCCTCTTCAATTTTCTTCATGCTTGCAGGGTCTGAAGGTCAGTGCCCAAACATAAATTTCCCAAAACCGTAGGATACACTTCTCAAAAGCACTAGAGAACAACGTCTTTGAAGGTTTCTAGGCAGTGTCATGCATAAAAGGTGTTGATCTCTTTATCAAAGCTGTCTGTAGCTGAGTGGTACTGTATTTGCAAAGTAATTTTGATTCTCCATAGTAGCAACATTTTTTCTTTTATTTTGTTAAACTTCAATTTTTATTACGTAATTGAATACTGAATTATGTTTTTAATGACAATAACATTTTAAATAACTGATTGATGGAAGTGTTGTTATATCCAATGAATTTAAATTTGGTACAAAAAAGAAACATCTCATAGAAAATAAAGATACTCTTTTTATTTCTAGTGACAGAACAGTATTATCAATAGATATAATTTTTTTTTTTTTTTTCTTCATTGAACAATAAAGTATTTAAAATTTTTGTATCCAATTTGAGAATGAATAGTCTCTCTCTCTCTCTCTCTCTCTCTCTCTCTCTCTCTCTCTCTCTCTGTATATATATATATATATATATATATATATATATATATATATATATATATATATATATTAGAAAGAAACTTCCACATGGGAAAAATATATTAAAAACAATGATTCCAAGACTTACCAAACGGGAAAGCGCCGGTAGACAGGCACAATAAAATAACACACAAACACAAAATTTCGAGCTTTCGCAACCGGCGGCTGCTTTGTCAGGAAAGAGGGAAGGAAAAGGAAAGATGAAAGGATGTGGGTTTTAAGGGAGAGGGTAAGGAGGCATTCCAATCCCGGGAGCGGAAAGACTTACCTTAGGGGGGGAAAGGATAGGTATGAGCGCGCGCGCGCTCACACACACACACACACACACACACACACACACACACACACACACAAGCAGACATATAGTTGGATCTCATGGAAGGTGAAGGTCTATGTTTTATTTCAAATAAGGTTTTTATATAGTTGGATCCGGAAGGTTTTTCGGGTTTTTTCCTTCCATCTTGTGTGCAGTAGTGTAGCTATCATATTTTTGGCTGTTTTCCCCTCCTCTATGTCCATTATGTCTTTTCCAAAGGTGGAATAGCATATCAGAATTTTTTTCTTTAAAAATCTGACAATTGAAAATGAAAAGTTAGATTTATTGTTTGTAAAGTGTCCCTAGTCACCAAAACCACATGTTATGATTGGGCTGACAGCAAACAGGATAGTTAAAAGGAAATGTTGACAACTGAATTTTATGTCCCTTCATTTACTTTCTAGCCTGTCGTAAGTGTACTGCAGATTAGGAAAGTTTTTTACTAGGGGAATTTTTGTTTTACTGTTAATACATTAGCAGGAGTGATTTTGAAAATATTTTATGTACATTTTGGTTCTTATATTAGTAATAGCAGTTTTATGTGTAAATGTAGTGTTTTGTACAAGTTATTTTAATAATTGCTCCTTTTTATGTTTTGTGAAGACAGCTGGTTTTTTCATCACGTTATTAGCATACATTGCAGTTGGCAAAACTTTGATTTCATGTCCAATATTCACTTTTCCAACTTCTATAAGTATACTTTTCTTCAACTACAATTGGTTCTTTTGGCCATCATTTTAATTCTGTCATACTTCAAACAAATTGTAATCTTTGTGCACTTAGTTTTTACTAAGTACTCTGTTGTTGTGCGTTTATTTGTTTTACATGTGTGTTATGGTAACGGCACTGTTTTTTAACTCTATAGGAGTCAAAATGTAAAAACGTGTTACATAAGCAAAATGTGCATGTAGTTACAACCGATGGTGCCGTAGTAATAAATCAAAATGAGTCTGTGAAACTGATCTCATTTATAGTATGCTGAAGATGAGGAAAACAGTTGTTATACAATAGCTGCTTTAGTGATGACCATTAAAGCAAACTTTGTATTATGTTAAGTAGTTCGTGCACCTTCCAATTCCCTGGATTTGACTAGTGAAATAATCTTTTTATCCTTGTCAACTTTTACACATTTTATCGCTTTACATTCTTCTGTCGGCATGAGGAAACAGTTATTCCATAATTTCCAGGATGCTCTATCATCTCTATCTTGCATTCTTAATTAAGTAGTTTGTGCATCTGCCTATCTAGGCTTTCTTCATGCCACTTGTTGGAGCTACAAGGCCCAGTCTGAAAGACATTTTGTCACCTCCATTTGGGCATCCTAATCACATGTTCTTTGCCTTCAGTATACTGGTTTTAAGTTTTTCATCTGAAGAAACAGTTCCATGTAAAGTTCAGAACGATTACATCACTAATTTTGGTTAATATGGCAATTTTATCTATCTTTAATGAAGCACTGTTGTAACATTAGTATAATTTCTGTGTTCAAATTCAAGGTAAATGTTAAAGTGCAATGCCAACTGCTACTGCTTCATCTCATCTAATACACAAAGGAATATTATTATTGCACAGAAGTATTGGAAGACCAAGTAACAGAAGAGAAGATCAGTTTCATGTCAACTGGCAAAGAGAACATAATGTGAATTGTTATGATGTTGTGTATAAAGGTAAATACTCGCTCTCAGTAGAACACATAATTGTTGTCAGATCTCTGGTCGGCACTATAAACGAAACAAATAAAATAATTGTTTATGTTGTAGTATGCTTGGGTCATTTTATGGTTTATGTTGTGTGTCATAAGGTGGAATAGTCTTAAATGTTGTGTGTGTCAAGACTTTTGTATGTGAACAGTTTTGATTGCTTATATGTTAAGTGTCAAAATATTATGTTATACATCTGCATATTTTTATATAACTGTGTGTGTGTGTGTGTGTGTGTGTGTGTGTGTGTGTGTGTGTGTGTGTTGTCATAATAACAGAAAAAATGCTTCCACTTATCATCATTATCCCAAGTGAGCTGTGTAACAACTAATAGATACTCTAAAGTTTCTTTTTCCTGCTTTCCTTCCTTTCTTCATCCTTTGCTCCCCTCCCCTCCCCTGCCCCATTTTACTTGCTCATTGTTGAGATCTTGTGGTATGAGGACTCTCACAGAGACAGTTGCGTTTTTCACAATCTGGTCCTTTCTTGTACCTTATGTGTGTGTTTTTATAAAGGATTTTTACTATCATTTTTTTTTTCACCTTCTTCATCTCATCTACTACCATCATTTCACACACGGAGGGGTTGAAGTAAATGAGATAAACATGCTAGTGTAAAGACCTATTTTTATAGTTTGTTTTCTGGCTTTTCTGTAATGTTCTACTAGCATTGTTTCCCTGTGCACTATAACATCTTCCTAAGTGTTATAAGTTTTTGGTTTGTCTGCTGTCATTGTGTTGTTTTTTATCTGTCATATTGAAACACCTTCAGCTTACAGAGGGACCACTTATTATCCACGACAAATTGTGAAACTTCACTAGGGCTATCTGTAGTACTGTGTCATTGTGACAGTGCATAGAATTTGTGCAAAAAGTCTGCTAACTTCTTAATGGGAGAAAGATTATTCTTACTGTTACTGACAAGAGGACATTAAAGAAGCTTGTTACATACTGTGAGAATAACAGCATTGCCATTGAAGTGACTTCTAAGCTAAAGATGCATCCAGAAAAAGAACATACAAAAAAGAAAGTAGTGTGATAGGAACTGTATACTAAAACACTTTTAGTTGAGCTGTTGATTTCATATCTCTTTTTTATTAGTGAATACAGAAAAGAGTCTGCATTGTATAAGCAGCTCAGAAATGGAAGGATTGACTGATGGGAACAAGAAATGTTGTTTTTTGAATTTACTTTAAAACTGTTACGAATAAAGGATGGCTTCACATATGAAGAGTACTAGAGAAAGATAGTCTGCATTGTCATCTTCTGACTTAAACGTAATATGGCTGCTTTGGCTACTCTGTTTGGTTTGTGTGTCTTGACTGTAACATTGAAAGAAAAGATCATTGCTGATACCGAAAAAAAAAAAAAAAAAAAAAAAAAAAAAAAAAAAAAAAAAAAAACATTTCAGGTTACTATTTTGATTCAGGAAATTGTTCCCTAAGAATGTTGCTGAAGCCACTCACGTGGGTGCAAATATCAGAGACTAATTTGATGAAAACTAGTGAGGTGGTGCAGTAGTTAGTGCACTGAAGGATGATGGTTCAAATCCCCTTTCAACCAGCAGGATTTAGATTTTCTGCAATTTCCCTAAATCACTTCAGACAAATGCCAGAATGGTTCCTTTGAAAGGTCATGGCCAATTTTCTTCCCTAATCTGAGCTTATGCTCTGTCTCTTAATACATTGCTGTCAATGGGACATTAAACACTTATCTCCCTACCTTCCTTGTTTTGATAATTTTGAGAAGGAAATAATGAGTCTTATGTGGTGGTGCTGGAGTCATGTCAGTAGTATATAAATCAGATGACTTCACCTTGGGTGATTAATGCTCCTGTAGTTTTCACCAAATCTGATAAGGTTTAGATACATTATTGAGCACATTCACCAAAATGCCACTTACGTAGTGGAAGTACCTAGTCTTTAGAGTCTAATTGCAGTTCATCAACAATACTACATTGCAACAAACCAACCTCACAGTGCCAAAGAAAAGAAGATATAAAATAAAAATCATATTTTGCGAGTGAGGGCAGTTTGTTTTCTTCTTTACGAAAATAATGCAATAATGCTGACAACAGTGAAGAGAACTATGTTATATAAAATGTGGATTGGCAATAGCAAGACCAATTTTCATGAAAACGAGATAAGTGGGTTAACATCAAATAGAAATTTAAGTACATGGAAGCCTTTACTGATTGTGTGACACATTCTTGTTTGGAAATTAAACCTGGTGATAAATTGTACAGGCAAGAGAAAATAAACATTTTAAATGGTCTGTGTTTTTAGACTTAATGTTGACTTGTTTCAGTTTTGATACAAGCCTCTGTGTGAATGAAAATATAAAACTGCGTATGGTATCGTAATCAACATACTATGACAAGTGCTATATTATTTTACAAGTGAACTTCTGTTTGTACATGTTAAGTGGCCATGCAGTTCTAGGCGCTTAAGTCTGGAACCGCGTGACCGCTATGGTCGCAGGTTCGAATCCTGCCTCGGGCATGGATGATGTGTGTGATGTTCTTAGGTTAGTTAGGTTTCAGTAGTTCTAAGTTCTAGGGGACTGATGACCACAGATGTTAAGTCCCATAGTGCTCAGAGCCATTTGTACATGTTAAGGGAAAACACACAATGCATTAACATACTTGGTGAATGATATGAAAATGACATATCCTTAAAAATGAGCATCAGACTTTAAATGGTTATCCAACTAGTGGAGTAATCACTGTCTGGCTAGCATTAACAGAGTGATAATTAAATTGGCATGAATGAGTCAAAAGTGCTGTGCCACATTTTATATAGGAACTTCAGAAGTAAGTTGCACATGTCATCCCACACTAAGACCATTGTGGAACTAGTGGTTAAATCTCAGGTGAAAGTACATGTTCTGGATTTCGTGAATCACAGTTTTTCTGCAGGATGTATAACAGGTGCATCACAGGGTCTAAGTAAAATGGTGCAGTTACTGGAAACATACTCAAGAAAAAAGTACACAGAACAGTAAAATTCCTGAGGGCAAAGTGTCTAAATTGCACACCAATTCACTGTTAAATTCTGACAGTACATGGACTGCAGTGTCATGTCCAGCCATAGTGAAATGATGCCAACAATTTGACAAAGTCCACATCGATGTGAGTGGATGGGGGGGATACGGAAGAACGATTATCGAAATCAACCACAGATGACAATGTTCAGGCAATTGAGAAACTGATTTGCAGCAATCACAGAGTGGCTATTGCAGATGATGCTAAGGAGATGCATATCTCAACAAGCAGGGCCCATTCATCACCAGAAATTATTTGCGGTATCAGAAATTGTGCTCGTACTGGGCTCCATAATCACTGTCATCTGTGTATGAAGGCACAAGCAAATGGCATCTCCTAACTTCTTTGAACATTACTCCACGGAAGGTCACGACTTCCTAAGCTACAGCAGCACAGGCGATGGGGCACAGGTCAATCAGTTCATACCTGCAACAAAAAGAACATCTATGGAATGGAGAACCACCTCCATGGAAGAAATAAAGTTACACCTTCAGCAGTGAAGGACATGACCCCTGGTTTCTTTGACTGTGAAGCAGTTATGGCAAAGGACACAGCCATTTTAAGTCGATTCGTTCTGTACAACACCGACATTACTGTGCCATGCTATAAGGAATAAGAGTTTTGAAACATTAACCATGATACAGTCCAGATCTTGGACCATGAGATTTCAATCTTTGTGGCAAACAGAAGAAGAACTGGGGAGAGGCGACGAAGAGATTTTCCAACAATGAGGATGACCGCACAATGGTTCTTGAATGACTCCATGACCAAGGAGTGGATTTGCACCATCAAGGAATTGAACTGTTGGTAGAGACTTGGCGACTATGTTGAAAAATAGTGTCGTGTGTCTGTGTTATTTTTTTAGTGTACTGCAGCATTCAGTAAAAGTACTTGGCATGCCGTAATAATGTGTAATTACTTTTTGAATCCCCCTTGTATATATGAGGCTAAATTATCTCAAAGGCAGGATTTTGCTGTTTATATGGGCTAATGGAGCAGTAATATATGGGTAACAATTGAATGTGTCTTTTTTTTCCATATGCGTCTGCTTTAATTCATTGTCAGTAATTATGACAAAAATTATCCAGAAAGAGAGATACATAGCACCCTCTTTTTAAGTTGATGCACGTTTAGAGCATACCTGTGCTGTCTTTTTCCACTTAATTACCATTGATATCCATAAATTTTTCAAACAAGAGGATGAGCTCTAAGCTTTTCTTCAAATTTTAAAAGAATGTGCCTCTTCTTGTCATCCAAATGACAGTAACAGAGCTTGCATATCATATGTGCTTTGTTTTGTTGTGATAAGCAAATTGCCCACAAAAGCATTCCTTGTTTTTGTATCACCTTATAGTAGATGGTAGAATGAATATTTTGCCCATTGGCAATTCCATTGTCCGTCATGTCTGATGTATGTTTCACTGTCTAAAATGTTGCACTCCACAAAATGTTTCCATTTTTATTCATAGGTCATGAAAAATCAGTTAATTTTGTTTCTGTAGATAAAAAAAAAATCAACTCGCGAAGTGGCACCAGGAGAACACATGTATAAAGATATTGAAATTTGCAAGCTTTCCAAGACATTACCTGCTCCTTTTACCAGAATGATTGAAGGGGAAGGAAGAGGTGTGAAGGAAAGCAAGGTTTAGGAGAAACGCACTTAGCTTTCGCTATTATAACTCATGCACGATGTTTTATCATCATCTCAGTCTTGTGTATTGCACCATCTTCCACCTTTAAGCTATCAGATTTTCAAATCTCATCCTGTGCAGCCCCCCACAATCAGTCTCTCCTTCTCATCCTGTCTGGTAAGTCTCCACTAACCTGGGGTCAGGTTAGAAAATAAAAAATATAGAAAACTAAAAGGGAATGAAGAGAGGTATAGTTACTGAGAGGAAATGCTGAGACCAAAGAAATAAGGCCAGGTGGGTGGGGAGAACCAAGGACATGTTGTAACACCAGTTCCCACCTGGGCAGTTCTGGGAAACTGGAATCTGGGGGAAGGATCCAAATGGCACATGTGGTGGAACAGGCACTGAGGTCACGACTGTTATGTTTTCGAGTATGCTCTGCAACAGAATATTGTGTGTTGCCAGTATACGGCCTCTGCCTATGCCCATGCCAATGTAAAAGGTTAAACAGTTTACTCAACAAGTGGTACATGATATGTTGTATCACAGGTGACACTCTCTCTTTGATAGTGTATGTTTTACCAGTTACAGAGCTGGTATAGGTGCTGACAGGAGGGTGCATAGAGCAAGTCTTATAGCAGGGATGGTCACAGGGGTAGGAGCCAAAGCATAGGGAAATGGGTGCACAAGGAGCATAGGTCTCACAAGGGTGTTGTGAAGACACAATGAAAAGCTATTCTTAATGTGGTGGGCAAAACGTCTGACAGAATTGGACCTCATTTCAAGGCATGATTGTAGGAAGTCATAGTCTTAGGTAACAAGAGGAGTACTCGTAAGATATTTTATGGAGGCATCAGCATCACCAGGATTGAATGTGATAGCCTGAGAAATCTGGTTTTGAACAGTGAAGGTTGAGGTGAGAATAGTGGTATATTAGTGTAAAGAGTCTGTATCGGGACAAATAGGTTTGATTTGAATTCCAATGCTGTAAGAGAAGGAGTGTGAAACATGGAAAGAATGGCAAATGTCAAAATGTAAGTAATTAATGTCAAGAGAAGTGTGTAGCTGACCCTCATTGAGGATGAGGTGAACATCAAAGAAAGTGGCATGGGATTCAGAATAAAACCATGTGAAATTTAATCGGGAGAATGTATTTTAAGGTCCCAAGAATTTTAACAAGTCAGCCTCACCAAGAGTCCATATGGCAAAGATGTCATCAGTGTATCTAAACCAAACTAGGGGCTGAAGGCTTATGGATTCGAGGAAAATCCTCTCCAAGTGACACATGAAAAGGTTGGCGTCCAATTACATTGTATTTTCAAAAATTATTTGATATGTTAGACCTTAGAGAAAGCTGGAGATCTCCTAGCGGTGAATTTGTACTTTACTTTTCAGTTAATACTTGTAATTTTTTTTCCTTCTGCTATTGGCTCTTAGTGGACATTGTATGCACTACTGTGCAATCTTTAACTGGTGCATTGGCTGACCATTCTTTTGTTCAGTCTTTTACATCTGATTCTTGCTATGGCAACATAATGTAACACCTTGCTGCTTGAGGACCGAGGCTTGTGTTGTCCCACATTTCACTCATATGTAATTTACTTCCCCTAGGTATTCTATCTTTTGTGTTCACTCAATTAGTGAGTAGTTGACCTTACAACTTGACTGAGCAAATACATACAGTCTTCCCATTTTTTATCTATAATATATACAAACTGGTGTTTATTCCAATTCTCATTTGAGGATCCTTAATACCATCTTAGTGTACGTCTATAATTCTCATGTAAAATTTGTTGTTACGCTGTATGAAATCTAACTCTGGATAATATTATGAGTTGTTTCGGTGCTCACTCATCATTAGAACAAGAAAACTTGACAACAGTCTCCAGTTTTCAATACAGAATGACAGTCCAGATCGTAATTCATCTCCAGTGTTATATCATGGTTCTTATACTCTGCAAATTGCAGTTCAAAACTCGGCACACATTAAATTTTCTTAAAAAAACGAATAACATTGTATTGTTACATAGACATGATATAGTGTCGTTTGTCTTTTATAAAACAGCTTTCTTTTATCTATGGAGGTTGCTTTATACTAACATTATTTATTTGCTTTTGTGAAAATGCTACTACATAATAGCATAAATCTATGCATGTTTGTATTTTAAGTCAGTGTAATTTGCAATAAAAATTATGTTTGTATCTCTCTTTTCTATAATGATAATACATTACATTATTTGCTTCCTTTTCAGTTCTTTTATGTGGAAGTCTTTGGTGCTAACTATGAACCATTGAGTGAAGATCAGATTTTGCAGCAGCTTCAAAAGGTGGTTGAAGGTTCGCAGTATCCATCAACTCCTTTGGGAATCCTCACCACAGAGAACAGAAACACGTGGGGGAAAGCATACAAGAAACTAGCTAAAGGTAGTGACAAAGTTGTAAAGGTCATGACATTAACTTATTCTTCTATTCCTCCTCCTTCCTCCTGCTGTTTTAAGAATATTTCTTGCTTCCTGTGGTTAGGATGCATAATAATCCATAGCAAAAGAGGCCAATTATGATTCATACCACCAGCTTTTTTTGCATTTAATACTGATGTTTTACATTGGAATTCTGCCGTCATTGGAGGGGTGGAGGCTGCTGGTGTAGCCTGTTCTAAAGCACATTTAGGCTAGATGAAATGTCTATGTATATAAAGTACACTTGTAACTCTTAATAATCAATTTATTAGTTACCAACAGCCCTCGCAAATGAAGAGCATACTCCATGTCAAGTCCTGTAATAAGAAATTTCTTAAACCAATAATAATTATGTTCTGTTATACAAGTTGAAGCGAAATTCGCACACTCGGGCTTCACAGTGTGACTCCTCACATGCCAGTGATTTAAAAAAAAAAAAAACACCTGTTCGAAATTTTGGTCAGCAAGTACATCCGGCAGAAAAGGACATTAAAGAGTGCCAATCTGGCAACACAGTTACCACATGTATGGTAACTACCTCTGTCAGCACACATTAGCCGTGCCATGTAGTTGGTGCAGTGGATAGTGTGTTAGGTTAGCATGCAGTAGGTCGAGGGTTTGATCCTCGGTTGGGGCACATTTTTTTTATTTGCTAATTTCATTCTGACATTTCATACTGTAATATACACCATTTCTTAGGTCACTTGTATCCTAAATTTACAACATTTTGTAACGCTGAACATAACAAATACGTGGTTAGACAACTAATAAATAGACAGTTGAAACAAATTACCTGTCATAGAACAGAATAACTACAAAAACAGTATCAATTTCAAGATGCTAAAGATGATAGCACACACAGGTGTCTCTAAAATTTTTTTTTTTTTTTTTTTTTTTTTTTTTTGTGTAAGAGTAGATTGAAATTTTTTGTGAACATACTTTGAACATTTAGCTTTACATTGAACCTACTCAATGTAGCCTCCATCAGTTGTGACACATCTGGCCCATCGTTCTTTCTATGATGGGAAATACGTCATTCTCACTATCAAATGTTTTTACTGTGCAGGTGGGCCTTCAGATTACCAAAGAGGTAAAAATCAGGCGGAGCCAAGTTTGAACTGTAGGAAGCATGAGGAACAATTTTCCAACCCATTTTCCTGGTTTTCTCGTGCATCAGAAGGGCTGTATGGTGTTTGGCATTGTCATGGTGTAGTCTGATGAGCTGACCCTGAAACTGTGGTCTGTGGGTCTTGATGGCACGTTGCAGCTTGTCCAATGACAAACAGTGAAGGTCTTGGTTAATTGTGGAGCTAGGTTCCAAAAAGCCAGTAAAATGACACCACACTAATCCCAGAAGAAGGAGGCCATCACCTTTCGGCCTGCTGTTCTTGAAAGTCTTTGTTTCTTCTTCCGAGGTGAACCCAGATGACACCACTCCATGGATTGGGTTTTGCTCTCAGGTTCGGACAAAAAAAAACCTGTTTCATCCTGTGTAATGACGCTCTCAAAACACTGTTTCCACTCTTCAGTAAAGGTCTTCATGAGACCCTTGCACTCATTTTTCTTGTCAATATTCTAGGCACCCAATGTGCACAGATTTTCCTGTACCCTAGTGACTGTACCAGTGATACCCCACTACTCAATGACAAACGAGATATTTCAGCAAGCTGTCGTGTCATGACACATCTGTCATTTTGGATGATTTGATCAGTGGTCTCCTTATTCACATCACTCACTGCCATCGATCATCTAGCGCACTGTGAAGTGTCCAGTAGAGAGAAATATCCTTCTTTAAACCTCTGCAACTGCCGCTGTATACTGCTGCGATCCACTGTGTCCTCCCCATAAACAGGGAACAACTTCCTGTGAATCGATGTGGCAGAGTCATCGGTCTTGAAGAGGAACACCATTGCCGACCGTTGTAGCAACCTGACATCTACTTCACGGTCCATTATGGCTCACGTGTAAATAAAAGAAAGTACTTTTATATACCAACTTATAGCTAAATGTTCCAATTATGTTCACAAAAAATTTAATTCTCCTCCTGCAGAAAAAATAAAACAAATAGAGACGACTGTGCAAAACTTTTTGAACGCCTTTTGTACATGTAATGTGAGTGCTCAGATGTCACACATTAGCAACCAGTGACAATAATAATGTCCACATTAATGACTACATGACGTTCACAACAGAATACATTGTCCTCAGAACAACATATGTTTAAAGTGACCTCCCTGCTCATCCAAACATTGCATAACCTGCTGGATTATACAGCTCTGGACCCTTCACAGCAAAGCCTCATCCACAGTAACAAGAACAGCATGAACACACACTAACAGTTCTTCCAAATTCATTGGCAGAGTAAAGTGCGCATGCTCCTTCAGGTTTCTCCACAGGAATAGATCCAGGGGATTTAAGTCAGGTGAATGCAGTGGTCATACAATCAGACCTCCTTGTCTGAGCCATTTCCCAGGAAATATTTTGTCCAAATACTGTCAAACATTAGTTCCAGAGTGTGGAGGTTCCCCATCATGTTGGAACCATATCCTCTGCCAAACATGTAGTGGAACATCTCCCAACGCATGAAGCAGGTAGTTTGAGAGAAATGCATGATACCTTCATGCAATCAACAGGTCAGGCAACATGTAGGGGCCAAACACCTGTCGCCCAATATTCCCGCCCAGACATTGGCACCAAAACAAACTTGATATCCACGGTCGTGGGTGACGTGTGGGTTAACCTCACACCAATGGTGGGCATTGTGAATATTCAAGATGCCCTCAAAAGTGAATGCTGCTTCATCCGGCTGTATTACGGTGTTCATGAAATCATCATTGGCTTCCCGTCGTTGTTGGAACCATTCACAGAATTGCATCCACCGATGGCGATCTGCAGGATGCAGGTGTTGCATGGAAGCATAATAATAGGGGTGCAGCCCATGCCTGTGCAGCATGTTAACAAGCTTGCATTCCAAGACACGCAGCTGCCTTGCTTTGGTACATGTACTTCACTGAGGTTCTTGGTATATGACCTCCAGAATAGCTTCCTTAGTAGTGGGAGCATGGCAGAGTCCGTGGACGACCTCTGTCGGACAATGATGGAAAGAGGGAACCTGACTCCCGAAGGTGCAGCTCCAGACAGCGAAACACATTTTTATCTGGTATGGCGTCAACGAGGATATCTAGCAGCATATTCACGAGTGGCAACACCAGCCTGGTTATCAGTGCACCAAGAACCAGAAGCATATCCACATATTCATCATTTGTATATGCCATACGTCTGCCTCACCAGTGTAGAGGTTTACAATGAGAAAATTCGGTATGTGTATGCATGTACATTGGAGTCTGCCATGGGCACGTTACTCTGCATGCAACTGGTCCCTGTCTGGTGGATAGTGCATACAGTATAAACATGCCATACGCCCTGCGTACATTACTCCTCTGACAGATATTGTTCTTCATGATTCATCCCGACACCGCTAATTGTGAAATGTTTGGTTTTGAGTTACACTGCTTCTGTAATGGTAATAGACATGATGTTTCCACAATCCCAGCGATAGGATGATGATTGATTGATTGATTGATTGATTGCATTGAGTTATGTGCGCATGCGGTTACCAGACTCGATGCTTATTTAGAGAGACAATAGTGATAAAACATACCAATTGTAACAGAGTTTGGACATTATTCGCACAGCACGTTGCTAGTCTTGCTGGTAACATAAGGCACTAACGAAATGTAATGAACCTGAATGAGGTAAGAATAATAGTTGGTCCTAATCTATCAGACCATTGGAGGAGGGTACAAAGAAAACAGGTTTCCCATTTAGTAGATGAATTGATGCAAATAAATTCACGCCCACGACGTGGAAAGGACTTCTTTCAAAGCTGACCAATCTTCCATTTCTAAGATTGTAGTATGTAAGTGGAGATGTTTTCTAGGGGACCCACTGCAATCACTGTTGATTATGATGTCAGATACTGTACCACCTGGACTACATTTACCAAATAAAAAAACATGCCTCAACCCAGGATTGAACCATCGACCTCCTGCACACTAACCCAAAACTCTATCCATTGCACTAACTGTACAGCATGACTAATATGTGCTGACAGAGGTAATTACCATATATGTGGCTACAGTGTTGTCAGATTGCCACTCTTTAATGTCCTTTTTCTGCCGGATGTACTCGCTGGCTGAAATTTTATGAGATCGCCGAGATGTGAGGAGTCGTGCTGCGAAGCCCGAGTGAGTGAATTTCACTTCGCCCTATATAGGGCTCAGCAGTGCATACAGACATCACCTACTGGGATTACAAAGATTTTTCTGGCTTGACAAATGTTGATGCTCTTCACCAGTATATGGCCAGATTTCATTGTCCTAATAACAGGGTATTTCGACGGCCAACTGACAAGCCTCTTCTGGGGGAGAGTACAGGTGTACATTCACTGAGGAATTGAGCTAACATTAGATACCTTTTATACCCCAGGAACAGGTCACTGCATGTCCATGAGAGGCGAAAGGGCTGCCCTCTGTGAAGTGAAGAATTGCTGTGCCATCAGCAGTACAAACTAACAAAAGTGATGAATCACAAATTAAGATGCAGCTGGTTGAAAACCAGACCATTGTTGTTTTATATGTGTTAAAATAGGAGTACACATCTTACTTAAAGGAAAACTTTTATCTCTCTTAGTAATGTCCTTTAATAATCATATTTCAGTGGATTCCTTAAGGCGCAATCTCATTAATGGGAAGCCAGAGCAATAATTTGCAAGTGGCATATTATGCCCTTCACTGAGACAATGTTCAGCAACGGCTAATTTTTTAAGCAGGAGCAAGACTTATGACATTGATGTTCAACATATCGGTCATGAACCATTCAAATAGTCTGTCCTGTATAAACCCTTGTGCAATGACAGGGAATAAATTTATATGCTCCAGGCTTCCTCAATCCCAAATCATCCTCAACATATCCAGAAAGTGATCTGGTTTTGGCCAAAGGTAAAAAGGACACTTTTAATGTCGTATTTGCTGAGGATTCTTAAAATTTTCCAAGAAATACTCCCCGCAAAGGGTAAAAAACCAAATGAATTAAAAGTGTCCCTTGTTGGTCCACATGGTTGTCCCAATTGAAAACCATGGTCAATTTTTCGGTCAATATATCCATTTTGCCTGAAAACAACCTTAAGGTAATCCAGTTCCAGCATCAGATTATCAGAATCCGAAATAGCATAAGCTCTCTTGAACAGTGTATGTAATGGCTGACAACTAGTAGTGTGGAGGTAGTGGTCCTTATGTATAGGTTTACAGTATACACTGCATTCCAAAGCCCCCATTTCTTTTTTGTATACTAAAACCTCTGAAAAAGGGTATTAATAAGCTGCTGTATGTGACGTTTTCTCAGTTCCAGTGTGATTGTGCACCTCCAATCTCAGCTGAACATGGTAGCCAGTTGGATCATCGAAACACAGTGGTTATAAATGATTCATTGGGTTTTGTATGAATGTATTTCACGAAATATTATGTACAAAATAGTAATTGATACATTGCATGAAAAACACATTTTTTGGTTCTTATGCATCATTACAAATGTTCTATATTATCTCTCTTGCACTACCCTCATCTAAGCTATAGTCAGGCTAAGCCCATATATGTTTGGTCATGTCCCTGTCAGTGTTTACCAGTGTGGCTGTGATGCAGTCCTGGAGTTCAGTCAGTGTTGTCAGAACACATAGTCATTGGACATATCTCCAAAGAAGAGTGTCATGAACTGTAAAGGAAGCCACCTGAATAGTGCCAAATCATCCTGAGCACATCACCTGACCCACCGGTTTAGAATTTCCTTGTTCAGATGACAATGCACATATCCACACCAATGAGGTGGAGCTCGTCTTGTTGGAATATGAAATGTTGATTAACAGCTATCAGTCTCGAAAACAACCAGTCTTCTAAATGATTAATGGAAAATCTCATATAAAGATGTGAAACAAATACTAAAAAAGAGATAGATACACAAAACAGAACAGAAAATTTGTATTCCTGGCTTTAGGAATGGGAAAAAAGGGGAAGGAGGGAAAGTGGATTCAGTTACTCACAACCCAGGTTATGAAGCAACAGGGAAAGGTAAGCAGGGAGGGTAGCAAGGATGGAGGCATGGTTGTCAGAGGGAAGCCAAAGATATTCTACTGTAAGTACTGTGCCAGCTTCAAACCAAAGAGGATGCATACAGAAGTAAAGAGGTATATAGTGTAAAGATAAACACAACTATGTAGGATGAAAAGATGTGTGAATGGCTAAAGAGGAGAGGGAAAAAGGAAAAGATTGAAGAGCCTACATAGTTGTGTTTATCTTTATACTGTATACCTCTTTACTTCTGTATGCATCCTCTTTGGTTTGAAGCTGGCGCAGTGCTTACAGTAGAATATCTTTGGCTTCCCTCTGACAACCATGCCTCCATCCTTGCTACTCTCCCTGTTTACCTTTCCCTGTTGCTTCATAACCTGGGTTGTGAGTAACTGAATCCACTTTCCCTACTTCCCCTCTTTTTCCACTCTCCCCTCCCTGATGAAGGAACAAAGTTCCGAAAGCTAGGAATGTAAATTTTCTGTTCTGTTTTGTGTATCTATCGGCTGTACTGGTCTGAGGTAAGTACTTGCGAGCCCCCCTCTCTCTTTGTATACAACCTGTCTTTAACATGCGCAAGTACGTCATACCTGACACAGATCCCCCCCCCCCCCCCCCCAAAAAAAAAAAAAAAAAAAAAAAAAAGAAGAAGAAGAAGAAAAGAAAATACCTCCTTAAACATTGCTATGCAACACAGCATGGAAGACATACACCTTTGAAGAATCTTTTTAGTCTCCACTGTAATATTGGGATTTTCCATGCCCCTTATGCGGACGTTGTGACGATTCACTTTACTGTTAAATGGAACGTCGTCTCATCACTGAACATGAATCAGTAGGGAAGTTAGTTGTCTTTCATTGCTCCCTGGAAACCTTCACAAAATTTGCTTCTGATGGTGCAGTCATTTGGCCCTAAACATCACAACACCTGTATGCAATATGGTTTCTGATGTAATTGCTTCTGCAGAATCTTACACAAAATTGGCTGAGGAGTGCCCAGGTCATGAATTGTACACTGCGTAGTTTTCATTGGGCTTTGAAAGAACACATCTCGAACACTCCCCATTGTTTCCTATGTGATGAGTGGTCTCCTGGAGCTTCTTCCTTTACAGAAGCAACCTGTGTCCGTGAACTGTCAATACCATCACAGAATGCTTTGGTGTATGTTGTATTGTCTTTGGAATGCCTACTGCATGGTGCTGATGGATTCTGTCTCCTCATATTACAACACAAAATGCTTTCTCTTGATTAGTCTCCATTTTGCAAACTTTTATCACGCTACCAAGATGAATCAAAATGGAACCTGTAATGGCATAAACAGAGCTTTAACATGCTCTCTTTGTATTGTTTATTAGTACAAATGGGTGGATATTATATATTTGAAGCTGTAACTCGCCAAAACCCAATGACTCGTTCCTAATCACCTTATATGTTGTGTCGTCGGCATGATGGAATCCAGCTGCGAACCAATGAGGACCATCAACATTGCCTATTACACTCTCCAGTAGTTCATTTTGTAGCCAGTTTTCTTATGCATTGTTACCAGTAAGAGAGGACAAGTCCTACAGTGATGCCAAAACAAAGAAGAGAGAGGATACATACTGTAGACAATGTGTCTTAATAACACCTGACCTCGTTTGTCTATTCATACATGACTTGTTTTCCTCTTTTCAGATAAATCGAATAGTTATGCACTAGACAGCATTAAGACATCTTTGTTCCTTATGTGCCTTGACAAGCCCAATCCTAACTTAAAGGGCTTGAATAAATCAACAGTAAATGCTTTGCAAATGGTTCATGGACTTGGAAGTAAAGTGAATGGTGCCAATCGTTGGTATGACAAAACTGTACAGGTACGTAAACAAGTTATGTAAAAAGTATTAGATGTATTACACATATTAATTTGCAGAATTCTTTGGAAGCATGGTGATAAATTACTTATTATCTTTTTCTGATAAATGAGGAGTACTATTTATTGTTTCTGTAGATTCTGTCTCTGTCTTCTTTAGCCACAGCTGGAGAATATTGAAGAGCATGATTACTGTGTACATTGTGTGAATATCAAATTGTGATTGCATACATAGAATCACACAGCTGCTTCTCTTTCACACACTACACACCAGAAAAAAATGACACGCCAAAACTGTAATTAGAGTTCGGTAGTGATCCAGTGGACTTCAAATTTCACTGTGACGGTGAGCCATTTCATCGCAAAAGTATTCATGATTGAAATACCTTGACCATTGGGGGAACTAGATGTTAAGTGTCTCCGTTGTATTCTTGCTACTATTTCTGCACAGAATGTGTGGAAAGACTGGGTGCGTCGTCACATTAAGAGGCTCTGCCACTGGCATTCTCAGATATCCCCTTTTGTGTACGATAGCTCTCATTTCTTGCCAAATGAAATGAGAGTCAAAGACGTGACAACGTGTACCACTCTTTATTGAATCTTCTCCATCCCTCCCTCCCTCGTCTGTTACTGCTATCCAGTAAGGGCTCCACTCTGATGAGCACTGCTCAAGAATCTTGTGAACGAGGAATTTGTAAAATCCTTCTTTTATGGATAAATTACATTTACTTAAGATTCTTAGAGTGAATCTGACTGGCATCTGATTTACGTAGTATTTTCATGTGGTCATTCTATTTTTGCTCACTCTGGGCAATGGTTGCTCCTGCTTATTTTCCTTTGTTACCAATTTTAGTGATTTATTGCCAATAGTGTAATCAAACAGTAATCCATCTCTTTGCCTCTTAATATCCAGGGTTAACTGCTGTTGTCAATCCTGTGCAAGTTTTCCTGCAAGTTTTCTGACTGTGCAACTTTCCTATAGACAGCAGCATTGAGAGTGGACAGCCTCTTCGTACTCCCTACAGTATATGCATTATTCACCTAAGTTGTATACATTACAATTGGGTACTCAAAATTTTATTAACAACTGTTGATTTTTTTGCAATTTGACATATTGCTATTAGCTGTAGGTCAAACTGAGCACTGAGCAAGACCTCTTTTCATTGATGCAGCATTAAACCTTCAACTTCTTTCCCTCTTTCTTTTACAGATATAAATTTTATAATACAAAGAGTCTCATTTGGTTAAAAACTGATCCTCCTCCTCTCATTACTTACTCAGCTTTCTGTCCAACTTTACTTCAGTCTGTAATACTGAATGAGGGGAAGACAGTGGGATACTTTTCAAAGTAGGAAAAGCTATTCTAACTTTTTTAACTGTTATGTTTTCCTCAGAGAGTAAAAAAAAAAGGTCAGAAAGGAGGGTAAAATATTTCATACCCAAAACTGAGGGCAACCACCTGTTATGAAACAAAGGAAGTGAAAGATGAAAGGGGGGGGGGGGGGGGGGGGGGGGAGAGAGAGAGAGAGAGAGAGAGAGAGAGCAATTAGAAAAAAGATCTCTGAACAGTGAGAAAAGATGACAAAACATAAGAAAATATTGAGGACAGACCAGATAATTAAATGACAAAGAAAGATGAACAGGCCAGAATTACAAACAGCACACAGGCAGAACAGTAAGAAGAAAGTCTAGAAGGTATTTACTTCCATCACAAATAAAATTCACCATTCTCTCTACAATCTCCCTCTTCATTATTGTCTTGTCCCTGAGGAGCAACAGTTCCAAGGGCTAGGATAGTTTTTTTCTACTTTTAAATGTACTTGCAGTTTGCCTCCTTAATTAGTGGCATGTCATTCTGTCTTCTAATTAGCATAAAAATATTTTATTTTTGGTACACATTATTGTAATTTAATAATGTTTGTACTTTCAAGCTGTTTTCTTTGAGGAATTTACTTTTTTTACTTGCAGAATGTTATTGTGCTCCTTATATGTACCCAAATCCATTAAATGGTCTCTCCCTGTCCTACTTCTCCATTTCCATCTCCTCCCTCTCCCCCCCCCCCCCCCCTCTCCCAATCTCGCTTCCTCTCTTTTCCATTTAATTCAGCAATTGCATCAGAGATGACTTATTTATAGTGTTAATTTTTTTTCAGTTTGTGGTTGGTCCTGATGGAGAATTAGGACTGACATATGAGCATAGTCCTGCCGAGGGGCCTCCCATTGCTAATTTGATGGACCATATCATGGATTACATGTAAGTTTATGTGAAGTACCTTCCCTTGGAAGATGGACACTTTAAAATCCCACTCTAAATACCATGCTACAGTAAATGCTATATACAAGATGCCTCCTCTTTTTTTACCTATCCTCCTTTTCTCCTATTGTTTTGTGTACAAATAATGTCAAATTAAACACACTTAATTTAAATTTGACATATTTAAAGGCAAAGAGTAAAATGTGTCTGTGTATGTGCGGATGGATATGTGTGTGTGTGTGTGTGTGTGTGTGTGTGTGTGTGTGTGTGTGTGTGTACACCTGTCCTTTTTTTCCCCCTAAGGGAAGTCTTTCCGCTCCCGGGATTGGAATGACTCCTTACCCTCTCCCTTAAAACCCACATCCTTTCGTCTTTCCCTCTTCTTCCTGAAGAAGCAACCATCGGTTGCGAAAGCTAGTAATTCTGTGTGTGTGTGTGTGTGTGTGTGTGTGTGTGTGTGTGTTTTGTTCATTGTGCCTGTCTGCCGGCGCTTTCCCGCTTGGTAAGTCTTGGAATCTTTGTTTTTAATATATATATATATATATATATATATATATATATATATATATATGCAAAGAGTTTAGGCAGAGATGTCAGTCGAGGCGGAAGTGCAGAGGCCGCCCCATTGTAACTGGTTACCAAGCCCCCACGGAACATATCTCTGCCTACGTTGATCAACACCTTCAACCCATTACATGCAGTCTCCCATCCTTCATCAAAGACACCAACCACTTTCTCGAACACCTGGAATCCTTACCCAGTCTGCTACCCCCCGGAAACCATCCTTGTAACCATTGATGCCACTTCCCTGTACACCTCTTGGTTCATCCCTATGAAATCCCCAAACCACCTTCCCTACCCTCTGGCTCCTACCCTTGTAACCGCCCCCGGTGTAAAACCTGTCCTATGCACCCTCCCACCACCACCTACTCCAGTTCTGTAACCCAGAAGGTGTACACGATCATAGGCAGAGCCTCGTGTGAAAGCACCCACGTGATTTACCAACTGACCTGCCTACACTGTGACGTTTTCTATGTGGGAATGACCAGCAACAAACTGTCCATTCGCATGAATGGACACAGGCAGACAGTGTTTGTTGGTAATGAGGATCACCCTGTGGCTAAACATGCCTTGGTGCACAGCCAGCACATCTTGGCACAGTGTTACACTGTCCGAGTTATCTGGATACTTCCCACCAACACCAACCTAAACGAACACCGGAGATGGGAACTTGCCCTTCAGTATATCCTTTCTTCTCGTTACCCGCCAGGCCTCAATCTCCGCTAATTTCAAGTTGCCGCCACTCATACCTCACCTGTCATTCAACATCATCTTTGCCTCTGCACTTCCGCCTCAACTGACATCTCTGCCCAAACTCTTTGCCTTTAAATATGTCTTCTTGTGTGTGTGTGTGTGTGTGTGTGTGTGTGTGTGTGTGTGTGTGTGCGCGCGTGCGTGTATATACCTATCCTTTTTTCCCCGTAAGGTAAATCTTTCCGCTCCCGGGATTGGAATGACTCCTTACCCTCTCCCTTAAAACCCACATCCTTTCGTATTTCCCTCTCCTTCCCTCTTTCCTGAAGAAGCAACCGTTGGTTGCGAAAGATAGAAATTTTGTGTGTGTGTTTGTGTGTTATTTTATTGTGCCTGTCTACCGGCGCTTTCCCACTTGGTAAGTCTTGGAATCTTTGTTTTTAATATATTTTTCCCATGTGGAAGTTTCTTAATATATTACTCAAAAGAACATAAAACTACATACTTTATCCACATCTGCAAATTGCCTGAATGTTGAAAAGTCATCTTAATATGATACTAAAGAATCTGGCAGAATTTAAATAATTTAGGAGTAAAGGAGACAACTCACCGAATTGTAGAAGGATTGAGTCGTCAACAGGCCCGTGTGTGTGTGTGTGTGTGTGTGTGTGTGTGTGTGTGTGTGTGTGTGTGGGCGCGCGCGCGCGCGCGCGCGTGCGTGTGCCCCCAGGGGGCTCGTATCTCTTCTGTGAGTATGTGTTTGACCATCACAGGGGCCTAGCCCTTGAAGCACTACTTCTTTCCATGTTACAAGTTTATTGTTCAACTTCCTCCCCTCCTTTCTTTCCATTGGATTGTCTCCTTGGTGCCAGTTGTGCTTGGATTTGGTGTGATTTGGGACACTTTGTTTTCTTCCCTTCCAGCATTGTAAAACTTTTCCTTCATAACTATATGGCCCCCA
Source organism: Schistocerca gregaria (assembly GCF_023897955.1). Classification (NCBI taxonomy): domain Eukaryota; kingdom Metazoa; phylum Arthropoda; class Insecta; order Orthoptera; family Acrididae; genus Schistocerca; species Schistocerca gregaria. The sequence continues at coordinate 274,996,399 of NC_064924.1, read as the reverse complement.
TTGTTAGGGTCGATGTCCCATATCCTTTTCTCTCTGTCTCTCTCTCTCTCTCTCTCTCTCTCTCTCTCTCTCTCTCTTTTTCCACACTCCAAATTTTACAGACATGTTTCCAACAGGAAAAGAAACTACATGACTCTTGATCGACTCCCCTGTAATGAGAACAAGAAGAAATACGATCATCTACATCCTGCATGTATGATGATAATGCGTGCTATAGCCACAAGTTTGTCATCCTCTCTAGTGACTGTACCATTCCCCTCCGTGTCTTCTACATTAGGCACTGGAGCTGCTCTACTATACCCGCTTCCCTGTTCCATGGGAGCTTTTCTCTACTGCTTTAATCACACCCCCTTTCTGAGTGTTGGCTCCCTACCCACCAGCAACATTCATTCGCAACCCTCGGTGGAGAAGCAATGCTCTTCTCCAGCATCCCTTACCAGGAGCTCTAGTATCTGGGGCAGAAAGCCCTTGCAAGTGAAAATCATATGAGGTGGTGGAGGAGGAGGAGGAGGAGGAGGACAAGAAATTGCCTTTGTATCCAAAGTGACATTCCGGGTAGCTCCGGACTTCCTTCCCTACACACACACACACACACACACACACACACACAGTGATTCAGAAAAAAAATGTGTATTGATTCCGTATTCTCGCAACCAGTGGCAGCTGCAGCCCTGAGGAATGATTAGACTCCTTGGTCCCTTCAAGTCCCCACAGGATATTGACAGTGTTATCCTCCAGTGAAATTGTAGTAGTTTTCCCTGCCACCTGACTGAGCTATGACGTCTCCTGTGCATTTCTCCTGCTCTTTGACTTGCTTTCCGGAAAACTTGTTTCCCAAGAATATGGACCCCCACCCTCTGCAGTTATTGGGGCTATTTTAAGAATCACACTGTCCGTGAAAGAAGTTTGGGTGGTGTTTCCATGCACATTCTGGACTCTATCTACAGAAAATAAGTGTCACACAACTTTACAGCCTTCACTGTTCGTGTGAAGGCACCTGTGGAATTTACTGTCTGTAATGTGTAAGTGCCTCTTGATGATATGCCCCAGAATGCATTGTATGCACTGTTTTCTTAGCTCCTCCATGTGGGATGCTGCCCACTCATCTAATATAGGGTGCCTAGGATGCTGCTTTCTCAGATAGCTAAACAATAATTAAAGTAAATCTTATTACTGGAGTTTATTACAGTAAAGTAAATTGACAGTACTTAACTTTGCCTTTTTACAATGAGGTCAACCAATTGGCGACATGCATATAGTCAATTCCTTCAGTATATACCATTTCCATGCAAGCAAATCACAAGTTCATAGTCACTGCTCACTGCTATTGGGTATATATCACAGCTCGTCTTCTAGTGTGACTCTTCAAGTGGGGCTCTTCTAGTGTGGCCGAGGCTAGTTGCAGCGGCGCTTATACTCTTTTCGTATAGGTGCCTCTCCTGTCGTGGTGTCGTCCTAGTCAGAGTTCTGTTGGCAGACAGTCTCACAGGCTTCTCTGATGTTTCATTCGGCTGACATGCCGGCACTTGATGTTACCCTGGAACATTACTGACTCCTTTAAGTAGCTCTGTGCCGGATCTGTTGCCTTATAAAATGACTCAAACGAGATTGCTGGGAATGGTATGTTGCTACCATTGGACCATGTAACCCTCATTTGCAGGTTTGTGCAAAGATTAGACACCTGCATTGACAATAGTCCCCCCCCCCCCCCCTCCCCCCATGGGCCACTTGTATCTCTGTAAATGGTGTTGTCTGCTCTGACCCAGATGCTGTTACCGAACATTTTGCTTTGTATTATGCAAGTGTCCTCAAGTAGTGGGTGTAACAACTGCACTTAGCATTTACTACACGCCACCTGGAGCCATATAATGCTCCATTCAGTGAGTGAGAAATCCCTCAGTGTCGTAGCTTTTTGCCCTTACACGGCCACAGGGCTAGACTGCATCCACAATAAAATGCTTAAACACTTAGCAGAGGATTGCCAAAGACACATCTTTGCCATTTTCCACAGTATCTGGAGCAAGGGTGAGTTGCCTTCTCATTGGTAAGAAAGCATGACATCAACATCCTGTTGAAATGGACAACTGTTACCCAATTAGTCTCACTAATGTTCTGTGCAAGTTACTTGAACATATGGTGAGCTGACAGCTGTGTTGGTACCTCGAGTCTCATGGTCTTTTGGCTCTGTCCCAGGGTGGGTTTCACCAATGCCATTTTACTGCCAACAATTTGATCTGCCTGGAGTCTGTTGTGTGGTTAGCTTTAGCCCAATGTCAACATCTTGTCGACGCCCTCAACAACGTGCAAAAGACTTAAGACATAACGTGGTGAAACCACATCCTCGTTACCTACCCTACATGAGTGGGGTCTCCAGGGTCTACTCCCAATTTTTGTCCAGAACTTGTTGTTGTTATTTTCAGTCCAGAAACTGGTTTGTTACAGCTCTCCATGCTGCTCTATCCTGTGCAAGCCTCTTCATCTCCCAGTACCTACTGCAACCTACATCCTTATGAATCTGCACAATGTATTCATATCTTGGTCTCCCTCTACGGTTTATATTCTCCACACTCCCCTCCAACACTAAACTGGTTATCCCTTGATCCCTCTGATCGTATCCTACTGACTGATCCCTTCTTCTAGTCAAGTTGTGGCACAATATTCTCTTCTCCCCAATTCTGTTCAGTACCTCCTCATTAGTTACATGATCTTCAGCATTCTTCTCTAGCACCACATTTCGAAAGCTTCTATTCTCTTCTTGTCTACACTGTTTATCATCCATGTTTCACTTCCATACGTGACTCCACTCCATAGAAATTCTCTCAGAAAAGACTTCCCAACACTTAAATCTATACTCAATGTTAACAAATTTCTCTTCTTCAGGAACGCTTTCCTTGCCATTGACAGTATACCTTTTATATCCTCTCTACTTTGGCCACCATCAGTTATTTTGCTTTGCTCCCCATAGCAAAACTCATTTACTACTTTGTGTCTCATTTCCTAATCTAATCCCCTCAGAATCACCTGGTTTAATTCAACCACATTCATTTTCCTCATTTTGCTTTTGTTGATGTTCATCTTGTATCCTCCTTTCGAGACACTGTCCATTCTATTCAGCTGCTCTTCCACGTCCATTGCTGTCCCTCACAGAAATTCAATGTCATTGGCAAACCTCAAAGTTTTTATTTTTCTCGATGGATTTTAATTCCTTTTCCAAAAGTTTTGTTTCCTTTACTGCTTGCTCAATGTACATCGAGGGTAGGCTACAACCCTGCCTCACTCCCTCCCCCCTGTGGGTTCGAAGGTAAGAATAGGCCCACGGTATTCCTGCCTGTCGTAAGAGGCGACTAAAAGGAGTCTCAAACGTTTTGGCCTTGTGAGATGGTCCCCTAACGGGTTTGACCTCCATCCTTCTAAATTTTCCGAAGAGCGAGCCGATTGGGGAAGGGCGCCTTACAAGGAGCGATGTGTCCATCATGCATTACCATCTCTAGCTAGTTTTGTCGTCATCGCTTAGCAGTCCCGCTCACCTACCATCTCTTGGGCGTGGATTTGTTCTTGGGTGCAGTTTATTGCAGTCTGCTATGCTGTGTCGCTTTATGCGCCAATGACGATATTGGACTACATCACCTGAAATCCAGCACGGTAGCCAGTCCGTTGTGGTGGGGCCGCCATGTACCCTGTTGGTTGTAGCCCCCTGACTACACAGGGATCGCTCTGCTGATGCCAGCGCCGTTAACTCCCCACGTATGCCAAGGAGTAAATGCCTATCTCCTTGGGACATTGGGACTCCCGGCAATGGCCATCCTGCCAGGTGGTCGTTGCTGAGGCTGGGTGGTGCCCGTGGGGAGGGCCCTTGGTCGGAGTAGGTGGCATCAGGGCGGATGACCCGCAATGAAGCGTAGTACATCATCTCTTGCTGGCGGCCAGCCGCCAGCAGTCTCTAAGCGTTCCAGGGCTCAATACAACGCAACTACATATGACCCCATATCGTTCCCCTCCCTGGCTACACCATGGGAGGAACGAAAGACTAAGGATGCCAGCGAACCATACTCGCCCCGCTACCTGGTGTGTACGAGAGCTGATGGTGAATCCTTTACATCCATGAAGCCTCAGTTCTTGGTCGAGTACTTAGAGGACAAGTTCGAGGAGGTGGAGGGCTTGTCCAAAATGCGCTCGGGCTCGGTTTTGATCAAATTGGCGTCCTCCGCCCAGTCCCGCCGGTTACTCGATTGTAACAAGCTGGGGGATGTTCCGGTTACAATCACGCCCCATAAGAGTCTTAATATGGTCCAGGGCATAATATTCCATCGGGACCTTCTCTTGCAGTCCGATGACGAGCTTCGCGCCAATTTAGAGCGGCGAGGTGTTCACTTCGTCCGGCGCGTACATCGTGGTCCAAGGGATAAGCAGGTTGCCACCGGTGCCTTCATCTTGGCCTTCGAGGGTGATACTTTACCTGAGAAGGTCAAGGTGATGGTCTATCGTTGTGACGTCAAGCCATATATCCCTCACCCGATGCGGTGCGTCAAGTGCTGGAAGTTCGGGCATATGTCTTCCCGCTGTACTTCCAGCCTCACATGTCGAGATTGTGGACGCCCATCGCATCCCAATACTCCATGTGCTCCGCCTCCCATCTGTGTAAACTGCGGAGAGCACCACTCGCCTTGCTCGCCGGACTGCAGGATCTTCCAGAAAGAGCGCAAAATCATGGAGTATAAGACTCTGGACCGCCTGACATACACTGAGGCCAGGCAGAAGTTCGAACGCCTCCATCCTGTTCGAATGACTGCCTCTTACGCCGCGGCTACTACTGTTATGGCCCCATTAGCTCTCCCTCAGACTGCCACCTCTCAGAGCCGGAATGCTACACCTGCCCCCTTGATGGTGGGGGGCACTTCACTCCCTGCTGCTCCTGCACTACCTGCCTCAGGAGCAGCAACCCCCCAACCATCGGGGACATCAGTCCCCACTTCTAAGCTGGGGAAGCCTCAAACTTCCCCGGCTCGAATAGCACGGAAAGGGTCCCTTGGGTCCCTTCCTTCCCAGGTTTCCGCCTCTGGGAAGGGTGACGTCAGCCAATGGAAGAAAAGCAGACCAGCGGCTGGTCGCAGGGCTTCCCGCTCCTCCTCCGTCCCGGAGACTGACTCGCTGGAGCCCTCCCAGCCAATGAAACCCAAGGACCAGAGAGACAAGACGAAGAAGAAGACCTCTAAGGCCAAGGAACACGCGGTGGCATCCACCCCACTGCTCCCTACAGGCTCTGTGTCCGGGGATAAGGTGGAGATCCGGGCGTCCGCTGAGGACCTGGATCTTGCCGGACCCTCAGACACCATGGAAGCAGATTGTACTGGTCCTCCATCGGTGGCAGCAGGTGACCCAGTGGCGTGATCTGCCTCCTCGGCCCCTTCACGCCTTTTTCGGACATGGACAAAGCGATACTTCAGTGGAACTGCAGCGCTTTTTTCCACCACCTTGCTGAGCTTCGCCAACTCATCAGCAGTCACCCTTTCCTCTGCATTGCCCTACAGGAAACTTGGTTTCCGGCAACGCGGACCCCTGCCCTACGTGGGTATCGGGGTTATTACAAGAACCGGGCAGCTTATGAGAGGGTGTCTGGTGGAGTCTGCGTCTACATCCTTAACTCTGTCTACAGCGAATGTGTACCTCTTCACACACCTTTAGAGGCTGTCGCTGTAAGGATGTGGACGCCTCAGCCTATTACTGTCTGCAGTTTGTATCTTCCGCCAGATGGTGATGTCTCACGTCATGTGTTGGCTGCATTGATAGCACAACTGCCTCCTCCTTTTGTGTTACTGGGCGACCGTAACGCCCATAACCCCCCTGTGGGGTAGCGCCGCGGTTACTGGCCGGGGTAGAGATGTCGAGACTCTTCTCTCGCAGCTTGACCTCTGCCTCTTAAACACGGGAGAGCCAACACATTTCAGCGTAGTCCATGGCACATTTTCGGCCATCGACCTTTCTATCTGCAGCCCCGGACTTTCACCATCCATCCACTGGAGTGTCCATGACGACTTATGTGGTAGTGACCATTTCCCCATCTTTCTGTCACTACCACAGCGTCACTCTTCTGAACGCCCCTCCAGATGGGCTCTGAATAAGGCTGATTGGGGCTTGTTCTCCTCTCTCGCCACTAACGCATCTCCTTCCCATGACACCATTGATGCGGTGGTTCAGTCGGTCACCACCGGCATCGTTTCTGCGGCGGCATCTGCGATTTCCTGTTCATCCGGGTCCCCTCGGTGGAGGACTATGCCTTGGTGGGCGCCCGAGATCGCAGAGGCGATTAGAGATCGCCGGCGGGCTCTTCAACGTCATAAGCGGCACCTGTCCTTGGAGAACCTCATCGTTTTTAAACAGCTCCGTGCCCGTGCCCGACGCCTTATTCGCCAACGGAAGCAGGAGTGCTGGGAACGGTATGTTTCCACCTTTGGCGTCTGTACCTCTGCATCGCAGGTTTGGGCTAAGATTAGGCGACTCCATGGCTATCGGCCGCCTGTCTCTGTCTCTGTCCCTGGGCTTTCGCTGAATGGAGTGGTGTGTCCTGACTCCGACACGATTGCGGACCGGTTAGCAGCGCATTTTGCTCAGTGTTCCGCATCTATGAATTACCCACTGGCCTTCCGCTCCCGGAAAGAGCGGTTGGAAAGTTGGAGGCTTTCCTTTCACACGCGCCACGCGGAGTCGTACAATGCTCCTTTCAGCGACTGGGAATTCCAGAGTGCACTATCTGCTTGCCCTGATACGGCTCCTGGGCCAGACCGCATCCACAGCCAGATGCTGAAACACCTCTCTGTGAATTGCCAGCGACGCCTCCTAGATGTTTTCAACTGCATCTGGGTTGAGGATGTGTTCCCATCTCAATGGCGAGAAAGCATCGTCCTCCCCGTGTTGAAACCTGGCAAGAACCCGCTGGAGGTGGACAGCTACCGCCCCATAAGCCTCACCAACGTTCTTTGCAAGTTGCTAGAACGTATGGTGAGCCGGAGGTTGAGTTGGCTCCTCGAGTCTCGAGGCCTTCTGGCTCCGTCTCAGGGTGGGTTCCGTAAAGGCCGCTCTGCCGTCGATAATCTGGTCTCCCTAGAGTCTGCCGTCCGTACAGCCTTTGCACGCCGCCAACATCTGGTTGCCGTCTTCTTCGACATGCGGAAGGCGTACGATACGACTTGGCGATATCACATCCTGGCCACACTTCATGGGTGGGGTCTTAGGGGCCCGCTCCCGATTTTTATTCAGAATTTTCTGTTGTCTCGTTCCTTCCGCGTGCAAGTTGCTGCGTCCCATAGTTCCTCCCGGGTCCAGGAGAACGGGATCCCACAGGGGTCTGTCCTCAGTGTCTCCCTGTTTTTAATTGCGATCAATGGGCTCCCTGAGGCGGTGGGATCGTCCGTCGCAGCTTCGTTGTATGCAGACAACTTCTGCCTCTACTACAGCTCCGCTGGCATTGCAGTTGCTGTGGCGCACGGCTTCCAGTTTTCAGCCGCTAAGACCTGCGTTATGCATTTCTGCCGGCGTCGCACGGTTCACCCTGAGCCACGCCTTTACCTTGACGGTGAACCTCTTGCTGTGGTAGAGACGCATCGGTTCTTGGGACTGGTATTTGATGCCCGGTTGACTTGGCTGCCTCATATTAGGCAGCTTAAACAAACATGCTGGCGGCATTTAAATGCTCTCCGTTGCCTTAGCAACACCGGATGGGCTGCCGATCGGTCCACCCTTCTCCGGCTGTATCAAGCGCTGATCCAGTCCCGCCTTGATTATGGGTGTGTGGCTTATGGTTCGGCATCGCCATCAGCATTGCAATTGCTGGATCCCATCCATCACTGTGGGATCTGACTCACCACAGGAGCATTTCGGACAAGCCCTGTTGACAGCTTACTTTTGGAGGCTGGTGTTCCTCCATTGCGGATCCGGCGCGACCGACTTCTGGCTGCTTATGCTGCCCACGTTTGTAGCTTGCCAGGGCATCCCAACTACCGTCTCCTGTTCCCGCACTCGATCGTCCATCTTCCAGACAGGCGGCCCCGGTCAGGGTGTATGATCGCAGTTCGCATCCGGGCTCTACTGTGTGGGATTGAGTTTTTTCCTCTCCCGCCTGTTTTCCGGGCCAATCTCCGTCTGCCCCCTTGGTGTGTGCGCCGACCATGCATTCGGCTGGATTTGGCACAGGGTCCGAAAGACTCGGTCCCTCCTCCGGCCCTCCGCCGCCACTTTATTTCTCTCCTTGCCGAGTTTCCCGGATCTGCCGTGGCCTATACCGACGGTTCGATGGTCTCTGGTCGCACTGGTTACGCTCTTACTCTAGAGGATCATTGTGAGCAATGGTCGCTGGCACCCGGGAACAGTGTATACACTGCTGAGTTGGTTGCCATCTATCGCGCCCTAGAGTATATCCGCTCTCGCTCAGGTGAGACCTTTGTCACCTGTAGTGACTCCCTGAGTGGTTTATGAGCTCTTGACCAGTGCTTTCCTCGTTCCCGTCTGGTGATGGCCATCCACGAGTCGCTCCATGCTCTTGCCCGTTGCGGCCGCTCTGTGGTCTTTGTTTGGACCCCAGGTCATGTCGGCATCCCGGGCAATGAGCGGGTGGACACGCTGGCTAAACAGGCAGTGAGTTCACCGGCTCTGGAACTCGGCCTTATGGAATGTGATCTCCTGTCGCTTTTGCGCCAGAAAGTGCTTGGTGCCTGGGGTGACGAGTGGCGCACCCTGCCCACGCCCAACAAACTTTGGGCGGTGAAGGAGACGACCGGTGTGTGGCGCTCCATGCGGGCCTCTCGGAAGGACTCTGTCGTCCTCTGCCGGCTGCGCGTTGGCCACACGTGGCTGACGCACGGCCATTTGTTGCGCCGGGAGGACCCACCGCTATGTCGCTGCGGGGCAGCTCTGACGGTGGTCCACATTTTGGTGGACTGCCCGCTTTTAACAGGACTCAGGCAGACGTTTGCGCTGCCTGATACCCTCCCTGCCCTTTTATGTGATGACGTTGCTATGGCGGACCTCGTGTTGAGTTTTATTCGGGCAGGGGGGTTTTTATCGTATGATTTGAGTGTTTGTCCTTTTATTTCCTATAATGACTTGGGCCTTTGGCCTGTGGTTTTAAACTGTGGGTTTTAATGTCATTTGGTGGTTGGCTTTTCCTTATTTTCGTGGTCGGCCAACCACCTTCACACTCGGTGTGATTTTAGTTCCGTTTGTCTGGTCTTTGTCTGTCTTTCTTGTATTGTGTCATCCCTTGTCTCAGTTCTCCGTTTTTAATGACTGACAGTTTTTATTTCGTGTGATTTTATCGTGGAACAAGGGACCGATGACCTTAGCAGTCTGGTCCCTTTAATCCCACACCCAGCCAATCTCACTCCCTTCTCCAATCACCGCTTGCCTTTCATGCCACTCGACTCTTATAACTGCCATCTGGTTTCTGCACAGATTGTAAATAGCCTTTCACTCTCTGTATTTTACCCCTGCCATCTTCAGAATTTGAAAGAGAGTATTCCAGTCAACATTGTCAAGTTATCTCGAAGTCTACAAATGCTAGAAACGTAGGTTTACCTTTCCTTAGCCTATCTTTTAAGTCGTAGCGTCAGTATTGCCTTGCGTGTCCAAACATTTGTATGGAATCCTGACTGATCTTCTCCACGGTCACCTTGTACCAGGTTTTCCCATTAATTTGTAAAGAATTTGTGTTAGTATTTTGCAACCATGACTTATTAAACTGATAGTTCGGTAATTTTCACACCTGTCAACACCTGCTTTCTTTGGAATGGAATTATTATATTCTTCTTGAAGCCTGAAGGTATTTTGCCTATATCATACATCTTGCCCACCAGATGGAAGAGTTTTGTCGTGGCTGGCTCTCCCAAGGCTATCAGTAGTTCTAATGTAATGTTGTCTCTACTCCCGAGGCCTTGTTTTGACTTAGGTCTTTCAAAGCTCTGTCAAATTCTTCACGCAGTATCATATGTCCCATTTCATCTTCATCTACATCCTCTTCCATTTCCTTAATATTGTCCTCAAGTAAATCGCCCTTGTATAGACTCGCTATATGCTCCTTCCACCTTTCTGCTTTCCCTTCTTTGCTTAGAACTGGGTTTCCATCTGAGCTCTTGTTATTCATACAAGTGGTTCTCTTGTCTCCAAAGGTCTCTTTAATTTTCCTGTAGGTGGTATCTATCTTACCCCTAGTGATATATGCCTGTAAATACTTAAATTTGTCCTCCAGCCATACATGCTTAGCCATTTTGCACTTCCTGTCAATCTCATTTTTGAGACGTTTGTATTCCTTTTTGCCTGTTTCATTTTCTGCGTTTTTATATTTTCTCCTTTCGTCAATTAAATTCAATATTTCTTCTGTTACCCAAGGATTTCTACTAGCCATTGTCTTTTTACCTACTTGATCTTCTGCTGCCTTCACTACTTCATCCCTCAGAGCTACCCATTCTTCTTCTACTGTATTTCTTTCCCCCATTCCTGTCAATTGTTCCCTTATGCTCTCCCTGAAACTCTGTACAACCTCTGGTTCTTCCAGATTAGCCAGGTCCCATCTCCTTAAATTCCCACCTTTTTGCAGTTTCTTCAGTTTTAATCTACAGTTTATAACCAATAGGTTGTGGTCAGAGTACACATCTGCCCTTGGAAATGTCCTACAATTTAAAACCTGGTTCCTAAATCTCTGTCTTACCATTATATAATCTATTTGATACCTTTTAGTATCTCCAGGGTTCTTCCATGTATACAACCTTCTTTCATGATTCTTGAACCAAATGTTAGTTATGATTAAGTTATGTTCTGTGCAAAATTCTACCAGGCGGCTTTCTCTTTCATTTCTTAGCCCCAATCCGTATTCACCTACTATGTTTCCTTCTCTCCCTTTTCCTACTCTCGAATTCCAGTCCTTCACTATTTGAATAATTTCTTTTATCTCATCATACATTTCATCAATCTCTGTTATCTGTGGAGCTAGTTGACATATCAACTTTTACTGTAGCAGGCATGGGCTTCGTGTCTAATATCTTGGCCCCAATAATGCGTTCACTATGTTGTTTTGTAGTAGCTTACCCACATTGCTATTTTCCTATTCATTATTAAACCTACTCCTGCATTACCCCTATCTGATTTTCTATTTATAACCCTGTATTCACCTGACCAGAAGTCGTGTTCCTCCTGCCACCGAACTTCACTAATTCCCACTATATCTAACTTTAACCTATCCATTTCCCTTTTTAAATTTTGTAACCTACCTGCCTGATTAAGGGATCTGACATTCCACGCTCCTATCCATAAAATGCCAGTCTTGTTTCTCCTGTTAACGACGTCCTCCTGAGTAGTCCCCACCTGGAGATCCAAATGGGAGGCTATTTTACCTCCAGAATATTTTACTGAAGATGAGACCATCATCATTCAACCATACAGTAAAGCTGCGTGCCCTCGGGAAAAATTACGGCTGTAGTTTCCCCTTGCTTTCATCCATTTGCAGTACTAGTACAGGAAGGCCATTTTGGTTGATTTTATAAGGCTAGATCAGTCAATCATCCAGATGTTGCCCCTGCAACTACTGATATGGCTGCTGCCCCTCTTCAGGAACCACATACGTTTGGCCTCTCCACAATTATCCCTCCATTGTGGTTGCACCTATGGTACAGCTATCTGTACCACTGAGGCATGCAAGCCTCCCCAACAGTGGCAAGTTCCATGGTTCATGGGTGACAGAACTTCTTGTCCCATCATAATTTCGGGTTTAAGGTTCGTGCTTCCCACAGTATCCTCCATCAACAACAGAATGGGGTACCAGCCCTGTGAAGAGCCTACTCAAAGAGGATGGGGTCCATCTCCTACAGATCAGGCAACAACAAGTGCTGCTCAGCTATGTATTTCACACTCGCTGCACTCCTGAGCATCCAGACTATCATATCCTTTTTCCTGGAATGGAGACAGACCTCCCGTAAGAGCCCCAGGACTGGATTCAGGGTCACAGTTCGTATAAAGTGCCTCTGCTCTGTACTCTAATTTTCCACACAGTTACCTTTTGTCAGGGAGGGATTGTGTGTACCTCCATGGTATGTTATCCCATCCTCAGATGGGACTGAAAGACTGATTTTTCTCTGCCTGTTCGTGGGCGACCTCGATACCTTTCGAGCCTCATAAGTGGTACTCACTAATGACTTTATTGTCAGTGGATGAACCTGTTTTGCCTAACACTTGCAGGGTGCAGTGAACTACTCTCTCTGCCTAACGGATATGTGTATTCACTGCAGAACTGGTGGCCATTGCTTGAGCTCTGATACCTTTGTTATAGCATCGACAAGATATTCATAATTGGTAGTGACTCCCTTAGTAGACTTCGAGCTGTCAGTCAGTGCAACCCTCAACAACCATTGGTTGTGGCTATCCAGGATTTCCTTAATGGCCTCCACCAAGCTGGATGGTCGATCATCTTTGGATGGACCCCTTGTAACTGTAGGATTCCAGGAAACGAACATGTTGACTGGTTGGCTACCAGGATGCTGACATTGGAGCTGGGGTACTGTCCTGGTATTGGACATGTTGGAGGCTTGGATTACTGATTTTCTGGTTTCTTTGAATAAACTGTGCACCATAAAGGAGACCATAACTATAGTGTAGTCTAACCTTCATGCTTTGGCCACACTAGGCAAAACCATGGGCATATTTTCTGATGTGAGGATCCCCCTACATAGTCGGTGTGGTGCCCATATGATGACCTACATCCTACTGGACTGCTGTAATTTGGTAACGTTGTGGTGAGTCCGTAAACTTGCTTAATCCAGCACCTTGTTCTGCGGACAATGCCAAAGCAGCTGATATGGTTTTACATTTTATCCATGAAAGTAATTTTTATTCCTCTCTGTGATGTAAGGCACATTGGCCTCATCAGCTGCTTTTGGAATTGGAAGGTTGCCTGTTGACTCTTGCAACTGTGGGGTCCCTTAGCTGCACTTAATGGTCTGGCCTGGCTCATGCCCTTCCCGCTTTTTTAATTCTTTTTCTTTTTTTTATTATTTTCCATCTACTGTTGGTTTACTGTCTCGTCATTGTTCTTTCCTGAGATTTTATCGGTTTGTCTGTGTAGCCAGTTACCTTTTGGTAAAGGAGGGTGTAGAAGCACTCGTTGGATGCAGTGTGTTTATCTCCCATTGCATAATGTGTTTGGGAGTTCCAGCTGCTTTGGAGGTTAATTTGGATTTTTCTTTTCTGTCCTTTCTCTCTGGGAACTTTTCCCTGCTTGACACACAAAGTTTTGTGGAACAGATGGCCTCATAGTTCGGCCCCTTAAAACCCATCAATCTGTCCATCATTCTTTTTGTGTGTGTATGTGCCTGACAATGACTCAGTGCTTCTCCTCTTCAGTGAAAAGTAATGTTAGTTACATCGGAAGTTGCCGTGTTCATTGTAAACTTGCATGGCAAGTGGTGATGTTCTGCAGACAGAAGTCAATAAATACATATGTAGACAACTATTTTATTTGAAAAATACCCGTGTACTGGAGTAAATATTACATTCATAAGTAAAATAAGGGAAAGGCAACCACTCATCTATAGCAGTTTTATGTGTGTTGCAGAGACAACAGGTAACAACACTAGTTTCTGAGCTCTGGCTCTTTTTCTAGTAGAAAGTGCACATTCTCTCTCTCTCTCTCTCTCTCTCTCTCTCTCTCTCTCTCTCTCTCACACACACACACACACACACACACACACACAAACACTTCTGCAGCTGCAAAACCATTGATTATTGACAGCAGTTGCTTGGGCTGATGCATGAGGAGGGGGTAAGGAAGGATTCGAAAGGCATGGATGGCTAGTGGGATAGGCAGAAGGGGGAAAGACAGATAACTCAGCATCTGCACAACAGGATAAAAGGAATTCAGAACAGTAGAGCATATAAGAGATGTAGAAAGGAGGAGGGTGAAAGAGGAGTATGGAGGCAAAGAAGATAGGGATGCAGGGAGGGGGAAGAGGGTGACAAGGGCTGGAAAGGCGAGAAAAGGAGGGGGGTGGGGTGGAGAGAGAGAGAGAGAGAGAGAGCGAGAGAGCGAGAGCCAATGATACCTCCATTTTTGCAGCTGTCATCCATTGTGCCCAAAAGTCGCTTCCTTGCAGTCTCACAACCCATCTGCACTGGGAAGTATGAGTTGTCAAAATATACCAATACCTGACATTATGCTATCCATCTCATCCATAAACAGATGTCCTGGGTAATCTACTCTGGCACCAGTAACCCTGTTAAACATCCACAGACCACCTCTCCTCTGATCACCTATTGTCACCCTAACCTTGAAAAGCTCAACCACATGCTTCATCAGGACTTTGACTTCATTTTTCATGCTCTGAGATGAGGGATATTGTATCCACATCAGCCAGAGAAGTCTTCAACTGCCCACCAAACCTGCAGAATTTCATTGTTCATGTGGCTTTCCATCCTGCGCCGATGGGTCATTTCATTGTGGCTGGCCCAGGTGCTAGACCTTTCTCATACACTCATCCACCACCTCTGCCATAGTCAGGTCAGAGGCATTTACTGTCCTATTAAAGGCGGGGCCATATATGAAAGCAACCATGTTATGTAACAGATATACTGTGTAAAATTTTACATAGGTGTACCAGGTAAGCAATTGTCTCCTTGCTTGAATGGCTACTGCCAAACTGTGGCAAAGTGCACACTTGGTGGTCCAGTTGCTGAACATGCTGTGCACCACAGCCAAAATTACTTCAACAGTTGCTTCACTACTCTAGCCATTTATATACTCCTTTCCAGCACTGGGTTTTTCCTCTAAACTGCACTGGTGGGAATTGTCTTTTCACCAATCCTACACTCTCCCAATCCTCTTGGCCTCAGCATCCACTAACCTGTTTCCCACAGCCTCACCTTACCTTTCCCCCTGCGGGTCCGGGGGTTAGAATAGCCCCGAGGTATTCCTGCCTGTCGTAAGAGGCGACTAAAAGGAGTCCCTCCCCCTCAAGGGGGTAGTTAGCGCCTGTGTCCGGAGACGGACAGTTCCACGACCTATATTTCCGGTCATTTTGGTTTGTTCACTTTTTCTGGTTTCTTCCTTCCTTTGGTTGGTTCCTTTCTTTGTTCTTCTCCATCTCACTGTCTTACTTACTCTTTCCCTTGCCTTCTTCTCCTTGCCTTCTCTGATCTCCGCCTCGGCGTTTGAGACAGTCTGTCCTTTCTTTCCCTCTCTCCTTTATTTTTCCTCTTCTTCCTTCCTCCCTGTGCTTGCCTGAAGGCCGACCCACGCGTAGCCGGTGACGGGGTAAAGCGTAATTCCCCGCCCTGGGTAGACAAGTAAGGCACGCACGTACCCCCTGGTAAAGGCCAGGCCCAGGGAGGGGTGATTGCCTGAGCTGACACCTTCCGACCATGCCGATTGGTCCCTCCGTCCGTTACTCGGGAGGTGTGACCTTAGGTGTGAACAATCACCTAAGGCGAGAGTGCCCTCTGAGAGGGTCCCCACAAGGAAGGAGTGCACCATTGGAGACACTGGCAATCATGGGGGATTCCTCCGCAATGGATTTCTCCTCTTCTTCTCTCTCGACTTCTGCCCACAAACAGAAACTTGACCAGCCACCAGTGACAAAAGTACTACCGCCTGCCCCACAGTTCCTCATAGTTTCTCGATCTGAGGACAGAAAGGATTTTTCCTCTGTCAACCCTTTCGTTATCCAAAAGGGCGTAGATGCCATAGCCGGATCGGTCAAGTCTTGTATCAGGTTGCATAACGGTACCGTGTTACTAGAAACTGAGAGCACCTTTCAGGCACAAAAACTGCTTCGGGCCACACTCTTGTACACGTTCCCTGTCCGGGCGGAGGCTCACCACACTTTAAATTTGTCTCGTGGTGTGGTTTATACTAGATCACTCGATGGATTGACTAACGAGAAGATTCAGTCTTTCCTCGCTGAGCATGGCGTGATGGCTGTCCATAGGGTCATGAAAAAGGTCAACAATGACCTTGTACCGACCCGGACACTTTTCTTGACCTTTGATAGTGTTCAGCTGCCGTCGCACATCAAAGCGGGCTACGAGGATATTTCTGTTCGCCCCTATGTCCCGACACCTACGCACTGCTACCAGTGTCTGCATTTTAATCACACTCGCCAGTCTTGTTCCAATGTGCCTAAATGTGTCACTTGTGGCAGGGATGCCCATGAGGGTGGTGACTGTCCACCTCCGTCTCCTCATTGTGTGAACTGTCAGGATGACCATGCAGCGTCCTCCCGAGACTGTCCCATCTACAAGGAAGAACGCTGTATCCAGGAAATTCGGGTCAAAGAGAAAGCGTCCACCTCGGCTGCTCGCAAGCTATTTGCTAGTAGGAAGCCCACACTGCTCCCAGCGGGGAATTACAGTACTGTCCTCACCTCGCCTCGCCTCTCCTCGGACTACCAGGGAGGTGGCGACGCAGACATGCGATCTGACCTTCACCACTACGGTTGTCCGTTCGGCCAGTGCTAAGATCGCCCGGTCGACGTCTCCTCCTCCTCCTCCTCCCGTCACCCCTCAGACACAAGCACCTTTATCAGCTTCTGCCAAGACGAAGACCCAGAAGTCAGATGCACGGGCCTTCAAGAAGGAACCGTCTCGTGTAGACCTCCTATGTACCTCGAACTCCCAGCCATCGACCAATACTTCCACAAAACGACCTAACGACCCTACAAGAAGGCTCATAGGAAGCACAGTTCTCCTTCCCCCGTCACGGTGCATTTCTTCTCCTGCGCCACCCAGCAGTTGCCGCCCCAGGCCATCATCCGTTTCGCCTGGCCGCACCGCTGGTAGCTGAACATCTGGCCGTTCACCAGCGGAAGAAGCTCCCCCTCCCGGCCATCTTAACAAGATGGCCGATGAACCTATAGAACAAATGGACGATGACTGTCCGCCTACTGCTATCGGAGGCAGTGCTCGCTCGAAGCCGGGCCCTCAGCGGCCTCTGAGATGACCCCTTCTTGCAGATTCTTCTTCTTCTCACGATGACACTTATTCACTGGAATATTCGCTGCATTCGCTCCAACTGAGAGGACTAAAAGCTGCTGCTCCGGTTGCACCGTCCGCTCGTCGTAGCCCTCCAGAAAATGAAGCTATGAACATGTAATCACATTGCCTTGGCACACTACATCTCTGTGCGTTTTGACCTACCCCTGTGGCAGGTACTCCGGCTCATAGAGGGGTTATGTTGCTGGTCCGGGATGATATCTACTATGAGCCCATCACATTGCACACTGGCCTGCAGGCAGTTGCCGTCCGCATTACTCTCCCCACTTTTACATTTTGCATTTGTACCATTTACACTCCATTGTCATCTGCCGTTACCAGGGCAGACATGATGCAAATTATTGCTCAGCTACCTGCGCCATTTTTGTTAACTGGAGACTTCAATGCTCACCATCCTCTTTGGGTCTCTCCAGCATCCTGTCTGAGGGGCTCCCTGTTAGCAGACCTTTTCAACCAGCTCAATCTTGTCTGCCTCAATACTGGCGCCCTTACTTTTCTTTCAGACACATCTCACACCTATTCCCATTTAGACCTTTCTATATGTACTACCCAACTTGCACGCCGGTTTGAGTGGTATGCACTTTCTGATACACATTCGAGCGACCACTTCCCGTGTGTTATCCATCTCCTGCATCATACCCCCTCTCCGTGCTCAACTAGTTGGAACATCTCCAAAGCAGACTGGGAGCTCTTCTCTTCCAGGGTGACCTTTCAGGATCAAACTTTCACAAGCTGCGATAGTCAGGCCGCACACCTCACGGAAGTCATTCTCACTGCTGCTGAATATTCTATCCCTCACACTACTTCTTCTCCACGTCGCGTACCGGTCTCCTGGTGGACTGCAGCATGTAGAGACACTTTGTGTGCTCTTCGATGTGCTTTACGCACCTTTAAACGCCACCCTACAGTGGCGAATTGTATCAATTATAAACGATTATGTGCGCAGTATCATCGTATTGTCAAAGAAAGCCAGCTTGGCTGCTTTCACAATCACCTTCAACAGTTTTACTCCTTCTGTTGTCTGGGGTACCCTGCGCCGGCTATCTGGCACTAAGGTCCACGCACCAGTTTCTGGCTTGACGGTCGCGAATGACATCCTTGTGGCCCCTGAGGATGTCTCCAATGCCTTCGGCCGCTTTTTCGCAGAGGTTTCGAGCTCCACTCATTACCCCCCTGCCTTCCTCCCCCGAAAACAGGCAGAGGAGGCTCGGCCACCTAACTTCAACTCCTCGAATTGTGAAAGTTATAATGCCCCATTCACCATGCAGGAACTCGAAAATGCACTTGCCCGGTCATGGTCCTTCGCTCCAGGGCCTGATTCTATACATATTCAGATGCTGAAGAACCTTTCTCCTGCGGGTAAAGGTTTTCTTCTTCGTACTTACAATCGCATCTGGATTGAGGGACATGTTCCCGCATGCTGGCGCGAATGTATTGTTGTACCGATTCCTAAGCCGGGGAAGGACAAGCACTTTCCTTCCAGTTATCGACCCATCTCGTTTACCAGCTGTGTCTGTAAGGTGAAGGAGCGAATGGTTAACTCTCGTTTGGTTTGGCTGCTCGAATCTCGACGCCTACTTACCAATGTACAATGTGGATTTCGTAGGCACCGCTCTTCTGTTGACCATCTGGTTACTTTGTCGACCTTCATTATGAATAACTTCTTGCGGAAGCGGCTGACTGCGGCTGTATTTGGAGAAGGCTTACTACACCTGTTGGAGGGCGGACATTCTTCGCACCATGCATACATGGGGCCTTCGCGGTCGCCTCCCTCTTTTTATTCGTTCCTTTTTAATGGATCGACAGTTCAGGCTATGTGTGGGTTCTGTCCTGTCAGACACCTTTCGCCAGGAGAATGGGGTGCCACAGGGCTCAGTTTTGAGCGTCGCTCTCTTCGCCATAGCGATCAATCCAATAATGGATTGCCTCCCAGCTCATGTATCAGGCTCCCTTTTCGTTGACGATTTTACCATCTATTGCAGCGCGCAGCGTACATGTTTCCTGGAGCGCTGTCTTCAGCGTTCTCTTGACCGTCTTGACTCCTGGAGTGTCGCCAATGGCTTCAGTTTTTCTGCCGAGAAGACGGTCTGTATTAACTTCTGGCGCTACAAAGAGTTTCTCCCACCGTCCTTACGACTCGGTCCTGTTGCTCTCCCATTCGTGGAGACAACAAAGTTTTAGGTCTTAAATTTGACAGGAAACTTAGCTGGTCTCCACATGTGCTCTTTGCCCTCTACCAGGCTGTTCTTTACATCTGCCGCCACCGACATTCTGCTTACGTCATCTGCTCCGATTCTGTGAGCACCATCCAGAGCCTCAGTGATCCGTATCCGGTTCACCCTTTCGTGCACCGGATCCAACGCTCTCTTCAGCAGCTGGTGGAAGACGGGTCTCCAGTTAGCTTTATGTGGGTTCCTGGCCATGTCGGTATCCCTGGGAACGAAGCTGCAGATGCCGCGGCCAAGGCTTCGGTCCTCCAGCCTCGGATGGCTTCTTGTTGTGTCCCTTCATCAGATTGTAGCAGGGTCATTTGTCGGCGAATTTTATCGTTGTGACATGCCGATTGGGCTGCACTTATGGACAACAAGCTTCGGGCCTTGAAACCTCTCCCCGCGGCTTGGACGTCCTCCTCAAGTCCTTCTTGGGGGGAGGAGGTCATTTTGGCCCGGCTACGAATTGGACACTGCCGGTTCAGCCATCGCCATCTGCTGATGGCTGCGCCAACGCCATTCTGTCCATGTGGGCAATTGCTGATGGTCCGCCACATTTTAACGTCCTGTCCGGATTTTACTACACTGCGTCTTGATCTTGGCCTGCCATGTACTCTGGATGCCATTTTAGCGAATGACCCAGGAGCTGCTGCTCGCGTTCATTGTTTTATCAACTTGACACACCTGTCTAAGGACATTTGATTATGCTGTTGTTTTTTTAATCCTATGCCTGTTAATACGTCTTTTATAGTGTTGTCCCTGTTTTAACCTAACTTAGTCAGGGCGCTAATGACCATTGTGCCCCCCCCCCCCCCCTCCAAAAAAAAAAACTCCCTTTTTTTAGTCTCTTCTGTCCAAACCACTTCTTCACCAGCCACATCATGTACTATCTTCTCCTACCACCTCCAACCCCTGCCCCTCGCTTCCCCATGCAGTCTCTCTCTCTCTCTCTCTCTCTCTCTCTCTCTCTCTCTATCACACACACACACCACACACACTCCCTCCACCTATCTCCTTCCATCTTTCCACCCCTCTCCACTCCATGTTTCGTCTGCACCTTCACCTTCCTCCTTTTTCCACCATCTCTCTTTCTGTAACTCTTAGAATTATGGTCAGCTCCTCAGAATTCCATTTGTCTTGTTGTGCAACCACTGAGTTGTCTGTTTTTCCTGCTCCTGCCTTGCACTGCCTGCTACCCCCTCGTTTCCTCATACATCCTTCCCTACCCTTTCCCCACATCCATCAGCTAACTGTTCTCAGTAACTGCTATAAACATTCAACAGCCAATATCACATAAATATTTCCTTTTTTAAAAACAACCAGTTTCAACAGGCTTGCTGTTATCTTCAGGTCTCAGAAATCCTTTTGTTATGAAAGGTCTTTATTTTATGCTGGACCCCAAGCCAAATTGTCATATGGATAAAAATCAGTCCATTATACAAGGTTTGTCATAATTAAAATATTTAAAAACATAAAGCACCTTCTGCAGATGGCCATATATCATTCACAGATGGTTGTCATGTCATAAAAACACAGTACCACACCTGTTTTCATAAGCTGGACATATTCTTAAATATTTAGAATATTTTTAGCCACATAAAAATATAAAGACCTCAAGATACAGCAAAGTCTGTCAAAACCTATTGTTTTCAAACAAAGAAATATTTATGCGATCTTGGCTGTTGATGTTTTTAGTGAGTAAAAAACAGATCACTTCTTCGGTCTTTGCAAAATGAGAAATTTCCATGCTCTCAATAATCAGCGTTGCCATGGTAGTCTCTCTCTCTCTCTCTCTCTCTCTCTCTCTCTCTCTCTCTCTGCATGTGTGCGCTCATCCTATTAGAGAAAGAGCCAGAGCTCAAAAGCTAGTGAACATTGTTTTGCATTATATTTTGTCTATGCACCACACATCAGTCTGCTATGAGTGAGTGTATGCCTCTCACTTATTTTACATTTCGTTTCATCCAGGAATATAGTTGGCAATTTGTGAATAATTATACAATGACCTATATTTATGAAAACAACATAAACCATAATCACTTGGTGACTAAAGCAAGTATTACGCGTCAATGTGAAAATGGAAGTGGTTGATTTTTCAATAAGACTTGTGCCACCATAAGTTTGCATGGTATCTATCTTTTTACAAATTGAGATCACCATTAACTCCTTGTTGAAGAATGTGTTAATTTTGCCACCAATTTTTCAAAGTGACTTCAGATATTTATAAATGCTGGTTCTACATGCAAGAAGCATAGCACTTTCTGGTGAGTGGTCAAAGGTGGCAAGAGTATTAAATGGAATAAGAGGTACAAAAATGAGAAGACAACAGCAGTGCTCTGTTGTGAACATAACACATAACAAGATGGGAATTACACGGGATTTCAGAATGACATTATCATTTGGAAAAGTGAATGATAGAACAAGCATAAAGTTAACATTGATGACAAGAGTGAAATAGTCATGAATACAGCACAAAAAGAAGAATGAGGAGAAGGCTGGGAAGTATAAAATTTGATGTTGAAATTAAAGGATAGAAATAAGTGATGATCCTACAGTAAAATTATAAATTAAATTCATAACAGTCATAATACAATGACAGAGTAGAAGTACAATAATGATCAGTTACAGGATGACAGTTTTAGAAGCTATATAGCAGGAGCACAGGAAGAAGATAGAAGGAAGAAAAATAAACTAAACAAAAGGAATATAGGAAGAATAAAAAGGATGGTTTATAGCAGGTGGTACAGTGCTGAGGTTGTCAATAGAGCACAGACTCGAGCCCCTGCAGATCATACTCCTTCCCTTGAACAACTGCTGTCACATTTCACAAAGTAAGCCTTAGAGTTGAAGTAGGTGGATAAAATACAAAACAAAGAAATTCCTGCTGAAATGTTCAAAAGCAGTAAAAGGGAAAGTTTTGGAGCTAAACAAAGATTGTAATGTGTAAAAAAAAAAAATTATTGAGATATATGTAGAGACAAAATGGTTAGCAGATGATAGAGCAAGTTGGAGTGCTACATTGAACCACCGGAAGATACTAATGTTATCAGAAAATAACTGCCATTTTCATGAAGATTATGTGCTGTCATAGAACAGGTAGGAATACTGTAATATGGTGGTGAGTAGTCTTAAACATACATCTATATCCCCTGTTAAGGTGTAACTTCCCAAAGAACAACTCAAAACCGCGTGGGAGTGAAGTCAAGAACCTTGCAACTGTCAATAGAATACAGGTAAAGAACAATTACTGCATATATCATTGTCATTAAAATAATCCTATTGATTATAGTTTTAAAGATAATTGTGATGTTGTAGTTAATCTGTGACCGCATCTGAATATGTCAGTGCGTTATATAATTTATTTATTTATTTTATTTTTCCAGTTCCAAGGGTGCTACCAGAAGCACGTTGCCAGCAGTCAATTATGTACCACCACAGAGATTGAAGTTCAACATTTCAGATGACATAAAAACAGTTATTGAAACAGCTGAAACAAACCTTGACATGTAAGCTGTCTATTATGTGTGTGGTTTTAAAAGTGTGTCAGGTTCTTCACCAAACTTGACAATGATAATTTATTTTCACCAGTTTGTAATTTCACTTACTTTATGGTTTTGATTCCTTCACTCTTAATGTACTGCCTTTGTCAGAAAAATTCCAGGGCAGGTTTATTTAAAAACAGAAAATTAGATTTAACAAGTAATGATCGTCACTCCAATTGTAGTAGTCCCCTTGGCTATATATACATAGTTGCCAACATTTCTGGAGGTCTTGAAAGCAAGCAGGGAAATTTTCAACTGTGATGCTTTTAAGCTCCTTTATCACATCCCAGTGAATGTCTGCTATGTCTTGACAAAGCTTTGCCTAGTTACCTTCGTGCTCACAGTAACAGGAAAAAATAACAAGAGAAGAGATGGCAAATGTAGCAGATGTGAGATGCCAATAACGAATGTCGGGGCAGGTATTCAGTAACAGAGAAAGCAGTATTAGTCTTGCATTGTAATGCAGTAAGAACCAGTCCCAAGACTGACACAAATTAGGGTGGCGATGTTGAATTGCTTGTCACAGACATTTTAAGACTTCTGTGTAAACAGTTTGGTTCATTGTTTGACCCAAAGGAACATGCTCATGGTAAATTGATCCTTTACTGTCAAAGAACAAAATCAACATTGTCTTTGTTTTTGAAGGTCGTTGCTAGACTTTTTTCGAGGCTGGTGGTCCTGGACTCCACCATTCAGCACTTTGATGTTTCGTGTGAGGGTCATGCTGATAGCACCAACTTTTAATCTTTGGCAGAAATGTGGCTTGCGTCCAGTAGTTCAGCAGAAATTCTTCAAGTTTCCTCTTTCTGTTCATTAGTTAGTAAGTGAGGGACAAGTTTTGCATTAAGTTTCCATTTCCCTAAATTATCACATAGAACGTTATGACACATATCACAATTGAAATTAAGTTCTTCTGATATCGCACACAGAGTTACTTGATGGTCCTCTTGCATTAACTGCCCCCCTGCTCCATGTTTGCATAGGTATTTGCTGTAGATGGGTTACTAACTCTGGGATTGTTTTGCACTGAATCTCTGCTTTCACAAAATCTTTTGTGGCAGTTGAAAAATAGGCTTCTTGAAAGTGCCTCATCTGCATATACTTGCTTAGACATTGTCTATATTTCACTAATGGTTTCCCTGAGCTTAACACAGAATTTAAAGTTCATTCTTTCCTCACAGTCTGTATCCATTGTTTTGCTGTAACTAATGCACCAAGAACGCAAACAGTGTGTTGCTAAGAATAACCCCGCCACTTTGTGACTTTGTGCGGAAACTTGGCCAAGGTCATTTCGAGGATGTGCACATACCAGGTAACATAAAAACATTTGTTCCTTTTCATTATTGCAAACTCAGAAATACAAAAAAAAAACTGTCCTGAAACGTATCTGACAAAGGGGATAGGTTTTATTGTATGATTTCAGATGAGCTCCAAGATTTTGTATTGAAATCCTTTGCTGTTTTTGTTCCTTGTCTTTAATGTCGCAACATTTTCTGGCATTAAGCATTAGCAAATGAATAAAACAAATGCTAATTATTAAAATATTTACTCCTTTAGTTTTATATTTCATTATTTTAATTTCTGAATTACATTATTATTATTATTATTATTATTATTATTATTATTATTATTATTATGTTTTTGAGCTTCTAATCGTACCCATTTCCTTAAGAATAAGTTATCAAGAATTAACTGTTAAATGATGTTATTGTTAAGTGTCAATGGTTAATTGTCATTATGTAATAATCAGATCACTGTTTGATCTACAAAAGTTTGAATTTTTGTTTTTGCTTTTATTTATGATTAAAAGCATAAAAGTTTTCATGGTAATAAAGTTATTTTCGCAGCAATAAACTATAGGCTATAGGAAGTGCGACAAATTGTTAATAGCATATTCTCATTGACACAATTTCCACAAAGTCGTGTAACAAATTTAACAAATATTGGACTTGCTATTGGTGATGGGAAACTTTGATCCCTGGTCTGGCCATCATGATTTGTGTTTCCTAGGGGATGTTCTTAAACCATACTAACAGAGTAAATAACTAATTTTTCGAAACCAATAAGCAACTTGTAAGGCAGAAATTCTAGCAATTTAATGCCATATCAGTGATCTGAATATCTAGAGAGTGGTGTATTTACACAACTGGTGCTTCATTTAGCTCATGAAGCTGAGTGAAACTCATTCTAATACTACTCCAAGGTAATATAATTAAGAACAACAAATCAAAGCTACACATCCATGTCAGACATCAGCAGCACAAACATTCTGAGGCGGTAGCTGTAATCAAGCTGCATGAATGTTGTTGTTATGCATCCTGCAGGAAACCATAATCAGTTTCCTTCCATGTTTGATTACAATGGCTCTGTCATGATTGAGTTTTCCATTAGTGGAACAAAAAAGCAAATGATGTCACATTGTTTCCATTGCATGACATAGCCACAGCTTCAGGGATCACCACCCAGCAACAGCTCATTTTCACTGCATATTGAGAAGGAAAAAAAAAGTGCTACTTAAAATTAATATCTTGGTGAATAGGTGAATATTTTCATACATTGATTCAAATTACCATGCATTTCATTGATATTAACTTCGTTTCCATATCTCTGCTGATCTCTGATATCTTTTTTTCTTTTAATTACAGATAATTTGTAATTTAAAAGATGTACTTTTAACATTGTGAACTTCACAGAATTACATGTACTATTTCATGCCTTAAAATTGATCTTTTACATTATTTTCAGATTAGTAAATGATCTTGAGATGGCTTGTTTCAAATTTCCAAACTTTGGGAAGGATTTCATAAAATCTCAAAAGCTTAGTCCAGACAGTTTTATACAGATGGCAATTCAGTTAGCATATTACAGGTATGATAGAGTTATAATACTTAACTTACAATGAATGCTACCATTGGTGTGGGACAGTCAAATTATGTCTAAGGAGGACTCCCTTTTTTGTCTTATTAAAAATGTACACAATATTTTGTTTCCAGGTGTATGTAGAATTTAAGTGGTCTAATATAAAGGTGATATCATCATGATTCATTTAGGTGAGCAGATCCTGGTTCCATAACAGTTTGTCCTGATGCCTCAGTCACTGTAGTTGGTACGTAGGTGTGATGTGACTGTCGATAACACCAGCTAGTCACATTATTTGCACCTTGGCATTACCAGCAGTAAAAATCTTAGTGCTCTGGTACTTTAAGCAATTATCAGTTGTTAAAATCCGTCAGTCTCCTTTTTTTTCCTCTTCTACCCAAAAAATTGATTTTAAGTAGCTGGAGCAAGGAATTTATTAGAGGTATTCAGAAAAAAATGAGTGAAATGTTTCAGTAAATGAGTAATTGGGAAAGCTGGTCTTCTCCAGTGGTGATTTTACATTGCCAAAACGCAGCCATTCATGGTGTAATGAGTGTTTGAATTTTCTTTAAAATAAACAGTGATGTATTGCTAACATGAAACAGAAGCCTTAAATGATGTTGCTAGATATAACTCCCATTCACACAACTGTTAAAAGTTTATGGAACTTGGTACAAAATTCCTTGGCTCCAGTGTATCCCCTACATGTCCTCATCGAAGCTAGGGTGCAGATTGAGCAGTAAAATTAACCATCAATGAATTTTGTATTTAATAATAGCATAATAAATGTTCAAAATGTTAAATTTATGTAAATCATTCACACAAGACAGAACTTGTAAAATGACTCGGAAATATCGGAGAATGCAGCACAGAAGGTGTAGAAAGACAGCAGCAAAGCACAGGAATCAATAAGTAAAGGTGAAGTGAAGGATTACATAGTCCTATTTTTAACTGATTGCCCTGAAAGAACTGCATTGATGATAGTGATAGTAGCAGAGTGTCGAAATACAGTAATTTGTGCTTCTAGTTCAACAGAATGTAACAGAAGCCTGGTTTTTGTTCAGATACATCATTCCGCATAAAAATTGGCTTACACTGTCACAAATTCAAGACATTGTTTTGGATAATTAGGATTTTTTAAAAAAGAAATGGTCACTGTCTTAGTGTCTCTTGTATAATGTGTAACAATTCGGACAGTTGCAGTCTTGTAAAAATATACAATTTTAACTATAAACTCTGAAAAATCTTGTAACTGGGGCAAATAAACAAAATGAAAAGATGAAATTAAAATGCACTCCAATTGTCACATTAAACAGCAAAGAAAGGACAAAACTACTGCATTTTTCTTTGTCTCCAGTGGAACATTGCTATTAAAATCCTCAAATGTGCAACAACTAGTCTCTGCTAGTTTACTCCAAAGTTCCTTAAATTTTTAAACATTCTGCAATGTTCATGTATGTTGTTCCTCATGTTATCTTCTGTTCTGAGTGATTAAACTTTCTGTAAAGTAACTCCTACCAACTTAGGTTCTTTTCTTAGTTTGTAAAAATACCTGAAGCTCCTGTTGCTCTGAGTTGTAGCGGTTTATTTTATCTTCTAGACAATCAGGTAGTGATTAAGAGGAAATGAAGAAGTGGCACTGTTTCTCTAAGAATATTTGGATTCCTTTAGCATGACCACATGCTGCACAGCATGATGAATTCAAGGAAGTCATTAGCAATAGTCATTCCAATTTATAAGTGCTGCAGGAAAAGGCAAATGATAGATGGCATCGGATATCAGTTGTCCAAGGCTGTTAGCTATTAGAGTTTAAAATTGTCCTTGTCAAGCTCAGAAGTTTGAATATAAATTTTACCTGTAGACCAAATCAGTGAGCTCAACAGACTAGCTGCAGAGCTCATGCACTTTGCTGTTAGACAGAATAATCTTTAGAGAACTATAAGAAAGGATATTCATGTTCATAGCATTTCATATAATTTTCTGATTATGTTATCTGCATAACAGATAATTCCAAAGAAATTTTCATCATACCGTGTAGCATACTTCTAACAAATATTTCTTTACATTGCTTTTAATTTCAAGGACAGGTTTTGTTTAAACTTTTACTGAAATGGACCCATTAAATTCCCGATTAAATAATGCAAGGCCAAAGAAATCTCTTCCAGGGCAATACGTTAATTACTTACTAATTTACTTTTGTACAAAATTATAATTAAATTCCATGCTTAAATTTTATAGGCAAGGATTGAGTTTATAATCCAAGCTTGTTAATCATGTATAGAGCATGTTTTATCATCCTGCTAATACCTACTTTGAATGTTCACTTAAATTAGATTGGTGCGTAAGTTCATAAAATTTTTCCAGAATTTTAAAAAACATAACAGATACACATAACAGAGACTTTATTCATCGTTATAATGGAGTAGCACCACACAGACTTCCTAGTTGTTCTTGGATTGCATCTGCAGGACATCTCAGTTGTTGGTAATAATGTCAGCAGTGATGGTAAAACTTCAAAGAAGCAATTCATAGTACATTACACCATCATTGTTCCACCATATGCATAAGATTATCTTTTGTGATCTGTGTATGTCTTTGTATAGGGAGTTGCAGCTTTGTTTGAGTTCAACCATTCATTTCTTTTCCTTATGTTAGTATAAACACAATGATACGGGATAGGAAAGGTTGGTGCTGTTCATGACCAATTTAAGACAAGCAAGCAGAGATGCACTTATCGCCATCTGTTGACTATTGTGGTTTTAGGAATTTTTGCACCTTCCTCATTGCATGGAAAAGTCTCAAAATCGTGAAACGATCACATTTCATCAAATTTGCCAGTTCTCGAGTACACTGACATAGAACAGTGCAAATTAATATGTTTAAACAATCTTCTTCAAACCCCAAAGGTCTTCCTGAATATGGAGAGTAACTAACGTCAGAACAATCCTCCTGAAAACGTGTAAACCATTCCCTTGCTGTTTTCTGCCCACCTGCATTAGCCCCATATGTGGCACAACATTTCTGCCTGTGATTCTGCTGCTGTCACCCCTCTGCTGAACACAAAAGAAGAATGTGTTTGAAATGTTCAGATTTTTCCACTTGATGCTCAATTTTCTAGTCTCCACAGCTCCACTCTCTGTCTCCAAATGATGATATAACAATATGTCAACTCAAACAACAGTGAACAACAAATAAAAAAAATTGATAATCAATAAATAAACCCATAGCAACCTGAATACCAACATGTGAAACTAAAGCAATATGAACTTATGCACAATTCAATCACAGGAATGCTACTATCATGACTAATTATCTTTCATTTGCAGAACATTTAATCTGTAAGTATGTAAATAGCAGACTCTATACCAAAGAATCTTAGTAGTAAGTCAAGTTCGCTTCCTTGAGTGTCTGTGAAGCTTGTCTGATAGGACTACAAATGGTAACCACCTTTTCTCCTGGTATTTCTTATAAGCAAATACACCTATTTTAAAAACTTGGAAAGTATTTTCTTCAGAACTGCTCAGCGTTAAACATTGTGTGCCAGTTTTTTCCTCATAAAACATCCAAAAAAGGCTTATAATGGCTGTTGTAACATACTATTGCTTATTTACGTAGAATTATATTTATTAATAGTGAAGATAGTAGGTAATATGACTCGTTGATTGAACCTGCCCTGTATTTGCAAGTAGCATACAGTAACATTTTTTATGTAAGTATCCTATGACAGCATTGAGAGGCTAATTATGTATTGATTTGGAAGATATTATTTAGCACTCCTTGAAGTGCTACTTAGCATTACGAAATTCTCTTGTTGATGGTCCTTGAAAACTCAAGTTAATATCATGTACTGTAATGAAAAGTTAATCACTAATCACACTCAATTGGGTGAGAAAAGTATGACAGAACATGGCTGGCTGATGTAGAAGGTGTAGGCCTGACCGATGAAAAGTCTGAAAAGTTGCATGAGGAACACTTAAGTTTTGAATAGGATCACTCATCTTTAAAATTTATAAAGCTGAGAATAGATAAAGTGAACTCAGTGTTAAAACTTTATCAGATTGAATCAAATGACTTATATGAAAATATTCAATAGTTTATTTATCTGTTAAAGTGCATGCCTTGCTCATCACTTGCACAACAGTATATTCAAGAATATTTCAACTCCTCCCCTCTTCCCGGCTCCTCCTCCCCTCTTCCCTGCCCCTCCTCCCCTCTTCCCTGCCCCTCCTCCCCTCTTCCCTGCCCCTCCTCCCCTCTTCCCTGTCCCTCCTCCCCTCTTCCCTGCCCCTCCTCCCCTCTTCCCTGCCCCTCCTCCCCTCTTCCCTGCCCCTCCTCCCCTCTTCCCTGCCCCTCCTCCCCTCTTCCCTGCCCCTCTTCCCTCCCCCTGCTCCCCTCTTCCCTCCCCCTCCTCCCCTCTTCCCTCACCCTCCTCCCCTCTTCCCTGCCCCTCCTCCCCTCTTCCCTGCCCCTCCTCCCCTCTTCCCTGCCCCTCCTCCCCTCTGCCCTCCCCCTCCTCCCCTCTGCCCTCCCCCTCCTCCCCTCTGCCCTCCCCCTCCTCCCCTCTTCACTCCCCTCTTCCCTCTCCCTCCTCCCATCTTCCCTCCCCCTCCTCCCATCTTACCTCCCCCTCCTCCCATCTTACCTCCCCCTCCTCCCCTCTTCCCTCCCCTCCTCCCCTCTTCCCTCCCCTCCTCCCCTCTTCCCTCCCCCTCCTCCCCTCTTCCCTCCCCCTCCTCCTCTCTTCCCTCCCCCTCCTCCCCTCTTCCCTCCCCCTCCCCCTCCCCCCTATGCCCTACACCCCCTATGACCTAACCCCCCTATGACCTCCCCCCTCGAAACATGAAGAATAATCTCTATCTCTAATGACCTTGATGCCAATTGGACATTACTTCCTCCCTCCCTCCCTCCCTCCCTCCCTCCCTCCCTCCCTCCCTCCCTCACTCACTCACTCACTCACTCACTCACTCACTCACTCACTCACTCACTCACTCACTCACTCATTTACTTCCTCGACAAAAGTAATGTTACAAATTCTCAAAATCATTCATGGCAGCTGTAAATTAACAAAATTTAGAAAAACATATTAGTGGGTGGTAAGGTGCTGGCCTCAATTTTTTTTCTGACTATTTCTTTAAAGAATATCAGATTTAACATAAGAAATACTTCAAATTTTGCATTTTTTCCCTTTATTAGGCTTCATAATCAGCCTGGTGCCCATTATGAATCTGCATCAACTAGAAAATTTATTCATGGTCGGACAGAAACCATTCGCTCTTGTTCTATTGAATCTGTTGAATTTGCAAAAACAATGCTAGACTCGTCAAAGTCTGATAAAGAGAAGGCAGCAGCTTTGCAGAAAGCCATCAAAAGTCACAAGGATTACACAATACAGGTTAGTATTAAAAAGAATATCAGTTCCTTGAAATACACTCCTGGAAATGGAAAAAAGAACACATTGACACCGGTGTGTCAGACCCATCATACTTGCTCCGGACACTGCGAGAGGGCTGTACAAGCAATGATCACACGCACGGCACAGCGGACACACCAGGAACTGCGGTGTTGGCCATCGAATGGCGCTAGCTGCGCAGCATTTGTGCATCGCCGCCGTCAGTGTCAGCCAGTTTGCCGTGGTATACGGAGCTCCATCGCAGTCTTTAACACTGGGAGCATGCCGCGACAGCGTGGACGTGAACCGTATGTGCAGTTGACGGACTTTGAGCGAGGACGTATAGTGGGCATGCGGCAGGCCGGGTGGACGTGCCGCCGAATTGCTCAACACGTGGGGCGTGAGGTCTCCACAGTACATCGATGTTGTCGCCAGTGGTCGGCGAAAGGTGCACGTGCCCGTCGACCTGGGACCGGACCGCAGCGACGCACGGATGCATGCCAAGACCGTAGGATCCTACGCAGTGCCGTAGGGGACTGCACCGTCACTTCCCAGCAAATTGGGACACTGTTGCTCCTGAGGTATCGGCGAGGACCATTCGCAACCGTCTCCATGAAGCTGGGCTATGGTCCCGCACACCTTTAGGCCGTCTTCCGCTCACGCCCCAACATCGTGCAGCCCGCCTCCAGTGGTGTCGTGACAGGCGTGAATGGAGGGACGAATGGAGACGTGTCGTCTTCAGCGATGAGAGTCGCTTCTGCCTTGGTGCCAATGATGGTCGTATGCGTGTTTGGCGCCGTGCAGGTGAGCGCCACAATCAGGACTGCATACGACCGAAGCACACAGGGCCAACACCCGGCATCATGGTGTGGGGAGCGATCTCCTACACTGGCCGTACACCTCTGGTGATCGTCGAGGGGACACTGAATAGTGCACGGTACATCCAAACCGTCATCGAACCCATCGTTCTACCATTCCTAGACCAGCAAGGGAACTTGCTGTTCCAACGGGACAGTGCACGTCCGCGTGTATCCCATGCCACCCAATGTGCTCTAGAAGGTGTAAGTCAACTACCCTGGCCAGCAAGATCTCCGGATCTGTCCCCCATTGAGCATGTTTGGGACTGGATGAAGCGTCGTCTCACGCAGTCTGCATGTCCAGCACAAACACTGGTCCAACTGAGGCGTCAGGTGGAAATGACATGGCAAGCCGTTCCACAGGACTAGATCCAGCATCTCTACGATCGTCTCCATGGGAGAGTAGCAGCCTGCATTGCTGCGAAAGGTGGATATACACTGTACTAGTGCCGACATTGTGCATGCTCTGTTGCCTGTGGTTCTGTCAGTGTGATCATGTGATGTATCTGACCCCAGGAATGTGTCAATAAAGTTTCCCCTTCCTGGGACAATGAATTGACGGTGTTCTTATTTCAATTTCCAGGAGTGTAAATAGACTGTGATAATATCTCAGCCCCATATTATCAGTTTATGTAACCTGATCAGATTAGGCCTTTCAGGCCATATCTTACATCATCATGGTTTAAAAAATCTGTAGTTTTTACATCATTGTTACTCAAGAAATGACAGTTTTTACATAATAAATAGTAATAAAATGGAATTAATAGAATTAAGTATAACTTTAATGTAACTGCCCCAGTGTGAATAACTAACAACTTTATACTACAGTAGTACTGGTGGTGGTGGTGGTGGTGGTGGTGGTGGTGGTGGTGGTGATGATGATAACAGCAGGTACAAAATGTATTTATAGGTGTACTAAAATGACCTTTTATTTGGGTATCCTAAGTGTTACATTCGATGGATACTGCTTATGCTGACAGCAGAACATGAGCAGAAATGTCTTGTCTGTGCTCGCAAGTTTCTTCAGAAGTGTCAAGAAGATAAGGAAGGATTGCTGGACTTACTTTTACGGGAGACAAAACATTGTGTTAATGAAAGAAACATGCAAACAGTGGCATCCCTCAGGGTCACCAGTTGCAAAGAAGTTCTAACAAACTCCTTCTGCTGATAGTCATGGCCATTGTGTTTTGGGATTGTAAGGGGATTTTGGTGATCAGTTCCATGGAATCTGGGACAACCATCAACTCAGATAGTTATTGTGAAACACTATGAAAACTCAGGCAGCTATCCAGAACCAACAGAGGTGACAACTGACAAAGGTGTAATGCTGTTTCATGATAATGATTGATCTCACGTCTCCTGCCAAACCCAGGAACTTTTGACAAACATTGGTTGGACTATGTAGGTTTGCAGAATAGCTTCTGCGAAGTTTGGAAAGTTGGAGACGAGGCACTGACAGAATTGAAGCTATGAGGACGGGTCGTGAGTCATGCTCAGGTAGCTCTGACGGTAGAGCACTTGCCCGCAAAAGGCAAAGGTCCCGAGTTCAAGCCGCAGTCCAGCACACAGTTTTAATCTGCCAGGGAGTTTCATGTAGAAAATAGTGTAAGAAATTCTCCTTCTTGTAAAAATATATTTTGGTTTGAGAAAAATGTTTTTATATGGTTTTTTTTTTCCAACCCACAGCACCCAAAGAAAACGAGTGGGTCTGCCACTGAAATATTATACATAAATTGGAAACAACTACTCAGCTGTACACCCGAAGCAGATCATTAATAAGTCTCACTGAGAGAACTTTAAAATGGTGCGAGTAATGACAAACTGCATAGAGCTGAGTAATAGATTGTCAAACAAACAGAATGTGAATGTTGTGACTCTGTTCCTTAACTTATGTTTTTCTTCAGAGTATATGGGCATGTTAAATTCGTATGTAAACTCCAAGTTTAAGTAACAATTGATAACAATGCATCTTAACAAAATACTCTTTTTCTTGGAAGATAAATTAATGTATCACTGGGAAGTTTAGTCAGTACTTGTTTGTTGTTGTTGTTGTTGTTGTTGTTGTTGTTGCACTTTATTTCAGTGTAGTGTTCAGAATATGAGGGGCATTTGAAAAGTGTGTGCAAAGTCCGAGAGATGGCACCATGTTTAGTTTGTAGCAACTTTGGAAAGAATGCACACAAAGTTTCAGCCATATTGGTCTATTTCTTTGTGTTTGGCATTCGTGTTAATGCAGGAAGTCAAGCGATTGTCAAAAAATGGACGAAAAAGAATTTTGTGTGGTGATTGAACATTACTTTATGAAAGGCAAAACGCCTCAGGAGACAAAAGAGAAACTTGATAAACATTACGGTGAATCTGCACCTTCGATTAGAACAGTTTATAAGTGGTTTCAAAATTTTCGGTGTGGCAATACGGGTACAAGTGATACTGAATGTTCTGAACGCCCTGTGGAGGTTGACTCGATAAAATCCATGATACGGAGATGGATGACAGAAGAGTTCATGTGCGTGTGATTGTTAGTGCTGTGAGCATGAACATTTACGAAATATGTTGCATAAACATTTGGACATGAGAAAGCTGTCTGAAAGCTGGGTCTCAAGATTGCTCAAGCTTGACCAAAAATGGAATCGTGTGAAGTGTTGCAAGGATGGTTTGCAGCTGTTCAGGAAGAATCTGCAGGACTTTAAGCATCATTTTGTCACTGTGGAATACACAGGGATACATTACTATACTCGTGAGACCAAACAAGAATCCAGACAATGGGTTACCAAGGGAGAATCTGCACCAAAAAAGGTAAAGACCATTCCTTCATCCGGAAAGGTTATGTGACTGTCTTTTGGGATTCGCAAGGGATAATTCTCATCAACTATCTGGAAAAGGGTAAAATTGTTACAGGTGAATATTATTCATTGTTATTGGACCATTTGAAAACTGACCTGCGACAAAAATGTCGGCGATTGGTCCAACACAAAAAGCCCTTTCCATCACGACAGTGCACCAGCAGTTGTGCCCTTTCCATCACGACAGTGCACCAGCAGTTGTGATCACAAAATTAATGGAAATAGGATTCCAATTTGTTTCACATCCTCCCTATTCCCCAGACTTGGCTCCCTCGGACTACTATTTGTTCCCCAATTTGAAGAAATGGCTGGTGGGACAAAGATTTTATTCAAATGAGAAGGTGATTGCATTTAGATTTTTGCAAACTTGGACAATTCCTATTATTCAGAAGGGAACAACAAATTAGAATAGCATTGGACAAATTGTATTATAAGTCTAAAAGGAGACTATGTCAAAAAATAAAAAAGGCTTACCCCAAACATGTAAGTAGTTTTTATTTTTGCATGGACTTTTCAAATGCCCCTTGTAAATTGAGTTGCACTTTACATAACTGTTTAGGGCAATATGATTCATTATTATTATTATTATTATTATTTCTCATATTTCTGTTTGCATTATTAGGCAGTGAATGGCCTTGGTGTGGATCGTCATCTGCTTGGATTGAAAATGATTGCAATTGAGAATGGATTAGATGTACCAAAACTGTTTCTAGACTCTGGCTACATTTGCAGTACCCATATGAAATTATCCACAAGTCAGGTTAGTAGATTTATCAGGTGATGAAAGCCCTGATTTACTGTCTTCCTCTCTTTTCATTTAATTAATAACAAATTAGTTTACTTACATGATCAATAACTAATTTGTAAAAATATTGCTGGTAGCTACATTATTTTTAATATTCACCAACCTTTTTCTTTAAATATTCTCATTATTTCTTAATTTGCACCTAGATGTCTTCACATTCTATTGCAATGGCATTTTTGCAGGTTGCAGCTCGCTGTGAAGCATTTATGTGCTATGCTCCTTTGGTGCCAGATGGTTATGGATGCTGCTATAATCCAAGAGACAAAGAGATATTTTTTGGCACATCTGCATTCAATTCGAGTCCCGAAACAAGTGCACAAAAATTTAAAGAGGCTCTTGAACGGTCTCTCATTGACATGCAAAATGTATTACTTGCAAGTCAGTTGAAATCAAAACTTTAAAATATAAGAGAGAAGAAAGAAATATTTATAAGACGTACAAAAGATAAGCATAACGTCATCTTGCTCTGGAAGCAATATGACAGACAGAAATGGTAACTGATACATTTGTATATCTGTATCTTTCTCAAGCACTGAAATATGCAGTCCACTGGGTCAATTTTTTTCTGTGCCATCAGTATTTTTTAAAGTGTTATAGATTGTCACACACGAACAGTGGTTACCTGCATCAGTAATTTTTTAATGTATGTTTTTAAAAAGAAATTGAAGAAAGTATTCTGTAATTGTCACTGTGCTTTGTACAATTGTTGTGGTAATTGTTTGTAACTTACAGAATAATGTTCTTGTAACTGATGCCATGAGATTTTTATGAAGAGCATTATATTTAAATACTACTGCAACGACTGAATTTGTTATACATTTTATACGGTGTTGTAATTTTTATGACAAAGTTTATATTAAATAATCACTAACAACTGCAAATCATTTTATTCCACAATCTTATTCTTTTTTTGATAAAGAGGTGAGGAATGAGGGTGGGTGTGTGTGTGTGTGTGTGTGTGTGTGTGTGTGTGTGTGTGTGTGTGTGTGTGTGTGTGTGTGTGTGTGTGTGTGTGTGTGTGTGTTCTCAAAGTATCTACGAAGTGCAAGTGTGCAAGTGCAGTATGTACCGAAATTTATGAACTTTCGTCAGATTTGCTTCATTTAAATTTGTTATTTGATTGCCTTTAAACCAACTAACTTACTAAATAATTAATGCTGAAGTTCAGAAGCACACACATTATGCATTCCAGAGTTAATCAATTTACTTTTGGATTCCATCTTTTACCACAATACTTTTGTTACCTTAATTTTTATGAACTGAATGACACCATTAATTAAGAATTTGCATAGATTATCATAAATGATTATATATCTAAAATACATCTTGAAAAGGGTTATTCCCAAACTATTTTATGCATCCACATTGGGAATAACCCATTTTCAAGGCGTATTCTGGTAAAAGATAGAATCCAAAACTATATGACTAACTCTGGAATGTATAATGTATTTGCTTCTGAATCAAAGAAAGATGTAACTTCCGAAACTGAATTTCTTCATTCCCCAGTCTGTACATAGCACACCACACCCCACCCCAATGTAGTCAGCCTGCTACCGGATTTCAATCCACACACAGTACCTGTGTATCAGAATCTTAATGTCATGTAATTTTGTTTATCACCTTTTTGTGTATGAAGTCAGTGCACACCTAAACTGCAGTCGTGCGGTACTTCAAGAATACCATTGGCTTATATTGTATTAACTGCACAGTGTCAACTGTATAAATTTCTGTGCATTATTACCTGTCATTATGCAAGTTGCTGTGTCCACTAATTCTGTATTTTGAAGCCGACTTTGATGTTCAACTGTAAAATTTCATATGTAAAAGTATACTATGATTGTCTTGCCACTTTCACACACTTGTAGAAATATAAAAATGCTTGCCAGTAAAAAACCATATCATGTGTAAGCTGGAACTGGTAATCGTACTGTTTTTAATGACAGGAAGTGTGGGAAAAGTTGTATGGTGAACATAATTGCAAGCTTTCTCATAATGCCAGTTTTGAAGAACTTCCTACAATAAAGCCCATTCTACATAGAACATTTGAGCTGGCAAGATTACCCGTGATGCATTATTTCCACCAGCGCTTACTGTGTAGATCGGGCTCACTTGTATGAGATTCAAATTTACACATATAAAGGATACTTAAGCTACAAAATAAGGCTGTAAAATGAATGACAATATTTTCTCCTAAAATTTCCTTCAAAATAAATTCAATAACTAAACATATTAACAGTAGGATCACTGTAATTATTTATGTAAAAAGTAACAAAGTAAATATCAAGCCATACACCACATCTCAAAGGAATTAATCTTCAAGTAATGTTTCAGAACTGCCACATCTGTACCTGCACTTTTCGGGGCATACATTTTCTAGTGTGGCTAAACGATAATGACTTCAGCTATGAATAATTCACATTATCTCTCTCTCCCCCACTATAAGATTTAAGTTTACAATATGTTAAATAATTTTCTTTGCAAAGATTCAAATAGTCATCTCTAAAATGCATTTCCGTAGTAGTTTGTGCCACAGAATTCGTCTGATTTTCTGTTTCACTGTAAGAAACACACTCAGCAATACATTTCTTCTCAGTAAAAGCTTATTATAAAGGCTTGTGAATTTACAATGATCTCTTGTTAATAATTCATGGCTTTCAGACTCTGACTTTAGGAATGGCATGATACAATGAAAATCTTCAAATGTGCTGCTGACAAAGCACCCTTCTCAGTAGAAATCCAACGGATTTGAAGCAGCTTTTTAACAACCTGTAATGCCTACAGCCACCAAAATGTTTTTAAGTTTTGCAGCTGTATGTGGTTTTTGGTAATTGTGCGTAAAGTTCATCTAACAAGCATTCAGAGCTAATAACAGCAATTACCTCACTAAAAACTTATTGAGAAACAAGAGCCATCCTATGCACCATACACTGTACACTAATCATATGCAGGGGTATATTTCTCACAATTCTAGCTACAACACCTTCTTTTTTACCAGTAAACACTGCCACTCCGTCTGAACCATCTCCTACAAGCTTTTCGTGAACCATTTCCACACCTATGCCATCTTTTGAGAAAGCTTGAATAATTTTTTCTTCAATCAACTTTTTGTCAGCATTTTTCACAAAACTGGTGTACAGAAAGAGCAGCATGCATTAGTTTGTTCAGCCACACATGTAACCTATGAAATCGAGTGGTTTTCAGGAAAACAATCCACATAAATGAAAAAAAAGGTCAGTCAGTTTCAAAAAATTAACCAACTTTAAAAGTAGCTGTTCTGCAGTTTCACGTAACTGATCCTATCTTTTCTGGAATAAGCCTTAGCAGTGGCACAATTTCACTCCATCATCACCTGAAAGTGCTGCTGTAGAATTTATCTGTACACTAAATAGCCAGAAGCTTCTTTTGGCAGTTCAAAACTCTAAGTTCACCAATCTTTAATTGCATCCTCAAGTTCTTGTCGGTGATGACCAGGTCTTGTTGTAGTCTCTATCAAAGTTTATACACAAGTAGTTGACATGGACAAATATGAAGCTTAACAGTCAACACTTCAGACAGCAAAAGTATGTACATTTCAGTTGAAGTAATCATAGTTTGTTTCACATGTGATTAAGAAGAAAACTAAAAGCCTAAATCTGTTGCTATGGTCAAAAACATTATTCCATTGAATCGAAACACTTAGTTTGGTGTCTATTGCTCATAGCTGTAAAATATGTTCTCTTATCTTGCATTAAACAAATGGGGAGGTGACACAAATGGTTCCCAAGGCTGGGTTAAAACACAGACTCAAGTTGTAGCGCACAAAGGCTAAGAGCAGGATTGACAGAACTACCACATATATTTATTATGACAGAACATGGGTTAAAAGAAAACGGAATTAGTGTTTACAACAAAGAGGACTATGAAAAAGTGACTTACTTCTGCAGATGCCAACATGAAGGTGGAGGAGATGCAGTAAAAGTACACAATGAAATGGATTGCATACCATGGGCAGTGGACAACTGTATGGAAATGCTACGTGAATCAGCAGCAACACTGTTCAAAAAATTCTGGAACATTCATGATTTTGTGCAAATGGTGTTTTGCAGCGAAATGTGGTTGGCATCCCAGCACACGTCTGTGTTTAATGGGCAACTGCCAGAAGTTGCATTTGTGTATGTGTGACACACAGTTTACGAAGCATTAAATTTTGTGTGAAACTCAAGAAAAGCTTTACAGAGACACACCAAATTATGCAGGTTGCATATAGTGATGAGTGCTTAAGCCATACTTGGTGTTATGAAAGGTTCATGTGGTTTAAAAATGGCCAGATGGGAGTTAAAGATGATCCTTGTTCAAGATGCCCCTCAACATCTACTGACAACACTCATGTCAGGAACATCAACAAAATTGTGCATGTCATTTGAAGACTGACTGTCCCAAGAGGTTGCAGAAGAAAGTATCTTTCAATTGGATCCGGCCATGAAACCCTGAAACAGCATCTTGGAATGCATCATGTTCTGCCAAGTTCGTCCCTCGGCTCATGAATCAACACCAGAAAGACCTTTGCCTCCCAATCTGTTAAAAGCTTTTGGGTCGCACAAATGGGAACAAGACGTCCCTAAACAGAACCATAACTGGCGATGAGGTGTGGCTCTATGTTTATGGTGTTGAGACCAAGGTTCAACCTTCACAATGAGTTGGCAAAGGTTCTCCAAGACCACAAAAACCTTAAAAATGGTCAGGTCAAATGTCAGATCCAACTGATAACATTCTTTGACTTTGAAGGATTAGTTCACCATAAATTCATGCCACAGGGACAAACTGTTAATCAATGTCACTATCAGGATGTGTTACAATGTCTGCAAGAAATTGTGAGAAGGAAATGGACTTAATTGTGGCAGGACAATTCATGGCTCTTGCACTTTGGTAATGCTCCCAGACATTCATTCCTACTGTTGCATTAATATTGCACACAAAATGAAATCGCTGTGCTGCCTCATCCTCCGTACTCTCCAGACCTGGCCCCTGCAGACTTTTTTATATTTCCAAATTTGAAAACCCCATTCAAAGGATGAAGAATTGTATCAAAAGATGAGATAAAAGAAAATTCACAGAAAGCGCTTCGTGCGATCAGCAAGAGGCATACCAAGACTGCTTCTGGAAGTGGGAATGGAGTTGGGAGTGGTGCACCAATTGTAGAGAAGAGTATTTTGATGGAGACCATGCACAATAAGTAAAAGATAAGTGTAGAAAACTTTTGTGGACAAAGTTCCAGCAATTTATGAACTAACCTTGTACATACAACATAGATGAAGTTTAGCATGTGTAACTCAGGCAGTAGACAAATGAAAGTAAGTTTGTCGTATATTTCTTGACCTTTCAAAAGCTTTTGATTCTGCATGGCACAACGTATTAGAAAACTTAAGTGTTTTGGTACAAGGGGGGAAGCACCTGATACCATAAAATATTGGCGTCGATAGGTCACATCGACCACATGAAGCATGATCTTTGAACTCTAACTGCTATGATGAGCCGCCATGTTAATGTTCCAGTCAGATTTTTGTACCTCATACAGTGTACACGTGTATCTTCCTTTGTGCTGAAACATATGTATGTACACACATTTATGGGAACAGTTTCTCGTATACAATTATCTGTATTCCCGTTTCCCATATTGGTGGCCCCAACATGATATACGAATGAACACGCAACCTTCTCATCTGGAGCTACCCTCGTCCCCCCTGGCCATCTCCTTTATACGAGGACAAACCCATTTCATGGTTTGCACTTGTGGAGCACCTTTTCAAGTTACATCAGGTGACCGACGACAACTCTAAATTTCTATGTCTCGTCACGCTCCTCCATGACCACTCAGATTTAATTTGTGACCTCCTCCTCCTTTTGCCGCCGCCTAAAATACGAGTTCGCCAAGAAGACAATATTGGACCGACTCGCCTGCTCGCCACAGGAATTAATAATCAAGATCCTGTATGAGGAACACCTGGGGGACCGCACTCCGTCAAAACTCTGGCACCGCCTTCAGCTACTTGTGAGTGAATGCACGATGCCGGACATTACACTGTGGACTGTATGGTCTGCCAAGTTACCTACCAACCTGCAGATACACCTGCTACCCCACTCCTTTGAGTATATCGGCTCTTGCCTTCACATCGCATATCATCTGTATGCACTACTGTGACAAAACCAATCACCACAGTGGTTGGCACTGTTTACCGGCCGTCTGCAGGCAAAGGCAGGGCTCCTTCCACCTCCATGCTGTCTACTCCACCAGGCAGTACTCATTTGCTCTCTCCTCTTTCTGAGCACTCAAGAATCGTACATGCACCATATATCCCAGTTTACATTGCGGAACACATCAACGAGTACAAATCTCCTCTGCTGTCACAATCACCGCCACCACCACATCTGTGCTGTTGGTACCACAAGAAATTCGGGCGAGGTTATGCAAGGCATCGAAGGCTTGTTGGCGTAATGTGGGAGGGAGCAAGTGCGTGTAGAAGAGTCACACCACACTTTGTCCGAAATGCCGGAGAACTTGGCTTTGGAAAACATAAACGATGTCTGAGGACCCATGAGGGGAACTTGAGATTCGTTGTCAGAGGCCTGGAGAGCGGAGACATTGGTCAAATCGACGATGCGTGAGACAGTATTGATACAAGAAAAGAAATCAGCGTGGATGTTTTCCGTGTATGAATAGATATTTATGAGAACAATTTATAGATATTTATGAGAACAATTTGTTGTGTATACAATTATCTGTATTCCCGTTTCCCATAAAATCATTCATGGAAAACAAAGATCTGTGTGTAGAGATAAAGCAAAATGTGAACAATATGAACATCGACTCAGATTTTGAATTTGTTAAATATGGAGTGCCTCAATGACTAGTGCTGGGCCCCACTGCTTTTTATTTTATATGTAAATGATATGACCAAAATGTTAGGTGAAAATGTGCCATCATGAATGCAGATGACACTTCATTTGTTATAAGTAGAGTTTCAACAGACACTTACAAAAGTGAGTTTCTCTAAGAATGGGAAATGGAACAAATACTTCAGAGGAAACAATGTCAATAAAACCACCTACACAAATACCTGCAAACAGAATTGTATTACTATCAAGCTTGGAGACTTGGATCTAAAAGAGGCAGAAACTTAAAAATCCCTGGGTTTAACAGTGGATAGGTACTTGACATGGGAGATGCATATAAATAATATTTGTCCTAAAGTGAGTTCAGTTATATTTGTAATGAGAAAAGTGACAAGGACAATAAACACACAAACATTGCTAACAATGTACTAGTTCACTCACAAATTTCATATGGCACCTGTTCTGGGGAAATTCTTCAAACTTGCACATATAAATGATACTTACGTTACAAAATAAGGCTATAAAGTGAATGACAAAATTATCTCCTAAAGATACCTTCAAAATAAATTGAGGAACTAAATGTATTAACAGTAGGGTCACTATAATTATTTATGTAAAAAGTAACCATGCTTCACTGTTAAACAGACATCTATAACTACAACACAAGAAATAAAAATGATTATCATATTGAAGGAAATCAGCCCAGACTAACTGCCAAAAAGGCTGTAAATGCAGGATGCCTTCTATACAACAGTTTGCCAAACTGTATAAAGAAAACAGACAACATGTGTGCTTTCAAAAATAAACTAAAATGTCACTTGATTAACACTTGTCCATACAGTGTTAACGAATACCTTGAAGCAAAAAATTAATGTAGTCTTTCATATGTAACTGGGCAAATATGTAAAAAAACTTTCTGAAAGCGTAAAGTGATTTTAATCTTTGGTATTTATGTAT
The DNA here is from genome assembly GCF_023897955.1 of Schistocerca gregaria. Taxonomy (NCBI): domain Eukaryota; kingdom Metazoa; phylum Arthropoda; class Insecta; order Orthoptera; family Acrididae; genus Schistocerca; species Schistocerca gregaria. Next base: position 274,953,045 of record NC_064924.1, on the reverse strand, counting down.
AAATGTCAACTTTTTTTAGATGCTTGCTTTTTACATACCATTTTTGAAGAAGTTATATTATTTTTCTGATATTAGGATGTAGTTGTGTATGTTTGAAACTTGTAAATTCTCAGATTTCATGTAAACTTGTCCAGTACTATGGTATAGAAAAAGGTCCATAGACATAAATAAATAGACTACAGAATGTTGTTCAACTTCTTTAATTTATAATATTTTATGAATTCTATGGGTAAGAATGTCTGCCATTCACTGGCTAACAAGATTATTATAATATTTTGTTTGTGTATTATTTCTCATGGGGATCATATATTAAAGTATGCAGTACTAATTTATTCCTACACAATGGGTATTCTGGGTTTATGACCATGGGTTCTGTCTTGTAAGTTAAACATTAGTTACTGAAAATTTGGTAATTTTTAATTAGGGATTCTAGCTCATCAATATGTATTTCACTATATTCAGAGGAATCAAACAATCAATAGTATATCAACAGATCATGGAAGTTTACAATAGTTCGGGTGTAATTGGCACTGAAAGTTTGGACCATGTGAAATCTTTAATTAACAATATCTTTTAAAACTAATTGATTTTGGGCTAATGTAAAACCTATTAGCTCACAAGATCTTCCCTATGGTTAGATGTATGAAATTTTATAATTGCAATAACTTTTGATTGCCAGTATTTCTGATGAAACTAATTCTCTCATTGCAACCAGGACAACAAACTGAATGCTGTGAAAAATAAAGTTTTGTGAGGGAATTTGTTCCTACAGTTTTGAGTATTTACATAACATGTGCTTAATGCGGGAAGTTTAGCATTGGAATTTTCAAGAGAAAATTAGGAAAAATTCTGTGTAGAGCTTAATACATGAACTGGACTGCATTCACAGTCAGATGGTAGGCATCAACCTGTTTTGACACAGTAATAAAATTAATCATTGTTGCTGCAGTCTTATCTGCATAAAGATATGTTTGCATATATAAGCCATTCACAGTTTGTAGCTGTATAAATTCTGGACAGTCATGAAAACTGCACTCACTTTTTAAGGCCACACAAACTGATTGTTAACACTTTTGACAGTTGCATCTCATTCTTCCTTCTGATTTTCTAAATATAGCTTACAAGCATTTTCTGTACATGTTTCTAAGAAATGATGTTTGTATAATTCTTTCTGCTGTACACAATCGGAACGAATAACACTTTTTTCATGTTTACATATGATAAGATTCTTTTGCTTACTCTTCTTTACTATCCCATTTCTTGACCAAGATAAATCACTAAATAAAGTTCTAACAATGTTTAATGCAAGCTCTGCACAATATCACTAATCCATCTTTGACATTGGTAGTAGTAAACATCATCCATGGTCAATTTTTATGCAAGGCTACTCGAAAGTTTTTCCTGTTGCACTGTCACTCTTTGATGATGTATGTTCACCTTTGTCATGGCTTAAAACTTTGTCTCTATCTTCATTACAAGCTAAATGCTCCACCTCCAAGATCATCTCATCACTTCTAGTTAGTTTTCTTATGTTTTCCTGCACATATTTACTTACCAAATCTTGTGATATTGCCAAATCTACTAATAGTGGTACTGAAATTATCAAGTTCAAAGAGATGGGTAAATAATCCACTTTCTGTATGTTCCATTGTGTCCGTTTTCAGTGTTCACTCCTCTGTTTCAATAAATATACTGCCAAAAATCATTGACATACTGTATTTGGTTTCCAAAAAGTGATCAGTTTGTGTTACAATAAACTTTTCTGAAGTAGTTACTTATGTAAAAGCCTCCTTGCAACATAATTTGGCAAGGATAACTGTAAAATACCTTTAATGCTGTAACTATAAAACGTATGACTACACCAATTACATGTGAACATGTTCAAAGGTGAATAACTACACTGACTGTATTCTAAAAGAAAAAAAGAACCAGTGCACTCTTTTCACAATAACCATGCTAGCGATAGACATTTATTCGGTACTAGTGCTTTCTTTGCGATGATATTTGTGCAAATTGATGTTGGGTCAACAGCGTGCATTTAAAGTTGCAGACCGTGGGAAGGGCTTTCCTCTCATAACAATAAGATGGAAAACAATGCATAGGGGAACTGACGTACGTCTCCCTGTTAATTGTTAAACTTTTTCTTTTCGGTGTATTGTTGTGTCGTCTAAACACCAGCGCCCTTGTCACAGCCCTTACCACCATACTGGTACAGCACTGCTTTTATTTATTAATCCGTGGAACAATATATATTGTATGGATGTTGTCTGTTTATAATACATGAGTACACATTTACATTTACAATTAAAGAGATTTCTCATATTTTATGTAGTTTTTATAACTAGTCATACACACATTTATAATTACATCATATTTTGGTGATAATGTTATATGTTGCTAATAATCTACACCTTTGTTAAATATTCTTTTACAGTATAACAATTTTTACTTACTAAGAAGGTTTTAAGCTTTTGTCTGAAAGTGAGGGGCTCATTTATTTCTTTAATTTCCCGTGATAATTTGTTGTGCAGTTTTATCCCATTATAAAATATACTTTTTTGCGTCTTTGCCTTGTTCTTTCTATTTAGATGGAGGTGGTGACAAGATGTTGTTTCATGGTTATGTATTAGGCTGTTTATGTTATACATGTTGAGATTTTTCTTAATGAACATTATGTTCTGAAAGATATAGTAGTAGTAGTAGTAGTAGTAGTAGTAGTAGTTTTATTCATCCGTAGATCTCTTTTTACAAGGATATAGGACATGTCAAAGTATTTACAAGCTTAGATCAATTTACAATAAGCTAATTCGTATACACATATATTTACAGACTTCTAGTTAGAGACAATCATTAGATTTTACTCCTGGTATACAATAATTTATTTACAAATAACTCATTAAATAATGTAATGCCACACTATTCACTCATATTTCACTATCAGTCACTGCACACACTATACACACATTGTTTCATAACACTTCACTCACTCACTACACACACACACACACACACACACACACACACACACACACACACACACACACACACAGGTGATCCTTGGGCCATTTTCTGTACTGCAAGTTCCCATTTGCTATCCTGAAAAACTGAGTCAGCATCCCTTCATAATGAGTGAGATGTTGAGCTCAGAAAGAGGAAGAGGTGTTAGTATTGTGCTACGCATAGCTTGAGGGGAGAGTGTCTCTAGAAAGGAAAAAAGAAGAAAAATAATAAAGTGAAGGTGTTATGTGGAATATTGGATGTTTTATAATCATCATTATTATTATTATTTGTTTGTATAACATTTTTTTATCAAACCCCTACTCTGCTTTATCTAAGTAATCCTTCAATGTATAAAATGTATTGCATAACAGGTACTTTTTAGCTGCCTTCTTAAATAAGTGTATTTTTGAAATTTCTTTAATCTCTTTTGGTAATTTATTGTACAGTTTTATTCCTTGGTAGAAAATGCTGTTTTGAGTTTTATGTTTATTTTTTCTTGGTAAATGTAAGTTGAGTCTACCTCTTGTTGCATGGTCATGGACAGAGCTGTTTGTGCAGTTATTGCCAATGTTACTTTTGATGTGTACAACTGACTGGTAAATGTGTTCACATGGAGCAGTTAAAATTCCCAGTGTTTTGAACAGATCTTTACAATGAGCTCGACTACTATTTCTGGTTATTATTCTTATGGCTCTTTTCTGGCGTTTGAAAATTGTGTTCATATTTTGTGGATTTGTTCCCCAAAAAAGAATGCCATAGCTAAGAATTGAGTGTACATATGAATAATATGTAACTAAAAGACACTGCATGTTACACACAGATGATAGAATTCTAAGGGCATAACATGCTGATGACATTCTGTTTGCAAGTACCTTTGTGTGTTCGCACCACTTCAGCTGAGAGTCAATATTCATTCCTAGAAATTTTGTGTTTGTTACACAGTCTATAGAGGTGCCATCTACATTTAATTTAACATTGTCATTTTTCCTCTTCAAACTGAAGTTCATGGCATTAGTTTTCTTTATGTTTAATGTCAATTTGTTGCTTATTGACCAATCGTAAACTTCCTTGAGAGTTTCATTTGCTTTCTCGGTAAGGAGTTCTCTTGTTCTCTCATTGACTATAATATTGCTGTCATCAGCGAAGAGAATTTTCTCACCATGAGTAACACTACTGGGAAAGTCATTGATGTATATCAGGAATAGTATTGGTCCTAATATGCTACCTTGTGGAACCCCTATATTAATATGTTTTGGTTCTGATAAGTATTTTACTAAATGTTTAGATCTATTTGAAGTATGTGTTATCTCTACTCTTTGTATCCTATCTGTTAGGTATGATCGAAACCAGTCATTAGCTACCCCTCTTATTCCTAATGCTTCTAATTTATTTAATAGAATCTTGTGGTCGACTGTATCAAAAGCCTTAGAAAGATCCAAAAATATGCCTGTGACACACTCATCTTTATCAAGAGCATTAAGTACAACTTTTGTGAATTCTACTATGGCTGACTCCGTATTTTTGCCACTTCGAAAACCAAACTGTGATTTGCTTAAAAGATTGTATTTATTCAGATAATTCATTAATCTGTCTTTCATAATTGCTTCTATTATTTTTGAGAATGCTGACAGCAGGGAAACGGGCCGGTAATTTTCTATGTCTTCTGCATTACCTTTCTTAAGCAAAGGTACAACTCTTGCCTGTTTTAGCTGCTCTGGAAATGTCCCTGATGTGAAGGAGTCATTTATTATATTTGTTAATGGGCCTTGTATAATCCCAATGCATTGTTTCAGTACACACATTGGTACATCATCTAAGCCTTCTGACTTTTTATTTTTTAGCTTTTGAACAGTTTTATTGACTTCATTCTCTGTGGTTGGAAGTAACATCATTGTATCTAATGCAACAATTTTTGCAGGTGTTATATTTGTTTTGGGGAATTTTTGCTGTAACTTCTCTGCAATACTTGAAAAATGCTCGTTTACATAGTTTGCTAAGTGTTGTGGATCATTTATTACCTTATCCCCCTCCCTTAGCAGTATGTTATTCTGCGTTTGTTTGCCTCTCCCCATTTCCTTTTTTATAACATCCCAGACTGCTTTGCTTTTATTCTCTGCATTATATATTATTTTGTCATTAAATGACTTTTTTGCAGCAATCAGCACCTTCCTATAAATCTTTTTGTATCTATGATAGAAATTTAAGAATTCTGGATCATTGTGAATCTTTTTCATGGAACTGAGGTGTTTAAGTGTTTGGGAGGACTTCTTAATACCTGCTGTTATCCATCTGTTTTTGTGAGATGTTGATACAGTCATGCATACTTTTGGAAATGCTGTTTCAAAGTTCAATTTAAACAATGTGGAGAATTTGGAGAATTTCATATTCACATTGGTTTCCTTATACACTTCATCCCAGCTTTGTTTTTCTAGTTCTTTTGAAAAATCTTTTATTTTGATTTCTGATAGATGTCGTTTATAGGCTTGTAGTTTAGGGAATGATTCGATGCCTGATTTTACTGTTGTTATTTGACAGAGATGGTCTGATAGTCCGAGATCTTTTACAGCTACATCACATTTTTCCCTGTCTATATTTGTGGCCACATGGTCAATTACTGATGCAGTCATTGTAGTAACCCTTGTTGCACTATTGACCAATAGGGACATGCCAAAACTTTGAAGGATATTTATGAAGGTGCTGCTGGATTCATTTATGATATTAGTGTTGATGTTTGTGTCCCCACACAGAATTATGTTGACCTTTGTACTTGAGACTTTATCTAGAACTTCTGTTAATTTATTGAAAAAAATGTCCACACTACCACTGGGAGATCTATACACACACAAAATAATTAATTTCTTGGTGATATCGAGCCCTGATAATTCAATAGCTGATATTTCAATGTGTTTGTCTTCACTTACTGTACTGAGGTCATGTCTAGATTTGAACTGTGTTCCTTTTCTGATATAAATGCATGATCCTCCACCCCTTGAAGTAGTTCTGCAGTAAGAGTTTGCCCTTTCATACAATGATAATACTACATGTTGGATTTCTGTGTCTCTACACCAGTGCTCAGTAATACAAACTACTGTGCAGTTCAAAGATTGGAGCTCAACTTCTAATGCTTGTATTTTATTTTTTATTGATTGCATGTTTTGATGGAGGATTGTTAAGTCTGTGAATTGCCCCATGTTACTCTTTCCGATGGTTTGTTTTTCTTTGTGACATCTGGTATGTGTGATTTTTGAAGTGTTATAATCTGTCTTGTGAGTGATTGTTTCAGTATTTTTTTAACTGCTAGAGATACTCTTTAGGCAGGGGAACCTGTTGTCTGGATTTATCCTAAAAAAGACCTACTTTTCCTACCTATGACAACAGGTATTTGACCATGTGTGGCCCGAGATCCACCCCCTATACTTTCATGAATCAGCTGTACCAATCTTCCCTTCCCAGTCCTGTTTAGGTGTAGGCCATGCCTAGTGAAACCCCATCTGTTGATAGTCCCGACGGGCACCAGAGAAACATGAGCAAAGTTGGCCGTCCTCAGAGCCATCCCCAGCCCCACATTGATTCGCCTCACAGCTCCATCAAGGCGTGGCTGATCATGACGCCGGAACAGCTCAACAAAGTGTACATTGGTGCCATGAGTCAGGGAAGCTATCTTGTCCAGGTCACCACCTATTTCATATGCCCCATCCCCGTCCAAACTGTTTCCCGCCCCACCCACTATCACTACATGGTCCTCTTTTGTAAAATCCTTACATAAAGACCCTAGGTCCTCTATCACATGACTTAGACACAGTTAGAATGCCTAACTTTCTAAATAATTCTAGACAGTGGGCCCTGTTGTTGTCTTTATGCAGATGATACAGTTATCTAATGAAGCACAGTGCAAAATCTGTGCAAATATTCAGTCACGTCTTTACAACATTTCAGAGTGGGGAAGAGGTTGGCAGCCTAATTGAGAAAATATATTATCCTGTGACTACAATATCAGTAAGTCACAATTGGAGTTGGTCCGTTCCTACATATACCTGAGTGTAACAATTCGTAGGGATGTGACATGGTACAATCCCTCAGGCTCAGTCATAGGTGAAACAGGTGGCATGGTTCTACTCATTGGTAAAATGCTAGCAAAATGTATAACTGCTTACAAAACACTAATGTGACTCAGCATGGAATATTGCTCAAATATGTGGGATCCATACTAAATAAAACAAACATGATATATTGGAGATGATACAGAAGGGACAGCACAAATAGTCACAGATTTGTTTGATCTACAAAACAGTGCCACTTCGATTATGAAAGAACTGAACTGGCTAATGCTTGAAGATTAACATACTACCCTGAATGTTTGTACAACCGACTTTAAGTGATGATCTAGGAATATGCTACAGCCCCTACGTTCACGTGCTCACGAAAAGAGGAATATGCTAATTACAGTGCGCAGATGCTTTGAGCAAGCATTCTTCCCGCACTCTGTACATGAAGTGAAAAAAGCCCTAATAACTGGTTCAATGGGAAGTACCCTTAGCCCTGCATCTCACAGTGATCTACATAGCACAGGTATGGTTGTAGATGTAAATTACTTTTTTTTTTTAATTTGTGTCGTTGATTGAAACAAATGGCTCTATCAAATTCGACAGAATTATAAAATCGTATTGTGACATCCCATAGGGAAGTTGCGAGCAGTGAATGCCATAGTCCAAATACGGCTGGTACAAAATTTTATTCCCTCACATCTGCTAGAGAACGTTTTCGTACAACACTTCAACTACACCTTGTTTCCATCTGCTCATACTGTTGTATATTATTGATACAGCACAACATACAACTATTTTATCCTCTTTGCTGTTAATACTGTAGTACCACGTAACTGTAACATATAATACGACAAATACCAAATTTTTACGCCTCCTTCATTGTTGCAGATGATAATAATAAAATGCAGAAATGTTTTTCGCCAGCGTGGACGGGGACTTGTCAACAAACATAGTTGAAAACATACTGTAGGCTTGGTCACGGACAATGTTATGAAAGGAAACGTATTTTAAATACAGCGTAAAAGAGGTTTAAGAGTCATTTTTTAATTTGGTTTCAGAGATGATTTTAAATGTTCGTCGTCTGCATATGTATCACCAGGAAAGGCTAACACAAATCAAGTTATGTTTTCAATCAACTGGACAATACCAGTTCGTTATATTTGATGGCTTCAGTAACGTAGATTCCAGAAGGCGCTCGGTCAAAGGCAGAGATTTTGTTAATCTTTTTGTATTTTTTCCTGCTGTGCCATTATTTTCCACCAGCAGAAGACCTGTCTAGAATATATCTCTCATAAAAACTGCGTAATCGATTGGTATACATTCTGCCTTCAACCCTACTTTTTAACTGGATACTAACGAGGGAGCTTAGTATATAAACCGTCTCCTTATTCTCCTTGGAAACTCCACAATGCTGTTGAGACCTCTTTGATGCTACATCATGTACCAGCGTATTTAATACGTTTATGCGACTGGTTCTGCGGATGGGTTGAAATCCAGGGATTATACAATGGAGGATTCGAAGTAAGTCCACAGAATGGCCATATTTACTTGCAATCGGACAATACTCATTCAAGAGCTCCTCAGTTCTTTTCTTACTGTTACAACTGATGTTATACTTCCAGCACCGTAATATGATTATTCGTAGCGTAATCTCCTCTTAAAGTCCACTTAACACACAAATTTAGGTTAATCTGTCCCGTTGTACGAACTCTACCCCAAAAAAATCTAGCACAGTTTGTTATGTAAATGCCTGAGCTACATCACAGGACATTTGTATCCATATCATAGATATATTCTCTTACACAGAAATAATAGTAGTATGGAAGTAAATAAATAAAGGTTCAGTTTCTACAGTGGGACCACAATTATCGGGCAGATCCGATAATCTGGCAGGCATAAGGAATTTTATAGTAGTTTTTATCTCGGTGCGGTTGGCATTACAGTTTGGCGCCTTCAACGAACATGGATACAGTTCAGTACAGTACTCGTCAGTAAATACTGTCTGCCCCATTGAGTGATTATATTCTCACCAAGAATTCAATGGCATTTTAGTATTTTGCTAGTGTACACGATTCTTCGTACACTAAACTTGGAGTGTTTCCTTGTGCATGAGAGCTGTGCGATTTCATTAGTTATTTTATAAAGTTGTTGCACTGTATCAGTATTCTTGTAAGGCGGTCGGACTAGGTTTATTCACAAAGAGACGAACGAAGGCTCACTCGTAAGTCGGCAGAAGTCGGTCGACTTCCGTTCGATCATTTTATGTATCCGGTCGCTGCCAACCTCAGCGATCTAATCCAGAACCTTGCGTATGCCGGTGTGTTGCAACTGCTAAGTGATTGTTGTGTTGTGTTGGGTTGTGACGCACGTTAATCCATATGTTGATGAGCGATGAAGCGTTAGATGCACTTTCCACCCGTCGGAGTAGCGTAAGCGGTAGTACTTTACGGTGTGGAGCAAGAAAATAATTAAGCTTTCATTCAATATTGCGAGCAGAGCAAAGATAAAAAGTTGCTCCATACACTGTCTCACAGTCGACGAGGAAAGTACGCAGAAACAATGTTAGCACTGTGAAAAGAATTTGGGAATTTTGCAGAGATAATTATGGGAAATCACCACAAACTACCGTCAAAATGATATAAATTTACCTTCAAATTATTCCTTTGTACATTTTTTGAAACTGCCTTCCCGTGTCTGAGTTACTTTACAGTGGCAATTTTGTTTGTGTGTGTGTGTTTTAAACAACCCATAGTAGTTGTAGGAATTCCTCGTATTGTTTCCCTTTCAGAGAGACTTCTTTAAACGACATATACAGTTGCCTAAGCTAGGATCACAAGTTTTATTAGGCCTACACCTCGCAATGGTTTACTGTGGTGGACCGTTGGTGTCGACTGATTAAAAAAAAATCCCTCTGATCCTTTACACGACTAAAGTCGCAATAGCAATGGCGATTATTGCCACAACTTAAGTTTTACTACCGGCTTCTTTTAATTTCTAATTGTCTATATGAGAACGGATACAGGATTAGCAGCAAAAAGTGCCATTATTCAACACGAAACTAAACAGTTTCCATTTCATGAATCCTTGTAACCTTTTTCTACGGTACCCTGTCTCAGTTCTTACTTTTGTAGACATGCAGTACATAGCCCTTAACAGCTGGTACGTAGGACTGTAGGTGACACACTCAACGCACTTGCAGCATCAATAATTGACAAGTGAGTGCAAGATAGTGGTAGCACTGCATTCCGTAAGCGCAGCTGTTTGGCTGTGTCCTACGTGAGCGACAGAAGTGATCGACAGTGCGCAACTTCTGCATACGTGATACTCCGGCGACAAGCCGCAGCATCAGGCGAAAAGCCCGGGTATCCTGCGTGCGAGCGGCCATGTCGCGCTACATTGGGCTGATTAGGGTCAACCAGCTGTTTCTATAAAACGGCGCACCTAAACTGTAGAAAACATTAAGTTCCTAATAAGTTACAATGACCCATGAAATTTTACAGATATTTGATGTTGCGAACATAATTCATCAGCTGTCAGTGTTAAAGCCAAGCGTTTCAATTAATCTGAATAGTCTAAAAGTAAAGCATACAAAATTTTGTAGAATACTGTAGCTGGAGAGTAAGGCTACAAAATTAGGTTTACTTAAGAAAATGAAACGGAAAGAGACGATGTGCATGAAATTTTCTAAGGGAGGAATCCCCATGGAGAATTTCATAAATATCAACTATGAAGGTCACCATACAACTTCTTTGAATACACGTAAATGAGTAGAGAAGCATTCGATTATCTCATTAAATAATTAAATACGAATGTTTTTCACATGATCAAGACCTTTTAACAGACAATAAATGCGGGAGAATGACTGACTACATGATTAAATAGCCGCATAAGTACGCAAATTGATACCACTATACAGGGTGTTACAAAAAGGTACGGCCAAACTTTCAGGAAACATTCCTCACATACAATTAAAGAAAAGATGTTATGTGGATATGTGTCCGGAAACGCTTAATTTCCATGTTAGAGCTCATTTTAGTTTCGTCAGTATGTACTGTACTTCCTCGATTCACCGCCAGTTAGCCCAATTGAAGGAAGGTAATGTTGACTTCGGTGCTTGTGTTGACATGCGACTCATTGCTCTACAGTACTAGCATCAAGCACATCAGTACGTAGCATCAACAGGTTAGTGTTCATCACGAACGTGGTTTTGCAGTCAGTGCAATGTTTACAAATGCGGAGTTGCAGATGCCCATTTGATGTATGGATTAGCACGGGGCAATAGCAGTGGCGCGGTACGTTTCTACCGATACAGATTTCTAGAACGAAGGTGTCCCGACCGGAAGACGTTCGAAGCAATTGATCAGCGTCTTGGGGAGCACGGAACATTCCAGCCTATGACTCGCGACTGGGGAAGACCTCGAACGACGAGGACACCTGCAATGGACGAGGCAATTCTTCGTGCAGTTGATGATAACCCTAATGTCAGCGTCAGAGAAGTTGCTGCTGTACAAGGTAACGTTGACCACGTCACTGTATGGAGGGTGCTACGGGAGAACCAGATGTTTCTGTACCATGTTCAGCGTGTGCAGGCACTATCAGCACCTGATTGGCCTCCACGGGTACACTTCTGCGAATAGTTCATCCAGCAATGTGTCAATGCTCATTTCAGTGCAAATGTTCTTTACGGATGAGGCTTCATTCCAGCGCGATCAAATTGTAAATTTTCACAATCAACATGTGTGGGCTGACGAGAATCCGCACGCAGTTGAGCAATCACGTCATCAACACAGATTTTCTGTGAACGTTTGGGCATGCATTGTTGGTGATGTCTTGATTGGGCCCCACGTTCTTCCACCTACGCTCAATGGAGCACATTATCATGATTTCATACGGGATACTCTACCTGTGCTGCTAGAACATGTGCCTTTACACGTATGACACAACATGTGGTTCTTGCACCATGGAGCTCCTGCACATTTCAGTCGAAGTGTTCGTACGCTTCTCAACAACAGATTCGGTGACCGATGGATTGGTAGAGGCGGACCAATTCCATGGCCTTCACGTTCTCCTGACCTCAACCCTCTTGACTTACATTTATGGGGGCATTTGAAAGCTCTTGTCTACGCAACCCCAGTACCAAATGTAGAGACTCTTCGTGCTCGTATTGCGGATGGCTATGATACAATACGCCAGTCTCCAGGGCTGCATCAGCGCATCAGGGATTCCATGCGACGGAGGGTGGATGCATGTATCCTCGCTAACGGAGGGCATTTTAAACATTTCCTGTAACAAAGTGTTTGAAGTCACGCTGGTACGTTCTGTTGCTGTGTGTTTCCATTCCATGATTAATGTGATTTGAAGAGAAGTAATATAATGAGCTCTAACATGGAAAGCAAGCGTTTCCGGACACATGTCCACATAACATATTTTCTTTCTTTATGTGTGAGGAATGTTTCCTGAAAGTTTGGCCGTACCTTTTTGTAACACCCTGTATATTAAGCAGCTGTGCCGTAGCAGTAGCGTTATGGACAGTGATTACGTATTTCGACAAGATCACTGGTTCGATTCCAGCTTTATATAATATTTTAACTGACTCAGCTACAATTCTGTATACTAAGTTTTATGTACACTGTCTTCACTGCATTGCTAAGTATATTTTTAAGATCTTGCCAAAGAACATGATCTTTAACTGTATACACACCTATCCCAGTATATCACACACATTAAGTTCCTATGAAATTACAATGAACCACGAAATTTTACAGATATTTGATGTTGCAACATAATTCATCAGCAGTCAGTGTTAAGGCTGGCTCTGAGCACTATGGGACTTAACTGCTGTGGTCATCAGTCCCCTAGAACTTAGAACTACTTAAACCTGACTAACCTAAGGACATCACACACATCCATGCCCGAGGCAGGATTCGAAACTGCGACCGTAGCAGTCGCACGTTTCCGGAGTGCGCGCCTAGAACCGCGAGACCACCGCGGCCGGCTAAGTGTTAAGGCCAAACGTTTCAATTAATCTAAATAGTCTGTAAAAGTAAAGAATATAAAATTTTTGAGAAGAAAGTCAAAAGTTTTGTGTAATGATTTGCTAAAAAATATGAAATAAAAAATATGAGGGAAATGTCTGGTGCACCTCATTTTCTGTTCATGATTTCGAGCATCATTGAAAGGCATGTAGAGCGTTTCTCTATGATCTGCTTATTTCTTTTACACAAATCATTTCATAAAATATTCATTCCACTGATTTGTTTCATTTTTAATTTTCAAGTTTTATTCAGAAAGCATGATCTTACTTACTCCTCGTTTGCCTTCCTAACGTACTGGATTCAAAAGAAGCCTTTTTGACATTCACATATCGCACCAATGTATCTTTTCATGTGCAAAATAGCTAGGCCTTGAACAGATGAAATTTTTGACACTTCATTTACATAGCTTGGCAGCAGCTTTTCGTGAAATATTTCAAGTTTTGCTCAACTCATTAATTAAGTTTTCGTTATTTACCCTGATTACTTTCAAACAAAACTAGACCTCACCCTTGCCACTTTGATACCCTGTTTATTGTTTCTCTTCCTTTGTTTGGCTATGAAAATTCAGACAAAATTTTAGGGAATCTTGTTTTCGCTATGCTCATGCGTTTATAAAAACGTATCGCGTGCTAATCATACGATAACATAGTCCTTTCTATGCGCTGACTTTTCCAAAACTTGTCCTTTCGATATCTTGAACCTTTTATGAGATACGACGATTTTTAACACCACTTGATTCCTGAAGCGCTGGAAAGAATGAAGAGAGATATCATTCCAGTCTTAACTTTAAATACAATTTAGATATATTGGTTACATTTCATACGCAACAATGTATGGCCTTAATTAAATTATACGAAAGTGTGATTTTACCACTACAAATTCTTAAAAATTTCGTGCAGACATGTACTCAATTTCATGCAGCACAGTAACTACAGGGTGTTTCAAAAATGACCGGTATATTTGAAACGGCAATACAAACTAAACGAGCAGCGATAGAAATACACCGTTTGTTGCAATATGCTTGGGACAACAGTACATTTTCAGGCACACAAACTTTCGAAATTACAGTAGTTACAATTGTCAACAACACATGGCGCTGCGGTCTGGGAAACTCTATAGTACGATATTTTCCACATATCCACCATGCGTAGCAATAATATGGCATAGTCTCTGAATGAAATTACCCGAAACCTTCGACAACGTGTCTGGTGGAATGGCTTCACATGCAGATGAGATGTACTCTTCAACTGTTCAATTGTTTCTGGATTCTGGCGGTACACCTAGTCTTTCAAGTGTCCCCACAGGGGCGAATAGGGAGGCCAATCCATGCCGCCTCCTGTATGTTTCGGATAGCCCAAAGCAATCACACGATCATCGAAATATTCATTCAGGAAATTAAAGACGTCGGCCGTGCGATGTGGCCGGGCACCATCTTGCATAAACCACGAGGTGTTCGCAGTGTCATCTGAGGCAGTTTGTACCGCCACAAATTCACGAAGAATGTCCAGATAGCGTGATACAGTAATCGTTTCAGATCTGAAAAATGGGCCAATGATTCCTTTGGAAGAAATGGCGGCCCAGACCAGTACTTTTTGAAGTTGCAGGGACGATGGTACTGCAACATGGGGATTTTCGGTTCCCCATATGCGCCAGTTCTGTTTATTGACGAAGCCGTCCAGGTAAAAATAAGCTTCGTCAGTAAACCAAATGCTGCCCACATGCATATCGCCGTCATCAATCCTGTGCGCTATATCGTTAGCGAATGTCTCTCGTGCAGCAATGGTAGCGGCGCTGAGGGGTTGCTGTGTTTGAATTTTGTATGGATAGAGGTGTAAACTCTGGCGCATGAGACGATACGTGGACGTTGGCGTCATTTGGATTGCAGCTGCAACACAGCAAACAGAAACCCGAGGCCGCTGTTGGATCACCTGCTGCACTAGCTGCGCGTTGCCCTCTGTGGTTGCCGTACGCGGTCGTCCTACCTTTCCAGCACGTTCATCCGTCACGTTCCCAGTCCATTGAAATTTTTTAAACAGATCCTTTATTGTATCGCTTTTCGGTCCTTTGGTTACATTAAACCTCCGTTGAAAACTTTGTCTTCTTGCTACAACACTGTGTTCTAGGCGGTGGAATTCCAACACCAGAAAAATCCGCTGTTCTAAAGAATAAACCATGTTGGCCACAGCACACTTGCACATTGTGAACAGCACATGCTTACAGCAGAAAGACGACATACAGAATGGCGCACCCACAGACTGCGTTGTCTTCTATATCTTTCACATCACTTGCAGCGCCATCTGTTGTTGAAAATTGTAACTACTGTAATTTCGAAAGTTTGTCCGCCTGAAAATGTACTGTTGTCCCAAGCATATTGCAACAAACGGTGTATTTCTATCACTGCTCATTTAGTTTTTATTGCCGTTTCAAATGTACCGGTCATTTTTGAAACACCCTGTATGACAAATAACGAAAATAAATTCAGACCTGTATCGTTTAAAGATATCAAGCTATAATATGTGAAAGAACCAAATTTTTTCATGAAATAGTTTTCTTAAATTCGAATGATAAGATTTCATAACTGCCATCGCGTCCGCTCCACTGCTTTACCAAGAAGACACATGACTGTCACTCTCTGTCGCGCGTGCTGCCGTGCCATAAGTCATCAGTTGCAGTGGGAGACAGGTGGCGATACAGATGTCGCTCACATAGGACACTTCCGTAACAACACCTGTGTGTTTTGTCGCATGAAGCTGTTGCGCAGTGTCGGTCGCTTCTGTCACTGACATAGGATGCGACCTTTACCCCTTCATTGCCCATCATCCGCCACAGACTTGCATGCTTAGAGTCATTGGGCAGAACTCGTTTCCTCTGCTCCGCCCCTCCCCTTCCCCCACCCCCTCAAACCAATCTTAGAATTCATTCTTATTCTTGCACTACCCTTAGGCCCATCCCACAACCTCTCCCCGCAGCCCACCGCTCTCCGCACCCCTACCATTCCCTGCACTCCAACCATCTACATGCTTCCTGAAGTCCATAAACCGAACCACCAGGATGACGCATTGTGGCTGTTACTGAGAGAATCTCTGCTCTTGTAGGCCAACACCTACAGTGTATTACCCTCGACCTACCCTCCTATACAAAAGATACCATCCATTTCCTCCATGTACTGTCCACAGTTAGTGTACCTTTACAGGGTGTATATGACCCGGGAGATCTGGGAAAAGCCTGGGAATTTTTTCATCTGAGAGAAAAGTGGGAAAAACCTGGGAATTTTTTAGAATTCTGGCAATTTTTCATTGTTTCAGTTTTGAGTTAAACTTTTGTAACTTTAAGTGGTAAGAACCAATACTCTAACAAAGAATAGTACCGTATCTCGCTACTGTGGAATAATACTGCAGCAATAAAAAACGAACGAGAGGGGAAAAAAAAAAACGAAAATAAAATTTAAGTTGCAAAGGAAATACACCGTATACAACAACAAAACACAGTGTTCATACAAGCATCTGCCAACAGCAAAATGTGTCAAAGGCTTTAGGAAGACTGTGATGTACCTTAAAGTGTAGCATGCACAAAATAGATCAACATTATATGTAAAAGCTTAGCTTTTCTTGCAGCTTATTAATCTTAGGGACCAATATAATACATAAAAGATTTTCATTTTCTGTAGCAACACTATGTATATTAATTTAAACCATTACGGTACCTTTTCCAGTCAGCCATGGTGGCTGAGTGCTTCTAGGTGCTTCAGTCTGTAACCGCAACCGCTACAGTTGTAGGTTCAAATCCCGCCTCGGACATGGATGTGTGTGATGTCCTTAGGTTAGTTAGGTTTAAGTAGTTCTAAGTTCTAGGGGACTGATGACCTCAGATGTTACATCCCATAGTACTCAGAGCCATTTGAACCATTACCTTTTCCTATTTGTGTGTTCGCACTACTAAACAGTGATGTTGCTATCAGCTGACTACATCATGTGTCCTATGCACTGAATATCCGCTGCCATTGGCTGGCGAGATTGCTTGACATGAGCTATGACTGGCTTAAAAAAACACATCATAGCCTCGATTTCAATTCTGTGGAAAGTAACATGCAGTGGTTGGTATAATTCGAATTTATACTTTCATAATATGAAAATACGCAGTGTACATGTTTCTGCACATCAGACATCTTTCCAAAACGTGTTTTTTCCCCCTGAGTTTAGTTTTCTAATGTGCCGGGAAATTCTATGCCAGTGTATAAAACCACAACCATTGAAAGGACTGATAAGTTTTACGGTTCCGAGGAATATTATACTGTTACTTAACAATGAAAAAGTATATTTTCATCAGGGAGAAAGTGTATTTTTAACTGGGAAAACCAGGAATTTTGTTTCGTTGTCCATGTATACATCCATGTATACATCCACAGTGCCCTGCTTGTCACTATTGATACCATCTCTCTTTACACTAACATCCTGAAAGCCCATGGCCTTACCACTATTGAACATTACCTTTCCCAATACCTGACAGATTCCAAACCAACAACCTTTTTCCTAGTTGCCATGACCGACTACACCCTAATGGACAATTACTTCTCCTTTGACGGCATTACCTACAAACTAATCTGGCTACCACTATGGGCACTCGCATGGCACTGTCCCATGCCAACCTTTTTAATGCCCATTTAGAGGAATCCATCCAAAATGCAAAACCCTTCACCTGGTTCAAATTCATTGATGACATCTTTGTACTCTGAATTGGGGGTGAGGACACCCTATCCACATTCCTCCAGAACCTCAACACCTTCTCCCCCATTCGCGTTACCTGGTCCTTCTCGATCCAACAAGCTACCTTCCTCAATGTTGAAATCCACCTAAAAGATGGCTACATCAGTACCTCAGTCCGTATCAAACCTACCAGCCACCAGCAATACCTGTGCTTTGGCAGCTGCCATTACACACCAAAAATTCCCTTCCATACAGCCTAATCACCCATCGCCATCTCATCTGCAGTAACAAGTGGTCCCTCTCGAAATATACCGAGTTTCTCACTGAGGCCTTTATAGACTGTAATTACCCACCCAATCTTGTATCAAAACAGATCTCCCATGCCTAATCTTTCCAGTCACCCACCACCTTCCAAAGTCCCACAGTCCAGCCGCAGAGGAGCATCCCCCTCGTGACTCAGTACCACACAGAGAATTACATTCTCTGCCAGGGTTCCAACTACCTCTCATCTTGCCCTGAAATGAGAAATGACTTATCCACTATCTGCCCCACCCCTCCTACAGTGGTATTCCACTGCCCAATGAACCTACACAATATCCTTGTCCATCCCTACACAACCCCTGCTCCCAACTCCTAGCCTCATGTCTCATATCCCTGTAATAGACCTAGATGCAAGACCTGTCCCATATATCCTCCCACCACCACCTACTCCAGTCCGGTCACAAACATCACCTATCCCATGTAATGTTACATGGTTTTATGCTTGATTACAGAATTACTATTTTATCAGTTGATTTGTTTTCACCACGTAACACCCGCTGTTTACGCCCTTCTTTGTTGCTGAGCGATGTACCACTTTTTGTTCTGACGCTGCAACTCTTCCTTTCCTATATCTTTACTACTTTTTATCTATATAAATGATGAACTATTAGTTTTGCCGTTTCACAACTTTTTAATAACTGTGGAAGTATTAAAGGCATCGGGTCCCACCTAATGTATCACCCGCCTATACGTTTTGCGTTAACCTTTCAAGACTCGATCGATTGGTTTACAAAGAGAAAGCAGAATATCTCTTCCTTTGATGTTGTCCGACAATGACCTAGGAAGCTTGATGCCCTCATGGCCCAGGCTCTTCCATGGCTCACAGTAGTTTGCAGCATTCGTTTTATTCCTTGCCCACTTGCCGCTACATCAAACTTTCATGGTGATCATTGGGCAACATCTTCCACGTTATCTGCAACATAAATAAACTTTCTTCCCACAGTATTTCTGAAAACCCAAAAACAAACTTAAAGAACATAATAATAATAACTGTTCTTACAATTATTCGTAAAGTCTTGGTCAATTTAATGAGGTGTGGGACAGGCCTAAGCCTTGTGACACCACACCCATCAAAGGCAAGGCTACCTGTGAAACCAGTCAGGTGATCTACAAGCTAAGCTGCAGCCACTGAGCTGCATTCTATGTGGGCATGACAACCAAAAAGCTGTCTGTCCATATGAATGGCCATTGACAAAGTGTGTCCAAGAAACAAGTGGGCCACCCTGTGCTGACTGCACTGCCAAACATGACATCCTTCATTTCAGTCTCTGCTTCATAGCCTGTGCCATTCAGATCCTTCCCACCAGCACTAGCTTATCTGATAGCATGGGTGGGAGCCCTCCCTGCAATATTTCCTGAATTATTGCGACCATCCTGGCTTCAACCTTTGTTAGACATTGTACTTACCCATCTAGCCCCTTCCCTGTTCCCATTCCAGCACTCCAAGGCCCTCTGTTCTACCAAAGCATCCGCCCAAAGCATCCACACTCAGTTTTTTTACTTCTTTTCCACTACCTCCCCCCATCTCTCCCCCTCCTCTTTGTCTAACTTCCTGACTGCACCTAACTGCCCTACCCTCTCTCCATCTTGTTCTTGCACTCTCTCACTAACAGTACTTTACCATTCCCCACCTCTTCTCTGCTGACCCTCCCCTTCCCTGCCCCGTCCTCCTCCTCATCCCCCCCCCCCCCACACACACACACATACACACACTGTGGATACGACAATGAAAAATGCACCACATTGTAGAGCATCTCAAAGAATTTATTTATTTATCACCAATACACCTCCACATGTGAACCATTGGTAGCATGAATAATATCGAGTCTATATTAAATTTCTTGTCAAGTTCTTTCCTCTGTTATTGTTGCAGTCGCATTAGTGATAGAATATCATCCACTTTGGTTGCATACACGCGGCCCTTAACGAGTCCCCACATGAAGAAATCAAGCGGAGTAATGTCGGGTGAACGTGGCGGCCAGGTAATGGGTCTTCCATGTCTGGTCCAACAATTGGGAGATTTCCTATCCAGCAACTTGTGAATAGCCTTTGGCCAATGTAGCAGAGCCCCATCTTGTTGAAAAATGAAGTTGGGTTACAAGTCTTGTATCTGAGGGTACAAAAACAGCTCCAGCATGTCCAGATACACTGACCCATTCACTGTTTGTTCTGCAAAGAAGAACGGTCCAAAAATCCTGTCGTGCATTAGCCCGCACCAGACGTTTAGTTTAGGGCTGTCACAAACATGTTCAATGACAACTTGCGGATTTTGTGAATCCCAAATCTGAACATTATTCCTATTAACCCTTCCTGATAGTTGAAAGGTTGCCTCATCTGAGAATAAATATATTTACAGTCAGCTGGCATCCATATCAATACACTGCAACATATCCGTAGCAAATTGTTGTCAACATGGTTTGTCATTCAGCATTAGATGTTGCAGAATTTGCACTTTGTAAGCACACATATGAAGAAGCTGGTGAACTACACAATCCAGTGTTGATTGAGGTACATCAAGTTGCCTAGATACTTGACAAATTGACCTACATGGGCTATTGAGAAACGTTTGTCTGATGTTCTCCACTGTCTCTTCTGAAACTCTGTAACTTACACCACCAGAATATTTCAGAACACTTCTTGTTGCCAGAAACTTCCTATACCGTTCCTTAACTGTTTTCTCGTCAGGTGGATCACATTCATACACATGATGATAATTTCTTTGCACAGGAATTGGCGATTTTGTTTCTGCAAACCACACTACTGCTTGCACGTGCTGCTGTGGAGTCACCATTTTCACTTCATGTGGCCATACTGCCCTCTGGTGACGATACTTGGATCTTCTGATGCAGGAATATAAATTCTTTGAGATGCTCTACAATGTGTTGCAGTTTTCATTGTCATACGTACTGTGGTTTTTCTCTCGTGGGTCCTTGAAATCAGGGAGGTTTAAGTAGGACACCCTGTATTGTTACATTCCATTCTGAATTTTCTATTGTTCTATATAACCTTAGCTAGAACTCAGCCTACACTATATCCTGTTGTGTTCAACATTTTCACATGATTGCGCACTACAAGAATGCTGTAAGTATTGAAATGGACACTGATGGGCAGTAACAATATTAGTCCATCACATTCATTATTGAAGAAAGAAATAAGGATTTCAACGATACAGGATACATACTAAGTATGTGGAATGTACATTCTGTGTGTATTACAATGTTTTACACAAATGTTATGATTTCTTTTTTGATCTCACAAGAAAGAGTATTAAATCTTTTGATCAACGATTACCATTTATAAAGGATCAAACAGAAGGAATAGAAAAGTTCTAAAAGTAGCCAGAGTGTACTCTCTGAAGAGGACCGCATGGTCTCTTTAAGGTATCTAACTAGAATTTCTGTATAACTAGAGCTAAAGTATTAAAAGAGTAGAATTCTATATAAAGAAGTAGATTTTCGTATTTAAATTGAGTTACTTAATGTGGACAGTGCAAAAAATCCATAGTCATAAATCATTTTGTGAAAGCGTAAGCTATGTACTGTATTTAGTATAAAATACACATATGTGGACTATATAAATCATGATTCCAGAATCTCATTGACTCCCATTCTGCACACACTCAAAAGATGATTATTCAGGCATTTGACACGTGGTCACATTAATGAGAGTGGCCAGTGTATTATGACCATTTGCCTCAGAACGTGTCCTACCGACAGATCACTTCTTCTAGTCAAGTTGTGCCACAAATTCCTCTTCTCCCCAATTCTATTCAGTACCTCCTCATTAGTTATGTGATCTACCCATATAATCTTCAGCATTCTTCTGTAGCATCACATTTCAGAAGCTTCTATTCTCTACTACCCTAAAGTAAATTTAGAACATAAATATGATCTATTAGAACACAAAGGTTTACATTTGCACCGTAAATGAAATGTATAATCAAATGTTTTGGCTCTTAATTGCAGAAACAGTCACACTTGTTATTTTCAGTTACAGTGCCATCTACCATGAATGGAAAACAATGATTTAAGTAAACTGTAAGTACGAGGTGTGATTTGAAAGTTTTAAGAGTGGGTTTGTAATTGTACAATGGTGGTACTTAAATGCTACTGTGATACATCTCCTTCAAAATAGTTGCCTTCTGACTGAACACACTGACTCCAATGGTTTTTCCACTTTTGGAAACATTCCTGGATTTTTTTTTCCTGAAGTGTGTTAAAGATGTTCCCTGTATTTGCCTGGATGTGTTCAAGCAAGTCAAATCGCTTCACTTTCAGTGAAAATTTCAGTTTAGGAAAGAGGTGAAAGTCCCCAGGGGCCAAACCAGGGAAAGATGGCAGTTGTGGAAGCATAGGAATTTTGAATTTGATCAAAAATTCAATGATGGAGAAGGCATGATGAGCCAGGGCACTTTCATGGCGTAGCACTCAACTTCTGCCTTTCCACAATGCAGTGCTTTTCTACCACCCCTTTTCACGCAAACACTCAAGGATACATTTGTCGTATTCCTGGTTAATTGTCTGTCCTCCAGGGGTAAATTAATAATGCACAATACTGGTAGAATAAAAAAAAAACCACCAACATTGTCTCCACCTTCGACCAACTTTGCTGTGTTTTTTATGGTTGTGTTGAACCTGGAGTCTTCCACTACGAAGACTGCACTTTGATTTCAGGATCATATCCATATACCCACAGTTCATCACCTGTAATTACCCTATTTAACAAAGCTGAATCATTTTTAGTCTGGTTTATCACTTCTTGGCACACTTCGAGTCGGTATTGTCTCCAGTCAGTTGACAACACTTTTCGAATGAATTTTGCGGACACTCGACACAGATCTTTAGTTAAAATTGGCTGAACTGCATAGAAACTTTAAATTAATCAGCCATCTCCCTAATGGTAAGTCTATGATCAAAGCACACTTTCACATCATTTTTGAGGTGAGAAGATGGCCGGACCGTGGTTCATCTTCAAATTATTCACGGCCATTTTTAAATCTGTTGAACCAGACAAAAACATTTGACTGGTTCATACAGTTATCTCCAAAAGCTGTTTTTAATAGTTCGTAAGTCTCAGAAGCTGATTTCGCAGTTTTAAAACAAAATTTCACACAAATTCATTGCTCTGTTTTTACGTCCATTTTCACGCAGACAGAATCCGGCAACTAGCCCTAACAGACCCACACTCAACCAGCTGCCACAATGAACTGAATAAAGGAAATGCAGTTTCCTGTCAGAGGGCATTCATGGACAAGTCAATAACTCATTCCCCACCCTCTGTGTACCTGCCTGCCAAACCAGTAAGCAGTAGTGGCTCCATTCTTAACACTTTCCAATCATACCTCATAGAATCCGAATATTATTGTATTTGTGGTTTTCAATCCAAAGACTGGTTTGATGCAGCTCTCCACACTACTCTATTCTATGCAAGCCTCTTCATCTATGAGTAACTACTGCAAACTCTATCCTTCTGAATCCACTTCATTTATTCACCTCATTGTCCCTCTATGATTTTTACCCTCCACTCATCCCTCCAATACTAAAATCGTGATCCCTTGATGACTCAGAACGTGTCCTACCAACTGATCCCTTCTTCTAGTCAAGTTGTGCCATAAATTTCTCTTCTCCCCAATTCTATTCAGTACCTCTTCATTAGTTACATGACCTACCATCTAATCTTCAGTGTTCTACTGTAGCACCACATTTTAGAAGCTTCTGTTCTCTTCTTGTCAAAACTGTTTATCATTCCTTTTACACATCCATATATGGATACACTCCATACAAATACTTTCAGAAAAGACATCCTGACATTTAAATCTAACAAATTTCTCTTCTTCAGAAACACTTTCCTTGCCATTGCCAGTTTAAATATTATATCCTCTCTGCTTCAATCATCATCAATTATTTCGCTGCAGTGTCTCATTTCCTAATCTAATTCCCTCAGAATCACCTAATTTGATTCCACTATATTCCATTATCCAGTTATTTTGCTGTCCAAATAGTAAAAATCACCATCTACTTTAAGTTTTCGTTCCTAATCTAATGCCCTTAGCATAACCTAATTTAATTTGACTACATTGCATTATCCTTCTTTTGCTTTTGTTGATATTCATCATATATCCTCCTTTCAGGACACCCCGTTCAACTGCTCTTTCATGTCCTTTGCTGTCTCTGACAAAATTGCGATGGCCTTGGGAAACTTCAAGGTTTTTATTTGTTCTCATTGGATGTTAATTTGTACTCCAAATTTTTCTGTTGTTTCCTTTACTACTGCTTGCTTAATATACAGATTGAATACCAGGAATAGGCTACAATCCTGTCTCACTCCCTTCTCAACCACTGCTTTCCTTTCATGTCCCTCAACTGTTATGATTGCTATTTGGTTTCTGTACAAATTGTATATAGTCGCGAGCACCAGTATTTTACCCCGAATACGCAATAAAAATACAAAGTTGACACTGCTAAGTTGACACTGCTAATGCAGTAGGAAGGGTGGTTAGGAGGTGGCCAGTTGTAGCAGACATGGATATATCCTGTACCAATATTAACTTTTCACCTAGGACATCTCTCTCTCTCTCTCTCTCTCTCTCTCTCTCTCTCTCTCTCTCTTTTTTAATTTTATTACTATGCATTGATTTTGATTTAGCTGTCTCAAATTAAAGCAGACATCCTGTATAAACCTGAGCCATGCACCATGGAGTGAAGTTCCTGCTGAAGATTGTGACTGCAGTGTGCAGTCCAGTTCAGCATGGTCAACCTGTGTGCTGCACTCAGACCATAGTATAATCAATTCTTGTATGTAATAGACTACAATTGGAAAATTCAGTATCCTGTGGAAATATTATTCTATGTTTCTCATTTTATAAAATGGAACTTTTCATTTTAAAAGATAGAATGGAACATTGGTTGAAAGGTGTTGTAACAAAATCTTGTGTCGAAAGTTCGGAGGTGGTTGCCTGGATAATGTGGCATGAACCTCAAAGATTTCCAAATATGACTATTAGATTCAAGAAGGTAATGTAATGACTTCTAGCTCATTGTTTTCAAGCAATAAGGTATCTAATGACTCGCTAAAGGAGGAAAAAAAAGAAAATTATGACAAATCTTACATCAGTCTTGTACAGGTCTGGCCAGAAATTCTGCACGCGTGCGGTGCTCATGCACATGTGCAACTTCCGGGTGACAACGTGCACGCCGCAGCCGTCAGCATTCATGTAGTGCATGTTTCTACTCACAGATGTCGCTTTATCCACTTGCTGGGATACTCTGTACCGGCACATTGTAGTGCTCTTTCCACAGCTTGCAAGCAAACCACGGGAAGTTATTTCACATATTAAACATTTAAAATACTGTCACAGTCTACTCAATGAGACATCTACTTTTATGTTAACAGTTTAACCCAGTAAGACATGTAATACAGTTAACAACCATGGGTTATTATTAAGGCAGCATGACTAACGGCACGTATATACGCGTAATGTTTTTGAGCTAGTATTTAAGAAAGAGAGCACTTAGCGACTTCCAATGAACCTTATTCATGATTTCAAATAACATTAAACTAATGCAAGGTTTCCTATAACTAATTCTCGGTGCCCTCAGTTACATCCACATAATTTCTGTCTCACTGACCTCTCAACAGAATGATAACCGGAGACCTCTCGATGATCACCTGTTATTTCAGTACCATTATTGCTATATCTTTCATCAGTTCTGTCTGAAATCTGCATAATAACTGACAATTAGATGAATGTTATGTTTTATTGACTTCAGCTGAGCGTAGCCCTTCACATATTTTTTTAAAAACCCTAAATGTAATTATACATTGAAACAATAGATTTAATGACCAATTTTCCTCTTGCTTGTACCACATAAACAGGGAAGTGGAGCTGCTGCCGTTCATTTAGGACACATGTCTAATAACAGATGTTGCTGTCGCTCCCTATCACACACGTGCGCACATGTGCAGCACTTCCGCACGTCTGCACACTGTGCAGCGTTTGGCCGGCCCTGGTCTTGTATTTATTGATTCTAACAGTTCACATCTTTGCATGTTATGAAGGAAGGTACTTCTTAATAATTCCATATGACTACCTAAGATGTGTCAACATTTAGAAACATACACCTTAACTGCAAAGACAGGAATGAATAACTTTTTACATGTAAGAAAGAATGATTCTTAATAAGTCAGAAAACTAAGGAGTGTGACCAAAACTGTGAATAAAAAAAACACAGAGAAAGTATTTGGTCAGCTACTGCACTGCACAAGCAGGTGAAGCACACACTATTGCTGAGAATTTAATAAAACCATGTGTGGAAGATATAACACAATGTGTTCCTAATGAAAAATCCGCAAAGCATCTTTCTACAGTGCCACTTTCGAATCATACTGTTTCATGTCGAAGTCGTGATTGTACATTATACATCGAGCAAGAACTAGTTGGTCACTTTCAACACAGAAAATTTATCGTGCAAATCGATGAATTGACTGATTTTGCTGGACTGGTCATCTTGCTGATAATTTTGTAAGATCCATGTAAACATTCAATTGAAGAAGACTTGCTTATGTGCACATCACTGCTCAATAACACTATAAACAAGAAATTTTTATCAAGATTAATAATCTTTTTCAAATAAAGCATCTTGATTGTGAAGTGTCACATGCTGTTTAGATAAATGACATTTGCCACTACCTGTTTATGACATGGAAGGATGATAGTGAAAAAACAGCATAGTAGTATCAGTTATGGAATAAGTCGCAAAACACCTACTGTGTGTGGTCATTTTGTTTCACATTTGTGCAGAGTTGAATGGAGAGTTGTGCAGTTCAAAAAACAGCAAGACATGATGGCAAATAAATGTTTTCACCTGCTGTGAGAGGGGCCTTTTATGTTCTGATGTCACAGCTTGGTGGTGTCTTGACTGTCAAGGAGCTGATACCCTCTCCAAGAATGAAAACAGTAGTGAACAAAGGAAGCTCTAAAAATCAAATGTCACTTACTTCTTGTTGAGCCTTTGAGACAGATTTTGTGTTTAATTTATATTGAATCTGCTCCAAGTTATGAAATAATCATGATCTGTACACCCATTAAAACAAATACAAGACAGTCAGTGATGAAATGCTGATGTCATTTCATAGTTAGAGTAGATATTGTTTTTCCTTCCAGCAATAACAGGTTCAGAGGGGAATAGTTGAAGTCTTTCCAGGGCTACATATGTTTCCATGGAGATAATGCTGTGCAGGACCCCTACATGAAGAAGATAAGTACAGACTGAGTTACATTAAAGGTAATACGTCAGGTGATAGATCGAATTTGAGGGTTGTGACTTGGCTTCAAACCCACATGAATGGTTAAAAAAAAGTAATTTTGGTGGTGGTGCCAATGTAGTGAGATATTGTAGATTATTGACAGATGAATAGACTGACTAACAGTTACAGTGACGTGAAAATGCTTATTTTAGGGGTCTGCAGATTTCAGGTTTTCTGTGATGGTGAAACTGTGGCAGAACCATTCCGTTGAAAGTGCTGAGCAGATAGTTCTTGGGGCAGGGGAGGGTGTTGGATTGGGAATTTATCTCTGGGGTACTGTCTTCTTTTCTTCTACAACCCTTACACACCTGTCACTTTTCGCATTACTCCTGCAGGTGTATCAAATTAGTCATCCCTCTGTTGACATGCAAAGTTCCTACTGTGGAATCCAAATAATTGAAGTTACAACCTACAACAGTGGAATTGTAGTACATGAGTGCAATTTCATGTAGACTGACAGAATTCAATGGAGTGTTGATAACATGACACATGTTAGTCACGCCACGTGTTGCAGCAGAGGACAGTCCGTGGAGGATACAAAAGACTTGGAAAATTGATGTGTTCTTACATGCATAATAGAACAAGAGAATATAATGCTAAAGGGTCAACAAGCTAATGACGTGTGTTAACTGACCTTCAAGAAGAAGTATGTTACACATGACAGGAGTCTGAACATTAATGTATGTTCATGACAAAGGATTTTATATAGAAAAGGAGATGAGATGCTAAGTTCTCCCAGTATATTAAAAGAAGTACATTGAATATACTCAAATAGTCAAGTGTTGTCTTGCTCTAGTAGTTGTAAGAGAGTGAAAGATAAGAAAATATGTATCAATAAGCAGAAGCAGAATACATAGGGATGAGAACTACGTGTACTTCGTGTTGTGTGATAAACAAGAGCAAGAAGTTAAAAAAAAGTTGAAAAACAAAAGAGGAGTTAAAATGCAGAGTTAGAGAGTAATCTCTCTCTTTTTTTATTTTTTATTTTTGCACATATAACAACACCATGTACACAAATCCTTCATCGAGAACATACATTAATGTTCAAAATCCTGTATTGCATAGCACAGTTCTTGTTGAAGATAAGTTAGCACACCTTCTTATTAGTTTGTTGACTCTTTAGTGCATTATCTCTTGTTGTGTTACACTTGTTAGCACACCACCAATTTTCCTAGCTTTTTATGTCCTCCATGGGCTCTCCTCTCCTACAACACATGGCATGACTAATATGTGTCATGTATTCAACACTCCATCAAATTCTAAATTCTATCAGTCCATTGTCATCTTCATACGTGAAATATTCTCCAGTTGTAGGTTACAACTTTAATTATGTGGACTTTAAAGAGAAAGGGATCCTGCAGTAGGACAGAGGGAGGATAGATTTGGTACTCCAGATGGAAAAACAAGAAAAGAAGGAAAGCGACAGGTGTATTAGAATTGAAGAAGAAAAGAAGTTAGTGCCCTATAGAGAGATTCCCTTATCACCCTCCACCCTATGTGCTAAGGCACTTCACCATGGCACCAGAGGAAATAGGTGTTCAACATTTGCTACAGAATGGATTTGCCACAGATTCACCATCACAGAAAACCCAAAAACTGACCCCAACAAACCCCTGTGAAATTCAATAGACGGGGAAGTATTTACATGTAAGTTTGTCGTCAAACTGTCTCTATAATCATGAAAATTAGTCTATTCATCTATCAATACTCTATAGAGGTGGCTTCCCCTAAAACAAAAGCAAAAACAAAAAATATATAAACCTAAGCATACTATTCTTTTTTATTCAGTTTTATAAAATGTATAAAACTGATAACATTTTGCTCGTAATAGTGTTTTTACTGCATTCATAGCTTATCTAAATCACATTGTTCCCACTATTTTACTTTTCTACACATTTTATAGTTTTGTAAATTCTTCCAACTTCTAATAGTATCAGAATAAAACTAAAGTCATTCTTATTCTTAATTTTTCATGTACCATGTAATATGCAGTTAAATAAAACACTTGGAAATATTAACTGTCATATATTAATCATAAAGTTTATGAATTAAAGCATCATCTACTATCACAAAGTAGCAGTTCAGCAATCACAAAACAAGCACTATCTGCTATGTGTCCACATGTTGCATGTGTATATCTGCCCATGTTCACAACCAGTTCAGTTCCCCACTCCAGCCCGATTTCTTTTTTTCTTTTCTTTTTTACAGGAGTGATAGCAGAAGGTGTTTCTTTATTAAAAGGTAACAGGATAGTCGAAGAAGAAAGAAACTGTCTCTGGGAAAACTGTTGTTGTGATCTTCAGTCCTAAGATTGGTTTGATGCAGCTCTCCATGCTACTCAGTCCTGTGTGAGTCTCTTCATCTCCAAACAACTACTGCCATTTACATCCTTCAGAATCTGCCTACTATATTCATCTCTTGGTCTCCCTGTATGATTTTTAGCACCCAACGCTTTTCTCCAGTAATAAATTGGTGATCACTTCGTGTCTCAGATTGTGTCCTATCAAGCGATCCCTTCTTTTGATCAAGTTGTGCCACAAATTTCTTGACTCCCTGTTCTATTCAGTACCTTCTCATTAGTAACATGATCTACTCACCTAATCTTCAACATTCTTCTGTAGTACCACATTTCAAAAGCTTGTATTCTCTTTTTGTCTAAACTTTCTAATGCCCATATTTCACTTCCATACATGGCTGCACTCAAGACGAATGCTTTCAGAGAAGACTTCCCAACACTTAAATCTATATTTGATGTTAACAAATTTATCTTCTTCCAAAATACTTTTCTTGCCATTGCCAGTCTACATTTTATATCCTCTTTATTTTGGCCATCATCAGTTATTTTGCTGCCCAAATAGCAAAACTCATCTTCTACTTTAAGTGTCCATTCCTAATCTAATTCCCTTAGCATCACCTGATTTAATTTGACTGCGTGCAATCACCCTTGATTTGCTTTTGCTGGTATCCATCTTATATCCACCTTTAAAGATATTATACATTCTGTTCAACTGCTCTTTCAAGTCTTTTGCTGTCTCTGACAGAATTACAATGTCATCAGCAAACCTCAAGGTTTCTATTTCTTCTCCTTGGATTTTAATTCCCAATCCAAATGTTTCCATTGTTTCCTTTACTGCTTGCTCAATATGAAGATTGAATAACATCGGGAATAGACTACAATCCTGTCTCAGTCCCTTCTCATGCACTGTTTCCTTTCCTGCTCCTTGACTCTTATAACTGCCATCTGGTTTCTGTACAAGTTGTAAAGAGCCTTTCGTTCATTGTATTTTGCCCCTACAGCCTTTAGAATTTCAAAGAGAGTATTCCAATCAACATTGTCAAAAGCTGTCTCTAAGTCTACAAATGCTATAAATGTATGTTTGCCTTTTCTTAACCTGTCTTCTAAGATAAGTCTTAGGGTCAGTATTGCCTCGTGTGTTCCTCCTTTTAACCTTATTCCAAACTGATCTTCCCCGAGGTTGGCTTCTACCAAGTTTTCCACTTTTCTGTAAGGAATTCATATTAGAATGTTGCAACCATGACTTATTAAACTGACACTTTGGTAATTTTCACACCTGTCAGCAGCTTTCTTTGGAATTGGAATTATTACATTCTTCTTATAGTCTGAGGGTATTTTGCCTATCTTATGTAACCTGCGTGTCAGATGGAAGAGTGCTATCAGTAGTTCTGATTGAATATTGTCTATTCCTGGGCCCTTGTTTTGACTTAATATTACAGAACTCTGTAAAATTGTTCCTATTGTATCATATCTCCCATCTCATCTTCATCTATGTCCACCTTCCCTTCTATAATCTTGCCTTCTGGTTTATCTCCCTTGTACGGTCCCTCTAAATATGCCTTCCACATTTCAGCTTTCCCTTCTTTGTTAATACTGGTTTCCCATCTGAGCTCTTAATATTTATACAGCTGCTTCTGTTTTCTCCAAAGGCCTCTTTAATTTTCCTGTAGATGGTAGCTAGCTTTTCCATGGTGAAATGTGCTTGTACATCCTTACATTTCTCCTCTAGCCATTCCTGCTTAACCATTTTGCACTTCCTATCAACCTCATTTCTTTAAACATTTATATTCCCCTTTGCCTGCTTCATCTGGTGCATTTTTATATTTTCTCTTTTCTTCAGTTAAATTCAGTATCTCTTGTATTATCCAAGGGTTTGTACTAGGACTTGTCATTTTATCTACACTCCTGGAAATGGAAAAAAGAACACATTGACACCGGTGTGTCAGACCCACCATACTTGCTCCGGACACTGCGAGAGGGCTGTACAAGCAATGATCACACGCACGGCACAGTGGACACACCAGGAACCGCGGTGTTGGCCGTCGAATGGCGCTAGCTGCGCAGCATTTGTGCACCGCCGCCGTCAGTGTCAGCCAGTTTGCCGTGGCATACCGAGCTCCATCGCAGTCTTTAACACTGGTAGCATGCTGCGACAGCGTGGACGTGAACCGTATGTGCAGTTGACGGACTTTGAGCGAGGGCGTATAGTGGGCATGCGGGAGGCTGGGTGGACGTACCGCCGAATTGGTCAACACGTGGGGCGTGAGGTCTCCACAGTACATCGATGTTGTCGCCAGTGGTCGGCGGAAGGTGCACATGCCTGTCGACCTGGGACCGGACCGCAGCGACGCACGGATGCATGCCAAGACCGAAGGATCCTACGCAGTGCCGTAGGGGACCGCACCGCCACTTCCCAGCAAATTAGGGACACTGTTGCTCCTGGGGTATCGGCGAGGACCATTCGCAACCATCTCCATGAAGCTAGGCTACGGTCCCGCACACCGTTAGGCCGTCTTCTGCTCACGCCCCAACTTCGCGCAGCCCGCCTCCAGTGGTGTCGCGACAGGCGTGAATGGAGGGACGAATGGAGACGTGTCGTCTTCAGCGATGAGAGTCGCTTCTGCCTTGGTGCCAATGATGGTCGTATGCGTGTTTGGCGCCGTGCAGGTGAGCGCCACAATGAGGACTGCATACGACCGAGGCACACAGGGCCAACACCCGGCATCATGGTGTGGGGAGCGATCTCCTACACTGGCCGTACACCTCTGGTGATCGTCGAGGGGACACTGAATAGTGCACGGTACATCCAAACCGTCATCAAACCCATTGTTCTACCATTCCTAGACCGGCAAGGGAACTTGCTGTTCCAACAGGACAATGCACGTCCGCATGTATCCCGTGCCACCCAACGTGCTCTAGAAGGTGTAAGTCAACTACCCTGGCCAGCAAGATCTCCGGATCTGTCCCCCATTGAGCATGTTTGGGACTGGATGAAGCGTCGTCTCACGCGGTCTGCACGTCCAGCACGAACGCTGGTCCAACTGAGGCGCCAGGTGGAAATGTCATGGCAAGCCGTTCCACAGGACTAGATCCAGCATCTCTACGATCATCTCCATGGGAGAGTAGCAGCCAGCATTGCTGCGAAAGGTGGATATACACTGTACTAGTGCCGACATTGTGCATGCTCTGTTGCCTGTGTCTATGTGCCTGTGGTTCTGTCAGTGTGATCATGTGATGTATCTGACCCCAGGAATGTGTCAATAAAGTTTCCCCTTCCTGGGACAATGAATTGACGGTGTTCTTATTTCAATTTCCAGGAGTGTATTTGATCCTCTGGTGCTGGGAAAACTAAAAACAGAAATATGGAAACAATTTAACTGGTTGAACTGGCAGTCAGAATCCCCAAATTCACAAAGAACTTTCCTGGGCCTTGAATCTTTTAACCATATCTATATTGTAAAATCCTGTATTTTTTTCCCTGAGTCAGGGTCTACCATGTATATTACTTTTGGATGTGGTATGTCTTGCACTTCAAATTATCCCCTGTAACAAGGGAAAAATTAATTTTTCTCCTTCTTTAAGTCTGAGATATGAAAATCATGCGCTAATGCCATATCACCTCTTTGACAGCTAGGTGTAATAGCTTTGTCATTGAAGATCTTGAGTATGTTCTGTGCCTGTGCATGCAGATTCTCACGCACCATCTCATGAAATTTTTCTAATTCAGTCTCTGGTGATAATGGCCAGATAAAAATCTTCAACAAATGTTTTATTGATAATTTCCACCAGAACTAATCCCTTTGAGATATTCAGTAGGCTAGTTCATTTAGGATCACCAAAAATTCTGGAACTAGTTGTGCACATGTAGAATAGTAAACCCTACACACAATCATTCCAATTCATTCATAAAGCATTCTCACACATTAGTTTGTGATTATATTTGGTTATGGTTACATGTCATGTTCTTTCCCATCCCAAGAAATTATGATTGTTAAATTGTGGGCCATTATCCGTCAATAGGCATTGTGGTCTTACCACATCATGAAAGTAGTCTTGTAAACAATGTATTACTGTACTGGTGTTCACTTGTTTAGTGGGCTATTGCTTAACATAGTTTCACCAAATTTGAATAACACTATTATGTAACTAACTCTTCCCATACCTGAGTCGAGACAAGGCCCCGGGAGTAGACAACATTCCATTAGAACTACTGACGGCCTTGGGAGAGCCAGTCCTGACAAAACTCTACCAACTGGTGAGCAAGATGTACGAGACAGGCGAAATACCCTCAGACTTCAAGAAGAACATAACAATTCCTACCCCAAAGAAAGCAGGTGTTGACAAATGTGAAAATTACCAAACTATCAGTTTAATAAGCCACAGCTGCAAAATACTAACATGTATTCTTCACAGACAAATGGAAAAACTGGTAGAAGCTGACCTCGGGGAAGATCAGTTTGGATTCCATAGAAATGTAGGAACACATGAGGCAATACTGACCCTACGACTTATCTTAGAAGAGAGATTAAGGAAAGGCATTTGTAGACTCAGAGAAAGCTTTTGACAATGTTGACTGGAATACTCTCTTTCAAATTCTAAATGAGGCAGGGATAAAATACAGGTAGCAAAAGGCTATTTACAATTTGTACAGAAACAAGATGGCAGTTATAAGAGTCGAGGGGCATGAAAGGGAAGCAGTGGTTGGGAATGGAGTGAGATTGGGTTGTAGCCACTCCCCGATGTTATTCAATCTGTATATTGAGCAAGCAATAAAGGAAACAAAAGAAAAATTTGGAGTAGGCATTAAAATCCATGGAGAAGAAATAAAAACTTTGAGGTTCACCGATGACATTGTAATTCTGTCAGAAACAGCAAAGGACTTGGAAGAGCGGTTGAACGGAATGAACAGTGTCTTGAAAGGAGAGTATAAGATGAACATCAACAAAAGTAAAATGAGGATAATGGAATGTAGTCGAATTAAGTCGGGTGATGCTGAGGGAATTAGATTAGGAAATGAGACACTTAAAGTAGTAACGGAGTTTTGCTATTTGGGGAGCAAAATAACTGATGATGGTCGAAGGAGAGAGGATATAAAATGTAGACTGGCAATGGCAAGGAAAGCGTTTCTGAAGAAGAGAAATTTGTTAACATCGAGTATAGATTTATGTGTCAGGAAGTCGTTTCTGAAAGTATTTGTATGGAGTGTAGCCATGTATGGAAGTGAAACATGGACAATAAATAGTTTGCACAAGAAGAGAATAGAAGCTTCTAAATTGTGGTGCTCCAGAAGAGTGCTGAAGATTAGGTGGGTAGATCACGTAACTAATGAAGAGGTAATGAATAGGATTGGGGAGAAGAGATGTTTGTGGCACAACTTGACTAGAAGAAGGGATCAGTTGGTAGGACATGTCCTGAGGCATCAAGTGATCACTTATTTAGCATTGGAGGGCAGTGTGGAGGGTAAAAATCATAGAGGGAGACCAAGAGATGACTACACTAAGCAGATTCAGAAGGATGTAGGTTGCAGTAGGTACTGGGAGATGAAGGAGCTTGCACAGGATAGATTAGCATGTAGAGCTGCATCAAACCAGTCTCAGGACTGAAGACCACAACAACATCAACTTTCCATACCTGTGGGTAACTGGCATAAAAATCCGCAGCAGTTTTGGGATATAGTTTTTAGTACATATAACTGTTATTTTCTGTGTTGAGTTAACATGTTCTACATGACCTCAACAAAGCAACTGTTTTCTGGCTCATATTTTTAAAGTAGTAGAATTTACAGATATGTTTAATGCATTTCCTAATTCCAAAGTGACAATATTCTTTGTGTGTAAAGCATATCGTATCAGTTTCTACACTATGTGGAATACATAATTTCCATCTCGTCTGACCCGTCTGTGCACACCAAAATACTATATCTTTTATTATCATCCACTGAGACTGCTCTGTCTGAGGCAAAGGCAGTTCTTTAAATCTGTTATACTTATTACTAAAATAGTGATCTACTTGTACCTTCACATTTTGTTTCATCATAATGCTAAATTCCTTACATCATAGTTAGTGTAGCTGAAACACAAAAAATTTATTGCAAAAATTGCTCCCGGTTCTTCAGTTCATTTTATTTTACTCATACTTAGAGGTAATTGTGATAACACATTGGGCACTACATTCTGTGATCTTTTTATGTAATTAATTTCTATATGTTATTCCTGTAAGAGTAGAACCCAACCCAATTTATTGGTGCAACAACCGGCTTTTCATCAAACATGACAGTGCTCAATGGTCTCTATAGATAATAGTCTGTGGACTTCATATCCATGCTTAAAACTTTTGGTACTCCATACAGTCTCTAACACTTCTTTCTCTGTGCCCATGTAATTCATTTTGTGCTTCATCAAGCTTCTACTAGTGAAAGTTATTGTCCCATGTTTGTCCAGTTAGGGATTTCATTCCCCTTGGAACAGTTCTCTAGCAACTCTGTTTTCTGATGCATCTGTTGCCAACTTAGACAGCTCATTCATTACAGAATGCTTTAAAATGAGTGCATCTACTTGCACCTGTTTAATATTTGAAACTGCTTCAGCTGTGCCTTCCTCCCATAACTGCGCAGACCATTTATTTAAAAGATTTAGTACTGTGGATTGTTTAAAGTTTGGCGTTGAACGTACTGATGATAGAATCTTACTAATCCTATAAATGACTGCAACTGTTTTCCATTCCAAGGTTCTGGACATTCCTTGATAGCTCTTATTCTCTCTGGGTCTGGTTTTATACCATTCATCTCAACAAAATACCCAAGAAATTTTAATGCCTCCCTCACAGACTGTGATTTCGACAGCTTGATTGTTATCCCCTTTTTATAAAATATTTTTAAAATTTTCTTAATAAATGACAAAGTTCTTCCCGAGTTTTTGATACTACAAGTATGTAATTTACATAGATAATCAGTTCTTGTAACAGTTCATTGAGCACTCATATAAAAACTGACACAGAAATGTCTAACCCAAAAAGCAACACTCAAAATTGGTAGGATTTCTCATCAGATAGAAATGCAGTATATTTTTTGGAGTCTTTGTATAACTTGATTTGCCAGTAATCATTTGTCAGATGCATTGAGCTGAAGTATTTGGCCTGCTTGAATCTGGCTAATAAGTCTCCAATACAAATGGGTTTGTCCCTTTCTGTTTCAATATGTTTAATGTATGTACAAGCATCCAACACTAAGCTTACCCTTCCAGTAGCTTTTTCAACAACAAGTAATGGATTATTATATACACTCAGGTTTTCTCAATAACTTGATTATCTACAATTTTTTAAAATTTCTCTCTGGATTTCTGTTCTTAAACTTATAGGCACTGGGTTTGTTTTACAAAAGAAAGGGTTTGGAGCCTTTATCTTAAATTTACATATATAATTTCCAATGATTCCTTGCTTGTCGGAGATTATTTCTTTATATTTAGACAGAATATTATATCTCTTGTTGTTGCTCTGCAGTTAATAAGGGTGATTCACACATCTTATTATACAGGGCGTCCCATTTATCTTGACCACCCTAAATAACTGTTTGTCCAGGTGCAAATTAGAAAATGTTTCAAGAAAATGTTCGTTAGCCATCAGGAGGAAATCAATCAGCATGACTGCCGTCATTGTGGCTTTGTTTTTTACAAAAATATGAACGGCAGTATGACTTTTTTAAATGGAACCCTCTATTTTTTATTCAGTAATTCATTTCCTCTTCTAGAAACCTATTCAAAAATGCATCACAGTGTCCATTTACTGAAACACAATGTTATTAATTATATGACACAACATGGACTTTGAGCTGGGGATCACAAACTCATCCACTTGCTTGGTTGTCAGAAAACAAATGAAAACCAAGTAAAAACATAAAACAAAATTGAGTTCAACTCTCCTGTACCATTGCCCAAGAGTAGAACATTCAAAGGTGTTTAAAGTGGTGGCCCTGGACACAGATGCACTGGTGCACTCATTGAATGAAAGAATTATTTACTGCTTCCAGTGTTGCCTTCTGAAGAGAATTATAAACAAGCACGCTACTTTCCTGCATGTCCTCTAGAGTTGTTGGAATATCGCGATAGGCAATGTCTTTAATGCATCCCCAAAGAAAAAATTCAAGAGGATTTGAATCAGGAGACCTAGCAGGCCAAGTAACTGTTCCTCCTTGACCAATCCAGCTGGCAGGATACCTTCAGTTCAGAACACGACATGTCGCCAAGGCATTATGTGCTGGACATCCATCGTGTTGATACCATAGAAGCATTCTGGTTCTTAGCGGCACTTCATCCAGAAGAGGAGGAAGAATTCATCAGAGGAAGTTGGCATACACTGTGCCGTTTAGACTACTATTGATGAAATAAGGGCCAGTAATTGTAGTACCAAGCATCCCACACCATACTTTAACTCTTCATTGACGCTGATGTTCCACCCATCTAAGTCATTATGGGTTGTCGCTGGACCAATAATGCATGTTCCTGGTATTTACCCATTCTTTGTTTGAGAAGGAACATTCATCAGTAAATAGAACATTGGAGAAGTTTGGGTTGGCAAGGATTTGCTGCTGTGCCCACGAATGGAACTGTACACAATTCTGAAAATCATTCCCTTGCAATTCTTGAAGTAGGTGTACATGGGAAGGATGGAACTGGTGATGTGTAAGAATACAATGAACACTGGTTTTAGGAATGCCAATCTTGTGTTCAAGCTGTCATGTGCTCACATGTGGATTCGTAGCAACGTAACTTTGGCAGCTTCGGCTGTGAAGGTGCTACGGCAGTTGCATTGTCATAGCTTGAAACTTCCCATTTTCCGAAGTGTTGCAACAAGATGAGAAAACATCCATCAGGAAATGGGTCCTTGTCAGAACATTGCTCTATGTACAGTTCCGGTGCCTACGTAGCATTTTGCCTACCTTCAACAACAACAACAATAAAAGAATAGTTATGTCAATGCAGTTTGTACGAAGGACAGCCTTTACTGTATGCCTACTCTTCACAACAGTATTTAAAAGAACTAAACTACTGTACTAAATGTACCCGTACATAAGAAAACAGTATTGCAATCACTGTTCTACTAACTTACATTCCCCGTAGATGGGTAGCATTTCTACCTTCTCTTCATTGGTGTACATTCTACTCACACAACTCTTCAACTGATGATGGTTGATGGAATGACGCGTGTGCATTCTACTGATGTTTACATTTGTCCTCTGTCAACATCAGCTCGTGGATTTGTTCCATTATCCCAAGTACCTGCAATAAGTGCTGGGAGCGTCAATGTCAATGTTGCGTTATTAATAACATTGTGTTTCAGTGAATGGTACACTGTGATACACTTTTGAATAGGTCCTTAGGACAGGAAATGAATTACCAAATTTAAAATACAGGGTGCCATTTAAAAAAGTCATACCGCTGTTCATATCTATGTAAAAAACAAAGCTACAATGACAGCAATCATGTTGATTGATTTCCTCCTGATGGCTAAAGAACATTTTCTTGAAACATTTTGTAATTTGCATCTGGACAAACAGTTATTTAGGGTGGTCAAGATAAATGGGACACCCTGCATATTATATTTTCACTTGTTAACATCTCATCTGAATTTAATTCTTCAAATGCTAACTGACCATTTGCTACTAAACTATTTACTACTTAAAACAAGAGTGGAATTTACCTCTGCATCTGGCTTAAATAGTATTTTGCAACTAATTCCATAAATTACAAAACAGTTCTTTGGATTACTGTGTCCTCTGTTACTGTTTGATTTATCTGGTGCTATGTTGTCTTTCCTATTAGCTACCACCTTAGGTGTGAGTAGTTGTGAAAGAATGTTGCTATGTTGTAAACTCTCAGATGTACTTCTAGTTTCATTTTGTGTACATAATCGGCAAAGGTTTGTATTCTGTTATCCAACAAATTTGTTTGGTAATCATCCATTGCCTGTGTTATTATTTCCTCCTTTATCATCTTGCATATGATCATTAATTTCTTTGTTCAAAGTATCTAATCCCTCAACATAGGTTAATAAATCACTAACATAGGCCCAGCCTGTATACCAAATCTCCTTTTGTACATAGTATTGTAATCTTTTTACCAATATTTTGACTAAGTGTGATTCTTCTGTTGGATTATCTAAATACTTAGAATGGGTCAAGTGCCATTCTATGCACTTCTTATAACTTCCCCAAGAGCTGTTAAAGTATTTTGGATCTGATAGCTCTACTGTTAATATTTGCGTGTGCTAGCAGACCTGTACTTCCTCTTAAATTTTTCTTTTTAGTTCTCCCAAGATGTAAACTCTTCAGAAAGAGTGGTTCCCCATTCTCCTGCACCTCCCATTAAGTAACTAAAGGCAAAATTGATCTTTTTGCCATCTTCCCAGTTTTATGGCAAATCTAGAAAAAATACTCTCAAAAAATACATCAGATGAACTTCTCCATGTGGTTTGAATTTTGGGAATTGTTTAAATATGTTCATGTATTTATTAGTAGTAATTCCTCTAGTAAATTACCTGATACCTCCTACTATTTACAGCTGTCTTCCTCATAATTTTCTGCTTAGTACACTCTAAAGCCTCCCTTGTTTCTGTAATCCTTTCATTGTTCTGCAAAGTCTTCCTTAGAATGACTTCTAAGTTAGTTAATTCTACATTCTGTTATACTGTATGATCTACAAATTCTTGTAACCATTCCTCTAGATTAGATAAAGCATCAGTTGTTCTGATTATATCTCTGAATTCTTTGCATTTTTCCAGCGCCATGATACATTAATGTGTATCTGAGATTTGATCCTTAACCTGCTTGAATTCCTTAACAGAAACTGACCTACAATGTTAACCTTGCCATCTAATTCTTGAAACTGCTCTTTGACTTCATTTTGAACTAAATCGCATTGGTTATCTGTTTCATCCTTCAACTCCTTAGGTCACTTGTCAAAGTGTTTTTTAAATTCGTTAACTAAGTTTGTACTGTATCAGTTAATTCGCTCTATCTAGTATCAGTTAATTTTCTACCTTAGTGCTTACATCCTTAATTTTCTGCATCAAGGCTTATAGCCTTTTGGGTGACTCTGCGGCCATGCTCCTTGTGAGCACTGTCATATAATGCAAATATACCCTTTTTTTTGTTCACCTTTTACTTCGCTAGGTAAATTGTCACCTCACACAGTTTACAGTAACACAATAATGAAAAAAACAATGTCACACCATCTCCACAAAATGTTTAACAAACTTGAATTTAACAGCTCACCATTTATGTTGAACTGCACCTTGGGGTACATAGCCAATGCAATAGTGTTTACGATGTGATGTACCACAATATGTTGTACAACACTGATAATGTCTCAAAGGAAAAGATTTGAAGACTGCAATGTGGCATACTGTGACATGCCCACAGTGTTTCTCAGCTACTACTGTGTAGCCACCATTGGCAGGATTTGAAATCTTCTTCTCTGAACCCACCAAAAAATCTTCTTCTCCGAACCCATTGAAAATTGTTTACATTGTAATTGGGGGGGGGGGGGGAATACTTTTATACATGTGTTGTTGGTCCACAATTGTAGAACTGTGGATTGTTTTCAAATTTCATTACTTGTCCAGTATATATCAGTTCACTTTCTTCATAGTATTTTGTAAATAGCTTTTTGGTAGTATGGATGTATATGTCTACTTGTATGTTCTTCTGTTTATTTTCTGTAGCTTATAGCAACACTTTAGTCTATCACTTACTGATCTTGAAAAACTTAAAATTTTATGCTTCACATCTTATTTATCTTCTTCCTCCTCACCAATGCTCCATATCCTGTCACAGTCGCCAAAATGAAGTGTTTTTGACTCTCTTCTTGTGTGTTTGAAGCCGATTAAACATCCTCACATTTAATTCATCACCCATTGAATCGTGTATTAATTTGCTTCAATGTAACTTTCACCCATTGAATCATGTATTAATTTGCTTCAATGTAACTTGGACACTGTTAATTATCTTCTTCATAAGGAGGCCTTCTAAAGGAGCATCTCTGTAGAACCATGTGTAGTCCTGGACAGACTTCAACTCTTCTCCTTTGCAGCTGTTATTGGGGGAAGGAAAAACAATATCTATTCTAATTATGAAATGATTTCAACATTTCATCACTGACTGTCTTTTATTTGTTTGGGTATACAGATTTTTATTACTTCATAACTGGGAGCAGATACAATATAAATACAGCATCCACCTTGAAGGCTCAACAAGAAGTAAGTGACATTTCATTTTTAGAGCTTCTTTTGTTCATTACTGTTTTCATTCTTGGAGAGGGTGTCTGCTCCCTGGCAGTCAAGACACTGCCAAGCTGCCACATCAAAACATAAAAGGCATTGCACACAGCAGGTGCACCTTGTCAATTACTTGAACTGCACACCTCACCAATCAGCTCTGCACAAACATGAAACAAAATGACCACGCACAGTATATGTTTTGCAACTTGTTCCATAGCTAATACTACTTTACTATTTTTTCAGAATAATCTTTCCTTCTCACAAATAGGGAGTGGGATATGTCATTTGCCTAAACCGCATGTAACACTACAATTGGAATTATTGTATCAATATTTATACAGATGGGGCCAAGCCAGTGACTGGCAAAACAGTAGGAGTGGTATCACTTATAAAAAGTAAGAACCAAATTGTACCTCCAGCAGTTGTATCCCACATAGACAAGCACTTGTGATAAAGAAATGTCACCAAATATAAAACTGATTTTTAATGAAACAGTAAAGATAATCATATATTAAAAACAAAGATTCCAAGACTTACCAAGCGGGAAAGCGCCGGAAGATAGGCACAATAAATAAAACACACACACATTGTGCCTATCTACTGGCACTTTCCCACTTGGTAAGTCTTGGAATCTTTGTTTTTAATATATTTTTCCCATGTGGAAGTTTCTTTATATTTTATTTACATCATCAGTAAAAATAATCAGTTACATTAAATCACACTCTCCTCATTGCTAATTGTGAAGATTGTGGGAGCAAACACAAAACACTACTGCTCCACACTGAGATTAGAAGCTTATCATGGGGTGAGACCTTAACAAGATTATTCAAACTAAGAGCTAAATTATAAGCTTTTATGACTGAAATTTCTTTTAAATTAAATGATGTTTTTAGTGAGGTGATTTAGTTGCTTGGACTAGATTTGTTAGCTGATGTAATTGGAAAGATTAACTAATTAAATCCATCTTTGGTGTTTGTGTTAGAAAGAGAGAACTAAAAACCTTTGTTAACACTGATGTGTTTGATGGGGTGACAGCTGAATTTCCAAATGAAATATTTGAAGAAATGGTTCAGTGTCTCCGTGATATGCATGCATCGTTTGAGACATATTTTCCTGAAGTGCAGGATACAAAACTGACATTAAATGGTTGGTCAAAATAAAAATTCATGGATTCAGAATACTTGTGTACCAAAATTACAGGAGCCAGAAAATATGTCGACTAAAAACTGTGAATCCTTTTTAGAAATGACATTGGATTCAAGCATGGAGTCATTGTTTGAAAAAATGTCACTTGATTATTTTTGGTGCAAGGTTCATGATGAATGTCCACAACTTGCCACACAGGCTCAGGCTGTTCTCCTATTCCCAACAAAATAACTTATGTGAAATGGGATTCTCAGCATAAGCAGCTACAATGACACAATACACCAATAGACTGGATGCTGAACCTGACATGCATCATCAGCTGTCTTTTATGAACCCTGACATTAAATGGTCGGTCAAAAATAAAAAGAAAACTTCATACTTCCCATAAAACAGAAAAAAAATTACTAATTTTTCAGTGGAATCAATACAGTGTTATATTGCATATTGCATTATTGTGTGTTGTTTTGTATATTGTTGTGGAAGTCAGTAGTGTATAATGTACCTATTGTTTTATGAGTTTCATTAAATGTTTCTAATTTAAGAATGAACATAAACCATGCTTTGCTTTTCTTAGGGCTCCATGAAATATTTAGTATTTCAAAAGGTTTCCAGCCCCAAAATATTTGAGAACCACAGATCTAGACAGGTGTAAACTTACAGATCGTAGCTGCCATTTTTGATGAGGTTAATAATTACTGGAAGCAGTACTACTCAGACCAGCTTGCTTCACACTTTATCTCCCCTGTTACATTACCATTTTTGTACATGTAATGATTCTTTAGGCACACAATTTCATTTATAATCTTTTTACATATTATATGACAAATTGTACATTAACATTGGAGTTAAATGATGCACCACTGTTTGTTTGTAAATACACCTCAAGATTAATG
Organism: Schistocerca gregaria; assembly: GCF_023897955.1. Classification (NCBI taxonomy): domain Eukaryota; kingdom Metazoa; phylum Arthropoda; class Insecta; order Orthoptera; family Acrididae; genus Schistocerca; species Schistocerca gregaria. The sequence goes on along the minus strand of NC_064924.1, from coordinate 274,909,029 downwards.
TGAAAATGACATCTCTTGTATTTGACATGAATTTTGATAAGATGATGTAATAAAAACAGAATTCAGTTCATTGTTGTAATGACATTAATTCTGCAGGTAATTGCATGCCAAATATTACTGTGTGCTATTCATTTTGAATAATAGTCAGTATATAGATTCTATATGTTACAGTTAGTTAAATAATCAGCTTGCTGCATTCCTACTTCCACTGTTAGGAAATATGCTGACCATTAATGATTTGAATAAAAAGGTGTTACATATTGATTCACATGTATTTGACACAGATTTTCACCATCACACAATGAGGACTAAGGAAAGGATGCCATTAAAATCCTGTTACATAAATAACAAGACATTTTTTGGATTACTTGTACTGCTCAAAAAGAAATATATATGTAAAGCACCATCTGGAAAATGACTGGGAACCTGATAGTCACTGGACTTCCAGGACTGGAGCTAAATTATCCTCTTAAGTTCAGTAGATATCTCTTGTAATTTTGATGAAATATTCTGAACAATTCTTGCATAATAGGTGGTGGTGAGTTAGAAAATTTAATGTTTGGACTACAAGAAAGCAATTTTACAAGTAAATTACAATTCATGTTATCTTTTACTTTAAGAGAAGCCTGCCTCTTTTCGCCTTCCCCGCTACTATAGCAATGGGAGAATGCTCATGTTATCAAAAACTCACTAGCTGTGTGCTATTGTAACTGTAGCCATAGATTAAAATCTTGCTGGAAAGGTATATTTACAGTCAAATGTTTTTCTCCTCTTCAACTTTAATAGAAAATAAAGATTTCAAAATTAAGCAAAGGAACTGTTGAAACTTTTCATAGTTGTCATATGAGAAGAATTTGCCATACTCCTCTAATTATTACTGTATTGTTACTTATTTGTTCAATATGGTTGTTTGTCATTTATATTTACTATTTTTAAATGGTGGAGCTGAAAGAATGCAAACATCAGGTGTCAGCACACAGAATATTTATATTTTTGTTGAATATTATCTTTAGAGCAATAACAGAATACCCTGTAAGAGAAACTGACAGCAAGAAACTGGTAAAGTAAGCATAAATTTGCATCTGGTCTCTCAATTTGTGAGACATCCACAGTGAGTGTGGGTTGTGAGGAAAAGGGAGTGGGCCTTAACGATGGAGTGATCAAATTGTAACACTTGTTTATTGCCACCACAATGAGGTGAAAGAAATTAAGTCACCTTCAGAATACAAGCATAGGGCATATTGTTGCAGTTAACTGATGTATAATAGGGCTGTGTTGTGTGTGGGCTACAGGGCTGTCGATGCTGTTCCCACACTGTTTAACAATTCTTAGCATTCATAGCTTATGAAGTCTCTCTGTGGATGTGACTCTTCAAGCTTTCCCAGCAGATATTTTGTATATAATCATTCCAGTTTTGCCACTGCATCACATTGTGCAAATTCCACAATATTTCCTTGGAGCAACTGTTCGACATCATCAGGTGGTTCAACCTTGCTAGTGGCTAGGTAGGACTGACGGTATCCACACGTTGACACCCCATTTCTAAAACACATGCGCGAAGAATGCACAGTAGCAGAAATCATGCTTGTGCAATGATTTGCAGATAGATGGTGCCATACTCAAATGCCCTCTGCTGAAAACCACAGAGCAGTTCTTCTGCGCGTGCACTGTACGCTCTGTTTACTAACAGTGTGGCCAGACATTACTCACTAAAAACCATTCTAGACCAATGTTATGATGGGTCTGTTACTGAAAAATCTTGATTTTTGCATCGTGATTTAATAGCAGCCAGTGCAGGATTCCAGGTTATGCTTAGTTGAAATCCCGCATCCCTGTTGGTGAGATTATCGGCTGTGCAGATCTGCATTGCTTCCTTAATCATGCAGTGCCAGAAAGATGGTGCTGGGGATAAAACTTCCATCTTCTCATAAATCATGTGATGTCCTGTATTCAGACAGTGTTCTGCAAATTGCTGACTTTTCCAGTTGACGAAGGCATGTCTGACGCTGATGTTCATCACAGTGTTCTTGTACTGTGCGACTTCTCCGGCCTATATGTGCTGCCCCACATTGCGAAGGAATCTTGTACACACTGCATTTCCTCAGGGTAAGATCATCCTTAACCAAACCCAACAGGTTTCTCAGTTTTGCAGATGGTAAAAAAACACACTTAATGTCATATCTTTCGAGGACTCTTCCGATTCTTGACGACATGGCACCAAAATATGGCAAAGTGGTTGGTGTCTTCTCCACAGATTGAACTTGCTTGGGCCTGAATGCATTATGTATCTGTCTCTCAGAATAACCATTTTGTTGAAACACTGTCTTCAGATGTTGTATTGCACTCAACAGGCTTTCAGGATCAGATACCAAATGTGTTCTATGAACTAACATACGTAATACTCTACCACATTGTGCATGATGTTTACATTCTGCAATTAGTACTGTGCTTTCCTGTTTTGAAGATAGTAACAGTGACTGCGATCCTAGGAAAAATATTTTCTAAGTACATAATGGTGAAGACATGTTGCCAACACCTATAATGTTTACATATAACCACTGGAGTGTTACAGATTCTTTATGATTTATTAAAAAAACTTTTATTGTAAGGTTACAATGTTAAGGTGTAATTAATATTAGTGCAATGGATATTTTAATAGTAATTTTTAATTTTTTATCGAACACAATCATAAACCAAAGAGATAAATCAGTCATTAACAATATATTCTCTTACATTGACTAAAGCTGTCTGACAATGCCCAATATCTGTAGAAACTTAGATGTTCATGGTTAGAGATGTCATAAAGCCAGGTACAGAGCACTTTTTTGTTGTTAAACAAATTTGAGGGCATAAGGTCAGAAGTAAAGTGCCTGAGAGCATAAGGTCAGAAGTAAAGTGCCTGAGGGATGACTTCCCAAACAACCTTCTGAATAGATTTGTCTATTAAATCAGAAGAGTGCATTATCATATAGCATCAACAATTGATGCAGTTTTGTTGGTGATTTATCTTACATTGCAACCAAAAGGTGTCTCAGTTGTTGTCAACAAGTCCCAGTTGTGCTGGACGCACCTCTGGGGACAGTACATAACACACTTTTGTGTCGCTAGATGCCTTTTGTTCACACTGCCCTTTTCTTGAGGTGATGTCTTGTTTAGGCTCAATCATTTACGAAATTAATATAAAGGCATCATAACTCACCACCTGTAATAATATTGCACAGGAACACTGAATGTATGAACTGATTGTGTTCAAACAAAAATGCAGTAATAGTCATCCCTATAATTTTTATTGCTTTGAATCAGAGTATGCAGCACTTGATTTGACCAATAGCACCAGCTACACAGATGACACAAATTTTCCAAGCAACATCTCTGCCTTCAACATTCTATTAAACCCAAAGTGAATGAATGTTAGAGCTTTTTCCACTTATGAATCTATTTTATCATGCTTAAACAATGTTCTTAAGATTCAAGTATGCTATATCCAATTTGTAACAACAATATATATGAATGCAAGACAAATATTTGAACTTCAATTAAGAAAATGACATATGATACATATACTAATAGTAACCAATGCATGATGTGTAATTGCACAGTGATTCCTTGATTTATCAAAGTTATTTTGTAAGGAAATTCAACCTATGACAATAAACAAATTTATGCTTACCAATGAGAGAGCAGAAACTCACCTGAGGTCTGTAGGGTGAGAAAGCTCTTGAGCGTAAACTGTTTTGGTCTTGAAGCTGACATGAGATCTTTCAGAGAACATTTTGCTGTTACTGGCAGTATAGAAATTAGAGAAAATGATCTTGCAGGTTCCACCAAGACGATACATTTAGCAGGGAGCCAAATGCAGTTAAAAAATAAAAGGAATTATTGGACTTGGACTTGTGACTCCCTGTTTGCCACTAGATCATGAGTAGGTGCAACACGGTAACAGCTCGAATGGAAGACAACACTTCCTCCAGACACTTCCACATGTTGCAATGTTGCTAGTTTGTGCAGATGGTGGCTGGACTTAGAATTCAGATGGGGGTGGGGAGAGGATCAGTTTTATTGACCACCTACGTGAATGACTCAGATTTAGTCTTTTCGTCAGCTGGCCAGCAGCCAGGTTTTGTGTCAAAGAGGGTAACTTTTCTTCTTACTTACTCATTCACTCATCTTCCTCATATACAAAGCTTCTAATTACATTTCCAACATTGAATTTGAATTCATTTATCTGTACTCTTTGGAGGCACATTTGTGCAACTGACAGTTCTTGGTTCTTGTTACTTTCTCAGCATGTTTCATACCAGTTGTAAAAAAGAAGAAGAAGAATAAGATAATGGCCTAATCATTATAAAAAAAACTAAAAGGAAAGCTTCAGTCTCAACTAATCTCAAAATTTTGGTTTGGGAACACAGGGTGCTCATAAAGTCTCGATACATTTCTAAGAAATAATGGAAACTTTTATATAAAATGCATTTGTGTTTATTTTAAACCAACATATACATTTTCAGCACACTGCAATAAGGATTCCATTCTTATTGAAGCAAAATCCCATTGTTGAAAAGCAGACCTGAATACAATCTGAAGCATGTCTTGTGATACAGCCAGCACTGCATCCCAGATTTGAGCTCTTAGATCCTATAAATCTTTTACTTCCAGTTTGTACCCTCTGAACTTTATGTATTCCCAAGCTAAGAAATCCAAGGAGTCAGATCAGGTAAATATGTTGAAAATAGTCTTGTGACACATATCTGTCATTTGGTAGATCTTCAATTTAGTTACCAGTACTCACTTCTACAGTAATAGAAAGAAGAAATTTTCTATGATGTTGGAACAAAACAATGTCAGCAAAGCCTTCTTGCTGAAATGTGGTTCTAGGAATTGCTCAAGCATAAGAAGGTAAATGCTTCCTGTAATTGCCTCTTCTGCAAAAATAAAAGGTCCATAAACTCTAGTCGTCCTGAATCCAAGCCACATATTAACTTTTCATGTGTCTCTGTGCCATTCAGTAGTAGCATAAGGTGGCTTGTTACTCCTGATATGACAATTCCATATATTAACTTTCCACAGATGTGGAATGTGGCCTGATCAGTAAACGAAGTGCAATGAGTGAAGTTTTCATTGTGTGTACCTTCTATAAAATCGCAACACACTGCTTTACTACTATTATTATCATAGCTACGTTGTTCTTCTGTCAAGACTGGATAGACTGCATCAGTGTTACAAGTTTAAGATTACACAATCATCACAATACAAAAACAAATTAGCATAATTATGCTTAATAATAAAGAAAATTTTTCCATAAGTATACCTTAACACTTAATGACATTTATTGTGAGATATTTTCAGCAAGTACATGTTCACTTCATTTCGTATGGAGTGCATTGTTTATGGAGTCCAATTTGCTGTTTTACTCACAAATATCTTATTTAAACTTTACAGTGGTTTTTCACATAGATTTTACGATATCTTTCCTTGAAATTTTACCATGTCTAATACTGTATTTTAGTATATGGGAACGGGATCGGTAATTGAGATATAGAAAACTTAATTCCTGTATATGTCGTAGCTTTTATATATTTACACTTGACACTGCATCCATGTCCATATGGAATGAAGTATAACAAAGAACTGACTAAAGTAAAGTTAAGATGATGGCTCGACAGAGCACTTAAAGTTCACAGATATTAAGTTTTGTGGTCAATACGAACTCGCCACCACACAGCACCCACCCCCCTCCCCCCCTCGCAGTATGACGGAGTACTACAGATGTCCAAGGGTGAAGGCGTGCGGGCATCGATGTCAGTGGAAATAGGCAGGCACACCACAGGTACTTCCATCTCGAATGAGGTCGGTTGTGCAAGCGGAGCGGCAAGAGGCAGGTCCACTTTGAAGTCAGTCATCCACCGTGGCTTGGGAGTAAGCAGGTGCGGCAGCTGAACGCGTGGTGGAGGTGTATGTGGCCCTTAAGTGGATTGAGCTTTCTGTAGAAATGAAAGCACGTAGAGATGCTCAGTTACACTCGCACAGAAGTGTAAGGTTGTGTGCAATGTTGACATGTAAGGGACCGTCCGATGGTGGGACCTCAGTATCTGTCAAAAGAATGAGCACTCGGTCATTGAACGTCACTATAGAAATGTCATTCACTCGGTGCGGTGGCACGCTGCAGGACAAACTGATAGTAGGTGTGTGTGTCTTTGACGTTGAAGGTGAGAGTGCGAAATTTGCACAGGGTGAAACAGCGAGCAAGTTCGGGAAACCAGCGAATGGTGGCAAACAGTCTTCGGTGGAAGAGGTGTGCGATGAGGTTGATGGGAGCATGTCTTCATTCTCAGTCAAGGATGGACCATGTGCAGAGTCCGACTGTGGCGGTGTGAGACCATCAGGGTCGATGAAAGCCGATTTCAGGCGAAGCAGAGAAACTGTCTTTAATCATGATATCAAAAGTCTTGTCCCTCCACTGCAGGACCTTGTAGGGGCCAAGATAAGAAGGTTGAAGAGGTTGCCTAACCGCATCATCACGCAGCATGATGTGGGAGCAGTCAGAGAGTGTGGTGGGAACATACGTCTCGGGCGGTGAGTGACTGATGGGCGGGTGCAAACATGTTTGTTGAAAATCCAGCTAATGAAATCTGAGGATCCTCGCTAACATGGGGAAGAATAAGTTCCCTTGGTAGGACCAGATCCTTGCTGAAAATAAATTTGGATATAGTCCCCTGTAGGTCAGGTTTATAGGTCGAGCATAGACTATGTAACACCAACCCATTGGTTTGTGGGTGATAGGCAGTAGTATATATTTTTTTAGTCCCACAGATATTGCAGAGGATAGTGTGAAGGGAGGATACGACTTGTTGACCTTGATCGGTGCTGATAGTGGTCGCGCATCCGAAACGAGCGGTCCACGAACCAATAAAAGCTTTCACTACCATCTCGGCAGTAATGTTAGGGAGAGGAACAACCTTGATCCAGTGAGACAAACGGTCAATAGTTGATAAGATATATCTATGGCCCTCCAAAGGAGGAAGAGGCCCAATTAGATCAATATGTGTGCGACAGAATCGTCCTGCATAATGTTGAACTTGCGCAGAGGTGGCGAGGTGTGGTGGCTGATCTTGTTGCACTGGCAAGCAACACAGCTGCATACCCAGGATTGACAGTCCCGTTAGCTATTCTTCCAAACAAAACGTTCTGACACAAGACATGTGGTGGCTTGAACGCCCAGGTGGGCTAGGTTATGCAGGGCGTCAAAAACCTGTCGGCACAACCTGAGTGGGAGCAAAGGACTTAGGGTGTCAGTCGAAGAATCACACCACACCTTGTCAGAAACGCCAGGAAATTTAGCCTTTGTGAAAACAAGTGATGTTTGTGGGTCTTGTAGGAGAGCCAGAGAATCTTCGTCAGAAGCTTGGAAGGAGGCCAGATCAGAAAGGTCAACGATACAGGAAACAGCACTGGTCCACGAGAAATCCTCAGTGATGTTATCTCCACTCTTGATGTCATGGATGTCCATGGTGAATTGAGAAACCAGGTCAAAGTGGCAGTAACATCGAGGGTGTGGGTCCTAAGGTGGGTTGCAGAACACTTCTGCCAATGCTTTGTGATCAGTAAGGACGAAAAACGAATGTCCTTCGACGTCGGGGCAGAAATGTTTGATTGCCTCATAAATAGCAAGGAGCTGTCTATCGAATGCAGAATATTTTCTCTGAGCCATAGATAGTTTCTTGGAGAAGAAATGAAGGAGAGAAACCATGTCGCCCTTGCGTTGTTGCAACACTGCCCCCACTGCGATGTCGCTGGCGTCTGTAGTGACGAATAACTTGACTGAAGGGTCAGGGTGGGTGAGTGTCACAGCATGAGCTAAAGAAGTCTTCAGAGCCTTGAAGGCCTCTAGTATTGGAGCAGTCCAACAGATGGGTTTGATACCGGAAGTTTGTTTGCCTGATAGTGCATCTGTCAGTTGGCTGTGCTGTTGTTTTCCCTGATTGAGTTGTCAAGTTACAGCTTCCTGCGGCGTTTACAATCTTCGATGCTGAATTGTTTGCGATCTTGCAGGCATTGGAGCAGATGAGATGTGTTCCCAGACTTAAGTTTCTCATCTGTTCTGACTCCCTGAGTGCCCTTCAGACCATGCAACACTTGTACCCTGCGGATACGGTTGTCCAGAACATCCATGATGCCCTACTCCACCTGCAACGGCAGGGGAGGCACGTTTCTTTCTGCTGGGTGCCGGGGCACGTGGGTATTAGGGGAAACAAACTGGCAGATGTGGCTGCCAAAGATGCATGTTCCCTCCCTCCATTGTTGAATGTGCCGTCCCCCTCCACGCTGTTACTTCCCTTTTGGGTTCCATGTTATGCGTCAATGGGAAGAGGAGTGGCTGGCAGTCCATGAAAATAAGCTGCGTCTAGTCAAGGCCACCATGCGCCCATGGCATGCGGGCGGGATGAGGTTCTCCTGACTCACCTCCGCATCGGGCACAGTCCCTTAACGCATGGTTTTTTACTCCGGCGGGAGGACCCCTCAATCTGCAGTGCTTGTGGCGTCCAGATTACTGTCCACCACATTTTACTTGACTGTCCCTTATTCTCTGACCAGAGGGTGGTGGTTCTCTTGCCACCGGATTTACCCTCTATTTTGCAAGACAACACAATGACTGTGGTTAAGCTCTTACAGTTTTGTGCCCTGTCCAGTTTGTTGCCTCGGATTTTAGGGAGAGGATTTTAATGTGCTGCTGGGTGACTGGCTCACCCAGGTTTTAGGTAAGAGGTCCGCCAGTCACGATTACCTACTTGTTTCACTTCAATTTCTGTTCTCTTTCCCTTGTGTTTCCTTTCCTTTTAGTGTGTTTCTTCTCCTCTTGTTTTGCCTCTGTATGTGAGGATTTGGAACTGCGTCAGGTCTGTGCCTTTTAGCCGTTCTCCTTGTTCCCTGTCCGTCTTCGTCCCTTCACCGCATCTGTTTCTTGTTTCTGTGTGTTTGGGCGCTGATGACCATGCTATTTAGCTCCTGAAAACCTGAAACCACACACACACAGGGATGCCTGAACAGCGGCGGCGGAAGGCAGGAGGTGACGATAGTAATTGATGGTGCCGAGGAAATGGCATAGCTCTTTGTAAGTAGCTGGTGGCTTCAGAGATGTGACAGCCTGCACAAGAGATATGGGAGGCTGTATTCCGTCAGTGGAGATGGTCTAACCTATGAAGGAGACTGACACCTGGCGCAACTGAAACTTGTCTTTGTTGACCTCGACACCGTCTGGAGGACTGTAGATAGATGTTTTTCATGTTCCTCTGCTGAGCTGCTCAAAATGAGTATGTCATCCAGATAAGCAAAGCAAAACTCGAACTGTCACAAGATAGAATCAATGAAACATTGCCACATTTGCGCCGCATTCTTTAGGCTGAATAGCATGAAGTGGTATTGGAATAAACTGAGTGGTGTGATAATAGCCATCTTAGGAATGTCTTCCGGCGCAACGGGAATCTGGTGGTAGGCACATTTACTGTCAATAACACTGAAAATTGTGGTGCCTGATGACATATGAGTGAAGTCATTGATGTTTGGCACTGGGTAATTGTCCAGGACGGTATGAGTGTTTAAGTGTATGTAATCACCACACATTTGAAAAGATCCGTCATGTTTGGGGATGATGTGGATTGGTGAGGACCAGTTGCTGTCTGAAGGTTGCAGAACATCTGCCACCAAAAGTTCATTAATCTGCTGACCGGCTGCGCGCAACTTGATAGGGTTGAGGTGTCTGACCTTAAGCCTAATAGGAGGGCCAGCAGTGGTAACTATCTTGTGTGTCATTTCATCAGTGATGGAAGAAACTGAGAACTGCACATGAGATTGTTTAGCGTCCTGGCATCGAGTCTTTGGACAAGTAGGGCACGATGAGGCGTAGCCATTAGTGTGAGTGGGGAAAGGTAGCATGAAAGGCACACGTTTCTTATGGGAACGCGGCATGCACTTGTGTGGAGATGGTGAGTGCGCGTGCAATGCTGAGTGATGGGGAATGGGTGGCGACTGTCCGCTGTTAACTTTGCACTGGACAACCGGCACGGGCAAGAGCAGTGCTTGTGTCTCACGTGGGGCCACAATGGCCACGGGGTCATGTGGACAGTGAGTGAGAGAGGGGGAATGTTTATCAACAAGCATGCTAGCTGTCCAAGAGGTGGGCGCGGTCGCAACACGTGACTGGGGGGGGGGGGGGGGTTTGAACATCACATGCAACTAAAGTTTGTGGACTAACCTGGTCGATTGCTCGGCTGAGCAATCTTGTTTAGATGTCAGCGCCATGGAATGCAGTTGCAGAAGTGAAGTATGAGTTGCAACAAGCTCACTGTAAGTGGACGCGACGCATTGTTTCAGCTTGTCATTGTCTTGGCAGAGTTGCGTCGCCGAGTCATATTCTGACAGTAGGTCAATAACGCAGGTCACAATGTTGCCCGTGAGGGCAGAGCATTCGCGTATGATACCGTGTGTTGCAGTGGAAAGAGAGCGGTGGACATAGGTGCGGGTGCACAGTATGTGAGTGTTTATTGGATGGTGGAGCACTGAACCCTGTACAACATTCAGAGATAGTTCGTAATGAGACAAAAACTTCATACTGAGGATTGGTTCATTGATGTCGGCAAAGTATAACGTCCACGAAAAATATAGAAAATCAGATGGGGTCACCGTAACCTTTACTGAGCCTGAAGTAGGTAACGTCGACATGTTGACACCTCCTAGAAGTGACTTTGTCTGTGAAGAAGTGGGTGGAGCCATCGAATTAGGTATGATCGACACATCAGCACCAGTGTTGACCAGAAAAGCTAGACCTGACGCAATGTCAGTCACATAGAGATGAGCACTCGACCGGGCGGATGAGTGAACGGATTGTAATGTAAGAGCACACCTGTTAAGTTCCCCACAGGACTCGGTGTCTCTTAGTTCCTGCGGTCAGGGTTTGGGTGTTGGCATGGCAACCTGCACTTCTTGGCATCATCACTGAACACTTTGTGGTATCACCAAAAAGGGTGAGGAGGAGGTTAAGGCTGCGACAGTGTGGGCGACTTGTCCTCATTTATTTGTTCCGGTAAATAGACCAGTACGTAAGGTGCATGGGCGATCCCAAGTGCTCGGACAGCGGATAGAGTGAGCCGACACTGCCAGGAAAAGTAGATGAGGTGATGGCGGAGCGAGCCCTACTTCGCTGGCTGAAGGTCGGTATGCATGGGCAGTTGTGCCAATGGACGGTGTGGAATGAAATGGCTGATGTTGCCACAGCAGCGAATACAAGTGGTCAGCGATGCATAGGTGGGAGCTGATAGACTCAAACGAGTGTGGTAACAGATGGATCTGTAGATCGGTAGGTAGCTTGGTAGACTACACAGCCCAAAGCATCAGGCATGGTATACTCATTCACGAGCAATCAAAGGCGGCGCCAGAGTTGTGAGAGGGTGTGTTCCCCCAGGTGCTCCTCGTAGAGAATCTTGATTATTAACTCTTGTGCTAAGCAGACATGTCATTCCATTATAGACGTCTGTGCAAACTCGTATTTTGGTGCAGGCGGCGGTGAAAGAAGCAGGTCACAAATCAAATCCGAGTGGTCATGGAGGTGTGTGTCGAAGCAGAGAAACTTTGAGTTGTTGTCAGACACACGATGCAACTCGAACAGATGCTCGACGAGTGCAAACCGTGATGCCAGGTTGTCTTTATATAAGGGCAATAGTTTTGGCAGGCAGCCAGGAAGGGGTGATGACGGCAGCTTCGGTGTATCCTGGGTTAGCAGCTGAACTGAAGTTATGTCAGAGACTGCCATGGTAGGCCCGGATTTAAACCAGGCAAGTGAATCCGTAGTAGCAGCAGCTAGCATATTTGACTGTGTGCCACGAAAACACGGCGCGACAGGAATGGACAGTACTGTGGAAACAGGCGGATGGACAGCACATGAGGGGGGGACCCAGAAACTGGACCTAGAGTGATGAGTGCTGGATGGAAACGATCCACTTCCATAACAATATGAGAGACTAGTGCGGCAGACCCAGGCGGTGCTGTGGAAGCGGCAGGTGGTTGAGCGACTGGAAACGGGGACCCTCGCAAGTGAGGGTGGGGGGATTGAGAACGCCACCTGCATGGAAACTCTATGATGCATAACATGCCTGTAGTGCATGTGGCAGACCACTGAGGTGAGGTAAGGGGTCCATGTTACGCAAAACACTGCATTGTGCATGTAAATTAGACACAACTGCAACACCACGTGCGTTGAATGAATCCGGCATGGTTTGTAGTCATGGCGGCATTGCACACGGCCCAACAGTAACTGATGTAGAATGCCGGTGGGTGGCTAAGCAAGGTTTCGAATGGAGATCACTTTGTTCTTGAAACACCTGATTAGAAGAGACACAATTTGAAATATTGCTCAGTTCACATTTCACTGTCGGATGGGCATAATCCAGTGATGCGAAGTGTGAGTCCATTGTTCACCCTAAAGGCATAGTTGTCGACCATTGAAAATTGATGAGGTTAGCACACAGCATTGGTTGAGAATGCAAATACTGTGCGTAAATGATGAATACCCCATTGGTGAAGAAACGACAAAACTCGGTGAGTCGAGTTGTGCTTCCACATTTTTGAACAAGGCATTGTTTGGTGTGATCATTGCCTAGTGCATATAACCTGTTGCATAAACACCAGCGCAGAAGACGTGAAACACAAACAAACTGCAGGGTCACCACTATGGGAATGGGATCGATAATCGGGATATAGAAAACTTAATTCACATATATGTCATGGCTCATATATATTTACACCTGACACTGCGTCCATACAGATTGAAGTATAACAAAGAAATGACTAAAGTTAAGTTAAGATGAAGGCTCGACAGAGCACTTAGAGTTCAAAGATATTAAGTTTCGTGCTCGATACGAACTATTGACGCCGTAAGTATTTAGATGGTTGAACATTTTAATAGCTACCTGTTGGGAAACTGTCCTATGCCATGGAAAGTTGACAGCTTGGGATGTCTGTGTCTTCCATACTGCTCATCACATCAGTTGGTGAATGTTTCATGATTTCCTATCACATGCATGAGACAGGTGAAGACATAATGACCAAAAATTGTTATCACTCTTAGACATGTGAAGATGGGTTTACAGTGGTCCAGTATCCTGCTTGATGTTATGATGCTTTCTGCTTTTATTTTGTGGTAGTAGTATCTTCTTGCAATCTGTAGACTGACTCCATAGTAACAGGCTGTAACTAATAAAGCTGTGGAACAGTGAAAAGTATACCATCAGCAGATGCTAATCAGTTATCGCATGCTTCAGTTTCCTCAGAGGGTATATGATCCATGACAGTTCATGTGCAGTGTGTTCTTGTCAAGAGAGTTTACTATTCAGTAAATAACACATTTCAAAGAAAAGTAGTCAACCACTTTTATCTCTCTATTTTTTCATTTCTGCTGGAAGCATGTTGAAAATTAAACCTGTTGAATAGAATTCACCTTTCTAAACAATGCTTCAAAAAGGTTTTACACCATTATTAATTGTCTTTCTGTCTTGTATTCACTCAGTGAATGTTGCAGTTTCTTATGAAAGAGCCAATGTTGAGAGCAATAAATCCTGTTATGGAACATATGTATAGGAACGCCAGAGCAAGGATTCTGAGACACCTGTACAACAGCCTACATAAGTTTGTGAACAGATGCTACAGATTTACATGACTGCCCTTTTTTGGGCTAAGAATATTCTTGATAACAGTACAGAGTTGCTAGAAAATATAACACCATTTGAGATAACAGAGTGAAAGAAACCAAAGTTTCTGTGTTAGAGGCAGTGGAGATTATTCTTGGAGTGAAGATAGCATTCACTTTCCATGCAAGATCTTGAAAGTGATGCTCCCAAGAAAGCCTCTGATTCACCACAATCCTAAGATTTTAAAATGGTCTGCTTCAGTGACTGAGTTGAATACATTGGTATAATAAACTTTTGTTTTTGCAAGAGTTTCATGTCTAAAATTGCATGCATCACATTTTTTGCAGTTAACCATTAATCTGTTTTGTGAAAGCCATCTGCTGATGTTACTGACTACCCTATTAATTATATAATTTAAATTACATTTCGCTTATTTCACAGTAATATTTGTGTCTTATACAAACACAATTTTTTAAATAACATGTCATATTTAGTCGCATGTTTAGTTGTGTGACTCATTCGAGGAGCCTCCATAGCTAGAGAGCCCGTCACATTTCAGGGCATCTCTTTGGAGACAGAAAGAGCAATCAGGAAATGTGAATGGGTTGGAGTTTACTGTGGTTGAGGTTTACTTATGTGTGGCAACAGAGAGGAGGAGGGAAACAATCTACATTGCCAAGACATATTGCTTGTGAAGAACAGCCAGTTTGATTTAGTTGTAGTAACTTGTATTGTATATTCAAAGCTATGAGAAAAATAACAAATGTTGTAACAAATTTTGATCAATGTGTCATCAGAAAAATTGCCTGATTTAGAAAAAAATGCACTTCATATCTTGAGACTGCATCAGTCACTGCACACATAATAAGTGAGACGATTCCTATTGAGTCTGACAAGAGATACAGAACATCTGACACAGATTCATAAAGACATTAAAGCATAATTTTTCTCAACTAGCCAATTGCAATTGTCTGATGACACGCTTATCACAATTGATTGCAACATTACATTTATTGTAAGTGAAATAGTAATATAAAAGTGAGATAAAAACTGAACTGGAAGTCACATGTTATAAGGAAGATTTGCATTTGGTGTGAACAGAGCTCTTTACAAAGCCATAAGAGAGGTGGAGATCAGCATCCAGAAAGGAGGCACATTTGGTGGAGGAGCACCAGGTGAAGAGGATGGATGGATGGTGTTGAAGCTGTGAGGATGGAGGATAGCATGTCTTGGCCCTGGATTCAGGTCAGGAAGTTATCATTGATAAACCCCAACCAGACGGTTGGTTTGATGTCTTGGGTGCCTGGGAAGATTTTTTCTATATGATTAATAATCAGATTGGTATAGGTGGGTGCCATGTTTGTGTCCGTGACCATGGTGCAGATTTGTTTGATTATTATCCCCTCCTCAAAGTTGAAATAGTTACAGGTAAGGAAAATATTGGTCAGGTGTATAAGGAATGAGCTGATGCACCTAGAGTGGGTAGGATGTTGGAAAAGGTGGGCTTCAGTAATGATAAGATCGTGAGCAAGTGTTATATTGGTCTATGGTGTAAATTATATTCCATGGTATTGATCAGTTGAGTATTTGTTGTTACAAGATGGGGTCAACATTGTAGATATTGTCAAGAGTGCCCCTGACAAGATTTTAATTTTACTTTCCCTAAGACATATTCCAGGATGAGAAACAACATCATAACTTTGAATGTGCACCCCCTGAGGTTTGTACTGCTGGCAGCTGCGCACCTGTCCAGCCCCTAGCTGCAATACTGTGTGGAGTATCTTAAAATAGTTTTGGAAGAGTGAGACAGTGAATACAGGTGCAGTTTTATGAATCTAATTCAGTTTCATCACAGTTGACTATGTTTAATAGATGTCTAAGTTAGGCATAGTTTTGTGAGAAACACTTTTATTTTGTGCATTTATTAGCCATGTACATCAATTTAGGATTTCTTGTGTTAAAATCCATTTCAGTTATAATTCTACATATCTTTATACAGAAATATGGAAATTGTATGGACACATGTGACCATGTTGTCAGTATTGGTCAAAATATGAACGGGTTAGTGGAAACAAGTGCTAACCCACAACAGCATGTTTTGAGTTGTTGTGTGCTGTATGTTTGGTCAAAGTCAAAGATGTGGATGTGTACCTTAAGAGAAAACAAATTATGTAGTAGATGTCTCTTTATAGCAATACATATAGAGAAACTTGTTACCAACATTTGGTACATTCGAAAACACAACAGATAGTGTGATCAGCTCAATCCTTACTAAATTGGGTGTTTGCACTTTCTTCCACTGACCATTTGATATGTAGTTGAAAATTTATTAGAAGCTCTACAAAATCTAATTTCAAATTTGAAAATAGTTGAATACGTCTTTGGAAGGTTTACTAGTAGGAAAATGTTAAAAACTTGGTTAATTAAAATATCAGTTGCTATTTTGTATTATGTCCTTTGTTTTGGTGCCATTAGTGGCACTGAACAAGTAATTATAAGGTGAAGATTGTGAGAACTTTGTTGGGTATCTTCACAGAATCATATTGTTTTGTACTAACAACAGGATGACTGAATTAAAATGCTTTTGTAAATTATGGATAATGTGTTGATGGATGTAATAAATGTAAGATGAATAATATGGACTTTGATTTTGTACATAATAGTTGAGTGTTTGCTTGAACCACTCTAACATCCAGAAATGAGGAGAAACAAATTTGACAAAGACTAAAAAGCTGTAGACGAAGCAAATAAGTAAAAATTCTTCTTTAAATGTGGCGCTTGCCATTATCCAATTAAAGAAAGCCAGATTGCTTAAAAGTGTAAACTACTTAAGCAACTCTCACTGAAAAGTACTGACAAGTTACAACAGGGAGATGACATCAACACTGAGGAGAACGGATTCAGGTGGTAAAGGAGAGATGATAGCTGAGAGATGATGCTGGAAGTGGTTTATGTCCTTTATACAATACTCTAAGCCGTGGGTGATTGGTTTGAGGTTGATCAATTGGAATCAAAAGTTTTTCCATTGGAACACCGGATAATGGGGCATCTAGTGTGGCTAGGTTTATTAATTTTGGGAAACTTGTAGAAGATGAGTTTGATGTGAAGGGTGAGTTGGATTCACAAGTGGTGTTCTGGGATGGGCCGAGGGGTTTGAGTGGGCATTAGGTGTTATAATGGAACTTCTGGAATGGGATCACTGAGGATGGTTTGTAAGTGGAAGAGTCACATAGTTGGTGGGTGTCTTTTGTCAGGTACTCGTGGTGGTTCATAATGACTCTGGTGAAGCCTTTGACCACACAAAGGATTATCAGATCTAAATCTGTTTTAATGATGTCTTTTCTTTCCTTTGCTGATAGATTGTGTTCTTGGGAAGGGACATAGGAAAGGAGGAAAAGGCCTAGTTGGAGGTAAAGTTTTCCAAGAATATAATCAGAACTGAGTTTGGGTGGAAGTGGTGGAGATTTACAGCTGTACAAAAGTTTGAACTGAGAGAGGAAAGATTCAGTGTTGGCTTTCAGTCAGCATTGATTTGAGAGATTGATGATAAAAAAGTGTTTCCCTTCTAGTGACTTGGAGATGGAAAGTAAATTTTTGAAAAGTCCAGAATGTCTGAATTTGGGTGTGAGTTTGAGGATGAGGCCTTTGGAAAGGACTGAAACTTCTGTGGGCTTGAGATTTTTGACAGATACTTTGACAACATTGTTCTGGTTTTTGTGGAATCTTGTTGGGGAGTTTAGGGGGTTGTGCCTTGGGGAAAATGTCAGATGGGCTGGGTCTGGATGCTATGAGGGTTTCACTCACTGGAAGAGGGGGGGAGGGGGGCACGGGGGGAGGGGGGGGCACAGAGGGGAGGTGGGGTGTTCGCTTCTTACAGGAAGTGTATGGTTGGGAAGTGGTGTTCCAAGACAACAAAAGGCTAACAATAAGTTGGTTAATTTTGGAAAGTGGTATTAGAAATGGTTTTACAGTTGTTGCAAAGCAGCTTTTACGATTTCAAACAATGGAAACTCCAGGTAGGAATATCTACAATGTAGTAAAAGTTAAATTACCACTCACCATGAAGAAGATGTGTTAAATTGCAGACAGACACAATTAAAAGACACTTACACAAAGCTTTTGGCCACAGTCGTAATCAATAAAAGAAACACACACCATTCATACACACAAGGAAGAACACCTCTCACACACATCATCACTAATTCCAACAAGTGATTATAACATAGGATGGAAGCAGAAATCTGGAGCAGGTGGGGAGGGGGAAGGAATAGTAGTGATGGGTGGGAGGAGAATGGGACATTGTCTGGTGGAGTGTGCAGGGACTAGAATGCCAACAGGCGCAGCGTCCGGAGGTTGTGGGGCAGGGGAGTGGGGAAACAAGAAGTGAAAAGGAGAGAAGCAGGGATAGATGGGCGGGTGCATAGGGAGAGGGTGGCAAACAAAGAGGGTGGGAGACAAGAATGGGGAGGAGATGATATGGCAGAGGGGGTGGAAACTGTTGGGTGGAAGGTGTAGGAACAGTATGTTACCGTAGGCTGCGGCTGAGATAATTACGGGAGTGGAGGATGTGCTGTAATGATAACTCCCATCTGCTCAGAAAAGTTGGTGGTGGAGGGTGGGATCCAGATGCTCGCATTCTGAAGCAACCATTGAAATTGTTACAAGTAAGAAGATGATTTATAGGTAATTGGGATTCATAATAACATTATTTTGTAGCAAAGATTGTATATGGTTCCAAATAAATCCAACTTGTTCCAATGTGAAATAAAATAATCCTTTTTAATCCTTTTTAAATAATATTGGTACAATGTTCACTGAGTTAGTTTACTGCTCATCATATTTGGTGTAAACTGAATAATTTTTAACAATGGCTCCTGGAAATCATGACTTTGCCCAAATTGTTTAATTAGTGATTACTTCCTCCCATAGTTTTGTGACAATAAAGACACAAAAAGTTCCTTAAGCTGAAGGTCACGTAACACAAAAACCATCTTACATGATAACATTAACAGCTCTCAGTATAAATTACTCTCCTTGCAGATATGCTGCAAAAAACAACTTAATGAATTAGGTGAGCTTAGTAATTTCCATCCCTGTTCTCTGTGCAGGTCTGCAGGTGCAGACACAGAACCAGCAGTTCCAGAAGGGACAAAGCAGGGAAATGAAGAGGAAGCACGTGAAGCAAGTGATGTTTCCACAGTGGCAACATCCTCTGAAGAGGAGTATGAGCCGCCTCTCTTCCGAGCAGCCAGCGAGCATGAGCTTCCTCCAGAGTTCCGACTTGTACAGAAGCTTGTCAAGAATATGAAGGCCAGTGAAAGCCATCAAAGCTAAGATAACATTAGTTCTTAGTCTACTATTTCTTCTTAAGTTATAACTTTTCCTGATTTTTGTATTAGTCATCATTTCCATGTACCTTATTATCTTCTTTCCAATTAGCAGTTCTATGCTGATTCTACGTCTACATCAGTATGTAGACTCTGCAAACTATTGTACAGTACATGGTGGAGGGTCTTAGAGATTTCCTGTCTTGTTCCATTGACACATTGAGCGAGGGAAAAATGGTTGTCTATATGTCTCTGCCTCCATACGTGCCCTGATCACTTTGATATTACTTTTATAATTCTCGAACAAGAACAATGATACCAGCAGAACTGTCCAACAGTCTTCCTCAAATAATGATTCTCTAAGTTGACACTGCAGTGTTCTCAGATATTAACACTGTCTATCTTCACACTTTCATATGGACAACGGTAACAATCCACCAGATAACAGAGACATTGAGTTGTCGAAGGGCACATAAACATTCAGATGCATTCTTTTTCAAATTAGAGTGCATAAGAAAGTAAGAAAGGTGAGAAGGAAATACTTTGCCATCACAAAGAAGGATCTTCTACACACTAGCACAGTTTTCATTCCTGTTTATGAGATTTTGTATGAGTTAGCATCCCAAGTTTTCAGTGAATTATTAACTTTACTCCTAAATTACTTAAATTCCAACAGGATTGTTCACTGCCATATTTATGTTTCCATGTGTCTCCCTTCCATGCTAAACATTGCACTAACCATGTTTTGTTATTGTTTTGTATTTTAGTTCTCTTTTTGTCTTTTCCATATAGTCTGCCCATATATTTTCCTGTGATCTTCTTCTCTCTTTTCTTAAACACTCTAGCTCAAAAAAAGATTAGTCCAAAATCTAAAAAAGTTTTCTGTCTTGTTTATGTGCCTTTCAACCTCTCAGCATAAGGTTCCCATCTTCCACATTCCACATGCTGATAAATAGGGGACATGTAGTTCATATGTGATATGGTCCCTGTGTGAGACCTGTTCCGACAAACAATAATGCCATGTTAACTTGTGTCCATCTAGATGCATCTGTCCAGTTTTTGTGACTTCTGGATAGTGTTTTGTTATGTGCAGCGTATCTTAGAAATACCTTTAATTTTTTCGGTTTCTTGTTGTGGTATGAGAAGCAGATTTTTTTTATTTAACAAGCTTCTTATATTTTGATGGAAAAATTAAGTTCATTATGACTGTTACATTTCCTGCACTGATAATTGCAGCTGTGTATATAGCTATTCAGCACCATTATCTTTTGGAAACATTTACTGTTAAGAAGACCTAGCAAAATAGGCAGGTATTCAACAGACCGTGTTGCGGTTACCTTGAATTTGCCTGGAAATTAGTCATGCAAGAGACCTCATACTGGAAATATTCAGGAGTAGATCATGTTGGGTGTGGTGAAATTATGTGAGGATGGTCCACTAGTGCAGGCCACGGTGGCCGAGCGGTTCTAGGTGTTCAGTCCGGAAACACGCGACTGCTACAGTCGCAGGTTCGAATCCTACTTCGGGCATGGATGTGTGTGGTGTCCTTAGGTTAGTTAGGTTTAAGTAGTTCTAAGTTCTAGGGGACTGATGACCAAAGATGTGAAGTCCCATAGTGCTCAGAGCCATTTGAACCATTTGGTCCACAAGTCACACTCACATGTGCTCACCACAGTCTGTTGAGCAACTCCTAAAGCTCTGCATTTATGTGTTCAACTGAATGCTTCATCCAGGCCGTGTTGTGTTGCTTAAAGACTAACACCATATTCACATTCATGTGAGCAGCATTTGAAGCGATTTGCTTGATGTCATCTTCTAATGTGTAGCTGGAGATCATGGTCCAGCTGATTCCCAAAACCCCCAATAATCACTACATAATCTTATTAATCAAGATCTTTCCCCAGAAAACTTCATCCCTGATGACACAGCTGGTCTCTGCACTTGACATAAAGATACTAGTTACCTGATAAGCATTTCCCAGGGAACTCTGTAAAAGCTCAGACATTTTCTTCCCATGGCCACTCTACTAACAGAGGGAACTTTAACTAAACTTAACTTGTACTTTTTCCTGTCTTGTCAAAGTGTTTCTAAGCTCCTTCAGATGTCTGCACAATTTTGTCCGCAGTCTTCAGAGCAGTGTACCTGTTGGAGATATCTAAACTAAAGCATCCCTTGAATCTCGTGACTTATCTAGCAGGTCTGACCACTGTCCTCTTACTAATCTTTCTGCTACCAGTTGCATCACTCAACTGTTGACCATTTCTACATTACAAAAGTGCAAAATTAGCAAACTCTTCAGTAAAATATAGTAACACAAGTGGCTATATTTATCCTCTAAATTGATAGAAAATTCATAATGTTTAAATAGTTCTTTATAAAATATTAACCATTGTTTACAATATTACTGTAGTATTAAACTTTGTTGTCCTTGGAATGAATTGTTTATTGAGTTTTATTTTGTAAACTTATGCTGTTCAAGAGCTTTGCCTGTAGTGACTTTTCTGTTTATTGTTTTTGAAATGTATTTTAGTCAGGAATTAACTCTGCAGTGGTATTTAATAACTACTATGAAACTTAACTGATTCAGTCCTACGTCTCTCCCACCACTTCATAACAAAATGTATAGTGTGCAAGTTATCACAGGCAAATCATTTGAACAGTATAATGACTATATTAAATAAAATTTATATAATATGCCCTGCTGTAATCAGATGCACACTGACCTAGTAGTTGTGCTGTGCAGTCGATGTCCAAAGTTGCATGGTTGTAGTAACTTTCCTTCAGCCTCGGGCAGCACAGGATCAACAATGCCCTCTGTATGTACCAGTGGGGTGCTGAACCCTGTTGCTGTGTCTGTCAGAGTACAGAATAGGTACTATGTCCTGCTTGATCACCTGACTTTTTACCCATAAATCTTGTCTGAAATATGATGGTTGCTTGGTAGCTTGTTCATCACAATCTCCAGCAACTATGTTAATGCTTTGTGGATGTGCAGATAAATTGTATGGGGAGACATGAACGTGAAACATATCATGGTCTTCTTAGATTCTATACCAAGGCATTTAGAGGCTCTTGATTTTTAACACAAGGGAACTGCACCTCATCCCAAATTCTCACTCACAAGGAACCACTTGAGTGCAAGGTCTCAAAAGGCCAATGATGTTTACGGCATTTGACACCCCACGTATTGTCTATAATGCAACTAGAGTATTGGCTGCTAGTGGCAACAGGGGGTGGGAGGGCGGGACTTCGGGTTCAAATGGTGAACACAACATGAGGCCATGGAGCATATTTGAACTGCTTAACCAACAAGTAACTGACATCAATGCTACAGTGACAGTGATGTTGGTGCAGAGCAGAGAAATGGTAATGATAAACAGAGCAAACATTGCATTATATGTACAACAACAGTTGCCAAAGTTGAAATTTCATAAGAAAGAAAACCAAGGAATGTTGCAGAGTGAGAAAGAAGTGGAAGATGAAATATTAGCATTTCTACAAGATGAGTCAGTGAAATGTGTGGTGTCATATACACTTGACTGTGAGGACAATGTACATGAGGAGTACAATGACAAAGATATGTGCTTACAAAGTGAAAGTGACACTGAAGCAGATATCAAGACATATAGTTCATCATCCTTGTTTTGCAGGGAGCCACAAATCCTGTCTACAGTGAAATGTAGTAAAGGATAATTGTTGTCCAAGGAATGGGTACTAAACATAATTATGTACATGGAAGTTCATCTGCAGCATAGTAACAAAAATAAAATGAACAGATTTTGAATTAGTCTGCAGCAATATGAACAAATTGTTGTTGTTGTTGCCATTTTTGGGTGGGAAGAGACCAAACAGCTAGGTCATCAGTCTCATTGTACTAGGGAAGGATGGGGAAGGAAGTTGGCCATGCCTTTCAAAGAAACCATCCCAGCACTTGCCTGGAGTGATTTAGGGAAATATGACCATGTAGTACGTAAGAAAAACTATGGATGCTAAAGGGAGGACAGGGCACACTTTTTACAAGGAGGCACAGCACAATTTACAGGATATGCATGATAGTGACCTACTATGTTAAGCACAACATGTGACATAGATGACAGCAATTTCAAGGAATGCAGTTGATGGTTGCATAACTTCAAACAGTGTTACAGAATTGGAAGTTGCAAGATAATGAAATTTCAAACCAAGTGTCAACTCGACAGTGCACAACAGACTGTGTAGATGAGATAAACAAAGTTATCCCATTGCTCAGTAATGAATTTGTTTTCAACTCTGACTAGTTGGGATTTGAAGAGGAAATGTGTATGAAAGTAACGCTGGAAATTAGAGGTACCAAGAGAGTTGTATCGAGATCAACAAACATCAATGCCCTAACGCATCCTGGATGGTAAATTGGCTGAAAAGTTATTTATTAAGCAGTAAGAAGTTGGTGGTGGTCTGCCCCCTATGATTCTTTTTTGTGTGTGTGGTCTTGCAAAGGCAGTATGAAATATTTATGTCTTAGCAAGCAAGAGTGGGAAAAAGAGTGAAAGAGAACTACAACTGTGGTATGAGCACTGGTTTTGGTGACTAGTTGGCCAAAATAAATTACTTTTGCTTGATTCCTTCTCTGTGTATAGCACAGAGTGTATACACCTGGGGACAACAGGGAAATCTTAGAAAATGTGGGAATTTTTTTAACCTGGGAAACTTTAGGAAAAAATTCTGATTTATTGTAGAATTCTGGGAATTTTTCATTGTTTTAAATTTCAATTAATTTTTTGTAATTTTGACTGGTAGGAACTGATATTGTAACAAAGAATTTTATGTTAGCCAACTACTGCAGAATAATATCACAGGAATGAAACATAAGTGAGAGAATGACACTAAAATAAAATTTTAATTGCAAAGAAAATGAGCCATGTACAATAACTGAACACCGCGCACACACAAATGTCTGCTGACAGCAAAATGGGTCCAAGGCTTTAGGATGAAGACTAGGCAATACTTCTTAACAGAAAACTACTTTCAATGAGAGTAACATCACTACTATTTATGTTTCTGACAGGTTGTGGGAAAATATTACAAATGATGATTTATGAAGCGTTACTTTCAAAGTAAATTTCCTTTTATGCAAGATGAATAATGTTACTCATGAGAATGTGCGATGAATTTCCTAAGTCATGGAGTATTTGATTCTCAATCAAAAGTTAATGCTTTGCTTTGAGGACCAGCCTCATAAAAAATTTTTGAGCCAGCCATTTATGTGATTATTTGGAATTTCACTGGCACATTTGTGCTTGAAATACCTTAAAGGGTAGCACGTGTTAAAAAATACAAAGCTTCAAGGTTAGTTTTTCATGTTTATTTTAGTTCTTTCATAGATTATAAAATTATTCAGCAACAATGGAAAAAATATAATTATTGTCAAAAACAAGTATGAGGTGAGTTATTGTGTAGTTTCACATGTAACTGGCTATTCTATCGAAAAGTTGAAGTTCTCGAGAGAACATATATTCAGCCAGGTGACTCATGAAATTTTCACACAGCAGTGATCTCTCTCTCTCTCTCTCTCTCTCTCTCTCTCTCTCTCTCTCTCTCTCTCTCTCTCTCTCTCTCTCTCCCTCCCCCTTTCTCTGAATATAATAGAGGGAAACATTACATGTGGGAAAAATATATCTAAAAACAAAGATGATGTAACTTACCAAATGAAAGCGTTGGTATGTTGATAGACACACAAACAAACACAAACACACACACAAAATTCAAGCTTTCACAACCCATGGTTGCTTCAACAGGAAAGAGGGAAGGAGAGGGAAAGA
The DNA here is from genome assembly GCF_023897955.1 of Schistocerca gregaria. NCBI lineage: Eukaryota > Metazoa > Arthropoda > Insecta > Orthoptera > Acrididae > Schistocerca > Schistocerca gregaria. The sequence continues at coordinate 274,884,231 of NC_064924.1, read as the reverse complement.
CGAAAGGATGTGGGTTTTAAGGGAGGGGGTAAGGAGTCATTCCAATCCCGGGAGCGGAAAGACTTACCTTAGGGGGAAAAAAGGACAGGTATACAATCGCGCGCGCACACACACACATATCCATCCGCACAAGGTATATGTGCAGACGGATATCTGTGTGTGTGTGTGTGTGTGTGTGTGTGTGTGTGTGTGTTTGTGCTAGTGTATACCTGTCCTTTTTTCTCCCTAAGTTAAGTCTTCCCGCTCCTGGGATTGGAATGACTCCTTACCCTCTCTATCTTCCTCTATTAGAAATGAAGGTCAGAATATTAAATCTGCTGAACATCGGTAAATAAAGCATCCCAATTAACTTATCTGCAAACATTGATCCAAAAAAGTTTAATTTTTAAATAATATACAAAATTACTGATTTAAAGGTGTGTGAAGTGTATTTCGACTTGTTATTCATGCTCATAGAATAGTCCTTTATTCAGTGAATGATATGGATCGAGAACAGTAAGGTAATGATTGTGTGTGTGTGTGTGTGTGTGTGTGTGTGTGTGTGTGTGTGTGTGTTTATGTTTTTACTAGAACCAGAAGAGGAGCAAGACACAGTGCAGTCATCTGATCCTTATGTGATACTTACCAGTCAACAACACATAAATGGTTAACTCATTTTCTAATGGTATTAGCATGTTTTGGTTTACCTACTTCATATGTGAGTAAACAATAAGAAAATGAGCTAATAAAATTTTTGCACCGAGAACTGTCTTGAAGTATTATTTATACTTATGTAAACTTAAGAAAAGTACGTGATTGCTGGGAAGCATTTAGTTTATTGAACATAAGTTTTGTTGATAAGGAGCAGATTATTTAGTTTCTTCTTCCTACAATTTTTTTTTCATAAGTGTGCAAATTATGCTTACTATACTTAAGTAGCTATGAAACTTATTGTATTTGTTTACTTTTAGTCATCAAACCACACAGCCACACTTCTAACTCTTCGCTGTCTTGCTGACCAAGATCTTAAGGACAAAATCATTCAGTCTGCTATACGAGAAGGGGAATGTCTGGAACTTCTCATTAACCTTATTGAAACAGACAACTTGAACTGCCAGGTAAATTTGTGTCAACTAATTTCACTTAATGTTAACTTGATCCTCTGTTAATATTTGGTAACACAGTATCATTTTTGTAAGTGAAAAGTACAAAATGTTTGCTGTCTAACCTGTAGTGTAGGTATTTTTTTCAGATTCTCTCATTTGCAACAGTATTTTGAATGAAAGAAGTGAAACATTTTGAAGGTTTTACTTCTTACAGTTACATGTAGATAGATTTCAACTCTGTGCAAAAGACCACCCAGGAGTCTTTAAGTTAGTGACTGAACAACAATGACTTAGAGCTAAATGCTGTAATGCCTGGTGTACTAATTGTCATATGCTTTATGTACCCTAAATGTAAAAATGCTGACTATTTAGCAATTGGCAGCTTTTCTGCAATACCACACACTATTTTGCCCTTTTGTTACATAACTTTTAAGTCATGCTAACATTTATTGTATCTTTTACTTTTTTATTATTCTTGTACCACACCACACAATGCACCTCAATCCAGGCATTGTAATCAGAATATAAGGCATGTATACCCATTGCATAATAAATATTTTTGTGTTAAGAAAATGGGTCATGAGAGTGTCAAATATATGGAGTATATTTTAACATAAGAATTCTAACCAAAGAGGTGATATGTATTACATCTAGTATGAAACACCATCAAAAGGCATAAAAATATATTGCATGTCTGTACAACTGAAGGAAAAAATTCTAACTGCCACATTTTTTAATGAATGCTTTATTTCATCAGAACTGGCGCCACAAAGATTATTTTCATCATCAGCATTACAATATAGAAGTCTCTATCACTGATAAGGAGCACACTGAACATTAATGTGACAAAAGACAAAACTGTGAATAAAATATTTCATGTCTATTTGAGATGAAAAGAAAGCAGCCAGCTGATCTGAGCTGCACCTTCTAGTTAACTAGAACACATAGGATTGCCCTTTGCAATAATCTGATTAAGTGCGCTGGGTAAATGTGACACAAAAGTATATCTTACATGGCAGTTTGCTGCAGCTGACTGCAAGGCAAAAACATAAACCACAAATTTTTATTTCCTCAACATTTATATTTGCTGAATGCCTGAAATATTGGAAAGTATTAAATCCCTCAGAGAGCAAAATCTTGTATGTTGCATCCAAATGGTACACAATTAAACAATTCCTGGAAAAATAAAATAAAAAAACATTTTTTCTTTGCTGATTTTATATTGGCAAAATAATTTGAAAATGCTGTCACTTGGAAGAAGGGAAATATAAATGGAGGAAACACAGTATGCCATTCAATCAACTTGATTCAAAACCAAATATGCAGGTTCGCTCAAAACTGCTTTTGATTTTACCACAGTGCTGTTTGTATGACAGCATGGATTAATACTAATGAAATGGAAATGCTTCCTGAGGAAAAATGTCATGCCATCTCTATTTCACAAATATTTCATTTCATTTAAAACAAGAAGTGATAAACACATACAACTAATTGAAACAGTTGATAGTGGCAGTAGTACAAGCATCATGTGGAAAATAACAATGCTTTTAATGTAGCATGAGCGGAAGTGATGGCAGCTGAACAAGACTTATGCAACTGGTTAGTGTTCATTAAGCTCCAATAGCCAGAAAGCCATATTGCTTCTCATTTACTTAATGTAGCAGCTCAAAGTGAGCATTAAAACTGAAAATCTATTCTCTAATATCGATTTTAGTGGCAAATAGTATCAAAACTTTTTATTTTCAGTAGAATATCTGTACTGCAAACTGAGCAAATGTAATGAGTAAAGGTAGTGGGCGTCATTGTTTTTTGTTTAAGAGTGGAGGAGTTAAGGTTCATTATGATGACAGAAGTGGTCACCAGCAGTAAACCAATACCAAAAAGTGATGCAAAAATCTTTGAAAACTGGAACTTATGGTATCTCAGTTGTTTTGATATTTTTGCATAAGATTGCAAGTAACCAATTAGGGTACTGTAAGTAATGTGGTTGTTGAGTTACAGAACTAGTTTCTGAAGCCCACAGAACTCAACTGATGACTGCTTTTCTAAAGTTTCCTGTTCATTAAAATGTAAGTGTAGATTGTCTGTGTACATTGCTAAATAGCTAAAACGATGACCAAGTCCGGCCGCTGGGGCCGAGCGGTGCTAGGCACTTCAGTCCAGAACCGCGCGACCACTATGGTCATAGGTTCGAATCCTGCCTCGGGCATGCATGTGTGTGATGTCCGTAGGCTAGTTAGGTTTAAGTAGTTCTAAGTTCTAGGGAACTGATGGCCTCAGATGTTAAGTCCCACGGTGCTCAGAACCATTTCAGCCATTCAATGACCAAGTCTCAGTTGCAAGTTGCCTATCTAAAGGCTTCCAGGGGCAACAAAAATTTGATTTTCAATATTTCATATAATTATTGACAGAATTTTAAAAAATTAAAATGCTGTGATAACCTACTCAGAGTTACAGTCATACAGTAATAGTTTAAGACAATAAGACAAATATCAAAGTTACAAACGTGGAAAACTGTCCAGACTAAACTTATCCAGTGTTTGATAATGAGAACACATAGGGACTTTAAACATAATTTCAAACTTTCTCTATACTTTTTCTTGCATAAAGCCCCACAGAATTATGAAAAGAAAACAATATACCACTTACTAAGTGTTTGTTCATAGAAAATATATTTTGTAACATGTGAATTGCTGTATGATTTATTTTCAATTGTACGATTGGTCTTGGACAGAAACAGTTTTCCAGTACCTGTTGAACAACATTATGGATACAGGACAATTTTAATACATAAAGAATATTTGCAGACTATTTTAAAATGAACACAATATTTACAAATTTTTGTTAATAACAAGTGTGATTTATAAATAAATGTCAAAATATAACACACACACACACACACACACACACACACACACACACACACACACACACACACACAAAGAAAGGATGTTTGTTATAACTGCAAAGATTGAAATATCTCGAAAACTATACATTGTATCACAAAAAGTTATAATTACTATTTGTTTGGCTCAGAGGGGGACATACAGCAATACCACACTCGACCTGCCATCCCATCCTGTGCTTGGGTGGCAGGGGCAATGTTGAAATATTCAATGAGAAGCTCCATTTTTTTTACAGATTATTATTGTATGGCAAAATCTACATGCATTTTGTCTGAAACATTTTCTTCATTTTTCCATAAATGGCATTGTAATCAGAGGAATAGAAAAGGGTATACAATGTAATTTATGACATTCTACTCAATGGCCCTTAATATCCTATGGCATATGCGACCCCACTTCAGTGCTGCGAGGGTACGACAGTCCAGTTTTTCATAACTGGTAATTGGAAACCCCATTCACAATGTTGTATTCCTCTGACACATCCAACAGATGACCACTCGATGCACCACAGTGGCCATGGTTCAAGGAGAATGCTACTCTACTTTTCCAATAGTGTTCAAATGTAGTACTGCCAACTTCAATATATTTAGTGATCTGCTTTCCAATGACTGTACACAGACAGAATTGTATCTGTGGGAATGTCAGCACAGGTGAGCTGTGGTGCCTTCATTTAATCTTTTCTTCCCCCTTCATTTGCTGGGGCCCCACAAGGTGGCATGAATTATCCATAACTTCCTGTGTATCATCGCTGGTCATGAAAACACTCTTGAGCTTGTGGAGTTGGAAGTTTCCGGGTTCCTGGTGAGAGGGCAACACGGACAGTGGTTGCCCTGTTGCTTGGGTGGGCTGTGGGCTCTATTTGTGCAGAGATTGATTAGTTATGAGCGTGCAGTTACTGGCTGCATCGAAGTTTTCACACGTCCTTCAGTATGTTTCGGCTGAATTGTCATTCCTCATGTCCGTTCCGTGCACTTTTGGATTGCGGTGTTTTGCATTGAGCTGAAATTATGAAATAATGACTTCTTGATGTAGCAATGCTCTTAGTTTTACAAGTCGCAGGTCCATGATGTTTTCTGGAGTGTTTGTGGCTGCTTGACATTTCCTCAGTGTAGCTGTTCGCGCTAGCAGCATATTTCTTAAGTTATCTTTGTTTATCCTACACTCTTACTTACAAGGTCCTATGTTAATATTTTCTGCCAAATATTTTGCATCGCTCCTGAAATGGGTAATATTATCAGTTTTATGATTGGCCTTCAGATTCTCTAAATCAGATTATTTCAGCCTGTACTTATTGTGCTAACATTTGAAAACTTTGAGATTACTTTTTCTAGTGGTTAATGTTTGAGATGTTTGTCTAATTATTTTGCCATCACTTCTGTATTGTATTCATTCCATGCATGTAAAAGAAAATCTTGGTGTATCATAACCATTGGCACTTAACTTTCATGGCTGATCTATTCTGAAAATTGAATGTTTGGACTTGTGATTTTGTAATTGGCAATTGCAGCTGCAGAGATTCCTTACAGAGGCTAGTCTGATTGATATTTAAATTAATTTAAATTTGTTTAAAACATTTTTAAGAGCTAATAGTTGCAATTTGTTCATAAAGTTTTGGGAGACTATTTCTTTTAATTACTCCAATTACAAATTGCTTTAATTGAGAAATGTCTTATTATCTTGCAATGTTGTATTTAATACTCTTATTTCTTGCTTGTGTCTGGGGACTGTGGAACAGTAGCTTAAATCTATTATTTGAAAAATAAATAATTAAGTAAATAAAAAGGAAAAAATCCTGTTTCTCTCTTTGGTATGGTCAATACTGTATTTGGTTTGGTAGTGTAATGTGCTCTGTAAATAAAAGTGAAGTGTCAAAGGAAAAATGATGTGATCGTCATGTGTCCACCCTTCCATGTGTCCTTTTCGTTTCCCATCTTAATACGTAAGGGCATTTCAACAGGTGTTTTTCATGCAGTTGACCACATCTTCACGGCACTTGTTAGTAGACCTTATCTTTTAAATATCCACACAGAAAGAAATACGGTGACATAGTGGGCCAATTAATTGGGCTACTTCTACTAATCCACTAACCAGTGTAAATATTGTCTAATACCTCCTGTCCTTCAATTCCATAATGTTGTGGGAAACTATCATGCTGAAACCACATACATTGTCAAACATCCAGGCAACATCCTGCAGTAGTACTGGTAGTATCTACTCCAATAACATTTGAAATTTGCATCCATTCAATGTGCCATCAATAAAATAAGCTAACCAAGATGCCACATGATATGCTAACCAACCAAGGACATTAATGGTCACCTTGCCGTAGCCAGTGGGAGTTGTCTGCACTTCAGTAATGCTTGCAATACACATTAATGCTGCCATGATTTGTGAATGTAGAATCATTGGAAAATAGCATCTTGGCAAAGAATGGGGGTCATTTGCATTTGTTGATGTGCCCATTCACAAAACACTATTCCTTTATGGAAATTGGCACCATGTATTGAGATGTGGGATGGGTAGTACTTATGAGAGTGCAGTCACAATATTATCTACAGACTTACTGGAATTGTGGTGTAATTTCTGGGCCCTTACCAATGGCTTGTGGCACCCCACCACTAGTACAGCTTCTCATGTAACACATCTGCATCATTTTCTCTTGCCAGTCTGTACACTGCCATCATACGTAAAGGCATTCACAACCTTTTAAAAGGATGAACAAGTGCAAGCTTTCTCTGAAAATGTTTTGCATATAAGGCAACAACATCCTCAACGTTTCTTCTACATTCTCCATAAATCATGGTCATTCCAGTTTATTCTTTTGTGGCTGTGACATTCATCATCCACTTGCATGTCTGTTGTCCAGATAGTAGGTAAGTGTGCAGACAGTAAACACTGTTCAAGTATTGTAATGTTTAGAGCCATTGTCTATTACATGTCTGCACAATACATGAGCTCTGGTGACAGCGTATTACCTGTTGTGATACGTTGCAATTCCCTACACTGCCACGGTGGTGTGTTGAGTTGTCCCCTAATCAATATGTCAGAGGTATACAACTTTGCAAAAGGGGTTTCCAGTTACAAGTTATGAGATACTGGTCTGTCCCACCCTCACAGCATGGAGGAGGGGCACCACAGGCCAGTGGAATATTCAAGGACCATTGAGTAGCATGTCAGATATTATGATTGTGTACCCTTTTCTATTTGTCCAATAAAAGCATCACATGTGGCAAAATGAAGAAACTATACATACATATGTAGATTTTGCCGTAGAATTGTAGTCTGCAATAAAAAAAACTGAGGTCCCCTTTGAGAACTTCAAAGTTTCCCCTGCCACCCACTCATGGGGTGGGATGGTGGATCGAGTGTGTTATCACTGGATGTCACCCTCCGAGACAAACAAATTGGAATTATAACTGTTGTGGTTGGCAGGAGAGCCAACTGTATTGCTAAAGGAGGCCGAAATGCACGCGTTTTAGCTCACGCAGGCTGGCGTGAGGTCTGTAACATGACAAGGAAATTAGAATTGAGAAAAACGGACATAGCTGGTGGAATACTTAACTTTAATCCATTAATGGAGAACGTCACTCTTTATGGTACATGATTCACAATATCAATAGTACGGATACTGGCGCCTTGCTAGGTTGTAGCAAATAACGTAGCTGAAGGCTGTGCTAACTATCGTCTCGGCAAATGAGAGCGTAGAAGTCAGTGAACCATCACCAGCAAAGTCAGGTGTACAACTGGGACGAGTGCTAGGAAGTCTCTCTAGACCTGCCGTGTGGCGGCGCTCGGTCTGCAATCACTGATAGTGGCGACACCCAGATCCGATGTATACTACCGGACCACGGCCGATTTAAAGGCTACCACCTAGCAAGTGTGGTGTCTGGCGGTGACACCACATTCCTCCCCCGCAAATCGGCATACGGTTGTGGCATAAGGCTTCCGCCCGCCGTGGGGAGGACCCCATGTTGACGTATGCGATGAGGTGGGGAGCCTAACAACAGATGAGGCTGTGCCACCCGCACCCTGCCATTTGGACTGCGGGGAGCTAGGAAACACCTGAAAACCTGCTCCAGGTCGCATGCCAACATGCGGTGTATGCGCCCGGAGAGAGACAGGAGGGGCCGAAGGGTCGACCTCCAGCGGGCCGGGGCACCCGACGGGCGAAGATGACATATGGTCCGGTGGCGAGCAAGAGTTCCATGTCGGAGGACAACTGGTCACTGGAAGTGATCGGTGGTGCGTGACCCAGAGAGGCGCCCGGTGGTTGCGTCGCCGGCAGGAGAACAGGCGGCGCCGGCGCCGGTGGTGGCGGCGATGCATCACCATGGGGCAAAATGGAAGGCAGCGTCGGTAACACCTGGGACTGAGGCGAGCCAGTAGATGGGTCCCTGGGGCGCTGACCGGATGGCACCGTCGCTGAAAGCAGATGGCGAGCGGCAGATCCCGTGCGACGACAGAGGTGCAGCTGATTGAGATGCCGACGCACAATGCACCTCACCAGAGGCCCCCAAAATCAGATACATAGCACGGCCAAGGCAGCAAAGAATGCACCCTTCGAGCCAACGCCGTGAACCTTGATAGTGGTGATAGTAGACAATGTCACCTGGAGCAAAAGGAGGTGTCTGCCGTGGCACAGGAACCTGATGCGGCGGATGTAGCAAAGACATCAAGGTTTGATGAGGGCGACCGTGGAGCAACTCAGCCGGCGAGCGACCATCTCATGGCTGAGAGCGATACAATGACAAAAAGAGCAATAACGCGTCCTCCCGAGAATGCGACTCTTTTAACTTCAACATCTGTGACTTGAAAGTCCTGAGCAATCGTTCAGCGGCACCGTTTGACTGTGGCGAAAACGGCGCGGACGTCAGATGTTGAATATCATTGGCCTTGCAGAATGTCTGAAATTCTGCGGACATGAATTGTGGGCCATTGTCGGAAACAATAGTCTGTGGAAGACCTTCAATGCAAAAGATAGAGGATAACGCTTGGATGGTGGCAGATGACCTCGTGGAAGACATCCGGACAACAAAAGGAAAATTACTGAATGAATCTACACAACCAACCATCGAGCATTCCAGAACAGACCAGCAAAATTGATGTGTAAGCGTTGCCAAGGGGAAGTGGCTTTTGGCCATGGAAAGAATTTCCGCAGTGGTGCTGATTGTTGTTCGGCACACACCATGCAAGAAGAGCACATATTTGTAATCGCGGCATCGATTCCGAACCAAATACAGTGCTGACGAGCAATTTGTTTCGTTTTCACTATACCCCAATGTCCTTGGTGGAGAAGCTATAAGACAGAGGACTGTAACGAACGTGGTACCATGACCCTGGACTGATCATTATCAGAACGCAACAGCAAAACACCGTGTCGAACAAAAAGTCTCTCCTTGTGAGCAAAAAATCGGCGAACCAACGGGTCCCCAACCTGTGACTTTGACAAGGGACATTGCTTAGCAACAAAACGCAGAACAGGAGCAAGGACAGGGTCGGCAGCTGTGGCTGAAGCTACACGACGAAAATCAATTGGAAACGATTCATCCACGTCATCGGTTTCCGCATCAATGAACATGCAAGCAAGTTCGGAGGAATCGAATGCCCTATCCTCAGCAACAGGCAAGCGGGACAACGCATCGGCATTTCCGTGCTTAGCAGTGGACCGATACGAGGTCTTGTAGCGGTACTGTGAGAGGAAAATAGACCAGAGAATGAATTTCTGCGCTGTACGTGGAGGTACAGGCTTGGTCGGATGAGAAAGTGATGTCAAAGGTTTGTGGTCTGTGATTATGGTAAAGTGACGACCATACAAGAAATCATGAAACTTTGTAACACCAAATACAAGAGCCAATGCTTCTTTCTCGATCTGTGAATAATTTCTTTGAGTAGACGAGAGCAATTTGGATGCAAAGGCAATAGGGCAATCGTGCGATCCATCTTTGCGCACCAACTGTATTGCTAAAGGAGGCCGAAATGCACCCATTTTAGCTCACGCAGGCTGGCGTGAGGTCTGGAACATGACAAGGGAATTAGAATTGAGAAAAACGGACGTAGCTGGTGGAATACTTAACTTCAATCCATTAATGGAGAACGTCACTCTTTATGGTACATGATTCACAATATCAATAGTGCGGATACTGGCACCTTGCTAGGTCATAGCAAATAATGTAGCTGAAGGCTGTGCTAACTATCGTCTCAGCAAATGAGAGTATAGAAATCAGTGAACCATTGCTAGCAAAGTCGGCTGTACAACTGGGACGAGTGCTAGAAAGTCTCTCAAGACCTGCCCTGTGGCAGCGCTCGGTCTGCAATCACTGATAGTGGCGACACGCGGGTCCGATGTATACTACCTGACCGCGGCCAATTTAAAGGCTACCACCTAGCAAGTGTGGTGTCTGGCGGTAACACCACAATAACTTTTTTTGATCCACTGTTTTTGGGCAAAGAATGTATAATATAAAACAGCAAAGAATTGCTATTATGATCAGTATTATGTTTGTAATACAATTTAAAACAAATTATGCTGCAGCTTCAAGTGTTACAATATGTCATTTCTGTGATTTATTAAACACAACCATTAAAATGTATTTCAAATGTATGTTATTTATTTAGTCAAAGTTCAGTATCAACCATGACGTTGTCATTTATTATCCTTTACTAATAACTACATTTGCTTCTCACATTTTCATGTAGTATCCATATACACAACTGAGAAAACTTGCAAAATTGTATCGCAGTGCAACACATAATTTAGGAGAAAAACTAGCTTTTCAGAAAAATGGAAATTGTTCCAAATACCAGTTGTATATGTTTTTATAGAATTTAAAAATCTCTCTTGGAAGCTATTTCTCATATAAATCTACCATATATGTGCCATGATTGCTGATTGAAAAGCATAAACATTGTAATTGACACTGTAGTTTGTACAAAAGTGTTATACACTACTGGCCATTAAAATTGCTACACCAAGAAGAAATGCAGATGATAAACGGGTATTCATTGGACAAATATATTATACTACAACTGACAAGTGATTACATATTCACCCAATTTGGGTGCATAGATCCTGAGAAATCAGTACCCAGAACAACCATCTCTGGCCATAATAACGGCCTTGACATGCCTGGGCATTGAGTCAAACAGAGCTTGGATGGCATGTACAGGTACAGCTGCCCATGCAGCTTCAACACAGTACCACATTTCATCAAGAGTAGTGACTGACATATTGTGATGAGCCAGTTGCTCGGCCGCCATTGACCAGACATTTTCAGTTGGTGAGAGATCTGGAGAATGTGCTGGCCAGGGCAGCAGTCGAACATTTTCTGTATCCAGAAAGGTCCGTACAGGACCTGCAACATGCGGTCGTGCATTATGCTGCTGAAATGTAGGGTTTCGCAGGGATTGAATGAAGGGTAGAACCATGGGTGGTAACATGTCTGAAATGTAACATCCACTGTTCAAAGTGCCGTCAATGCGAACAAGAGGTGACCGAGACGTGTAACCAATGGCACCCCATACCATCACGCCGGGTGATACGCCAGCATTGCGATGATAAATACATGCTTCCAATGTGCGTTCACCGCAATGTCACCAAACATGGATGCGATCATCATGTTGCTGTAAACAGAACCTGGATTCATCCAAAAAAATGACGTTTTGCCATTCGTGCACCCAGATTCTTAGTTGAGTACACCATCACAGGCACTCCTGTCTGTGATGTAGCGTCAAGGGTAACCACAGCCATTGTCTCCGAGCTGATAGTCCATGCTGCTGCAAATGTCATTGAACTGTTCATCCAGATGGTTGTTGTCTTGCAAATGTCCCCATCTGTTGAGTTGACTCAGGGATCGAGACTTGGCTGCACGATCCATTACAGCCATGTGGACAAGATGCCCGTCATCTCAACTGCTAGTGATACGAGGCCATTGGAATCTACCACGGCGTTCCGTATTACCCTCCGGAACCCACTGGTTCCATATTCTACTAACAGTCATTGGATCTCGACCAGCAGCAAGCAGCAATGTCGCGATACAATAAACCGCAATTGTGATATTCTGCAATCTGACTTTTATCAAAGTCGGAAGCGTGATGGTACGCATTTCTCCTCCTTACATGAGGCATCACAACAACGTTTCACCAGGCAACGCCAGTCAACTGCTGTTTGTGTATGAGAAATCGGTTGGAAACTTACCTCATGTCAGCACGTTGTAGGTATCGCCACCGGCACCAACCTTGCGTGAATGCTCTGAAAAGCTAATTCTTTGCTTATCACAGCATCTTCTTCCTGTCAGTTAAATTTCACATCTGTAGCACGTCATCTTCGTGGTGTAACAATTTTACTTTGTACAGAAATATTAGATACTATTCTGTTTGCTATATGTATGAAAAATAGCAGCGTACAAAGGACAGACCAGTTACACTCCTTCTCTTCCCATCCACTTTCCCACACTCATCAGAGACCATGTTCTGGTTTCTCTCTTGAAGTTAGAATTTTCGTGACTTTCCTATTGCTCTCCTGATGCTGCAGTGGCATTCTTTATCAAGAAATATTTTGTTATCCACAAAGATGAAATCCTAAACACATTCATGGTAATGGTTCCATTGCAATGTTAAAGAATAAGACTGTGGCTTCTGTTGTGGATATACATCTTTCAAAACTGAACTGTTTTTTGCTGATGAAGTCAAAGTTGTCAGTATGCTTTACAATTTTGCCATACAGTACCAGCTCAAGGACTTAGAGATATATTTGTGTTATATCTCTCTTTTGAGGAAATACTTCATTATGGCAAAATTAATTCTTTTAACAGTTTTGTTGTCAGGCATAATGATTATATGATCAATTTCAACAATTTCCTGTAATCTCTAGATCCAGTAAGTAGCATGCCATTATACCTTGTGTACCCACAAGTCATTGTGTTAAGGATGCTGCTTATTGTAGCTGATGATGTCCAGTGAAAATCACAACTGCTCTGCGTAGACTGACAAACGTGACTGTGGCTATCAAAAAACCTCACTTAACTGATGTGATTAGGCATTTTATTTCAACCCAATGGTAATGCATTTTTTTTTATCAACTCTTAGATTATTTGTCGAAAGATGCAGTCAAATATGCTCTAAATTTTATTGTTAAACAAGTTTTACTTTGAGCTGACATGTTTTTCCTTGCAATTTTCCTATTAAACAAGTTTTATTTGATGTTGAAATCTTTTCCACTGTGCATGTCTCTGTTCTATATCTTAGATCCTTGACTTAAAGGTTTAAATCAATTCAGTTTTTATTATTTTACTATTTTTTCTGGCAAATATTCAGATTGTCATTAGTAAGTATCTGTCTCTGGTGTCCAGAGATACTATTCACAAATTTTACTTATTCTGTTATGGTGTGGTTTTCCTTGCTTTATAAAGCTGTTGTCAATCAGATTGCTTGAATTTGAAGATATTCTAGTGGAAAATAATTCACATATCTTACCTGTGATTTCTCTATTTGCCCTTGGTTGCTTGTCATCGAATGTCCATCATGTTGCTGTAATCTGTTTTTACAGCAAGTTTTAAATAATGTACGCAGTACATTATTTACTAAATTTGACTCATTTTTGCATTTATTATTATTCATAGCTACATAATGACCATCTTAATATCTCACATAGAATGTCAATCACAGGTAGACACTTCAGTAAACTACATATCAGTCTTGATAGCGGCAAGATGTTTGCAGTACACTTTCACATGCTGATTTTGTCAGATGAATACCATAAAGTTAATTTTAATTACACAGTTATTGAACATAATAGGTCTCCGAATAACTCATGACAACATGTGGAAGGTTATGTTGTTGACATGGAGAAATTAACAGAAATAATTTAGGCAGAATTTAACACTGAAGTGTCTAATGCTTGGTGACTGAGCACAGACTTTAATACACATTACAACATGTTGTTTATCAGACGAGTGACCCAGAGATGTTACTCGGACCAGTTCTGGCAGCAGACTGCAGACTAGCTGCCTGGAGGGAATATGTATAGGTTGGTGTAGGAATATTTTGTGATTTCGGAAATTATATTTTAGCTTATGATAGTGTAAGCATCAGATTTAGTGTTAGAGTAGATCTAGTGATTTCAACAATAATCTGGTTTATTAGAATAACAAATGATTTGGAAAACATTAGAGTTCAATGTACTGTTTGAGTGATATGCTGTATACCTACATGGTGGATTACCCACTTTCATATAAAATTTCTAAGTTTACAATTTTGCTAATCTAGCCACTGTCTTAATTAGTGAATTATTTGGAAAACTAAAGGAACAGTCAGGTTGAGAAAACAGAGATAAAAAAAACTACAATGTCGAATCCTAGAATCAAACAAGCATAAGGGCTCCTTTTGGAGTTAATGAGTTTTTGGAAACATTTAACTAATTACTTGAGGAAGTGGAATAAGGATCTTCCAGTGCTGTGTCAATCCCCTCAAAGTTACTGATTATCTCACATTAAATTTACTATTACATGTTGCTGTAACAACTTCAGTTCTTAATTTCTCTTAACCAACAAGTGTTTAGGCAAAACTAAATATACCATTATAATCAGTGGACTGTAAACTGTACAGTAAATAAGAGATTGCGTGAAATACTACATAAGTAAGAACTTAGTGATTCTGTGTGCACATGGTATATACAATACTTGTATGAGTACAGTTAACTGAAAGACATGGGGAAGAAAACACTACAGTCATCATAAGGTGTAGAAAGATAGCAAGTGGCTGGTCAACCTAGTCATGTTTCTGTACATCAGATCTGCCAGATATGTTTTGCCACTAGTATAGTTTCAAGTATCTCCTCTATATCTGCATCCATACTCAACAAACCACTGTGAAGTGCATGGCAGAGGATATGGCCATTGTACAAGTTATTAGAACTTAACTCATTCCATTTATGTATGGAGTGTAAGAAGAATGTGTGCTTAAATGTCTGTGTGTGTGTTGTACCTAATCTGATCTTGTCTTCATGACCTCTGTGAAAACAGTACATAGGGAGATGTAGTATATTCCTATATTCCTCTCTTAAAGTTGGTTCTAAAAACTTTCTAAGTAGGTTTTCGCAAGATAGTTTGTGTTTGTCTTCAGTTGTCTGGCAGTTCAGTTCTTTCTGCATGTTTGTGACACTCTCCCATGGGTCTAAGAAACTTGTGTCCGTTCATGCTGTCCTTCTTTTATATCCATGCAATATCCCCCATTACTCCTGTGATGTATGCTTGTACAATATTCCTAGATGAGTTGCATGAGTGTTTTGTATGCAGTCTCCTTTATAGACTGATTACATTTCCCTAATATTCTATGAATAAAGTGTATGTGCTCCCTGCTTTACCTATGACTGTGATCATTCCATTTCATATCTATACAGATTGTTATACCAAGGTATGTGTACTAGTTTACTGATTACATCTGTGACTCACTAATATTATGTTATAGAATACTATGTATTGTTCTCTTTTGTTTTGTAAAATGCAGAATTTTACTTTTCTGAACATTTAAAGCAAGGTGCCAATCTTTGCAACACTTTGAAATCTTATCTAGACCTGACTGAATATTTATGTAGCTTGTTTCAGATAGTACTTCATTTTATGCAACTTCAACATCTGTGTAAAGTCTGAGGTTAGTATTGATATTGTTTGCAAGGCTGTTAACATAAACACCAACAGCAAGGATCCCAGTATACTTCCCTGGGGCACAAAGTTACTTCTACATCTGCAATGACTCTCCATTCAGGATAACATTCTGTGTCCTGCCTACCAAAAATCCTCAATCCAGTAACAAATTTCACTTGATGCCCCATATGATCATACTTTCATAATAAGCTTATGTGTAGTACTGAGTCAAATGTTTTGTAGAAATCAAGAAACACATGTATCAATCTACCTAACTCCCTCGACCCACAGCTTTCGCTGACTGGTGTGGCCGAGGGGTTGTAGGTGCTTCAGTCTGGAACCGCGCGACTGCTACGGTCACAGGTTCTAATCCTGCCTCGGGCATGGATGTGTGTACTGTCCTTAAATTAGTTAGGTTTAAATACTTCTATGTTCTAGGGGACTGATGACCTCAATATTAAGTCCCATAGTGCTCAGAGCCATTTGAATCATTTGAACCATAGCTTTCAGTATGTTGCATGAAAAGTGCAAGTTGGGTTTCATGTGGTAAATGTGTTTGGAATCCATTTTTGGTGACATGGAAGAGTTCATTCTGTTGGATTACCTATCATGTTTGGGCCCAGAATATGTTCTAAGATTTTATAAGACTGGGTGTCAAAGATATTGGGCAATTTGTGGATTTTTTTTTCTCAAGGGATTTACAGAAGATTGTAATTGAAATGAGTGCAAAATCACCTGCAAATTATGTATAGAATCTGATATGGGTTCTGTTGGGCCATGGAGCTGTTTCTCAACCCCATTGACACTAATATCTATTTAGCACATCTTTCAGTGGTATGAGAATTAAATTGGGGCAATACTCCTGAGTTTTTCTTTGTAAAGAAACATTTTAAATGGAATATTGCTTTGCTACTCTCAGTTTCAGTTCATGTCGCCCCTGAGAGTGACTTGCCACTAAGATAGGTGCCACTAACAGCCATTACATATGACCACAATTTCTTTTGGTTTTGTGAAAGAGCATTTGACAGTATTCTGCTATGGTAGTCACTGGAAGCTTCAACTATTTCACTCTTGACAACTAAATGCATTTCATGCAGCATCTCTATCTATAGCTCTTTGCTTTGTATTACACCTGTTAAGCAGTAGTTTTTGCTTCTCTAGGAGTGTACTACAGTGTATGGGCATGGTCTATATTTTCATGATTTTGCACACTGGTTCATTCTTCACTTTAGTTACTAAACAAGCCTCTAATATTGAGGTGTAAAATCAATAGTCACTGCTTTTCAGAACCAGTTTAATTATTTTTTGAGAATATAAGTAGCAGCCAGTGCTAGGAGAGAAAGTAACAAGTAGGTAAAAGTTGTCACCTATATACTATAATTTTATTTAAAAAATTTCCTGTTTAGTGAACCATCTATACAAGCATAGTGATCTTGGCTGCACATGGTTTCTTGTGCCTTTAATGATATATGAAATTAACACAGCTCAGTTAAGAAGTAGTTTGTGTTTTGCATAATATTCTTGATTAAATGTATGTACTTCAATTTTGTGTACAGTTGTGAAGCTCATTTAGTTTTCTCACATTTCAATACAGTGCCCTCAAGTATTGCCTCAAGGTCAAATTTATTCAACCAAGTGATAGTTATCAGGTATAGTAAAAGAAAAAAAGGGAGCAAAATAGTTTTGACCCTGAGACAAAATGAGTGAAACTTTTTGCAACCTCTGCATAGAATGTAATTGTAAATTTCACTACATAATGTTCATATACTAAGTTAAGTCATGTTTCTTCAATAGGCTGATGTAAATCAGCCAGACATAATCATTAGTTATTTTACAATTTATTATACATATTATTATCTATTCTTGTATGTTTGTTTACATTTTATAGTCGTGCTGTTTTACTCACTCTTTTTTATGTTTACTTGTGAATTGGTGCTAATGAAGAGGGAAAGATGGAATAGTATGTCTCAGTCATAAGAACAGTGGTATCTTTGTATTGTGATAGTGTCTTTATATTGTGCCTTTTGTCCATGTGTGTTTTTGGGAGGGGGGAGGGGTGTCAGAGAGAGAGAGAGAGAGAGAGAGAGAGAGAGAGAGAGAGAGAGAGAGAGAGAGAGAAAGTGGACTTAGAGATATGGTTCTCCATTGTATGCAATAAATATTGTTCTATTAAAAATTCTTCATCATTATTGTTGTAATTAAAAATCAGACACCTCTAAATTATGATTCAGTAGAAACATGTATCAAATCAGTATCACTTGATGTGAAGATGGTCTATGAGTAGCAATATTGACAGCTATCACATTTTATGAATGACAAAGTATCAATTGTGCTCCTGTGCATTGAAACACTGATGAAAATCATTGCAAAATCTTTGCAAGGTGATAAGCACGCACTGTTCTTCTTTCATTATTTGTTCTCCATGTTAATCAAGCCATATCACCTTAAGTGGAACTTACTGTTATTGTTGTACAGGAGATTAAAGTTCATTAACTGCTTTGCAATTACTTCAAGTTATGCATTTTGCATTGTTACCATGTAGTTTTGAGGCTGGAAAAATACACTAGGATGATATTCTTTTCCCAGAAAGTTAGTTGGAGACTATGCTGATATTGGATTTGTGCTTATACTGCTAGTTTAATCTGTCATTGCTTATCTAATAGCTTTCTCTAACAATGTGAATATATTAGTAGACTCACTTCCTGGCCACAAAAACAATAGGCTACCATAATTTAAGATAAACAAATAGTCTGTAATACATTTATGTTGAAACAGATCTCTTAGTCAGTTACTATAATTTTTATGTCTGCCTACGTTTTCCCTTTTATTGCATACTGTAAGCAATAGTAGAATAAAATTTGTAAGCAACAACCAAATAAAATATGTAACAAGCTAAGTGGCTAACTTTATATTCAGTCAGCAGTTTTGTTACATTTCCTTTCATTCCATTTTTTCTCCCCCCCCCCCCCCCCCCCCCTTCCTCACCCCTCCCCACACCCTCCACTCCTTTTCTTTTTCTCAAGCAGCAACTGTCCTTTGTTTCAGCTTGGGGCTCTTTTAATTTTAAGCAAAATATCATCTAGCCGCAGCATAAAAAAAAGTATTCTAGATTTTGAAGGAGTGATGCCACTAGTCAAGATTCTTTCATGCCCTGCAAGAGATTTGCAAATTTTGGCTGCAGAGACAATCCAGAACATAGCTAGCATGAGACAGGTTCGGAAGCTAGTAAGACAATATGGAGGCATTCCTGTTCTGGTAAGTGCCAAAACATTCACAAAAATTGTATGGAATTTTTAATGACCATACATAGTGGACTAATCATTCAATTTCAAACAACTGTTTCATGTAATTATACTATGATTTATAGAAACACTAACTTCCTTTGATTGCTTGGCGTTTAGACATCAGTACCTGCTTACATCATAATGGATGTTTCCAAAAGAATATTTGCTACTTGATTGTTCATTATGTCGTTTTTTGTGTTCAGTGATGATTTAGTGTTGGAATGAAACAATAAATATCTTCCCGCTTGGTAAGTCATGGAATCTTTGTTTTTAATATATTTTTCCCATGTGGAATGTTTCTTTCTATTTTATTTATGTCAATAAATATCTTCTGCGTGATAAAAGCAACTCCAAAATATCACCAATTTGAGCACAATGGGTATGTTTGTAAAGGGAAGAGCATCACATAAATTTAAAAAATAAAAATTGTGTAAGAAACTGGTTATATTTGCTGACTTCAATGTAGGTGTAAGGACTAATGAAAAATATGCATCATATTAAAAAAACCAGATAGTTACAAATGAACAAATCTAAATTTTGATACTGTACAAGTGTTACAGTAAGTGCTTCAACATGTACTGATAATATCATAAATATTTAGTTATAATTATAGTGTAAAAGGAAAATTTATTTTAGATTCAGAAGTATCAGACCAAGCAGCACTATTCGTATCATTGTAAAGAATAATTGGGAACTTCAGTCAAGAAAATGCAGAGGTACTTGTTAAAGGTCTAAGCTTCATCATGCAGTCTGTCAGCAGGCACACTTAGAAACAAATGACAAATAGAATAACGTTTCACCTGAATTCATGGGTATATACAGTGAATGCTTCCCTTTTGTAACTGTATGGACTTTGTCTCAGAAAAGCAGATCATGGGTAACAAAAACAATTAGAGTGTCCAGTGTTCAGAAAAATGTATATGGATACATTTTTTGATCTGTTATAAGAAATGAAGTTGACAGTCTAATGGGGACAAAATGCCCCTCTAAACTAATGATAAATGGTATAGCTGTTACAGATCCCAGTGCCATATGTGAATCCTTCAACAACTTCTTCAAAATTTGTCATATAATCTCTGAATGCTCACCACCAAGTACAGATCCTACTGTGACAGAGAGAAATTGCTCAGGTTTTATGTTAGAGCACATTTCAAGCTTTGAGTTATGAAAATCATATGTCCTTAAAAATTTAAACTCAGTGAGTTGGGATGATGTACCCACTAGAACAATAAAAATAGTGTCATGTCCACTCTCCCTCATAGCTGACCAGTGTTTTGATGAGGGACATTTTCCAGATTGACTAAAATATGTCGTAATTTGGCCATTTCCTGAAAACTGCAAACAAGATGAAACTCGAAACTGTAGACCTACCTCTTTGTTACCAGTTTCTTAAAAATATTTTATAAAGCTGCATGTGATCAGATTGAAAATTATAATTCATTCCACAACATTATTTTATGCACTGAATATAGTTTCAGGGGAGGCTTCAGTATATTTCACATGATAAATTAGTTGGTCATGGAATTTAGCAGATGTATCCATAATAGGATGTGTCTGTTGAGTATCATTTGTAACTTTACCAAAGGTTTTGATACTGTAGATCAGGACATGCTTCTCTGAAAACAGACAAAGTATGATTTTCAAGAAAAACCCTTGAGTTGGATGTCCTCATACTCCCATGCCAATTTCAGTCTGATAACATCATTTATGCAAATGACTCAGCAGCAACAGTCTGTTTTAAAACTGATGAAGACTGAATCTGCCATATTGGACAGACACATCGGGAAACAGAGATGTGGATCAAAAATAATATTTTGAAATTAAACTTTTCAAAAAGAGAAATTGTTCATTTCACCACGGAGTTTCAGAATTCTTACACTCATATGGCAACCACCTATGAAAGTAGTTTTGTTGTTTAAAATATCTGCCTTGCAGGGTACTCACCATGATCATAAAAGTCCAATACATTATGGTGAACAATGTCTTTCTGGAAATCATCCAATTCAGTGACAGTTCTTCTTGCACTCATATATTTTTTGGGAGATTTAATCTTAATTTCTTAACCACAAGTTTCTATTGCTCATGCATTTGTAAATATTCTCTGTATGGTTCATAGTGAAACGCCACATGCTTTTGCTGTTACAGTCTGTGGTGCTGATAAGATTTTGTCTCTTCTGGCACTGTCTTTAAGGTCATGAGGAATTTCATCTATGTTGTACATAAAACTTTTTTTGGCTATTTGTGTCCTGAAACTCGTTACCTTAACTTGCAAATAAAAGCAACAGTACTCCCAATGAAAATCACTTCTCTTTTTGCATACATGCACTTTTGTGCATTTCAGGCACAGCCAACCACTGCATAATAGGTAGCAACAAAGTTGCAAAGTCTTACCAGCAGCAGCATGAATGTAGTGTAGTATTGATCCATAAACTATGTTAACAATAGGTGCTTTATTTTAGCCATTGCTCCTTACGATGCTATCTGAATGGTACCTGTTGTGGAAATGACAGTGGTAACAGAGTAAGCTTAGAGTCACAGCTGAAGCCAGACTAGGTCAAAGTCTTCTCATTGGCAATTAGAAATGGAGGGAATAACGAGCGGTGGGACAACAGAGCCAGCCCTCTCAGCTGCCACTTTTGCTGCTCCCTTGTACAGTATGCTCACCCTTAGTGAACAATTACTCAATCTACTGAGCAGTATCAATGAAATGAAATGAAATGTCATGTTGTGAGGGCCTCCTGGTGGGTAGACCTTATCGCCTGGTGCAAGTCTTTTGAGGTGACACCATTTCGGCGACTTGCACATCAATGAAGATGAAGTGATATTGAAGAAGACGACACAGACACACAGTCCCTGAGCGGAGAAAATCTCCAACCCAACTGGGAATCGAACCCAGGCCCCCTGGCATGACAAGCTGGTGCACTGGCCACTCAGCTACCAGCAGTATCAGTGGTGTGCTGGGCTTTGCAGCAGAAATGCTATACACTAGTATTCTTTTTGAAATGAAAATAAGTTAAGGAATATGGCTGTTAATTAAACATAGTAAAGTGAACAATAGTAAGTAATATGTTGACCTCTAATTTCAGCATTTCTTTATGTAGGGAATCAGAACTTAAGGTTGAAAGTTTAATCAGCAATAGGTTCATTAGAGATGTAGCAAAGACAGAATACAGTGAAACGTGTAATTACTCTAATGGAACTAAATAAAGTGGCAGTCATTGAATTAAGATAATTTTCTATTCATCACATAGAGGAGGCACTGAATGATTCATAGGCACATATAAGGTAAACACACATTCATACACGCACAACTCGCACACTACATCTACTACATCTACATCCATACTCCACAAGCCACCTGACGGTGTGTGGCGGAGGGTACCCTGAATACTTCTATCGGTTCTCCCATCTATTCCAGTCTCGTATTGTACGTGGAAAGAAGGATTGTCGGTATGCTTCTGTGTGGGCTCTAATCTCTCTGATTTTATCCTCATGGTCTCTTCACGAGATATACGACGGAGGGAGCAATATACTGCTTGACTCTTCGGTGAAGGTATGTTCTCGGAAGTTTAACAAAAGCCCGTACCGAGCTACTGAGCGTCTCTCCTGCAGATTCTTCCACTGGAGTTTACCTATCATTTCCGTAACGCTTTCGCAATTACTAAATGATCCTGTAACGAAGCCCGCTGCTCTCCGTTGGATCTTCTCTATCTCTTCTATCAACCCTATTTGGTACGGATCCCACACTGCTGAGCAGTATTCAAGCAGTGGGCGAACAAGCGTACTGTAACCTACTTCCTTTGTTTTCGGATTGCATTTCCTTAGGATTCTTCCAATGAATCTCAGTCTGGCATCTGCTTTACCGACAATCAACTTTATATGATCATTCCATTTTAAATCACTCCTAATGCATACTCCCAGATAATTTATGGAATTAACTGCTTCCAGTTGCTAACCTGCTATTTTGTAGCTAAATGATAAGGGATCTATCTTTCTATCTATTCGCAGCACATTACACTTGTCTACATTGAGATTTAATTGCCATTCCCTGCACCATGCGTCAATTCGCTGCAGATCCTCCTGCATTTCAGTACGATTTTCCATTGTTAAAACCTCTCAATACACCACAGCATCATCTACAAAAAGCCTCAGTGAACTTCCGATGTTATCCACCAGGTCATTTATGTATATTTTAATACCAACGGTCCTATGACACTCCCCTGCGGCACACCTGAAATCACTCTTACTTCAGAAGACTTCTCTCCATTGACAATGACATGCTGCGTTCTGTTATCTAGGAACTCCTCAATCCAATCACACAATTGGTCTGATAGTCCATATGCTCTTACTTTGTTCATTAAACGACTGTGGGGAACTGTATCAAACGCCTTGCGGAAGTCAAGAAACACGGCATCTACCTGTGAACCCATGTCTATGGCCCTCTGAGTCTCGTGGACGAATAGCACGAGCTGGGTTTCACATGACCGTCTTTTTCGAAACCCATGCTGATTCCTACAGAGTAGATTTCTTCTCTCCAGAAAAGTCATTATACTCGAACATAATACGTGTTCCAAAATTCTACAACTGATCGACATTAGAGATATAGGTCTATAGTTCTGCACATCTGTTTGACATCCCTTCTTGAAAATGAGGATGACCTGTGCCCTTTTCCAATCCTTTGGAACGCTACGCTCTTCTAGAGACCTACGGTACACCGCTGCAAGAAGGGGGGCAAGTTCCTTTGCGTACTCTGTGTAAAATCAAACTGGTATCCCATCAGGTCCAGCGGCTTTTCCTCTTTTGAGATTTTAATTGTTTCTCTATCCCTCTGTCGTCTATTTCGATATCTACCATTTTCTCATCTGTGTGACAATCTAGAGAATGAACTACAGTGCAGTCTTCCTCTGTGAAACAGCTTTGGAAAAAGACATTTAGTATTTCAGCCTTTAGTCTGTCATCCTCTGTTTCAGTACCATTTTGGTCACAGAGTGTCTGGACATTTTGTTTTGATCCACCTACTGCTTTGACATAAGACCAAAATTTCTTAGGATTTTCTGTCAAGTCAGTACATAGAACTTTACTTTCGAATTCATTGAATGCCTCTCGCATAGCCTTCCACACACTACATTTCGCTTCGTGTAATGTTTGTTTGTCTGCAAGGCTTTGGCTATGTTTATGTTTGTTGTGAAGTTCCCTTTGCTTCTGCAGCAGTTTTCTAACTTGGTTGTTGTACCACGGTGGCTCTTTTCCATCTCTTTGATCTTGCTTGGCACATACTCATCTAACGCATATTGTACGATGGTTTTGAACTTTGTCCACTCATCCTTGAGACAAAACTTTTGTGTTGAGCCGTCAGGTAATCTGTAATCTGCTTTTTGTCACTTTTGCTAAACAGAAAAATCTTCCTACCTTTTTTAATATCTCTATTTACGGCTGAAATCATTGATGCAGTAACCGCTTTATGATTGCTGATTCCATGTTCTGCATTAACTGTTTCATATAGTTTGGGTCTGTTTGTCACCAGAAGGTCTAATATGTTATCGCCACGAGTCGGTTCTCTGTTTAACTGCTCAAGGTAGTTTTCAGATAAAGCAATTAAAAAAATTTCACTGGATTCTATTTCCCTGCCACCCGTTATGAACGTTTGAGTCTCCCAGTCTATATCCGGCAAATTAAAATCTCCACCCAGAACTATAACATGATGCGGAAATCTACTCAAAATATTTTCCAAATTATCCTTCAGGTGCTCAGCCACAACAGCTGCTGAGCCCGGCGACCTATAGAGACATCCAATTACCATGTCTGAGCCTGCTTTAACCGTGACCTTCACCCAAATCATTTCACATTTCGGATCTCCGTCAATTTCCTTTGATACTATTGCACTTCTTATCGCTATAAACACGCCTCCCCCTTCACTGTCCAGCCTGTCTCTGTGGTATACATTCCAATCTGAGTTTAGGATTTCATTACTGTTTACGTCTGGTTTCAGCCAACTTTCTGTCCCTAGTACTATATGGGCGTTGTGACCGATTATTAATGAGAGCAGTTCAGGGACCTTTCTATAGACGCTCCTGCAGTTTACTATTAGCACATTAATATTGTTATTCCCTGTTGCATTTTGATTACTCCTATCTTGCCGCGTCTCAGGAGGCATCTTGTCGGGCCTAGGGAGGGAATTCTCTAACCTAAAAAACCCCCATGTGCACTCCACACGTGCTCCGCTACTCTTGTAGCCGCTTCCGGTGTGTAGTGCACGCCTAACCTATTCAGGGGGACCCTACATTTCTCCACCCGATAGCGGAGGTCGAGAATTTTCATCCCAGATCTCCGCAGAATCGTCTGAGCCTCTGGTTTAAGCCTTTCACTCGGCTCCAAACCAGAGGACCGTGATCGGTTCTGGGAACAATACTACAATTAGTTAGCTCTGATTCCACCCCACGAGTGAGGCTTTCCGCCTTCACCAATTCTGCCAACTGCCTGTACGAACTGAGGATGACCTCTGAACCCAGACGGCAGGAGTCATTGGTGCCGACATGAGCAACAATTTGCAGTCGGGTGCACCCAGTGCTCTCTATTGCCACCGGTAGGACCTCCTCCACATCTCAGATGAGACCCCCCGGCAAGCAGACAGCGTGAACACTGGCCTCCTTCCCCGACCTTTCCGCTATTTCCCTAAGGGGCTTCATCACCCGCCTAACATTGGAGCTTCAAATAACTAATAAATCCCTCCCCCCGTGTGCCTGCTTGGACCTTGCTGAAGGAGCAGCCACATGTCCACTCACAGGCAGAGTGGACGATGCCACACGGACAGCCTCCACATTTACCCTCCACCTTGTGCGGCGCGAACGCCGCTGAACCCGCCACTCCCCTTGGGGTGGCCAGCTCCTCCTGCGTCCGTATATTGCAGTCACACATCCTATCCATCCTAAGGAATCAATTTACTGAAGAGACTTAATCAACTTTAACTAGACTGCTAATTCACTAAAGGCAGCTGGTTATTGACTAAACTGTGATTGCTAGCCACTTCTTGTAGAAAACAATGAAAACAGCACTACCTGTCTCTGGACTGTATTGAAAACAAACACTAGCACTACTGGCACTATGGTTGACTAAAGGGATTCTCTCTGACTGTATTCAAAACAAACACGAAATCTATGGAACACTATTAATAGCACTCAACAATTAAAGCTCCCTAAAAGCAAAAACACATGAAAGAAGAAGTGACAAGTAAGAAAAATACAGTAAATACTTAAATTAAGGTAGCTCGCTGCACAGCAGACGTGAAGCAGACGGCGGTTAGGACGACACTGGGCATTGTTACCTGACACTGTGGTCCTTCTGCAGTGAGCAGTGATTTTAGCTTGGGTGGTTAGTGAGGCACAGAAGACATGTGGAATGAGGAGGGGAGGGGTAGCAGGGTTATGGTGAAGGAAGGTGCTAAAGTGCTGTCTATGGGAGCAAGCAGGAATATGCTGGGAACAGTATGGCAGGCTGCTAGGTGCACCTAACTGTGAACTATGCAGGTGAACTGTGGGGCAAAAGGCATGTGTGAGAGTTGATTGGGAGCAGGGAAATGAGTGAAGCAGATGGGGGACAGGGACTAGTGAAAGTTGAGACAGGTGGTTTATGGGAACAAAGGATATGTTTCAAGGAGAGTTCCCATCTGCAGAATTCTGGAAAGCAGGTGGTGGTTGAAAGAATCTAGATGACATGGGCTGTGAAACAGTAATTGAAGTCAAGCACATTCTGTTGTACAGCATTACAGCATACTGGGCAACTCAGTGGTCCAGCAGTATTAGCTACAGTTTTCAGGTGGCTTTTCATGCAGACTGACAGTTTGTCAGTGGTTATTCCCACATAGAATGTTGCACAGTTGTTTCAGTTAAGTTAGTAAACTACATGGCTGCTTTCACAGGTGACACCACCTTTGATGGGATAGGACATGCCTATTACTGGACCTGAGGGTGTGGTAGTGGGAGGATATATGGGACAGGTCATGCACCTAGGTGTTTTGCAGTGATATGAGCCTGAGAGCAAGATGGAGTAGGGGTGAACAAAGTTATTGTGTTGGTTGAGTTGGCAGTAGAGTACCACTGTGGGAGGGATTGGGTGGATAATTGTGAGAATATTTTTCATTTTTGTGCACAGTGAGAGATAGTCAGAACCCTGGAAGAGAACACGATTTAGTTACTTCAGTGCAAGTGGTGTGGAGTCACGGAGGGCGGGGGACAGGGCAGCTCCTTTGTCAGCCAGTCATTGGGTGTGTGGGGTGGTAGGTAATTTATGAGAGTGCAGGTGAGATCTAATTCTGAACAAGATAGAGAGGGTAATTTTGGTACACGAAGACCTCTACAAGACCCTTGGTATATTTAGAAAGGGTTATGTCGATGACTGTGATGGTGGCTGATGAGAGCCCTTGCTGCATGCTGGATCTGTGAACAAAAAAGGGGCTGCAAAATATCATGAATGGATTGACCAAAGCTGGTTCTGGTTCCACATGTGCAGCTTTGTCGGCCGGGGATGATGTGGATGGAGTGGGGCAACACCTCAGACACCACAGGCTGTTCCCATTTGTGACCTCTGCCAAACACACAAAAGAAAACTGGTTGCCGAGTCCAAAACTGTAACTCAGGAGGAGGGACATACAGTCTCTGTGGTGGACACAGTAAATGGAGTAGAGTCCTATGGCATGCAGGAGCTCCACTGGCAACTTTCTATCTTTGAGCGAGGAGTGCTACAATGATAGAAAAACTTTCAAAGCCTGATACCGTGTGTGAGTGGCCAACAGCTTGTCCATCTGTGATTTGAAGGTTGATTTTGAAGCATTGGGCTTCACCATTCAACTGTGGATGAAAGGGCACTGTTAGGACATGCTGAACACCATTGTCTGCACTAAACTTTTCAAACTCCTAAGACATGAACCATTACCAATTATTAGACACTATCACCTCAGGTAAGCCTTCAATGCAGATGATCGAAGTAAGAGCTATTACTGTGCTGTCGGAAGTGGTAGACTTCATTGGGACGATAAAGGGAAACTTGTTGTATGCATACATTG
Organism: Schistocerca gregaria; assembly: GCF_023897955.1. Classification (NCBI taxonomy): domain Eukaryota; kingdom Metazoa; phylum Arthropoda; class Insecta; order Orthoptera; family Acrididae; genus Schistocerca; species Schistocerca gregaria. The sequence goes on along the minus strand of NC_064924.1, from coordinate 274,856,259 downwards.
CACACTGTGAGGACATGGCCTCTGTGCATTCATTCCCAGCCATGTACAATAGCACATTGCCAACTGCTTTGTATGGACAATACCCCAATGTCCTTGATGTTACTACCCACTGGCCTAGCATCGCCACTTTCAATGTGCACCAGGAGGATGCCCATCTGTTCAGAGATGGCACGCCAATGAGCAAAGTAGCGAAAAATAACTGGGTGACGTCTCTCCTTCAGACTCCACGACCACCAATGACCAACAAACTTGTGTGTTATCTGAAATGTGAGTTCTGCCGCCACCTCCTGCATCAGTTTTCTTTTGAATCAACGTGATGACAGGAATCTTCGGAAGAATAAGATTCAGATTCGGAGCCAATTGGGAGCATCAGCAGGAGGTCTGCATTGGAGTGTTTGGTAGTGGGTCGATATGCTGACTCATTCTAGCAATTGGACAAGAGAAGTACCTACCATTGTAACTTCTACACTGCACATACTGGGGCAGGCTGGGAAGACCTGAACAGACCAGTCTGTAGTCTGTGGCCCATAACTAGAAAAAAGTGGTGGCTAACTAGAGAAAAGTGGCAGCAGTACAGGTACTGATGGAAGTGTGTGGACCCATAAATGATAGCCAATGCCTCCTTTTCAAGCTGACTGTAGTTGCATTGGGCCTTGATCAATGTCTTTGACACAAACACAATTGGCTGTCATTGGAGCCCACTCAGTGACACAACACCACAGCAATGCCCTAAGATGAGCCATCTATTACAAGAATGACAGGCTTGCTGGGGTCAAAGTGGATCAAGTACTGATCACTTAGTGGCGTACCCTTCAGCCACTAGAGTGTGGTTTCTCATTGGCTGACCATATGAACAGAATGCCCTTGTGGCGCTACTAATTTCGAGTTGCTGCAATCTGAGTAGCGTATGGACTAACACAGATGTAATAGGTTATCTGCCCCATTATAGCTTGCAATTCTAATACATTGGTTGGTGCAGGCAAGTTGCAAATGGCCACTAGGTGTGACTGTGGCAGATGTCTGTAATGCGCATTAATCATGTGGCCAAGATACTCATCAATTTCAGTGAGATAGGAGGAACACTTAGAATGGTTGCACATCAGTCCCGTTTTGGACAAAGCTTGGAGCAATGCCTTTAAATTGTATAAGTGTTCCACTGATGTACAACCAGAGACAACTATATCATCTCAATAATTAGAATCAGAAGGTACTTGCAATGTCAGTTGCTCAAAGTACCTTTGGAAAATAGCTGGACTGGAAGCACTACCAAATGGTAACTGCTGAAACTGGAATAATCCCTTGTATGTGTTGGTCACAAAAATCTTGTTTGACTCTTTATCTGAAGGGAGTTGCAGATGGCCTCCTGGAGATCAGTTAAAAAAAAAAAAAAAAAGTTGCTCGAATTTTGTAAAATGGAAAATGACAAGGTGCATAGGTCATTAAACAAAAGGAAACTGAAAAGTGTGGTGAAAGGACATATTTTAATTGAAGAAAGTAAAAAGAGATGTAAATAATTTTCATTAGTAGTTGTCCAATTTCTTAACTTCACTAAGAAAGCTTTTGGTACTAACTACAGTACATGTAAGCTCTCCCTATACATATTTATTTCTTCAGCTCTGATGTTACAAAACTTTAACCATTTTCAATCCAGAGAGAATATACTTTCTGTCTAGTATGTTACTGTAATGAGTATTACTTAGTAGAGTGTATGATGGTGAGTAAACTGTTGGGTGTTAAGTGGAAGGACTGATAAGTGTATCTAGTTATAAATGTTTGTGATGTTTGCCCTATTACATATTCTCAATGTGTTTTAAAAATGTTGCTGGCACTTGTTATTCCCATACCTGTGACTCATGTTTATGATGTAATATATTATTATTCTAGATACTATACAAATGTGAGATACTTAGTGTGGGTGCAGAATTATGTCAGTTTGAAGTTAGGTGGTAAGAGAAGTGGGAGATAAGTGTCGTTAGTCATAATTGCTTCCCTTGTTCCCCCTATCATTTTAATGTAAACTTGAAAATATTTGGTTTCTGATATCCAACAGGTCATTTAAGAATTTTCTAATTTCTATTGTTCTTTGAGTGCTGCTTTCCTTAAGAATGAGATGTGTGCTATTGCTGACTCTCTTTATCCAATTCCTTTAACTCTTATCCTTGATGTGAGTTGATGTGGTTTCAGATAGTATGAAAATGTCAAATAGTGTGGGCGTGGGATGGTATGAATGAGTTGTCAGGTGGTAAGAGGAATGGCAGATAAGTACATATAGTCATTATTACTTGTCTTGCTTCCCCTATTGTTTTCACTGTGGAATGTTTGGTTTCTGATATCCAACAGGTTATTTACAAGATATCTATTTTCTATTATTTTTGTTTGAGTTTTGCTTTCTGGATCGATGAGGTGTGTGCTTTTGCTGACACTTTTTATACCCATACTTTTGACTCTTGCCCCTGATGTGAAGTGCTACACTTTTAGTTAGTTTCATGTTCAATGGATCATTTTACATGATAAACATAATGATTTGGAATGAGCCTTTTTAAATTCACATTGCAAATTAATTTGTACATATGGCTCCATGCTGAAGATTTTTAAGTGTATTTTACCACATAATTGTGTAAACTAGTAAATTCATGGAATCATAATGTTTTAATATGTACTTTTTCTTAGTTCTGGTGCCTTGCGCTGCAATGTGTTTTCTGAACATGTTACTTACTGTGTGTACTCACCCTAATATTTAGATGGGTCTTTTTCTGCTATATAGCATACCTCATTAATTAAAAAATAAAGCTGTTTCATACCTCCAACAATCTGCTTGTAGTTTTCCACTGAAAGCATCAGACCCTTTTTTCACATTCAAGATGCAATGATAGCAACTTTACTGTCTCACTAATGTTGCTTATTATCTCACAGCACTCTTTGCCACACTGCCATTTTGTAGAGTTTGGCGAGAAGTATTTGCATGTATTTGACTGTGTGCTTTGTTGATCCTGCTTTGAAAGTTAATTGTGACTTGACAAGGGTGTCATGTTTGTATTTCCTTTATGTGTCATGAATTTGGATTGTCTTATTTTTCTTCCTCTTTTTTGTGTGAAAGTTATTTTTGTGTAGAAATCTGTTAGTGGGATGTGATCTCCCATTTGAAAACTTAAATCCATTATCCTCCCTACATATTGTGCTGTGCCCATTAACACAATAATTGAGAACCACACTGTTAATATTTAAAATGTTTTGTAGAAGAAACTTTGCCATCTAGAAATGCAAATGTGATAGAGTTTGAGTAAATATTACCATCTGCCCTTGTCCTTACATTAACTATTAGGAGGCTGTGGCATCAGTCATTATGTCTGTGAAATGAACATAGCACATGAAAACAAGGTTATTCATGAGGACTGCTACTTTGTAACTCTGTGCAATGTTTCCATAGTGTAATATAAGTGTAATATAAATAAGTGTAATATAAAATAAATACTTTCATTGTTAGAGTAAACCTGGGCTGTTTCATGCAATTCATATACTTCTGTATGTTTTGCTTTTGCTCATAGGTTTAGTGAGAGTTATCAGTAATCTTTTTTCCACTTTTATTGTTTACAATTTACTTCAAACCATATATTTGAAATATGTTATGGATGTATATTATTATTTGTTGAATATCATTTAGCTGTTGTAATCTGTATATTCTACAATTTTGTTTGTGTCATTGTTGCAAGAATAAAACTGTGTCAGCGTAAATAAAAACTTCGGTACAATTGAAGGGGTCGCTGGAAGAAAATGCTAGCCATCAATTAAGGATTAAACTGATCTGTTATTTTCCAATACACAACGTTCTGGAAGACAGTAGTTTCATGTATACCATCAGAATGGACTGCATTTCAGGGAGAGCACAAGGAAACAATTGACAGGAAGGGGGGAAAGAAATACAGTAGAAGAAGAATGGGTAGCTCTGAGGGATGAAGTAGTGAAGGCAGCAGAGGATCAAGTAGGTAAAAAGACGAGGGCTAGTAGAAATCCTTGGGTAACAGAAGAAATATTGAATTTAATTGATGAAAGGAGAAAATATAAAAATGCAGTAAATGAAGCAGGCAAAAAGGAATACAAACGTCTCAAAAATGAGATCGACAGCAAGTGCAAAATGGCTAAGCAGGGATGGCTAGAGGACAAATGTAAGGATGTAGAGGCTTATCTCACTAGGGGTAAGATAGATACTGCCTACAGGAAAATTAAAGAGACCTTTGGAGAAAAGAGAGCCACTTGTATGAATATCAAGAGCTCAGATGGAAACCCAGTTCTAAGCAAAGAAGGGAAAGCAGAAAGATGGAAGGAGTATATAGAGGGTCTACACAAGGGCGATGTACTTGAGGACAATATTATGGAAATGGAAGAGGATGTAGATGAAAATGAAATGGGAGATACGATACTGCGTGTAGAGTTTGACAGAGCACTGAAAGACCTGAGTCGAAAAAAGGCCCTGGAAGTAGACAACATTCCATTGGAACTACTGACGGCCTTGGAAGAGCCAGTCCTGACAAAACTCTACCATCTGCTGAGCAAGATGTATGAGACAGGCGAAATGCTCTGACTTCAAGAAGAATATAATAATTCCAATCCCAAAGAAAGCAGGAGTTGACAGACGTGAAAATTACCGAACTATCATTTTAATAAGTCATGGCTGCAAAATACTAACACGAATTCTTTAAAGATGAATGGAAAAACTGGTAGAAGCCGAACTCGGCGAAGATCAAGTTGGATTAAGCAGAAATGTTGGAACTCGTTAGGCAATACTGACCCTACGACTTATCTTAGAAAATAGATTAAGGAAAGGCAAACCTACCTTTTAGCATTTGTAGACTTAGAGAAAGCTTTTGACAATGTTGACTGGAATACTCTCTTTCAAATTCTAAAGGTGGCAGGGGTAAAATACAGGGAGTGAAAGGCTATTTACAATTTGTACAGAAACCAGATAGCAGTTATAATAGTCGAGGGGCATGAAAGGGAAGCAGCGGTTGGAAAGGGAGTGAGACAGGGTTGTAGCCTGTCCCCGATGTTATTTAATCTGTATATTGAGCAAGCAGTAAAGGAAACAAAAGAAAAATTTGGTGCAGGTATTAAAGTCCATGGAGAAGAAATAAAAACTTTGAGGTTCGCCGATGACATTGTAATTCTGTCAGAGACAGCAAAGGACTTGGAAGAGCAGTTGAACGGAATGGACAGTGTCTTGAAAGGAGGATATAAGATGAACATCAACAAAAGTAAAACGAGGATAATGGAATGTAGTCGAATTAAATCGGGTGATGCTGAGAGAATTGGATTAGGAAATGAGACACTTTAAGTAGTAAAGGAGTTTTGCTATTTGGGGAGCAAAATAACTGATGATGGTCGAAGTAGAGAGGAGATAAAATGTAGACTGGCAATGGCAAGGAAAGCGTTTCAGAAGAAGAGAAATTTGTTAACATCGAGTATAGATTTACATGTCAGGAAGTCATTTCTGAAAGTATTTGTATGGAGTGTAGCCATGAATGGAAGTGAAACATGGACGATAAACAGTATATGTATGGAGTGTAGCCATGTGTGGAAGTGAAACATGGACGATAAATAGTTTGGACAAGAAGAGAATAGAAGCTTTCGAAATGTGGCACTGCAGAAGAATTATTAATATTAGATGGGTAGATCACATAACTAATGAGGAGGTATTGAATAGAATTGGGGAGCAGAGGAGTTTGTGGCACAACTTGACAAGAAGAAGGTACTGGTTGGTAGGACATGTTCTGAGGCATCAAGGGATCACAAATTTAGCATTGGAGGGCAGTGTGGAGGGTATAAATCGTAGAGGGAGACCAAGAGATGAATACACTAAGCAGGTTCAGAAGGATGTATGTTGCAGTAAGTACTGGGAGGTGAAGAAGCTTGCACAGGATAGAGTAGCATGGAGAGCTGCAGCAAACCAGTCTCAGGACTGAAGACAACAACAACATACATTAGAAAAAAAAGAAAGTGCTTTAAGCCTCAGTAATGTCATTTCTTACAGCTCGACAGCTTTTAGTACCTAGAATTGCCAAAGTTGTGTTAAGCTCAAAAAAATTTCATGATTTTATATGTGACACAGCTGAAAACAGTAAGTGCTTCTGCTTTTCCCCCCCAAGATAACAAATAAACTCGTAGTAATTTCATTTATAGTCATGTTCGATGATTTTAACGTCTTTTATTGTCTTATATTTATCCGTTTCTAAAACAGTGTTAGTATTTGGCAAAAGGCAGGGTTGACACTAAATGCTTCACCTGGATTGCGTGACATCATAGTAGAGTTGTGAGGCCTTGTCGTTTAGGTGGCATTGGTAGTGGTGGGAGCACTCATGAAAAACTTTCTGTAGTAGTTCGTGTTAGAGCTGCATCTCTTTTAGATTTATGTCAGCTGATAGGTATATCTGCTTAAAGGAAGTCCCTCTAACTAAGGGCTCACCTTCATAGGATGTCATGTTTCCAAGCAGAGAAGGAATTAGCATATTTCACCAGAATATAAGAAATATTAGAGTTAATGTTAGTGAACTGCTTATAGATGTTGACTTTGAAATTATTGGTATATCGAAGCACCACTTAATAATTTGACAATTCAGTGGCTTCCTTTGCCAGTTTACAGATTAGCTGGCTGTTTTTCAAGGAGTTCCTTGTGGGGTGGGGGAGTGGCCATGTACATAAAAATAGTATTCCATTTGAGTCCATAGATGTATCACAGCACTGCACTGAACATATTTTGAATGTTGTGCAGGGACAGTTGAATTTAGTGAAACAAAACTTCTAATTTTTGTTGTCTATAGGTCCCCTAACTGCTTCTCATGAGCATTTCTGCTCAAGCTACAAATTAGCTGCACATGTAAGTAGAGATAATATGATGAGAGGAGGAGTTGCCATATATGTCAAAAGCTTCCACAGTGCAAAAAATTTAGAAACTAAAAAATTTTGTGTAGAGCAACATATGGAAGCATGTGCCACTGAACTTAAACTAAATGATGGCACTTTCATAATTGTAACAGTGTATAGGTCCCCCTCAGGGAATTTCCAGCTATTTCTAGAAAACTTAGATGCTTTGTTGTGCTATCTGTCAGACGGGGAAGCAAATTATCATTTGTGGGGATTTCAATGTTGATTCCCTGAAAGAGTGTAATAGGAAGAATGACCTTTTAGTATTACTCAGTTCTTTCAATTTGAGCTCCGTCATTGATTTTCCTACTTGGATAACAAAGAACAGCAGTACATTGATAGATAACTTTTTTATAGACCAAGATAAGTTTAAGGACATAAATGCTTATCCTGTTGAGAATGGTCTTTCAGATCATAGTGCACAGCTTGTTACAGTACATGACATAGCTCCATGCAGTATAATAAATCAGACTTTCAAAGCAGTGCGTTCAATTAACAATATAAATATTGCAAACTTTAGGGAAAGCCTACAGCAGCTAGACTGGGATGAAGTGTATAAGGAACCCGATGCAAACTTGAAATATAACTTATTTCACAATACATTTTTAAGGGTATTTGAAAATTGTTTTCCCAAGAAAATAGTTAAACATAATTCCAAGAAAACATATAAAAAACCTTGGCTAACTAAAGGAATAAGAATATCTTGCAACCGTAAAAGAGAACTGTATCTAACAGCAAGGGGGAGTACTGACCCCGAAATTGTTCAATATTATAAAAACTATTGTGCAGTACTAAGAAAAGTTATTAAAAAGTCCAGAAGCATGTGTATCATGTCTGAGATCAGTAACTCTGATAATAAAATTAAAGCAATTTGGAATATTATTGAAAGGGAAACAGGGCAACCAAGAGCACAGGAAGACTTTAGTGCAATAAAACTGAATGACAAGTGCACTAACAAACAATCAGAAATTGAAAATATTTTGAATAATCATTTTTTAAATGTTGTGGAGAAAATAGGATCTAGATCTTCACTAGAAGAGGCAAGGCTATTAATAGAAGAGGCCATACCTGCGCAGTTTGAAACAACTGTAATTCCACCAACCTCTCCCTCTGAAATCAGTAAAATAATAAACTCACTGAAAAGTAAAAGCTCTTACGGAATTGATGGCATTTCCAGCAAAGTACTTAAAGCTTGTTCCCCACAGATAAGTAGGATTCTCAGCCACGTATGTAATAGCTCTTTGGAGCAGGGTGTTTTCCCTGATAGACTGAAATATGCCATTGTAAAACCATTGCATAAAAAGGGGGATACGTCGGATGTCAACAACTACCGCCCAATCTCTCTTCTGACAGCTCTATCAAAAATTTTTGAGAAAGTAATGTATTCAAGAGTAGCCTCCCATATTTGTAAAAATAAAGTACTAACAAAATGTCAGTTTGGTTTTCAGAAAAGCTTTTCAACAGAAAATGCTATATATGCTTTCACTGATCAAATATTAAATGCTCTGAATAACCGGACATCACCCATTGGTATTTTTTGTGATCTCTCAAAGGCCTTTGATTGTGTAAATCATGGAATTCTTTTAGATAAGCTAAATCATTATGGTTTGAGTGGGGCAGTGCACAAATGGTTTAATTCATACTTAACTGGAAGAATGCAGAAAGTTGAAATAAGTGGTTCGTGTAATGTTAAAACAACAGCTGATTCCTCAAACTGGGGTGCTATCAAGCACGGGGTCCCACAGGGTTCGGTCTTAGGTCCTTTACTGTTCTTGATATACATTAATGACTTACCATTCCACATTGATGAAGATGCAAAGTTAGTTCCTTTTGCTGATGATACAAGTATAGTAATAACATCCAAAAACCAAGAACTAAGTGATGTAATTGTAAATGATGTTTTTCACAAAATTATTAAGTGGTTCTCAGCAAACGGACTCTCTTTAAATTTTGATAAAACACAGTATATACAGTTCCGTACAGTAAAGGGCACAACTCCAGTAATAAATATAGAATTTGAACAGAAGTCTGTAGCTAAGGTAGAATTTTCAAAATTTTTAGGTGTGTCCATTGATGAGAGGTTAAACTGGAAGCAACACATTGATGGTCTGCTGAAACGTCTGAGTTCAGCTACGTATGCTATTAGGGTTATTGCAAATTTTGGTGATAAGAATCTCAGTAAATTAGATTACTATGCCTACTTTCATTCACTGCTTTCGTATGGCATCATATTCTGGGGTAATTCATCGTTGAGTAGAAAAGTATTCATTGCACAAAAACGTGTAATCAGAATAATTGCTGGAGCCCACCCACGGTCATCCTGCAGACATCTATTTAAGGATCTAGGGATCCTCACAGTAACCTCACAGTATATATATTCCCTTATGAAATTTGTTGATAATAATCCAACCCAATTCAAAAGTAATAGCAGTGTGCATACCTATAACACCAGGAGAAAGGATGATCTTCACTATGCAGGGTTAAATCTGACTTTGGCACAGAAAGGGGTAAATTATGCTGCCACAAAAGTCTTTGGGCACCTACTAAACAGCATCAAAAGCCTGACAGATAGCCAACTAACATTTAAAAATAAATTAAAAGAATTTCTAGATGACAACTCCTTCTACTCATTGGCTGAATTTTTAGATATAAACTAAGTAAAAAAAAAACTTAATCATTAGTGTCATGCAATATTTTGTGTAATGTAATTTCTTGTACAGACATCTTTTATTAACCTGACACGTTCCACATCATTACGAAGTGTCGTATTCATGATCTATGGAACAAGTATTAATCTAATCTAATCTAATCTAATCTAATCTAGCTAGAGACAATTCTTGACTTTATAGTAAGTATCAGAAATTAGTTACATGTGGTGACTTCAATATTAATTTTGTATTGATGGTGCAAGAAAAATGATGTTCGTAGATCTCCTAAATTCATATGATCTGATGCAGACTGTGTTCTTTCCAACTTTGGTGCAGGGGAACAGTAGAATAGCCATAGACAATAATTTTTATTCATTCTTCATTACTGGATGGGCATTCTGTTAGTAAAAGGGTGAACGGCCTTTCAGATCCTGATGTACAAATTTTAAAATTAAAACGCTTTTGTACTCAAGCAAATGACACATATAATTACAAACTATGTAGGAAAGTCAATCCAACAGCAACAGAGATATTTTTAAACCTTGTCAAAGCACAAGAGTGGCAGGATGTTTATAACACCAATAATAGATGATAAAAAAAAAATGCTTTCCTTAACACATTTCTCACGCTCTTTGAGAGTTGCTTTTTATTAGTATGTTCTAAGCAGGGTACTAGCAGTAACAGGCAGCCCAGGTGGCTGACTAGTGGGACAAGGACATCATGTAGAACAAAGTGGAAATTATATCAAAATGTTAGAAGTAGTCACAATCAAACTGCAGTAGCTCATTACAAACAGTATTGTAAGGTGCTTAAAAATGTTATTAGGAAGGCAAAGAGTGAATGGCATGTAATAGAATAGCTGATTCACATGATACAATTAAAACTATATGGTCAGTTGTGAAGGAATTGTCAGCACAAGGTCGACAATATAAAGTCAGTTCATCATAAAAATATTTCTGTTACTGATGAATCAGATATATGTACAGTATTTAACAATCATTTTCTGGGCTTTGCTGGTGAATCAAATAAAAATTTAGTTCCTACAGGGTATCATATAACTTTCTTGGCAAATGCCTTTCCGAGATTGATGACTTAAATACTACTCTGTGATACAGACAGGAGGGGAGATTCAGTCAGTAATTAAATCACTGAAGACCAGGGACTCCAATAGATATGATGGAGTGCCTAGCAGAATATTAAAGTACTGTGCTGCAAATGTTAACCCTGTATTTAGCCACAACTGTAATTTTTACTTTAGGAATGTTCAGTTTCCTGAAAGATTAAAGTACTCACTAGTAAAGCCACTTTATAAAAAGGGAGAAAGGGATAATGTAGACAATTTTAGACCTATTTCTATGCCACCACTGTTCGCTAAAGTTATTGAAAAAGCAGTGTATGTGAGGATAACTGATCATTTTATATCACACGCCAAATGTATAGTTCGGCTTTAGAAGTTGCTTAACAGCTGAAAATGCTGTATTCTCTTTTTTTCTATGAGGTACTGGTTGGGTTAAACAAAATGTTCCGAATGCTAAGCATATTTTTTGATTTAACTAAGGCTTTCGATTGTGTTGATCACACAATATTGCTCTATAAGTTGGACCATTATGGAATACAGGAAGTAGCTCACAACTGGTTCACCTCTTATGTTAGCAGCAGACAGCAAAAGATCATGATTCACAGTGTTGAGAATGGCTGTGATGTGAGGTCTGAGTGGGGTCTGGTCAAATGGGGGGTTCCCCAGGGATCAGTGTTGGGGCCACTTTTCTTCCTTATTTATATAAATGATACAACCTCTAGTATTAAGGGTGACTCTAAAATATTTCTGTTTGCTGATGACGATGGTTTGGTACCAGAAGTAAAGGATGTTGTGTGCAACTTTGGCTTAGTTTCAAATAGTGCAGTTCATGACCTAAGTTCATTGGTTGTAGAAAATAAACTAATTCTAAATCACAGCAAGACTCAGTTTTTACAGTTTCTAACCCACAATTCAACAATACCTGAAGTTTTAATTTCATATAATGGGCATATGATAAGTGAAACTGAACAGTTCAAATTTCTAGGTGTTTCTAGTGAATGGAACTCAAGCAAATCTTCATGGACATAAAAAATTGCTATTGTTCATTACTTAGTTCATGTAGAAATCTGCCTATAAAGTCTTATCAAAGTAAGTAATTTTAACATATCTTTGATTTTACAATTAACGTACCCAGTCCATGGAGAAGTTTCCAAGTAAAAGTTATGTAAATAATCTTAACAATCACTAAATTTTGTGTGTTGGCAGAGACAGAATTCAAGTTACAAGGGCCATCTCTGCTAACACAGTAACTCAGTATCAGGCAGCTGCATGAACACAGGGCACACAGTGCAGGTAGCAGATTAGCTGATAACAACTCAAACTCAAGGAGTGGTTCAGCAAGAGTGTCAGGAGCAGTTCAGCAGTCAGATGGTTAATCCTACATTTCAGTATTTATTGTATTTAAGGACAAGTTTATTCAATTAAACTTCGTGTACTTCAACATAATTTCATGAGTACTTAACTTCTTTCTTTCAAGATTCATTTTCTTCCACTGAATCCAGTCACAATTGTTCTACTGTAAAAACATTTAAAATAGAATCCTATATGTCACAAAGCATGTGGCTGTCGCACGTTTTTGTTCTCACAATGTTCTTCTGGTAGTTAGTTTCAGCCAACTATTGATTGAAATAAAAAAAAAATACTTCCTGTCAGGAAATACATTCCTTCTCTTCAAAACCACCAAAATGACTCAAACATAATACACAGTTTGAAAGATTGATCACCATCAGCATTATTTACACCCTTACTTGTAATACACCATAGGTAAGAGGCACAGAATCTGGAATTAACAAGAATTATACACTGTCATCTTTCCTTGTATTGATGACCAAAAGCAACTATAAAAATCCCTAATCCCAAGGATTCAACATGTTCCCATTTATTTGAGAGTCGAAATCTCACTAAAAAATTTTAGCAAATAGAGCCACTTCTCAGTTGCTTGCACTGCTGTTTCCAGCAACATATTCATTCCATATGATAGAAGTGCAGATTCATTTATTTGATAATGTACTGAGATGTAAAATACAAATACTAATGTAGTTTTGTGTAAAGCTGATTGACCATAACAGGAATCTGTTAATTTTATATGCTCAAAATGACATTTTAAATTGCATATGTATTTTTCATCACAGGTTGACTTACTTGACATCAACCCAACTGCATTGCAGTTTCCTGTTGAAGCACTGTCACCTGAAGACGTGAAGCAAGTGGAGGTGGCTCGTAACAGCATAAAGGCCCTGTGGACACTCTCAGTGTCTAACAGAAACAAAAAAGAAATGCTGAAAGCAAACTGTGTACCTCTCTTTGCAAAGCTCTTCCGATCAGTTCATCCAGATATTATAATACCCACTGCAGGGATTCTACAAGAATGTGCCTTAGAGGTATGTTTTGCTGGTAGAAATGAGAAATATCTTGCAGTTTTTCAGATTTTATTGTCTGACTTATGCCACTGAGGTACAAATTTCACCATTTACTTGCAGTTGCAAGTAATATTGTGGTTATTGTTAAAGTTCCTCATCACAGCACAACTGAAAAAATCTCCTATTTTTATTGCTAACCTCCATTAAGTCATATTTTTATTGTTGAGACGTATTAAATCAGAATCATTGTAAATAACTGTCTATCTTTGATATGACTGCCATCACAAAGTGTTTTACATTCCTCATTTTTATTACACCTGCCTTGAAATGTTTTTCAATATTTCAACATTCTTACTGTGGGTGTAGGCATTCTACTGCTGCTGCTGTTCCTTCTGTGGGTGCAACTGTTCCTGCCAGCATTACAGAAATTCTGGTTGAATAGTGGCCCAAAATTAACACTATGGAAAGTGAAATAATATCTAGGGTGTCGCTTGCATAATAAC